>NC_080543.1:32217191-32947816 GCF_028640845.1 Ahaetulla prasina | reverse complement strand
TCCTTTTCCAACAGTGACCACTGCATGATAGACTTTTGTCTAAACATACGCCCTCATATAAATCGTCACAACAATAGTACTCCAAACTACAATTTTAAAAAAGCCAACTATGACCTTATAAACAATGATCTCTCATTTCTTGACTGGCAAAATCTATTCTCAACCTGTATTACTGCAGAAGACCACTATAAAATATTCCTACTTGAAATCAATAAAATCATCAAACTATACGTACCACAAATCACCACCAAAATCAAAAGAAAAAACAAATTACCCATATCAATAAAAAGCTTCAATCCAAAAAAAAATCCCTCTGGAAAAAAAACAAAAAGGGTTATGTAGCAAACTTCAAAAACCGCTACAGAAATATTTGCAACCAAATTAAAACAGAATGTAACATTTACCACACCAAGCAAGAAGAAGACCTTCTACGCACTAATTCCAATCATGCTTTCTATAATTTTGTGAACAATAAACTTAAAGAAACAAGATCCATTCCACCACTAAAAGAACCTAACGGCAAAGAATGTACTGACCAAACAGTTAAAGCAAACCTCTTTAACACATTCTTCGGCTCAGTCTTTGTAAACAGCAATGGCTCATATCCGACATTCCTCAATCGTACCAAAAATGTTAACAATGACTTAACACATATAAACTTCACAGAAGATAATGTTGAAAAAGCCCTTCGCAACCTGAAACCATCATTATCTATTGGACCAGATGGTCTATGTGCATACTTTTTAAAAAAACTTTCAATTAATATAGCTGAACCCCTAAGCATAATCTTTAATAAAGCCTTCACAACTAGTTTCCTTCCAAAACTCTGGTCTCTAGCCACAGCCATCCCTATTTTTAAAAAAGGAGATCCCAGCCTTGTTGAAAATTATAGACCTATCTCTCTATGTTGTGTCTCATGAAAAGTAATGGAATCTATCATAAACCAATCCATTACACTCTACCTTGAAACAAACAACCTTCTCTCTAATAAACAATTTGGTTTCAGAAAAAAAATTGTCTTGTAACTTACAACTTCTCCACTGCAAAAACATATGGACTACCAACCTTGATCAAGGAAAAGCAATCTACATAGACTTCTGCAAAGCTTTTGATTCAGTAGTACATGATAAACTACTCCTCAAACTAAAATCCTACGGCATTTCTGGACCTCTTCACAATTGGATAAATGCCTTCCTGTCAAATAGACAATGTGGTCAAAATTGGCAACGCTTGAAATCCTGGGATTAGAAAACTTACAACTCCGTCGACTTCGACATGACCTGTGTTTAACACACAAAATCATCTATTGCAATATCCTTCCTATAAAAGACCAGTTCAGCTTCAATCGCAATATTACAAGAGCAAAAAATAGATTCAAGCTAAATGTCAACCGCTTCAAACTTGATTGCAGAAAATACGACTTCAGTAACAGAGTTGTTAATGCTTGGAATATACTACCTGACTCTGTGGTCTCTTCCCAAAATCCGCAAAGCTTCAACCAAAAACTGTCTACTATTGACCTCACCCCATTCCTAAGAGGACTATAAGGGGCGTGCATAAGAGCACAAAAGTGCCTACAGTTCCTGTCCTATTGTTCCCTTCATTATATCAAATTAACATAGCTGTTGCATACTTTTACATATATATATATATATAAAATTCATGATGTGTTGTTTTCATCTATGACAATGTTTGTGTATACTGTTGTGACAAAATAAAAGAAAAAAAATTTTTTGAGTAGTTTGAGAACCGGTAAATACCACCTCTGACTGACCCTGCTCCCATCTATTCTCTGCCTCCCGAGTCTCAGCTGATTAGGAGGAAATGGGAATTTTGCAGTAACCTTCCCCTGGAGTTGGGAGGGAATGGAGATTTTACAGTATCCTTCCTCTGGAGTGGGGTGGGAATGGAGATTTTACAGTATCCTTTCCCTGCTACACTCACCAAGCCACGCCCACAGAACCGGTAGTAAAAAAATTTGAATCCCACCACTGATTTGGAAGTTAGTTCACGCTTGTATATGCCTGATATGAAGAGGCAAGAGGTATAGAACACAGATAGCAAACTCTGCCAGAAGCCCTGGGGAAATCAACTGAAGTTCAAAGGTTAAAATCACTTGGGGCCCATCCTTTATTGTTGAAGATATTTTACACAACTAGCTATCCTTGCAGACATAATAAAGAGTACTCATGAAACAGACTCTCTTAAACACATACATGCGATGATTACATGGAGAGAAAAAGGGGGGGAAGGGATGTGAGATTATACTAAAACACAAATTGGAATTTATGAATTAGAATACGGTATCCAATAGCAGTAGCATTTAGACTTATATACCGCTTCACAGTGCTTTTACAGCCCTCTCTAAGCAGTTTACAGAGTCAGTATATTGACCCCAACAATCTGAGTCCTCAGTTTACCCACCTCAGAAGGATGGAAGGCTGAGTCAACCTTGAGCCTGGTGAGATTCAAACTGCCAAACTGCAGGCAGATGGCAGTCAGTAGAAGTAGCCTGCAGTACTGCACTCTAACCACTGCGCTACCATGGCTCTCCAATTATTGCTATTGCTTGACATAGTGTAAGCTGCCCTGAGTCTTCGGAGAAGGGCGGGATATAAATGCAAATAAAAAATAAATAAATTATGCATTATTATGCATTATTTCCTCTCTTATGCGTTATATTCTTCTTTTATTTTTGTGATGTTTTTAATGATTGTTTTTATTAAGTAAGTTCTGACTAAAAATAAGTACAATTCTTTCTGCTCTCAAAGGAAATTTGAATTACTTTTTATCTGTACGGGCAATAACGATTGTATCCCATTGAAGAAAATAGAAAGAAAAGCCCATGAGCTTCTAGTCTGAAGGGTATTGCCTGCCTAGGGAGTATCAAGTCCTCCATAATCACTTCAAGTGCAGACTGAGAAGATGTGTATTGTTAAATCTTAATTTGACAAGATAATCACAAGAAAGAGCAAAGACTGAGCACTTTACTGTCTTCTTTTTTTGTAATCCAGATATGAAATCTCCAGTAGTCTTTATGATAAAATGGCAAGAATTCTTATTATCAATTCAACATGAAGTTATAAATGTGCCTTCAGGTCCAACATAGTTATATATACATTTGATAAATAAATAAAAGTAAGGAAAAATTGGCTTATATAATAACTGAGTCAGATTATGGTTACAGATTAAAAACATTATGTCACACAGGCAATTCATATTTTAAATTTAAGTGTATTACTTTTGTTGAATTTCTTAGAAAGAAAAATAACAATGAAGGAGGCAGGAAAGAATATTTTCCTATGCTGCACTAACTTTGGATTTTTATTTTTGTTTTCTGTGAAGTAAACAACGATTAGAAGAAAAAACATAGAATTTAAACCTATATCTGGGCTGCAAAAATCCTCATCAGTACTGGATGGCAACAAGTTAGACTAAGGTTTAGACTTTTTGCTGCAGTCTAGTATTTATCTGGATTAGTGGTAACCTTAAAGTGGTACTTTGGTACCATAATTTAAGAAAAATGTAGACATTTTTTCCATCTCATTTTCAGTATGCTTTATGTTGCCATTCCAGAATTCATACACTGGATTTTATATAATTAGTGGTAATGTTTCATGAATCCATCCAGATAGTTTGATCTGGCAAGATTGAGACATTTCAATTAAATAATATTACTTACTGTATCAGGATCAGGATTGCTTAGTAGTGCCTACCTCATTCAAAAAAACCTTGATCATCTA
This sequence comes from Ahaetulla prasina, assembly GCF_028640845.1. NCBI lineage: Eukaryota > Metazoa > Chordata > Lepidosauria > Squamata > Colubridae > Ahaetulla > Ahaetulla prasina. Next base: position 32,944,073 of record NC_080543.1, on the reverse strand, counting down.
ACCGCTTGGTCTAAAACTTGGCAACTCCAAATCTCAACTAGCAAATGCTCAGTCTTACATATTGGAAAAAAGAACCCAAACACTAATAATAATAATAATAATAATAATAATTTAATTTTTATACCGCCCTTCTCCCGAAGGACTCAGGGCGGTGAACAGGCAGATAAAATAATACAATATATTACAATAAAAACACTATTTAAAAAACTTATTTAATAAAGCCTAAATTTAAAATACAATACAAAATATAAAATAAACCCCAATAAAATCCATGTTTAAAAACCCTATTAAGCCAGTCCTGCTCGGAAGAATAGATATGTTTTAAGCTCGCGGCGAAAGGTCCGGAGGTCAGGAAGTTGTCGAAATCCTGGGGGAAGCTCATTCCAGAGGGTAGGTGCCCCCACAGAGAAGGCTCTCCCCCTGGGGGTCGCGAGCCTACACTGTTTGGCTGACGGCACCCTGAGAAGACCCTCTCTATGGGAGCGTACCGGCCGGTGGGAGGCATGTGGTAACAGAAGGCGGTCCCGAAGATATCCCGGTCCTATGCCATGAAGCGCTTTAAAGGTGGTAACCAACACCTTGAAGTGCACTCGGAAAACCACAGTACATACAGTACATATTTGATGGACATTACCTTACAGATGACCCCCACCATGTTAAAGACCTTGGAGTTTTCATATCAAATGATCTAAGTGCCAAAGCCCACTGCAACTACATAGCAAAAAAGGCTTTAAGAGTTGTAAACCTAATCTTGCGTAGCTTCTTTTCCAAAAACACTACACTACTAACCAGAGCATATAAAACATTTGCTAGACCAATTCTAGAATGCAGCTCGCCTGTCTGGAACCCTCACCACATCTCTGACATCAATACGATTGAACGTGTCCAGAAATATTTTACAAGAAGAGTTCTTCACTCCTCTGAAAACAACAAAATACCTTATCCCACCAGACTTGAAATCCTAGGCTTAGAAAACTTAGAACTCCGTCGAGTTCTAACAAGACCTAAGTTTAACTCATAGAATCATCTATTGTAATGTCCTTCCTATTAAAGACTACTTCAGCTTTAATTGCAATAACACAAGAGCAACCAATAGATTTAAACTTAATGTTAACCGCTTTAATCTAGATTGCAGAAAGTATGACTTCTGTAACAGAATCATCAGTGCTTGGAACACTTTACCTGACTCTGTGGTCTCTTCCCATAATCCCAAAAGCTTTAACCAAAAACTTTCTACTATTGACCTCACCCCATTCCTAAGAGGAACATAAGGGGTGTGCATAAGCGCACAAACGTGCCTTCTGTTCCTATCCTATTGTTTTTCTTTTTTTTCTTCATGTGTATATATATATATATATATATATATATATATATATATATATATATATATATATATATATATATATATATATATATATATATATATATATATATACACGTACTTATACCTCTTTATATTTCTTCATATATATGTTTATATATTATATAATCTTTTTGTGTGATGCTTATGTATATGTTGTGACAAAATAAATAAATAAAATGAATGAGGTTCCTCCTGAGTTTTAAAAGCCTTTCCCCACCTGGGTATTTTAAAGGACTAGGTTTTCAGTGAAGATCAATTATACCCTTTGCTTCCTTTTCTTTGTTCCCACCTAGATTTATTTTCTTTCCAATCTTCGTTCTTTTGTCTTTTACTGTCATATTTTGGTGTTTTTCTTTGTTTTTAAATGTAAACTTCCCAGAATCACTGGGAGTGGGATAGCATCAGTTGTGGTATTCAGTCGGTTCTATTCGGTTTGGGTGAACTGGTATGATGACGTCCAGGCTCTACCCACCCGCCTGGACGTCATCATGTCCCATGTGTGGAAGGCATGCATGCGCACTCACATTTGCAAACCAGTAGCGAAGGTAAGTGAATATCACCCCTGTATAGAATATACATTCAAGAGAATATTATGGTTGGTTTTATAATCAGCTAAATGTTTAGACTGGATTTGGTATTTTTGTCCACCTACTGAGTCCTACCCAAGGACCTGGGACACACAGATATTGTTGTTTAATAATATTAAAGATATCTTTGCAAGTGAAGCTGCCTTTTGCAATTGACAGATAGTGATTTTGTCAGTGCTGATGATGTTCAAGTACTGTTTCAGATGTTTTAGGATTGCACCCAGGGCAGCTGTTAGTAATTGTTACTAATTAGTAACATACTTCTTAAAAAAGCGTTCCACTAATATAGCAGAACCCCTAAGCATAATCTTTGAAAAAGCTTTCACGACCAGTTCCCTTCCCAAACTTTGGTCACTAGCCACGGTCATCCCAGTCTTCAAAAAAGGAGACCCCAGCCTAGTTGAAAATTACAGACCAATCTCTCTATGTTGCGTCACCTGTAAAGTAATGGAATCTATCATCTACCAATCCATTACCCTCCACCTAGAAACAAACAACGTACTTTCTAATAAACAATTTGGTTTCAGAAAAAAATTATCATGTAACTTACAACTTCTCCACTGTAAAAACATATGGACTACAAATCTTGATCAGGGCAAAGCAATAGATGCAATATACATAGACTTCTGTAAAGCTTTTGACTCAGTAGTACATGATAAACTTTTCCTAAATCTAAAATCCTACGGCATCTCAGGACCACTCCACAATTGGATAACAGCTTTCCTGTCAAACAGACAACAAGTGGTCAAAATTGGCAATGCTCTATCAAAATCCTTTTCCTGTCAAAAGTGGCGTTCCCCAAGGCAGCGTTCTTGGACCAACACTCTTCATATTATACATTAATGATCTCTGTGACCATATTACAAGTAATTGTGTTCTCTTTGCTGACAATGTCAAACTATTTAACACCACCAACAATACAGCTACCCTTCAAAAAGACCTTGACTTTATGTCTGAATGGTATAAAACTTGGCAACTCCAAATCTCAACCAGCAAATGCTCAGTCTTACATATTGGAAAAAAGAACCTAAACACTAAGTACAAGCTTGATGGACATTACCTTACAGATGACCCCCACACTATTAAAGACCTTGGAGTTTTCATATCAATTGATCTAAGTGACAAAGCCCACTGCAACTACATCGCAAAAAAGGCTTTAAGAGTTGTAAACCTAATCTTGCGTAGCTTCATCTCCAAAAACACTACACTACTAACAGTGGTGGGATTCAGCCAGTTCGCACCACTTCGGGAGAACCGGTTGTTAACTTTCTGAGCAGTTTGGCAAACTAGTTGTTGGAAAAATCATTAGGGCAGAGAACCGGTTGTTAAATTACTTGAATCCCAGCACTGACTACTAACCAGAGCATATAAAACATTTGCTAGACCAACACAACTCAACTGTCTGGAACCCATACCACAGCTCAACTGTCTGGAACCCATACCACAGCTCAACTGTCTGGAACCCATACCACATTTCTGACATCAATACAATTGAACGTGTCCAGAAATAATTTACAAGAAGAGTTCTCCACTCCTCTGAATACAACAAAATACCTTATGCCACCAGACTTGAAATCCTGGGTTTAGAAAATTTAGAACTACGCCGCCTTCGACATGACCTGAGTTTAACTCATAGAATCATCTATTACAATGTCCTTCCTGTTAAAGACTACTTCAGCTTCAATTGCAACAATACACGAGCATACAATAGATTTAAGCTTAATGTTAACTGCTCCAATCTTGATTGCAGTAAATATGACTTCAGTAACAGAGTTGTTAATAGTTGGAATACACTACCTGACTCTGTGGTCTCTTCCCAAAATCCCCAAAGCTTCAACCAAAAACTGTCTACTATTGACCTCACCCCATTCCTAAGAGGTCTGTAAGGGGTGTGCATAAGAGCACAAGCGTGCCTACCGTTCCTGTCCTATTGTTTCCTTTCATTATATCCAATTAATTTAGTTATTACATACTCATACTTATATATATGCTTATATATTGTATACTTATTTCATGCTTATGCTTATATATACTGTGTGACAAAATAAATAAATATAAATAAATAAATAAATAAATAAATAAATCTATTTACAGGTCTTTGTGTTTTGTGAGTTTTTCCCCAATTTTTTCTTTTCTGTCTTTTCTACTTTCTCTGAGTAATGGTTCACTCTCCAGTCTTTTTTATTATTTTTATTTCTTATTGAGAATTGTTAAACATGTGGTGTTACATGGCAAGTGGTTGTCTCTTTGAATTCCAAAGTTCCAGATCATTTTAACTTCTTCATTTTCTATTACTTTGGCTATTTTGTGGTCCCATCAATTCTTGCTTGCAGATAAGTGGAATGTCTTGGAAACCTTCCACTGCACCATTGTTGCCATGTTGTCTTGCTGTTCTTTGTGATTTTCTTGCAATAGCTAACGAGGTGGTCCATTATCTCTTCAGCTTCTTTGCAGAAGAAGCTTCTTTGCAACTTTTCATATCACTTGTTTTTATGGCTTGGTCTTGTGCAGCCAGAATTAGTCTGTCTCTTTCTTCAACTTCCCTGCTCTTAGCCATTGACAAGTCTTGTTATCTGCTTTGCTTGAAAGTGTGAGTCTGTTTTGTTATGGTGCTGGGTTTGTCCTTGGGCACCATTTTATTATTCACTTTTGTTGTAGAAGTAGCTGTTTGGGGTTAGAGTTAGAATTTAATCCTGTGTGTGCTGTACAGAGTTGCAACTGTGAGTTGACCTTCAGTAAGTAAATAAATAAATAAAAAGGCTGCTCATCCTACTTCATGGTAGAGTCATCAGTGCCAGGAACTATGTGTATCAGATTTTTTTACAAGTCTTTAATAAAGCTGAAATCAGAAAGACATTTTTTTATTTATTTTGTCACAACGGTATATATAAGCATAAGCTTGAAATAACTATAAGATATATAAGCATATATATAAGCATAAGTATGTAATAATTATACGAAATCAAAGGGAACATTAGGACAGGAATGGTAGGCACGTTGGTGCTCTTATGCACACCCCTTATAGACCTCTTAGGAATGGGGTGAGGTCGATAGTAGATAGTTTTTGGTTGAAGCTTTGGGGATTTTGGGAAGAGACCACAGAGTCTGGTAGTGCATTCCAGGCATTAACAACACTGTTACTTAAGTCATATTTTCTGCAATCAAGATTGAAGGGGTTCACATTAAGCTTAAATCTATTGTGTGCTCGTGTATTGTTGTGATTGAAGCTGAAGTAGTCTTCGACAGGAAGGACATTGTAACAGATGATTCTATGAGTTAGACTCAGGTCATGTCAAAGGCGGCAGAATTCTAAATTTTCTAAACCCAGGATTTCAAGTCTGGTGGTATAAGGTATTTGGATATTTGTGGACGGTCAATGACCTCAGATTATAAAGACAGTGAAACTGCCAAGCTTTTACATTGTCAATTTTTTCCTAGGGGAAAAAACAACAACAACCAAGTTCCTACTTTATCATAGCACTCCAAAATGGGAGGGGGAAAAAAGATGCATCTTGGATTAGGGAAGAAGAGAAAAAAAGATGCATTACCAGATGTTCTAAATGTGCACAAGTTAGAGGTGGGACAGATCCTTTCCTCAAATATCCACTCTAATGAAAATTGGCATATTGTTCCCCAGGCATTTCAGAAAGAGAATATATAGCTGTCTGGATGTGCAGTGGGAGCCTCCTGACCACTGTGAGTGAAAACAGTTTTTTTCAATTTAAAGAATAAAAAGATTTAAATAAAATATTACAGGATCATTTGAATTTGCCTTCAGTTGTCCAACAAGTGTTCAAAAAAGAAGTATTTAATTTTTTAATATAGGTTAGCAATTGTTCAGTTGCTCAGCAGATTTTCATGATTTTGCTAGCTTTCCAATCTTCCTTCTAATTTGTGAATCCAGTTTAAAACACAGTATATGCCAGATTAATCCATAATACTTGCTTCTTTTAATATCTGTCTGGATATCAAGATACTATTGATACTGGTGAGTTTACTGTACATGTTTGTGAGTTGAGCTCACAACAATTAACCATAGATTGTTTTTTCAAACCATGAGCTGAGAATATGAACACTATAATTACACAGTACTAGTGTAGCTGCTAGGCACTATCGTTCTCATCCCAGCAAGGTAGACCCTTGTCTGAAGACATCCTTTCTTCCTGTTTATAAGTTAAGAAGAAGGATTAATATTTTGTTTTATAAAAAGCATTTGTATAGTTATTTATCTTAGAACCACAATTCTGGCCAGCTCATAACAGTTACATAAAATCAAACTTCATTTAAAAAGTCTAATATTCCTCCATGTTTCAGTACTCTGCATGGTGACCAGTTTCAATGTATTTCCAAACTACTAATGCTGGCACATTGACAAATCCGCATTTGAGCTCTTAACCTCATCATGCCAACACAACGGAATCATAGTTGGGAGAAAATGAGAATTAGAACATCAACTTAAAAGATATAGCTGTAATTGCAGATTCAAAGCTAAGTGAGTGTAAATGCAGCCAATACTGAATGACCCTACTGAAGACAATTAATAAATCCATTTATTTCAATAACTTTAGTCATGCTTAACAGAAATAAAGTTGTATTTTGATTTAGGGCTTGAATCCAGTAGTGCATATCTTTTAATTTAGAAAATAAGGTTTTTTTAAAATAACTTTTTAATAAAGTACTTTTGAATCCGAAGCCTTGAAAAAGATAAAATGGGGTTTGTTCCACTGTACTTTGTACATATGCTATACCTAAACATTTGACAAATAAAAGATGAGAAGTGCTCTAGTCAAAAGGATTGCTGTTTTTGTTTTGTTTTGTTTTTGGCTAAGAGCACCATGTGCATTAATCCCCAGGCCCAGTGGAGGTTCTGCTTCATGGAATTTCTGGGAATACATCTCTTTATTTTGCAGAGCAGGTAAACTGAGTAGTTAACAGATGGCTATAGAGATGAGGAGTGAAGAGTTGAACTGCCTACAGATGGTGGACTAGCTCCCTTTAAAGCTATCTGTGGGTTGCATGACAGCCCAATATGTTGTGGACTTCAAAATGTGTATTCCCACACATCCCTGATGTCAATATGACATTTCTCTTCTCATGGAGTAAAGGTTTGGTGTGTGCATGTGTTTGCATGTGCGTAGGATTGGAGGAAGGCTGGCCAGATGGAGAGAGATAAATAGGAATAACACAAAAGAGTGAGAGAAAATAGCTATGATCAGTGATTGGAATGCCAGTGTCAAATAAATTTCCTCAAGACACTGGGAGATTTTATTTCACTGAGACCAGAAGATGTTCCTAGCAAGAGACAAAGCCCATGGTTCTTTCCTGCTTTAGTTTTTTTTCTTTATTCCTTTATTCTTGTGATATTTTCTTGTGTGAATCTTAGATTACAAACTCCTTAGAAGAGTAACCAGTCAACCTATACTTTATGAATACTGTTAACAGTGAAATTCCAAAAAAATATGTGTCGGGGGGCATTTAAGGAAACAGAATTGGATTTCATTATATGTAAAGACTTAACACCACCTGTAAATTAAATCTAATAAGGACTCATATTCGTAATTGTGCTGTGATGAAATTTACACCAGTATGGCAGAATTTGCTACAATGATTCTAAAGCTTAGGCAAAATCCTTCATTTTGCCTAAGCTGTAGAATCACATTAGCACATTTGATGCAAATAAGTCAAATAAATCAAATAAGCAAATTTAACATAATTGCATGCTCAGATTATTTTTAAAAAATCAATCTGCAATAAAGCTTTGGCTTCTCAGCAAAATATTATATACAGATTAGGAAAAATGTCAAAATTTTAAAATTATAATATTTAATCTAGTAAATATTATATGGTACTCATTTAATCATTTATATTACTTGCGTTTTTTTAAAGTTGAAGAACAACAACCAGAATATATCTGATTTCTCTATTTAAAATAACATTGTGTTACATGCAAATCTTCTCTAAAATATTTTAGAAATGTTTTAATTTTTTTAAAAATTAAATTTGCACTGGAACATTTAAGAGTTATGAAAGCTGAAGAATAATTCAGTTCTGTTCATAATGTTAGCAGGGTGATACAAATTTATACAGAACCAACTCAGATATCTCTACCTAGAACAAAATGAGCTATAGAAATAATACAGAATAAGGGATAATTTCCTCACTCCTAGGGCAAATCCCATTAATAGATTTTGTGACAGTTTTGTGTGTGATGTGACAGAAAAATACTTACCTTTCTAAAGTGACTCTGAAGGAAACAAAAGAAAAAAATGGGGGAAATTAGTATAGAAGAAAGAAAGGATTTTTATATATAAAATCAGATTTATGTCGTTGAACAATCTTTTGTTCGCTTTTGTTTCTAGGTAACAAGGATAAACAATATCAAAAGAACATTTAAATATATATTTTGTTTTGGTGGAAAAAGAGCAACAAAAGGAAACACAGATGTGAACGTTGTCCTGTCTCTCTACCCACCTACAATTTCTTTGCTGACATACTGTAGCAGCAAAATGTGAAATTTGAATAGATAAATCCTGAAATTATGTGGAAGGAACAATTCAAGGATAAAGATGAATCACTGTTTCTAGAACAAGAAAAAGGTTATCAGACATTTTGCGTATTTTATGCACTTTAGTATTCGTACCACTCTATTATCTTCCCTCCTTCTGGCTTTAACTACTACGTAACATGTCCATTGAGGGTTAGTACAGAAATGGATCTTCAGCTCTTTCCACAAACATAAGTAATTTGGCCTCTCTGCATGCTCGATCAAAGCAACAACAACAACAAAAATCCTAGCATAATCCAAGGTGCTTGTTTTAAAGATAATCATGGAGTTGTTTATTTTGCTTTGGATGGCAAACTCAAATAAAAAAGAGTAGAACCATTTCACTGGTGATTCCTTTTCTTACATCCCCTCCCCCCAAAAATCAATCAAATTACTGCAATGAAGTCTATTTGGCCTAATCCTGCACTTGGTCTGGAAGCTTCAGCTGATGTAGGGACAGCTGACACACTGTTGATTCGGATGCCAGGCCATGCACACATTGCACCTGTGCAAATAACAGATTTTAAAACCCCAGGTGATATTACCAAACCATCTCTTTCCAAATGAGAAGCTGATTTTGGAGAAGTTTCTTGTAAAAGTTTTCTCATTCTCAAATTCTATTCTCCTTGCACGATCGTGCATTATGGGTTGGAGAAGAGAAGAGAAGAGAAGAGAAGAGAAGAGAAAAGAAGAGAAGAGAAGAGAAGAGAAGAGAAGAGAAGAGAAGAGAAGAGAAGAGAAGAGAAGAGAAGAGTTGGAAGGGACCTTGGAAGTCTTCTAGTTCAACCCCCAGCCTAGGCAGGAAACCCTACACCACTTCAGACAAATGGTTATCCAACATCTTCTTAAAAACTTTCAGTGTTGGAGCATTCACAACTTCTGGAGGCAAGTTGTTCCACTGGTTAATTGTTCTAACTTTCAGGAAATTTCTTCTCAGTTTTGGTTGATTCTCTCCTTGATTAGTTTCCACCCATCGCTTCTTGTCCTGCCCTCAGGTGCTTTGGAGGATAGCTTGACTGCCTCTTCTTTGTGGCAACCCCTGAGATATTGGAACACTGCTGTCATGTCACCCCTAGTCCTTCTTTTCATAAGACTAGTCATATCCAGTTCCAGCAACCATTTGTTTTAGCCTCCAGTCCCCTAATCATCTTTGTTGTTCTTCTCTGGCACTCTTTCTAGAGTCTCAACATCTTTTTTACATCATGGTGAATTATTCTGAATCTGGGCCCATTAGATCCCATCTCAGACTCCAGTCTTAGGTTTTTCTAACCATGATCCTGCAGCTGATTCAACAGGCACTTTCTTTACCCATGAATATGTCAGGGTCTCTTTTTCCTTTTTTTTTTTTTTTTTGTTGCAGAGTGAAAACCCCCACTGAGCAAAATCCTGCAGTGAGAAAAGCTTGTGCTTTCTCCTTTTGCTTTTTGCTTTATTCACATTTATCTCCTTTTTGTTCCACAGATACAAAGGACTTCCCAGTTATACATGTGATATGCAATACAATCATATTCCAGTAAAAAGGGAAGAAATGAACCTTAGCCTCAAGAAAATGACTTTAGCAAGGAGCATTCTCCCTTAAGATGAATCCACCCCATCATGCAGGCTCCAAAGGCCAGCTGAAACAACGAGGACTTGATGGATTTCTAGACCCAAAAACGTAGGTGGACAATCTGATCTCTAGGGGAAACTACTGAAGAAAAAGGAGGGGGAGCAACAACAGAGAAGGGCCACTGATGACATTTCTGAAAATACCTCATGTCTTCTCTCTCCTAACAGCAGCTTACTTTGCTCTGTATTTATTTTCTGTATCTCTCAGGGTTCCTATTCTCCCTGATCATTTATAGTGTCTAGCTACTCTTGCGACAAGATTTTAACTTCATTGGTTACTCCTGGAAAACTCCTACTGTTCTGCATTTAATTTTAACTACATTAATTATTCCCTAGCCAACTATATGAGTTGCATAGATTTAAGAAGGATTCTTAATACTTGAATATTTTAAGTATTATTTAAGAGGTGAGCTGAGTAATACTTTTGAGTTATGCTTTGTTTTGCGTTTGATTTTATTCACTATGCAATTAAAATTTCACCATATGGAATTTTCCATACTGGTGTGCCTAAAGCTTTCAATCCACATTTGGAACATTTTTTTTCCACCTAAGAATGAATTGAGATTATAAATTCCATAATGTTAGTAAGAAAAGTGCTTCTGTGATAGGGAAGTGCCACTGGAAAAGAATAGAAGAATAGAATTTTTTTTTAATTGGCCAAGTGTGATTGGACACACAAGGAATTTGTCTTGGTGCATATGCTCTCAGTGTACATAACAGAAAAGAAACGTTCATCAAGAAACATAGGGTACAATACTTAATGATAGTCATAGGGTACAAATAAGCAATAAGGAAACAATATCAATATACATCATAAGGATACAAACAACAAAGTTACAGTCACACAGTCATAAGTGGAAGGAGATGGGTGGTGGGAATGATGAGAAGATTAATAGTAGTGCAGACTTAGTAAATAGTTTGATAGTGTCGAAGAAATTATTTGTTTAGCAGAGTTATGGCATTCGGGAAAAAAACTGTTCTTCTGTCTAGTTGTTCTGGTGTGCAGTGCTCTGTAGCGTCGTTTTGAGGGTAGGAGTTGAAACAGTTTATGTCCAGGATGTGAGGGATCTGTAAATATTTTCACGGCCCTCTTCCTGATTCGTGCAGTATACAGGTCCTCAATGGAAAGCAGGTTGGTAGCAATTGTTTTTTCTGCAGTTCTAATTATCCTCTGAAGTCTGTGTCTGTCTTGTTGGGTTGCAGAACCAAACCAGACAGTTATAGAGGTGCAGATGACAGATTCAATAATTCCTCTGTAGAAAAGCACCCAAAAAACATGAGATAAATGCACACCACAAGCAGATCTGTGTTTGTCCTATTTGCAAGCCTTCAAATAGGAGTGCTATCATAGGTGTGGGGGAGAGCAGTTTGAACATTGTTTTTGGGATGGGAGAAATTGAAATTTCTCAGCCATTACAAGTCAGAGTTCACTTGAATTTTTATTTCAGCTTGTAACAGTCAATATTCTCAGAGGAAATGTGAAAAACAGAAACCCAACCAAAGGCGGAAGCTATTTTCTGAGACCTTTCTGCAGTCAAAAACTATGACAAAATGTCATCTGGTATGTTTGATGGGGGTGTAGGGAGAACATTTTCTAAAATATGCTGGGTGAGGAACAAACTAAAATGTTAAATAAGCTACAGTTTTTCAGAACCAAAAGATAAAGCTTATCTCTTTAGAGCAGTTCCCCATCCTGCACTGAAGTAGATTTTGCATACTCTGCTCTTAGTCTGTTTTGTTAACTTTGAGAATGTAAATTCTTTATTCCTTCGTTCATTTTATAGACAGTGAAGAAGCTTCTCTAAACTATTTTCTATTTCTTTTTCTTGTTATAAAGCTATATGTATCCAATACAAAAATACAAAAAAAAAAAATCCCAATCTTTATTTCTCTGCTTTCTTCTTACTTTCTATATATTCTATATATTTTCTCTATATGGTGTATAATGCATTTGATGTATAAGGATGAGAAATAAGGGTTGAGGCAGAATAAAGCTTGGGAGTACTCTTTTGTATTAATTACCTATAACATAAGACATTTCAGCACAAACATGTGGTAAAGGAATGGAGAAAGAGAAAAAGAGATTGAAGAAAGACAATAAACCCCTTTATTTAAAAGAGGAATGTTAGGAGATTGAAGGTATATTGAGAAGCAAAGACTTGTTGTTGATGCTGTTTTTTAAATGCTATAAAGAAAACATTGATTTTCCTTAATCGCGTTGGGGAGAAAAATATGCCCACATGCTTGAAAGAATGATGTTTCCCTCAAGAGCCATGTGCCTCTATTGTGAAGACTTGACTGAAATGCATAAAAGACACATGTACTCCAAAGAAACTTCATGCCTGAGTTGAAAATCATCAATTTTTCTTAAGATAGCACAAAGAAGAGGAAAACATCACCCTTGCCACAAAAGCTGTAATAAAAATACCCGGAAACTGTTATTTTCACATTCATCTGCAGAGAGGCTTCTTCTGAGAAGAAGCAGTTACACTTTAAATGTGTGATTGGAAACCCTGAATTATGTCTACTGAACACACATCAAAGAAATCAATGCTACCTGAAAAGAAAAGGATGTGAATTTCAGTGTCACAATTTACCTCTACCTACATTTCACAATGAATTGAAACTTTTATTCTGCAAACTATTCTGCTAAAGACTAAAAACTTTACAATGAAAGAACAGGAGTCAAACAATTCCTGAACAACTCCTACAAATCCTGTTAACTGTGGCCTCTGGCTTAAATGCACCTAGTAGACCTATTAGACCAAATGAAAGCATTTTGATTTATATAACCAGAACTATTCTGCTTGTGTGATGAATGTACAGTATTTATTACTCAATGTGTGTGTGTGTGTGTGTGTGTGTGTGTGTGTGTGTGTGTGTGTGTGACATTATTGCTATCATGTTACGCAGCTTGAAAAAAACTTGTATGAGGAACGTGTTTCAACAATGGGACTCCTTCTGGGGCATGTTTGAATCATATTCAATTACGTCTATGAAATACCTAAATTTCAGAAGCTAGTCAAGGATGATGAGAATTGTAGCCCAATACACCTTGACAGCACCAGGATAGGAATGTTGACACATTCCATAAACAATTCTAGCTGAGGCCTATGTTTAAAACATGCAATTTTCACAGTGTTTTGGTATACACATATCTTTGTATTATTATGACCATAGAATGGCAGTCAACAAAAAATGTGAATGATAGGAATTGAAATTCAACATATCCAGAACTGCCAGATTGGAGAAAGCTGATTTATATTTTATTTTGTTTTGTTCATACAAGAAAACCTTGATCAATCTACTGTACATGGTACACTTTCTATGAAATACACAGCAATGATTCATAAAGTTGAATGAATATCAAATTCAGTTGTCTACTGAAGAGCTTGGCTTTGTTCTAGAAAAGAGAATTGATTACAATAATTACAGTTATTTTTGTCCTGGCATGAACTGGGAATCCACAGTGGAATGAAGTGAGTTGTGATGATCTTATAACTTAGTCACAGTAGGCAGAAGTACCTAATGCCATGATGGCGAACCTATGGCATGTGTGCCCAAAGTGGCATGCAGAGCCATGTTGCCTGGCACGCTCGGCATCACCAGTTTTTCTACCGGGTTTCTGGTGCGTATGAGCATGCGTGATCAGCTGGCATTTTTGCATGCGGCAGTGCCAGAAACTGGAAGAGCTTGTCATCCATTTTCCTGCATGTGCACTGGCCAGCTAATCATCATGAGTGCATGAACACCAGAAACCCAGAAGAGTAGCTGGCTGAACCCGGAAGTTCAGTAGCTGAAACCGGAAGTTCATGTTCAGGCACCCACATGCACCCTGGGCAGCTCCACTTCCTGGTTGCGGCCCAGATGCACTCAGTGCTGAAAAGGTTCGCCATCACTGACCTAGTGCATTTGGGATATTTAAAAACTAAGCAAGATTGGATACTTAATACTTTGGTAAGAAATGCCAGAGTTGTAGAATTCCTAGGAGGTGGTGGGAAAATCCTGAAGTGAATGGCACAACAGTTTCAGTATTTAATTAAGAAAATAGCATGGATCTGACTATAAAAGAAAAAGGAGAATGTGGTTTTTTTGATACTTACCTTTACTTATTAAATTTGTATCCCAATTCAAAAAGCTCAAAATAGCATACAACACTCTTTTCTACTATTCATTCCCTCAAAAATCCTGTGAGTTTGGTTGGCCTAAAAATTCCACTCACAGGGTTAAAATCACCCAGAAAGTTTCTATGCTTAATAGTAAATATGAACTGGTTTTCTCTTATTTGAATACATCACATTAGCTTTCTTTTTTAAGTTTTAAGTTTTTAAAAAACTTAAGGCAGATACAATTTGACTAGGGCTGCCAGATCTGACCAGAAAGTACACAGAAAAACATGAAATATCAATAAAGACTTAGGACTACAAACCTGGTCCTTCTAAATCTGACTTGACTTCAACTCATATTACTATATGAAGCTCTCTGCTTTTTTAGATAGTTTGGTAATTGAACACATTGAAAATGAATCAAAGTAGTGACGCACAGTGACTCACAGTGGCATACAAGATCTACAATGCAATAACTTAATAAAAACACCAGCACAAATAACAAGAAAAATGAATAAAAATAAAACAATGCTCTAAGTAAAAAATATACCTCTGAAATAATTTGAATTTCAGCAATTTTTTGAAAGTCAGGTGGAAGGGCTGAGACTAAAAATTTGAAAGCAATTGTGCTACTACAGAAAAGGAACATCTCCTAAACTTGATTTACTTCCCTTCCAGAAATCTGAGACTATTAGAAGCCATTGCTGTAAAATATAATAGGTTGGGGCAATTCTGGTTGCAGCAGGAAGTCCTGCTCCGTATTCAGCTTTGTAATCAACATCAGAATCTTAAATTGTACTCAGAAGTTTATTGGTAACAAATTTATTTATTTATTTATTTGATTTTTATACCGCCCTTCTCCCGAAGGACTCAGGGCAGTGTACAGGCAGAATAAAACGAACAATACAAAATACAATTAAAACGGAATTTAAAAAACTTATTTAAATAGCCTGAAAATTTAAAAATTTACCATACACTAAAAAACCCCTTTTAAAATTAATAAAATTTAACATTTAAAATTCAATTTAAGCCAGCCCCGCGCGGATAAAAAGGTGTGTCTTCAGTTCGCGATGGAAAGTCCGAAGGTCAGGTATTTGGCGTAAACCTGGGGGAAGCTCGTTCCAGAGTGTGGGAGCCCCCACAGAGAAGGCCCTTCCCCTGGGGGCCGCCAGCCGACATTGTTTGGCGGACGGCACCCTGAGAAGTCCCTCTCTGTGAGAGCGTACGGGTCGGTGGGAGGCATGTGGTAACAGCAGAGTCCATAAAATCCATATTATATGTTCTTATTACTGGGACCACCACATGTATATAGACTACTAAATTTTGGAACAGTTTTAGTTTCCATATAGTCTTTAAAGAAATTACCATGCAGTACTCTAGCCATATGTGCTAAAAGTATAAGTTAGTATAGCCAGGTCTTCCTGCTCCAGGTAAGATTACGGTTGGTTTACCAGCTACAGCTACCACCTCTAGCTATAGCTTCTACTCACTGTTTTAGCAGGAGAGTCATTTGCTTATAATGACTTCCAAATGATGAAATTGTTATTTCCTGGATACTGCCTACCTATCTACAGACAAGACTGGCATTATCCGAGAACCTCAATGTACAAGCAATAATTCTGTCTTAGCTGAGTTTAGTTTCTATCTATTCTATCCCAACTAGACTTCTCCTGCCTCCAAACACTGGGATAGAAGAAGTTGGGTATTATCAATAAACATGGGTATTATCAATATATTGATGATGCTGTATCCTGAACCAATGTGTTCAGAAGTTTCAAATAAATGTTTGCAATCAAGGGTGCATAAATCTCTTTTATATAGAGGTATAAAAAAATTGTTGCCTCAACAATTTTCCTTAAAAAGGAAGTTTGAAGACTAGATGGCAAAGGTCAAACTTCTAGCTCCAGAGACATTTTCTTCAGAAATGGGTTGTATCAGAACCTTCTTTAAGAATGATGCAAATTTCCCATAATGTAAAGGATTTCTAATCAGGTGATCATTTCTTTCCCTTCTACTCACAACAGCCAGGATAAGTTGAGGACTAAAAGATTTGTAGCAAATGACAATAGCATGGAGGGCAGACACAATATAAATTATTTTCTGTATAGTTACAGATTAATGTTGCTCAAGATTTCTTTTTATGTGCTTGTATTTAGCAGCAGTTATTAACAACTCAATGATAATGATCATTTTTATTCCCATTTTAGTTTGTTTTTCAATTTGCCATTTCTCTTTTCTGTTCCTATTTCTTCCCTTGCTCCCTGGTATTTCATTATGTTACATGATAATTTTAGGTGCAGTAATTCTTTTTGCTTAATCCTCTTCCGTTGTTCATTTAACCTTCTAGCAAATTAGTCATTACTTATTAGCTTCTATTTTTGAATCATGCAGATAATTTCTGTTTGCCTTCATCTCCTCTTTTTTCTTTGTAAACAATGCCATCTACATTTGATTTTTAGCCTTCCGTGTGTGTGTGTGTGTGTGTGTGTGTGTGTGTGTGTGTGTGTGTGTGTGCGCGCGCGCGCGCGTGCGCACATTAAATACATTCACTAGTAACACAATAAAAATTGAGGACAGGAAGAATGGTGAGGCCTCCTAAAATTGTGTAGTGTCATATCAGGAAAAGAAGTGTTTGGTTTAAGGTATTCTTGACAGCTCTTACATCTGTGGCCACATGCACTCTAAATTACATTTTGCCCCTTAAATCCAGATCATTGCGCTGCCCTACTAAATTTTCTCTTGATACAAACTTATAGCGCTGATAAAGCCAAGGAAGGAAAGCCAGGCAATTTATTCAACATGGGTTTGATTAGTCCCACAGGAATGGAGATCATTATTTGACTACAAGTCTGAATTCTATTAACCTGTAAGCTAAATATACAATCTCAACCAAGATGGCAATATCCTTATAACTCATGTAATAATAGTTATTTTTTAATCTTATTTCCTACTCATGTGTTATGTTTTTTTAATATAATAAGCGTGTATTTCAAATTCCATAAATATCAAATTTTGCAAAAGTAATAGTTTCTATGATTTAAACATAAGATGTCTGGCATTTACTTAGGCTACTTAAGAAGATGATCTATATCAGCATATTTCAAGTAATCTACCCAAGTCAGATGATTTTGGGCTACCAGGATGTTCTATACCAGAAATAAGAATCTGGCATCTTCCAGATATATTGCATTTCTTATATCAAAATATCAGGAAAACGTCACAAATTAGCAGCATCTTTCCCTGGAATTTCTTGAATTTAAAGTTTGAGTTCAATATTTTTTTCCACATCTTTTCCCTATTTCTCTCATTAAAATTTCCACAAAAAAGTTTAATATCTGCTATGGTAAACAGTTAAAAGATAGATACAATGTGTGTGTTGTGTGTGTGTGTTGTGTTGGTTTACATATATAGGCATTATCAATCCATATCATATGGCTCTTCGGGGATTTTATGTAGAAATGAATCAGAACTCACTAACATTTTTGTTAAAACAGACAATGGATGAGATCATTAGCACTAATTGTGAGAGTGGTGTATAAAATTTAGATATCTTCTACTCTACTGGGAAATTGACTACAAATCAGAGGCTTCTAGCTAATATATCAGATTTTAGTGGGGACTCAGCACTTCATAAATTCCATTTCTTAATTTTCTATAACGTTCAGTCCAAGGGTTGTAAAATACCATGATGAATGGGACACATGTAGGAAGAAAAAAATACAAAATTATGTAAAACACGAAGTACAGCAAGCAAAACTGAACTGAAATATAGAGTATCATCATCACATTCACAATTTCTTCTTATATGGATATAAAATATTCTGGGCAATAAATTATAATGAGCTGGATCCAAAAGCCAACTGTGGGATCAAGACTTAGATAAGACTAAAGTTATAAAGATTGAGAGAGGAAGCATGTTAAAGCAAGCCAGCAGTCAGGACAAAGAAGGCAGCAAAGTGGTTTATCAAATACCCAAGATCGTGTGAACACATCAGATCACAAAGGTGCTTTTTCAAGAGGCAAGTGGACTTTCTTGTTTTTTTCCTTGAAGATGTTTTGCTTCTCATCTAAGAAGCTTCTTCAGTTGTGACAGAATAGTGGAGAATGCAAGGATTTATATTCCTTTCTGTCTTCTGGTTGTCAGCACTCTCTCTGAAAGTCATTGAGGCCACTTGGAGGTTTATCTGTCCCCTCAGGGTCACCTGAATAGTGCAAATGGATGTGGAACTTTCTTGGAACTGCTGAAAGAACTGTGTTTTGGCAACAGTTCCAAGAAGCAGTATTGTGTTCTGATATGTTCACACACTCTTTGATAACCAACTTTGATAACCAACAACAAAAGCCAGGAAAAGCTCCAGGCCCAGACAAGATAACTCTTTCTTGCTTAAAAGTCTGTGCTGACCAATTGGCCCCCATCTTCACCCATATCTTCAATAAATCACTAGAGATGTGCTGTGTTCCTTCTTGCTTCAAAAGCTCTACCATCATCCCAGTGCCGAAGAAGCCCACTACCAAGGAACTGAATGACTACAGACCAGTTGCTTTAGAATAGAATAGAATAGAATAGAATTTTATTGGCCAAGTGTGATTGGACACACAAGGAATTTGTCTTGGTGCATATGCTCTCAGTGTACATAAAAGAAAAGATACGTTCATCAAGGTACAACATTTACAACACAATTGATGATCAATATATCAATATAAATCATAAGGATTGCCAGCAACAAGTTATAGTCATACAGTCATAAGTGGAAAGAGATTGGTGATGGGAACTATGAAACAATTAATAGTAGTGCAGATTCAGTAAATAGTCTGACAGTGTTGAGGGAATTATTTGTTTAGCAGAGTGATGGCCTTCGGGAAAAAACTGTTCTTGTGTCTAGTTGTTCTGGTGTGCAGTGCTCTATAGCGTCGTTTTGAGGGTAGGAGTTGAAACAGTTTATGTCCAGGATGCGAGGGATCTGCAAATATTTTCACGGCTCTCTTCTTGATTCGTGCAGTATACAGGTCCTCAATGGAAGGCAAGTTGGTAGCAATTATTTTTTCTGCAGTTCTAATTATCTTTAACATCTGTAGTCATGAAAGCCTTTGAAAGGCTAGTGCTTTCCTACTTGAAAACCATCACGGATCTGCTCTTAGACCCCTTGCAATTTGCATACCGAGCAAATAGATCAACAGATAATGCTGTTAATATGGCTCTGCACTACATTTTACAACATCTTGAATCTCCAAAGACCTATGTAAGGGTCCTCTTTGTAGACTTTAGTTCAGCATTCAATACCATCATTCCAGACACTCTTCTAACTAAGCTAAACCAGCTACAAGTATCTGAACAGACTTGTAAGTGGATCACAAGCTTCCTAACAAACAGGAAGCAGCAGGTGAAGCTAAGCAGGATCACATCAGATACCTGAACAATTAGCACAGGGGGCCCCACTTCTCTTCTGTCTGTATACCAATGACTGCATCTCCAACGATCCATCTGTTAAACTACTGAAGTTCGCAGATGACACAACAGTGATAGGTCTCATTCGAGACAATGACGAATCCGCATATAGACGTGAGGTTGAACGACAAGCCTTGTGGTGCAACCAAAACAATATGGAACTGAACATACTCAAAACTGTAGAAATGGTGGTAGACTTTAGGAGAAACCCTTCAATACTTCCACCTCTCACAATACTTGACAACACAGTATCAACAGTAGAAACCTTCAAATTTCTAGGTTCTATCATATCGCAAGATCTAAAATGGACAATTAACATCAAAAACATCATCAAAAAAGGACAAAAAAGACTGTTCTTTCTGCGCCAACTCAGTAAGCTCAAACTGCCCAAGGAGCTACTGATCCAGTTCTACAGAAGAATTATTGAGTCTGTCATTTGCACCTCTATAACTGTCTGGTTTGGTTCTGCAACCCAACAAGAAAGGCACAGACTTCAGAGGATAATTAGAATTGCAGAAAAAATAATTGCTACCAACCTGCCTTCCACTGAGGACCTGTATACTGCATGAATCAAGAAGAGGGCCGTGAAAATATTTACAGATCCCTTACATCCTGGGCATAAACTGTTTCAACTCCTACCCTCAAAACAATGCTATAGAGCACTGCACACCAGAACAACTAGACACAAGAACAGTTTTTCCCCGAAGGCCATCATTCTGTTAAACAAATAATTCCCTCAACACTGTCAAACTATTTACTAAATCTACACTACTGTTAATCTTCTCATCGTTCCCATCACCAATCTCTTTCCACTTATGACTGTATGACTGTAACTTTTTGTTGCTATCATTAAGGGTTAAATTGTACCCTATGACCATCATTTTTGTTGTAAATGTTGTACCATGATGAAGGTATTTTTTCTTTTTCTTTTATGTACATGGGAGCATATGCACCAAAACAAATTCCTTGTGTGTCCAATCACACTTGGCCAATAAATTCTATTCTATTCTATTCTATTCTATTCTATTCTATTCTATTCTATTCTATTCTATTCTATTCTATTCTATTCTTTGCTGCCTTCTTTGTCCTGACTTCTGTATTGCTTTAACAGCTTCCTGTGTCAGGAAAGGAAGCACTTAGACCAGGGCTGCCAAACTCCCAGCCCATAAGCCGGATGTGTCATGCATTGGCCACACCCCTGCCCAGTTTAGCGAAGGTGAAAAAAGTCCCAAAACATCATGTGTTGCCACCATGATGATGTGAGTTTGACACCCCTTGCCTAGACAAGACTGGGTACAGTGGTTATAATGCAGAACTGCAGGCTAAGTCACTGCTCACTCCAGGAGTTTGATTCTGAGCAGCTCAAGGTTGACCCAGCCTTCCACCATTCTGAGGTTGGTAAATGAAGACCCAGATTGTTGGGGGCAATATACTGACTCTATAAACTGCTTAGAGAGGGATGGAAAGCACTACGAAGTGTTATATAAGTCTAAGTGCTATTGCTATTGCTAGTATCAAAGAACTTGTGACCTAAATTAGTTCGATGAAGAAAGGAAGTCAGAAAGCAACTCAGAAGAAGAACCAATGCAAATAGCAAAAGAAAGAAAAATTAAATAGGACTACCGAATGATCAGGAGAAAACTTTTAGGTCTGCTCCTGTTCCCAAAGTAGTGATATTTTCAAAAAAAAAAAAAATCAGTCAGATTATAAGTAATCCTCAATTTATGACCACAATGAAGCACAGAATTTCAGTTGTTTGTTGTTGCCATTGTAATTTGAGGGACCATGTGACTGGATTCGATTTTGTGATCATGTTTATGGCAGCTGTAAAGAGAGTCACATGGTCATTAAGTAAATCATGTGGTTGTTAAGCAAATCTAGCCTATCCAATAGGATGGTTTGTTTTTGGTTTTTTGTGGTGGTGTTTGTTTGTTTGTTTTGTTTTTGTTGTTTTCTGTCAGAAAATGGGGGGAGGAATCACAAATAATGATCACATGATCACAAAATGCTGCAACTGGTTGTAAATGCTATGTATAACTTTGAGGATAAGTCTTAAGTAGCTTTTTTAAACATCTGTTGCTACTTTGAATGGTTATTAAACTATCAGTCATAGGTTGATCTATCCATAGGCAAGCATAGTTGCATGGGGATGTGATATTTGGACCCTCTGGCTCCTTCAGGTGAAGATGTCTAAGCCATTTCCTTACAATCTTCACAACAGCAACACCTAAGAGCAGTCAGTCTACTGACTATCATCATAATACTTTACAGAGAAATTTCAAAATATACCAATATTAGGAGGAAATCAGTGTTTGTTTGTTTTACTCTTCTATATTTTATTTTCTATGATAAAACTATATATATATATATATATATATACAGTTAAAAGGAAGAAACAGCTGCGATCACACATTGCTCCCAGAAGCACGAAGCTGAAGCCTGAAGATGACGAATGAGACTTCGTCGAAACTTCGCCAAGACACTTCCAATCTTACACGGGAGAAAACCCGAACAACCAAAGACATATATATATATATATATATATTTGTTTTCTGAGATTTTCGCGGGTGTTTGTATGTAGGTCTTAGGTTATTTGGGTTTTCTCCCGCGTAAAATTGGAAGTGTCTTGGCGAAGTTTCGACAAAGTCTCATTCGTCATCTTCAGGCTTCAGCTTCGTGCTTCTGGGAGCAATGTGTGATCGCAGCTGTTTCTTCCTTTTAACTGCTAGAGGGGGTTTGAACTGATTGGGTGGGAGCTTGGCTGTGCTCTGATTGGATGGGGGGTTTTTTGTGCTCTGATTGGATGGGGGTGTGTCCTGCTTGGGTGGGGGCTTGGTTGTGCTCAGTTTAGTCTGCGTTGCAGGGGGATTTGAGCTGGTGAGCTGCATTGCTGTTGTTTGGCTTCATGTTCGTGGTTGTGCTACATCTTCATGGTGGGTGTCAGTCTGCTGCATGTATGGATTGGAGGGGTTTGAAATGGCTAATGATGCAGCTGTGGTCTGAACACTTTAACAACAGAATAATCAGAGAAGCCATTGAGATAGAAAAACATCCACACAGCATGAACAAATGAGATGATACCTCCCACCTACCAGCCATTTGGAACCCACCCTTATTGACAAACGAGTCCCTAACACGAGGAATGACACTAGTCCCACACTCACGAGGTCCACACAGGATGTCACCACCACACATCCACCCAAAAAGCAGACCCAAACCTACACTGATGATGAAGCACGACCAAGGACCAGAAGCCAGGCCGCAGCTGCATCATTAGCCATTTCAAACCCCTCCAATCCATACATGCAGCAGACTGACACCCACCATGAAGATGTAGCACGACCATGAAGCCAAACAACAACAATGCAGCTCACCAGCTCAAATCCCCCTGCAACTCAAACTAATCTGAGCACAACCAAGCCCCCACCCAAACAGGACACACACCCAGCCAATCAGAGCACAAAAAAAACCCCAGCCAATCAGAGCACAGCCAAGCTCCCACCCAATCAGTTCAAACCCCCTCTAGCAGTTAAAAGGAAGAAATAGCTGTGATCAAACATTGCTCCCAGAAGCACGAAGCTGAAGCCTGAAGATGACGAATGAGACTTTGTCGAAACGTCACCAAGACACTTCCAATTTTATGCGGGAGAAAACCTGAATAACCAAAGAAAGACAGATATATATACATACATACATACATATATATACATACATACATACATACATACATACATACATACATACATATATATATATATATATATATACACACACACACACACACACACACACATATACATACATACATACATACATACATACATACATACGGAGGAGATCAATGGGATCTCCTCTGAACTTTTGGTTTTCAGTAATGCAACATACCAGTGGTGGGGTTCAACCGGTGTAACTACTGGTTCACTTCACGCACACACTCAGTGCAAGCACATTGCATTTCAGAACAGCTGAGGCACGGCAATCTGCTCTGCCATGCCTATCAGCTGGGCTAAAAATGAACGAATATAGGTAGGTATAGTGCAGGGGCAGGAGGGAGGGCCCAGCTGATGGTCGAAGTGAACTGGTTAGCTCTCAGCTCACCATTGGAGCTACCGGTTTGCCTGAACTGGGGCGAACCAGTAGAAACCCACCACTGCGACATATTGATGTGAATGAAATGCTTCTACTGTGTCTGCTTATATTCAAAAGTGTATGGTGGACGTCAATGTTCTTAAGACTATTATAATGCAAACAAATGAGAAACCTTGGATGTCAAAGGAGGTCTGTGTGATATTGAAGGTGAGAAACAGCACTTTCAAATCAGGTGATGGGGCAGCACTTACCATAGCAAGAGCTGATTTGAGATGGGCCATAAAAACAGCAAAGCGGGCCTATAGTTAGAAAGTACAGAATTTCTTTCAAGATCCTATGAACCC
Source organism: Ahaetulla prasina (assembly GCF_028640845.1). Taxonomy (NCBI): domain Eukaryota; kingdom Metazoa; phylum Chordata; class Lepidosauria; order Squamata; family Colubridae; genus Ahaetulla; species Ahaetulla prasina. Next base: position 32,919,986 of record NC_080543.1, on the reverse strand, counting down.
AAGGCATATGTGGCGAGGTATTCGGGTCATTACTGACTATAAGACAGCTTTCCTGCCATGTAAGAGTGACACGGATTCTCTAAACAAGCTAAATATGTTTTTTGGGTGGTTTGAGGCCACAAACAATGTTCCAGCAAGGAAGACTGTTCTCTTTCTTAATGAGCAGGTGCTCAAGTTTGATACAACTGTTGTACATACACATACAGTATATACATATACCAGAGTCCGTTAGGTACAAAATATTTTTTTCTTTTGTAATCATTAATATAACATTTTTACTAATTTGTTTAGCAATATAGCCATTGCATTTTCTTACCAGATGCAAATCTTTCACGGGAAGTCTCTTCATTTTAATCATGAGGCAAAAGCATAGAAAGAAACTGAAACATTGGCAAATTCTTTAGCATTATTTTAAAACACCATCTTTAATTAATGTGAATATTCACCAAGAGGTAGAAGATAAAATCCTTGTGTATCTCAGAAGATGCATTATGTGAAACAGGATGTTGTTTCTAAAACAATAAATGTATTCTCCTAAGATAATATGAAATAGGAATCATAATGCACTTTATAAATTGAGATCTGTGATATCACAATTATTTTGTTTGCAAAGCACTTTGAAAACACGCTAGACTCAACACGTATTTCCCTTAATTTTTCCAGACTATCTGGGATTCCCAAAATGTACTTGGCATGGAAAAGACTTTGCATGTAGGACTCTAAGATAGCTTACCTTCCACTGTTTGAGTTAGCCAATCAGTGCTACCAGATTCTGTTTATCATCTTTAACAGTCCAGAAAGGATAGGAAGCAGTGGTGAAATCCAAATATTTTTACTACTGGTTCTGTGGGCGTGGCTTTGTGGGTGTGGTGTGGCTTGGTGAGTGTGGTTTGTGGGCATGGCAAGGGAAGGATACTGCAAAATCTCCATTCCCACCCCACACCATTCCCACCTCACCCCACTGGGGCCAGGCAGAGGTGGTATTTGCCAGTTCTCTGAACTGCTCAAAATTTCCACTACCGGTTCTCCAGAACCTGTCAGAACCTGCTAGATTTAACCCCTGATGGGGAGGGAATCCTTTTATTTCACAATGGCGTCATTTTGCCAAACTTTTGAATTGATTTAGGGGAATGGAGAATAAAGCATAGGATAAATGGTTGCAGGAACAAGGTATGTCTAGTTGTAAGGAAGGAATAGGGGTGACATGATATCAGTCTTTCTATATTTAAGGGTCTGTCAAGAGAAGAGGGGGTTGGCCTATTCTCCAAAACACCTCAGGACAGGACAAGAAGCAATGAATGGAAACTTATCAAAGAGAGAACCAACCTAGAATTAAGGAGAAATTACCTATCACTGAGAACAATTAATCCGAGAAATGGCTTGCCTCCACAAGTTATGGGTGCTCCATCACTGGAGGTTTTTAAGAGGAAATTGGACAGCCATTGTCTGGAATGGTATAGGATCTCTTGCTTGAACTTGGTACTGGGATAGAAGATCTCAACTCTTTTATTCTGTACTCTGTTTAATTTCACTAGATCCCCCAGGCCAAGAAATAGAATGTCTACATTTTTTTAAAAAACTCTAAATTGCAAGGGCTTTTTCTTGTGCTCACGGATGTAATATATTTGGGGATGTGGCAGGCAGCTTTATTTTCACTGAACCTCAGGAAATGTAAAGAAAGAAGGTTTCTAAGCTTTGAATTTCATTGCTTCATGAAAGGGAGAGGGATGGGGAGAGAGAGAGAGAGAGAGAGAGAGAGAGAGAGAGAGAGAGAGAGATGGATGATAGGTAGATAGGTAGATTCATTCATTCAAATTTTTCCACCAAGCTCCATTCAATGTTATGAAATAAAGTTTGTTTTAGATAGTCCTTCAAATAGAGAGAATTTCTAAGAAATGATCATAAGGTAAATGACGTTTCCTTGTATTTATCTGGTTATGAGCTTACCAAAAGGATATATGTGAAAGACTTGTTCTCTGTGAAAATATCTTCCAAGCAATCTGCAGCTAGCTTGGATTCCATTTCTACTATTATAAAGCTTCAAGGAAGATATACTGAACAAACTCTCCCAGTGGCCTTTTCAGTAGTGATGCTATTATCAGCACTAATGGAGAACTCTGCCCTTGGGGCATTGTTAGAGAATTTGAGTCACTCTGGAGATACTTAGAGTAAACATCTACCATTTCCCCTGCCCATTAGTTGGATAGAGAATTTCAAAAAGTCATTAACAGCTCTAAGTATGGCATAAAGTTATGTAGCATTCTGTTGAGAATCTATACTCTAAAGGTGTGAAACACTTTTCTTCTCAAAGGCTTCATTCACTGACGATAGTCTGCCATTGGCCACATGCCACTGGTATGTGAAGTCAAAGTCAGATATGCGGGTCAAAGATTTTTTTAAAAAAATTACTAAATTTATATGCCACCGATCTCAAATTTTGAAGCAACTCTTACTTTATTTTTTATCTTTATTTCATAATCTGATCAGATGATACATTCATATGTGATATACACCATCTCTAGAAACGGGATTAAAACAATGCAAATAAACCATCAACAGTAATAATCAAGCATCCTAATGTGCCAAAAAAACATTCTTCTAATAAACAAAAATAGTCTGAACATGTACCATCTCTACTTCAGTCCGCAATGGCTTCCTGAACAGCCAAGCCTTGATAGCTTTTCCAAATCCAAAAATTGCTGGAGCTATTCAAATCAGAAGAGTGCTAATGACCAGATGACTGCAAAGGATATAAATCCTACCACTCCCCTCCATTCAGTCAGAACTGAAAAAGTTTCTTGGATGAAAGGTGAAACATCTTCAAGAAAAAACAAAGTCCAGTTGCCTTTTGAAAATCACCTTTGGGACAACCATAACCTGGATGACTGAGAACGTCTGTTGACACCTCTTATGACGGAAGCAGAAATGGCCCAATTCCAACTTCACTCATGATAATTTTCTCGAAGTAGGGCCCAGAAACAGCCCTCTCTCCTTGATCCTACCTGCTAGACAGAACACCACTGAGGCCAGGCAACCCCAAAGTTCGTAACCATGTAGGACTTTAAAAGTGATAACCATCCTCTTCAATTGCACCTGTACATCATTTGGCAACTATTACGGCTCTCAAACTAGTGAGCTTTATATCTACGTAGCTCCTACAGCCGATACCAGCTGTAGCTTTCTTTTATTTTCGTAGATAGCCCCATGCAAAGTACTTTGCAGCAATCCAACCTTAATGTAAAGTAGGCAGGAATGACAGTGCACGGGGCCTTCTAGTCTAGGAAAAGATATAACAGATACCATATAATACTATGCCACAGCTGCTATCTGCTGCTACTTGTTCTTTAAATCAATTCTAAATGAGGAAATCTGACTTCACCCCAAACCAATAATGGAATATCCCTGGACTCACATGGTCTCTGAATCCATTTTAAATGGATTGAGCTTGTATTTACTCTTCCCCACCCTCTATAACACCTTTCAACATTGGGATAACACACTGACCATGTGTTGTGGCTCCAGCCCCCACCCCCACCCCAGGTCTGGCCCCCTTCCAGAAAGTGACTCAGAGAGTGAGGGGGAAGGGCCATCGGGGCTCCCCTCTGGAGGGCTGGCCTCTCTGGCTCAGCTCCAGGAGCCAGAGGGTGGAGGAGGTGATGAGGCCTCTGTCTCCTGTATCTCCTCCCGTCCAGGCAACGCTTCCAGACCCAGCTGTGGACAATCAGTCCTGGTTAGATCCCAGGTTGCTTAGACAAGAAAGGCAGGAACAACAAAAGAAGGGATGGGGCAGGCCTAGAGAGTGCTGACTCACGGAGCCACACCCCACAGGGTATAAAAGCAGGAGGGGCTGCTCTACTACTTCATGACGGACAAAGCAAACTGACTGGAGAAAACTTGAGCTGAACTATTTGACTGAGCATTTGGCCTGGATTGCTGTTTGTTCCTGACTTCCTGGTTGCTCCGGTAACATCAGGGAAGATAAAGAAAACCTTGGCAAATGTTCGCTGGTCTGCTGCCAGAGCTGATAGCTGCTGTGGACTAAATTGCTGGCTAATTGAGTCAGTTCATGTGTCTCCCGGACTGAGGGGGGGGGACAGAACACCATGTGTCCTGAGATTGATATGGTATGATCAGATATCATTAGCATACTGATGGCATTTGAGTCTGTGTTGACAGGTGAATTCTTCAGTGGCTTCATCTTAATGATAGAGGAGAGAGTGAGTTGCTGAAGCATCCCATAACAGAGGGCATTAGGATTTCACCCGTTTCCTCCAAATACTTGGTCTGAAATCAGCCTTGCTGAAAAGAAAAAAACAAAAAACTTCCACAACACTTTGCCTCCAATTCCCAAACCAGAGATGGTCCAGAAGGACATAATTATTTCTTTTGGACAACCAATAAGCACACTTGCATTGTTGATATCTACAAGGAACTATAAATCACATGGATGTCAAACAATCCCTAATTTTTTTCCCTCAACCCAACAGAATGTTGTAACAAATTATGGGGCTCAGGATTCTATCTGTCCTTTGCCTTTCTGTTTTTGTTGTGGGTTTCTAATATGATAACGCTCCAAAATCTGGGAGGAACAGAACAAAATTTAGTGTGGAATTGCTTTGCATTGTTTCCTTCCTTTGTCATGATAACAATGGATAAAAAAACATATAATGACCACTCTGTTTTCAGACACAGATCAAGATTTGAAAGTGCTTGGAAATTAAATTAAATTAAACTGTTTTTATCCTCTGAAAACTCTGGAAAATGTAAGAGCACTCTAAAGGGAATATTTAGACAGTTTGTTTGTCTCCACCCCAACCCAAAAACAATATTATTTTATACACAAAACTGAGTAGAGCATCAGGAAATAATTCTTAACTATTCTCCCTTTTAAAAAGTTCCTCTGCTTGTCACCTAAATGGTTACTAAATATTGGAGTAATTATGATGTTCAGTGAACAGATTAGAGTACTATCACTGCTTAAAAGAGAAGTTGTCTTATATTACAGGATCATAATCTCTGTGGAAAAGTTTAGAAAATAGTAGCAAAGTAAAAAATGGCTGCAAACTACTGTCTTTTTGATAAAGTAAAAGTAAAAACAATTATTTTCTGACACAGCATTTCCCTTGCTGAAGGGCAGTGCACACCTTTGTAAAATTTTTTGAGGTCAGCATGAGGTAATCTATCAATTTTCATAAAGCTCCTTTTCTTAATGACAGTACATTTATTCATTCTGCATTAAAAAGCCCACATTTCTTCTAACTTATACATATTGTATCCATGCTTTTTATATATATTTTTGTACACTTTAATATAAGTACTTCTCTAACATAACTAGTTTACATACACACAAACTTTTTTTCCCATTGTGAAACAATGAATGCTATGAATCCAGATGTTCAATATATCCTCACTCAAGTCTATATACAATAGCTGCAAAGTGGATACGCTCACTTGTCTGTTCTCTGATAATAGGCTGGCCAAAATTAAATGCATCTTGTTAATAATTAAACTTCAATGCATAAATGTAATATTTTTATTTATTTATTTATTTATTTATAATTTAATTTCTATACTGCCCTTCTCCCGAAGGACTCAGGGCGGTTTACAGCCATATTAAAACACAAAATACAAATAACAAATTTAAAAAAGAATTAAAAACAAATATTTAGTAGGCCGAATCAATTAAAACGGTCATAGACCGACATAAAACACATATTAAAATTACAATTAAAAAATTACACTTAGGCTAGTCCCGCATGATGAAATAATGTCTTCAGTTCAAGTTTGAAGGTCCGGAGGTCGGGGAATTGGCATAGCACTGGAGGCAGCTCATTCCAAAGGGCCGGTGCTGCCACAGAGAAGGGTCTCCCCCTGGGGGCCGCCAACCGACATTGTTTGGTCGACGGCACCACAGGGTAATGAAAGCCAGTTGATTTTAACCATATTGTAATTGTAAAAGGATAAGACAATACTAAGTTATTGTAGCTCTGCTATGCTTGCATGTCAACGTCTACATATAACAGTAAATGTACATTGTCTATTATTAGAAAAGGATAATAGGATATCTATGCTTCCTATTAAAAACACTTCAGAGTAACTCATCTTACTCAGTATACCTATTTGGGATGTATAGATTCATTTATGTTCAATCCACATTACTTCCTCAGTGATTTACTCAATATTCAGTTTCACTCGTATTCCTGAAAAAGGAAGGAAGAGAGGGAGGGAGGGAGGGAGGGAGGGAGGGAGGGAGGAAGGAAGGAAGGAAGGAAGGAAGGAAGGAAGGAAGGAAGGAAGGAAGGAAGGAAGGAAGGAAGGAAGGAAGGAAGGAGTTCTTAGTAATTAATAATTGGGTATACAGTTTGTCCTAATAAATTCTGTCTTAACGAAACTGAGAGATTTTGAATTCGTAACCAACTTTTTCAAATATACCCTTTATATGTATTTCTTACTTTACTGAAATACCTGTGAACCAGTTTTTGATAGAATAATTCTAACAACAATTTTTCTAATGATTCAATTTATATTTCATATGCCATTAAAAAAGAAATGTCATTCATTCTATGTTAGTAGGGTTAAAGGTAGCTTTTAAGCTTGCTTGAATGCCCCATTATTGGAAAATTATCACCTGGGAAAAGGGTTTTAATGATGTTATTAAGACCTTTTATTTAAATCTATTTCAAGTTAGCTCCAAGAAGGACATATAAGCTTTTTTTTAAGTTTGGAAAGCATCCACCGCTATGAACAACGACGGGGATCTTTTTGTTTCTTTCCTCCTTCTGCTCTCTGATTCATCCTTCCTGGCCACATACAGCTCTCATCTGTGCTACCCCAATCACATGCTTTGCCATCTGGGCTTTTTTCCCAGCATGGAAAGGCAATTTTGTAAGAATCTCATTTTCCTGATTTCTTGGAAAAGAGACTTAACAGGGAAAAGGCTATAAGCAAAAGGGAGGTAGAAATGATTGCCCTTACAGTTATACCATATTGCCCCTGTGGTGAAGCGATTAATGATAACATACAAAGAAAAGTCCTCTTTGAGTTTTCTGTGTTCCACCTAGAAGAAAAAAAAGTACTCTGATAGAAAGAAATGTATGGTATTTTATATTACAGAGCTGGGTTTGCTTTGATTTAAAAAAAAATCTGCCATTTGGGCAATGAGATGTTCTTCTCTAAATAAAGACAATAAATAAAGTCACACTGACAAAGGAATTCATATTTCCTCAAATTTCTTTGAGCTGGTGCTACAGAAGAAGGCTTCTCTTAGTTTTTTTCCCTTTCATTTAGGTGAAAATCTTCCAGGTTAGGTACAGTATTTTTGGAATACATTGTGAAATTAATAGAATTCAGTCTGAAAAATTCTTGCCAAGAATGTCACAGCCAGAAGGCACTTCAATTGATACTACAGTCAAAGGCTGAGAGGGTTTGCAAACCATAGCAATGCAAAGCATCATGGTTTTATTATTTTATTTTATTATCCTATCATCATCGTCGTGGTCATCATCATCATCATCATCATATTTTTTATTCATTAAACATGAAACTCAGTCAACTGAACCTTTAAAAATGCGATTGACTAGTACTAATGGTTGATACGGGTTGCTGCCAGCGTTCTAGGTATCAGCAAAGTATCTTCTTAAAATATATGATATTCTGAGTAGCACAGTTTTTTGCAGTTTCGCTGGTGTTATTGAAGAAAGCTGCAATTTCTTGATGTGTTTTGTAAAATTCTTGGACATGGTACCAAATGCCCTGATGACAATGGGTATCATTGTTACCCATCCATAGCTATGTAGTTTCAATGGCCAGGTCATGATATTTCTGGATTTTTTCCAATTCTTTTTCTTCGACTCTGGTGTCTCCTGGTGCAGCAATATAAATAAACTGTATACTTTGATCCTCAACAACTGTGATATCTGGCATGTTATATTATTATTATTATTATTATTATTATTATTATTATTATTATTATTATTATTATTATTATTATTATTATTATTATTATTATTATTATTATTGATCTGCTGGCCTCCAAATTTTTCTTTGAAAATGTTATTTCTCAAGATGTCAATAATCGAATATTCATCTTGATAAATGTGTTATTTTAAATGTGCATTGTTAATGTTTTCGTAGACAAATGAGTAAACATGTTTATGGACTTTCTCTTGAATTATATTTCATGTATATATATAACTTTGTAAATTCATGTCTGGCTAAGAACTTTCCAAAGAAAGGCATCAGGAAGGGGGGGAAAAGTTCCAGTCTGACTGAATGATTTGTAACAGAAAATGACATTACTAAAAGTACTATCTGGCATCTCCAGCAATAAAGAATTTTGAAGGGAAAAAAAACAAAAAAACACCACTGAGAATACTGAAGAAAACCTGGAACTTTATCTGTGTAGGAGGAACTTTTATTCAGAACTTTGAGTAAGAATTTTAGCATAGTATTCAAAGGGATTTTCTATCCAAGGGATCATTAAGAGTCAACACATTCTCCTCCTTCCTCTCATTAAAATGAATACTGGTGGTTTTCTTGTCCACTGAAAAGCATCTTCTCCCCTACCCAATATAGAGTCTGTATAAGGTGTAGCTACAGCAACTCTGAGAGACAGCTGTCCAGCTTAAATAAATGCCTCCAATACAAGACAGCTCACTATTTTCCAAGACATTCGGTTCCACTGATGAACAGTTCTTATCATTAAGAAGTCTTTCTCATTGCTTAGCTGAAGTCTGCTTCTCTTCAATATCTATGGACTTGTACTTGCCTTGTGGAACAGCTGAAAACATGTCAATTTCATCTTTTATATGACAGCATTTCTGTCGTTTGGAGACAGCTATCATAGCTCTTCTTAATCTTTTCTTCTCAAAGATAGCAGCAAATGCACCCTGGGTTTTCTTGTTGCTTATTTGTTTGTTTGTTTTCCTGAATCAGGCATAATATGTCCAAGAAATCTAGGCAATTGCTGTCAAAGTCATATTTTACAGGAATATCTGCCATAATTGAAACTGTATAAAAGACAAGAAAACACAATACAGGGGATCAGGTTTATAAATTCCTTTTCAACAACTAGCTGTTGATGAAACAGGGAGATAACTAGCCCCAAACTTTGCCTTGTATTATGCTTTAGGCTAAATTTATTGTAAAAATTTACGTTAAAAAATGTAACTGAAACCATCTATGAATTACTTCTCATTAACCCAAGTGAGACTAACATGCTGCAATCACATATTATTGGCAAGTAAACCCATTGAACTCAATGATACATCCTAGAAATGCTTTGTAGATAAACTTAGGCTGTAGGCAATATGAAAATTTGCCTACGTTCAAAGCTGAAAAGGAATTTCCTATATTTTGGATCAGCCAGTTTCAAAACAACAAAAGTTATATTTAGTTTTGCTAAGTCTTCATGTACGTGTCTCTTTTGGGTGGTGGGGGTGAGTATTTCAATTACTAGTGTTTTGTGTCATTTTGTACTTCTGTCTGACTAAATTGATTCAGCCATCTTATTTAAGGCTGAAAACTAAAATTATCTATGGAGCACAAAGCTCATGTAGCCTTGTAAAAAAGGATGGTCTAGGAACAGATTGAATGACTATGACTTAAATTCTTCTTTCTCATGGCCAAAGTATGGCATAATTTCTGGCCTTACTGCATCATCCATTTCACATTCACAATGTTCAAAAGATGGAAAGAGTTTTTATTTGCCTCTCTCGGGGATATTCAGACACAGCTGGAAGTGCCCAGAAGGGCGAAACAGAAAGACAGCCAAGATAGTTATCATGTCCAAAATAGAAAGCAATTTACATGGACAATTAAGATGGAATCACCAGAGATTTGGGAGAAGGAAAAGTTTGGATTATAAAGCCAGTACATTTTAAGATGTGTGTGTGTGTGTGTGTGTGTGTGTGTGTGTGTGTGTGTGTGTGTGTGTGTGTGTGAGGGAGGGAGGGAGGGAAATCTGAGGCAAGAGGAAATTTCAAGTTGAAAAGCAAAAATTGTGAAATTCGAGTGATCACTCATTTCATACATCGATGTATCACCTTGAAATACAATCAAGATAAATCAACCTTATAAATGACTACACAGGAACATTATTTGAGTATTGTCACTGTCTTATCAGTGCAATGGTAAAAGTCATGTGAAGGAGAGAAAGAATCAAATGAGCAGAGGTTAGATAAAATTCTGTTGTTCAATCTGTTGTTCTCCAGATATATTGGTCTACACCTCCCAAAATACAGAACCTAATCTGACCTTTAGCATTTGACCTGCTTAGCATGGAAGTATTGTATATATGGAATGTGTGGTCTTTTTCTATGATTGTGCTAAAATTATATTTTAAACTTAATATCATTTATGAATTTACCATGCTAGGCACCAAATATCAGGTATTCAATATCAAATACCTGTATTTTAATATACCGTATATACTCGAGTATAAGCCGAGTTTTTCAGCACGTTTTTTGTGCTGAAAAACTTCCCCTCGGCTTATACTCGGGTCTATACGGCTTATACTTGAGTTTTTTTTTTTTTTTAAAGCCCCTCGGCTTATACTCGAGTATATACGGCTTATACTCGAGTTTTTTCTTTTTTCACATTTGCGGATGAAGCCCTGCCGGTGCAGTGAGAGGGCGGGGCGGGGGAGCCGCCAGCCTTCTCAGCTGAGGGAGGGAGGGTTTCCCCAACCGGTAGGTGCCTCATTTCCCACCCTCGGCTTATACTCGAGTCCCCAGTTTACCCCAGTTTTTGGGGTAAAATTGGGGACCTCGGCTTATACTCGGATCGGCTTATATTCGAGTATATACGGTACAAATATTGAAGGAACTAATATTAATATTTAAATAAAATAAAATTTTGTGTAATGTTGTTGAAATTTGCCCGTCAAATCGTTATACCTTTATACCTTTATTCATTAGCAATGGTTTGGTTTTCCAATCCTACACTACTGTCCTTACATTCTTATAACTTTGAAAGTACAACAGTTAGAAATCTAGATTTAGTAATCTAACATTTATAGTAAGTATATCATTTTAATTTGAAAATACTTAATTTACAGCTAATTCAATTTTGCCATATACCTACTCTCTGCGTATCTTTGCTACTTTTGCTCCACTTCAGCCAGAAGCACATCAATAGCATTATTGGTGCACTTTTTGTATGGTGCCATTTATTTTCATGAGGCTTGTGCAGGACATATTTTCAGTGGCACACACTTCACATTAGCCCTTAAGTGATGTCACTTTTTCTGATCTGAAGTCTTAAGTATCATTTTCTCATTGTCTTTCTGGTGATATGGATGCCCAGGAGGGGAAGGTTCTCTTTGTGTAGCTTAGTTGTCCTATTTTATCATTATTTGACACAGCATTTATGTTACGTATTCTCTTGCTGTAATCCTGGAACACTGTTTACTCTCCAAACTAATGGAGAAAGTGAATTAAACTGCATTAACCTTTAAAGCTGCTATTATGGGGCTGCTACTTTAGAACTGAACAACAGTACATTTTTATCCTTACTTATTTTTATCCTGACATCATAACTCTATATGCCAGTGATATTAAAGAGCAAAGAATGGAAGATTAAACCCATTTCTACTTTTGTTTTTTCACCCCCATCCTTTGCCCATTCCATCCAGCTTTGCACTTCATCAACTACTTTTATTTTGTTTAAAAGTTAATAAAGATAGTATTTAAACACATATCTCTCTTTTTCCTATATGGATTTTGTCTTCAACCTTAGGGCTCTCTCGCTCTCTCCCTCCGCCTCCCTCTCCGCCTCCCTCCCTCCCTCCCTCCCTCCCTCCCTCTCTCTCTCATTGGAAATAAACCATTTTTAATCCATCACCCATGAAATGTTGTGGATCACTATGCTGTGATCAGTAAAAATTTAATTAACTTAATTAGGATAGCTACAATGTATGTCTTCTAATTACGTCTGGAGTTCACATCATGACCAATACACAACATTACTCATGTATGCAGCATAACATAGATTTCTCAAATTAAACTATGAAGTAACTGCTACCAAAAGGCTAGTGATCAATTCCTGTGGTAAATTTTTGACCCATAAAAGTATATGTTTTTGACCCATCAAAGTTATGTTTTCATTAGAGGTACAACAGTTTTTAATAAAGGTATATAGTACAAATCTGGACAAAGCAGTTACTGTATATTTGAATAAAATCCTGCCTTGTGGAGAAATCATTAGCCAGAGAGAAGTGCCTTTGAATGGAATACAACCATTTCCTTCATTCACATAGTTTGAAATGAAGAGACAGAGATTAAGACCCCTCACTGCTATTTCTTTGAAGAGATGTTCAAATAATATATATGGTTAAGTTTGAATTTAGTACAGGTTTCAACCTGAACTATATAAAAAAATCAAGCTTAAATCATTAGAAATAATTTTATTCACTGCTAATAGAAGAAGGACCAAAAGTCTTAGAAATGAGCTCATTTTTCATCACTAGCAACCATTTCTGAACCCAGATGAAACCACATGCACTGTATAGTGTAGAGATATTACTGTCATAGTACAATGATTGAAACCTTTGCTTCTGATTAAGCACCTGTGTGCTTATCCTTGTGTCCCAGAGTCCCAATTACATGAAAGCAATTTGAACACTTCTAATCAAGTAAAAATATGAAAGTTACCAACAGTGCTTCCTACCCTATTCTAGTACACAGTGACATTCACACACACACACACACATCAAATGTGAACCATACATTGCAAACCATACCTCACAAGACTATAGATCTTTATCAGTTTAGCTGTTTGATTTCAGGAAATTTCTGGACAATGTAATCTTTCCCCATAGAGACACAGCTAACTTTGCTACTAAATACACATGTGTATTTAACATAACAATTATATCATATATTGGATTATTCTGTTGTTAGGTATGTAACAACTGCTTGTACTTGCAGCAAGCTAAGAATTTTTTACTTCAGTAGATTATTTACATATATTTATTTTATTTATTTTTTATTTATTTATTTTGTTGAGTACATATTAGATAATATATATAAGTATAAGCATGAACTGAATACATAAAATAAATACAATTAAAGGGAACATTTGGATAGGGATGGTAGGCACACTGGTGCTCTTATGCACACTCATTACAGACCTCTTTGAAATGGGGTGAGGTCAACAGTAGACAGTCTGGTAGTACATTCCAGGCATTAACAACTCTGTTACTGACGTCATATTTTCTGCAATCGAGTTTGGTGCAGTTCACTTTAAGTTTGTATCTATTGTATGCTCGTGTATTGCTGTGGTTGAAGCGGAAGTAGTCATTGACAGGTAGGACATTGTAGCAGATGATTTTATGATTTTATATCTATTGCTGGGCTTTATATCAGAGCTTGGCAATAAATCCTGGGTCTCCAGATATTTTACTCATTAAGCAAGTGAATTCCTGTGAATTCCTGAATTTTTAAAAAACCCTCCCTCTAACAAACAAAATGATTGTTTCTAGTTGATAACTTCCATATTTTACCTGTATTATAGGTATTTATTTTAAAAATATTTTCATTAAAGTTTTTAATAAGAAAGTAAACACTATGTAAACTAAACTAAAAGAAAAAAAATAAAAATGCAGAAAATGCAGAAGAGAAAATAAAAAGTAGAAGAAAAAAAAGAAAAAGACAACAAGGAAAAAAAGAAATTGCTTCCAACCTTTATCATAACAAGCATAAGCTAATAAAGTAACTTTTTGTCCATTATTAAAGTTACATTTAAAAAAAAAAACCAACACTTCTGCCCACAAGTTAACTCTATCTAAAAGGAATCCAGAAACAATATCTTTTCAATCCTAGTTCAGGAAGAGTTATTAGATATATCAAACAAATAGTTTATCTCTGGTCAAATAGTTCTACTTTATATTCCTTCTCTGCACAGTCTTGACCTTCGAATCTTTTCTATGGCATCACAGGATTTGATCATCCATCACTCTCTCATATTTAAAAAAAGTCTTCAGAGGTTCCACCAGCTTACTTTGTAAATCCCATAAAGAGGCATCACCACCATTTCTTGTCTGAGCTGTTCCAGATCTGATCTTTTCCTTCCCCTAAAGAGGCATCATCCAAAACTTCTTATCAAAACTGCCCCATCTGCAGATCCTTTTCTTGGTTTGTCTTTTGTATTATTACTCGGGTAATCTCTATTTCATTGTCTTCCATGCCTTCAACTACTATAATCTCTATGTCAAATATTTTTTTTAAATCTTCCTCATTGACTTCTAAAAGTTTATTCATAGAAACTGGTATTCTTTCTGAGATATTCATATTTTAATTTCTTAAAAAGAATGTAATTCTTTTAGAATTTTCACATGGGCTGAACTATTAATATGTAATATCTCAGAAAGGATAGGGTTTTTAGAGAACCAAATAATCAGGTAGAAAAGGGTTTAAATGGTTTAAAAAGGCAGATATTTTTTTATAAACCTTAATGTGCCTAATATAAGAGGTGATTCTGGCAAGACATTAGCCAGTGGTTCCCAGAGTAGAAAAAGTGGTTGTGTATATTAAGTTGCCCAAGAGAGCCAACTCCTTTTCTGAGGAATTTGAAGCATTGGTCTACTCACCAGTCTTTCATTCTCCACAGTGGTCATCATCTCCACTTGTTCACAGATACATCTTCAGTCAGCCATGACTTATACCAGAAAACCCATTTTATAGATAATTTCAATGGCAGTCCTTCCACAGTTATAACTGATGCTAGTCTGCTTAATGACATACACAATTTGGAGAAAGTTATTGGCTATGGATTCTGGCCATGACCTAAACCAGTTAGCTAAAGTAAATCATCCATGGTTTAAATCAATACCACAAGGACAGGATTGTTTAGGTTCAGGTACTGTTTCATGATACGGTAACAGAATATGCTTATATTAAGGCTGCAAAAGATTTGGTGTGTGGTTACCTTGGTGATGAAAGATAAAAGACTAGCATGCTTTAGTTTATTTTTAATGAAGTGCTGTTATAGTAAAGGTGAATGTTAATGCTGCATTTTTGTGCCAAAAGCAATTATGAATTGCATAAATTGACACTGTTATTTGGCATGAAATGTAAAATATTTGTATAAAAGATCAAGCAGCATTTTCAGTAAGCTCAGTCCTAGGCATGTTACCCTTTCCTTGCCTATCATAAGCAAAAATAAAATTAAATTTAAAAATGCATTGCTATATAAAGATACTAATTCCAATAAGCATTTGATACGAGGGGTCCTTGGTACGCCCTGAGTTTGGATGCTTTTATGCAGACATTTCATTACTTAAACTAGTAACATCATCAGTGCTAGTAAGGAGTGGGATTTGTTCTTAGTTTATATTCTAGTGGTATATTGTTGCCCTGTCAGTATTAGTGGGAATAGTCTTGGAAGTTCTTTGGTTTATTGTTGTCTTAACAGAATAACAGAGTTGAAGAGGACCTTGGAAGTCTCTGGTCAAACCCCCTGATCAAGGATTAAGATCTGCTTCATAGATTCTTGATTGGGATATTGTTGACTTCTTGACTGATGGTCTGATCTAAATCTTGGAGTTAATCTATCTTCATCTGGGTGTTGATTGCTGGTGGTGAGGTGTTTTTGGTTTCTTTCTTCTTTCTTTCTTTCTTTCTTTCTTTCTTTCTTTCTTTCTTTCTTTCTTTCTTTCCTTCCTTCCTTCCTTCCTTCCTTCCTTCCTTCCTTCCTTCCTTCCTTCCTTCCTTCCTTCCTTCCTTCCTTCCTTCCTTCTGGCTGCAACCATCCTAGTCCAAACCAAGTTCAAAAATACTAAAAATTTCTAGGAGCCTGGCAGTCTGATAAATTAGCCATCAATAGATACATAGGCATAAACAATGTGCAAAAGAGATAACCAACAAGCCAAATAATTGTGATAGATCCATAGCATTCCATGTTTGGTTAATGGTTCTATCAGGTAATATGAATATATTTGTTACAATTGTAAACACGAATAACTGCTTCTTTAATCCCTTGATAATTAATCTAAAACTTTAAACATGCGTAGCACAAAGGCCAGAATATTGAATAAGAACTGGGAAAAATGGCGATTCAAATTCCTCTCAGCTATAACAGTAACAGAGTTGGAAGGGACCTTGGAGGTCATCTAGTCCAACCCCCTGCTCATGCAGGAGACCTGAGGGATTTGAACCACCAAATTGCCAACCTTTCTGATCGACAAGCTCAGTGTCTTAGCCACTGAGCCATCTAGTCAGACTTGTAGCTTAAGTAAGCTATGAAGTTTACTGTGTGAATTGAGGCCAGCCTCTGTCTCTCTACCCAAAATATATTACAGGCTTGTATTCAGGATAAGAAGAGAGCACACTGTGCTCTGGAAGAAAGACAAAAATAATTCCAACAAATAAATAAATCAAATACATAAATGGAATTCCACACAATTGGGAACTTGATATTGTGCTAAATTCTACTGGGACCCCCTGATAGATTGTTGAAGATTAAAAAAAAAAAGAACACATATGTTACTTACGGTTAGCTACTATTCTGAGGCTTGTATGCAGTTGCATAAACCTCAGTCTTCCCAATCTGTTTTTTTGAAATATATATTCTTAGTATTAAACAAATCCTTGTAAAGAGTTAAAACATCAGGGTGTCCAGATTTCTAGAATTTGAGCTACAGGCTCTTTTAGGTTTTCCTGCTGAGAGGATTTCAGTTCAAGATGCAGAGCCTGAAGATTCAGTTCATAATTGTTTATATTGAAGTGTTACAAACTGGGAGAAGAGATAATTTAAAACTTCAGGGGCATACCCCCTTTTTTCCCAAGAGTTCTTTATAAAATATACAAGAGGCAGCCATCAGTCAGGTTGAATCTCCTAGGACCTGTAGTCTGACCCTAGTTTTACTTTTCCCTTTGTTATAAGCCCAAGAAAAATAGAAAGGAATATGCTTTAGAATTCTTATCTACAACGTAACAAATTTTGAAGCACAAGGGACAAAACTGGTAATAATAATGAGAAATTCCTATATTTCCAAATTTCTAGGTAGAAAGTTCTTATTTACAAAAGGAACATATATGGGGGAAAAAGAAAGGCATCTCTCTCTCTCTCTCTCTCTCTCTCTCTCTCTCTCACACACACACACACACACACACACACACACACACCTACAAATGCACAGAGACAAAGACACACACAGGCACACAGAGACACACACATACAATTTATTCTCACCTTTCACTTTTTAAAGATCTCATCAGTTCTTTATTTTCTGTTTCCCCTTCATCTCAACGTCTTCATTTATTCTCTTTATATTTGTTTTGCAATTTGATTGATTTTCATTCTTTGTATATGAACAACTTTTAATGTCCGAAGTTTCTGGGGGAGGGTGATGTTCCTGATGATGAGGGTGGTTCCATCTGTTTGGTTAGTGGGAGAGGCAGATATGGCGGAAGCGAGGGGCCATATCGATTTTTGGGGGCGCGTGCTCGCTGTTTAAAAGCGATCAAATGCCCCGGCCCCTCAGACTTTTCCCATTCCCCGGGCAGCCAGGATCCTCAGAGCTTGGGCCTCCGGTTGATGCTATGCAATGCACGGTCCGTGATTAATAAAGCCCCCCTGCTTTGTGATCTTATGCAGAAGGGATCCGCGGACCTCATGGGCATTACGGAGACCTGGTTGGGCACAGAAGGGGGAACTCCCCTTGTTGAAATGTGCCTGCCGGGTTTCCTGGCATTCCATCAACCGAGGGCCCAAGGTAGGGGTGGAGGGGTGGCGGTTGTGATTAAGGAAAGTCTGGAACCGAGGGAGACCACTGTACCTCAGATAGCCGGTTGTGAATCCCTCTTTGTGAAATGGGGTCATAGGGTGCAGGTGGGCTTGTTGATCACGTACCTGGCTCCTTGCTACGTGACTACAGCCCTGCCCGAGCTGCTAGAGGTGCTTGCCGGGGTGGTGGTGGAGACCCCCAGACTTATAGTCATGGGGGACTTTAACTTACCATCAACCGGCTTGTCATCAACGGCGGCTCAGGAGTTCACGGCCTCCATGACGGCCCTGGACCTGACACAATTAGTTGATGGCCCTACTCACATTGGGGGAGGCACACTGGATCTGATTTTTATCTCTGGACAGTGGTTAAATGATCTGGATTTAGGAGATTTAATTACCGAGCCATTGTCATGGTCAGATCATTTTCTCCTTCGTCTAGACTTCCGGACCGCCGCTCAACACCGCAGGGAGACGGGACCAATACGCTGGTTCCGTCCCAGGCGCCTGATGGACCCGGAGAGGTTCCTGATGGAGCTTGGGCCACTTCCTGAGGATCTGGCCCACGGCACGGCTGAGGAGTTAGTTGCGGCCTGGGAACGGGCCGCGACTGGCGCTTTAGACCGTGTCGCGCCTTTGCGGCCTCTGACCCGGCGCAGATCTCAACCAGCCCCTTGGTTCTCTGAGGGGCTGAGGGAGATGAAACGCCGGAGAAGACGCCTAGAGAGTACCTGGAGATCCAGCCGTTCCGAGGCTGACCAGACACTAGTTAGGTCCTATACTAGGACTTACCTAGTGGCACTGAGGGAAGCGAAGCGTTTTTACGTTTCCTCCCTCATTGCATCGGCAGATAACTGCCCGGCGGCCCTGTTTCGGGTGACCCGCTCCCTCCTTCATCAGGAGGTGCGGGATGACCCCTTACAGGGCCGGGCCGAGGAGTTTAGTGGTTATCTATACGATAAAATCGTTCAGCTTCGGGACGGATTGGATCAACAGTGGGTAGATCCAGATGAGGGGCTGGAGACACGTCTTGTTGAGATTATTTGGGATGGATTTGACCCTGTGACTCCCAAAGACATGGACAGGTTGTTGGGGCGGTTGAATGCCACCACATGTTTATTGGACCCAGGCCCCTCCTGGTTGGTGCTGGCCATTCAGGAGGTGACACGAGGCTGGCTCCAGGGGATTATAAATGCTTCTTTGATGGAGAGTGTTTTCCCCGCCGCCTTGAAAGAGGCGGTGGTGAGGCTCCTCCTCAAGAAGCCCTCCCTGGACCCAGCTATTTTAGGAAACTATCGTCCTGTCTCCAACCTTCACTTTGTAGCGAAGGTTGTTGAGAGTGTGGTGGCATGTCAATTACCCCAATACCTGGATGAATCTGTCTATCTAGACCCGTTCCAGTCCGGCTTCCGACCCGGGTACAGTACGGAGACGGCTTTGGTCGCGTTGGTGGATGATCTTTGGAGGGCCAGGGATAGGGGTTGTTCCTCTGCCCTGGTCCTATTAGATCTCTCAGCGGCTTTTGATACCATCGACCATGGTATCCTGCTGCACCGGTTAGGGAGTTTGGGAGTGGGAGGCACCGTTTATCGGTGGTTTTCCTCCTATCTCTCTGACTGATCGCAGACGGTGTTGACAGGAAGGCAGAGATCGACCGCGAGGCCCCTCACATGTGGGGTGCCACAGGGGTCGATTCTCTCGCCTCTCCTGTTCAACATCTATATGAAGCCGCTGGGTGAGATCATCAATGGCTTTGGGGTGAGGTACCAACTGTACGCTGATGACACGCAGCTATACTTTTCCACCCCAGGCCATCCCAACGAAGCCATCGAAGTGCTGTCCCAGTGTCTGGAAGCTGTACGGGTCTGGATGGGGAGAAACAGGCTCAAACTCAATCCCTCCAAGACGGAGTGGCTGTGGATACCGGCACCCCGGTACAGTCAGCTGCAACCGCGGCTGACTGTTGGGGGCGAATCATTGGCCCCAGGGGAAAGGGTGTGCAACTTGGGCGTCCTCCTGGATGGACGGTTGTCTTTCGAAGATCATTTGACGACCGTCGCCAGGAGGGCTTTCTACCAGGTTCGCCTGGTTCGCCAGTTGTGCCCCTTCCTCGACGAGGATGCCTTATGCACGGTCACTCATGCTCTGGTTACCTCTCGTTTGGACTACTGTAATGCTCTCTACATGGGGCTCCCCTTGAAGAGTACCTGGAGGCTCCAGTTGGTTCAGAACGCAGCTGCGCGGGTGATAGTGGGAGCCACACGTTGCTCCCATGTAACACCTCTCCTGTGCAGTCTGCACTGGCTACCTGTGGTCTTTCAGGTGCACTTCAAGGTGTTGGTGACCACCTTTAAAGCACTCCATGGCTTAGGGCCAGGGTACTTACGGGACCGCCTGCTGTTACCGAATACCTCCCACCGACCTGTACGCTTGCACAGAGAGGGACTCCTTAGGGTGCCGCCCGCCAAGCAATATCGGCTGGTGGCCCCCAGGGGGAGGGCCTTCTCTGTGGGGGCTCCCACCCTTTGGAACGAACTTTCCCCTGGACTTCGACAATTGCCAGACCTTCGGACTTTCCGCCGAGAGTTGAAGACCTATTTGTTTGTTCGCGCAGGACTGGCATAGGATTTTAATAGGATTTTAATTAGTTTTAACGTTTTAATATTTTATAAATTGGGGTTTTATTTTTAATTGTTTTAATTCGGCCATTTGTATAATAAGTTTTTTAATCATGTTTTTATGTGTATTTTGCTGTTGTTTTTATTATGGCTGTAAACCGCCCTGAGTCCTTCAGGAGAAGGGTGGTATAAAAATTTAATAAATAAATAAATAAATAAATGAATAAATAATGTACTTACTTGGTATACTAGCCATTCAGAGGTGGGTTTCAGCAGGTTCTGACCAGTTCTGGAGAACCGGTAGCAGAAATTTTGAGTAGTTCGGAGAACTGGTAGTAAAAATTCTTACTGGCCCCGCCCTCATCTATTCTCTGCCTCCCAAGTCCAGCTGATCGGGAAGAAATGGGGATTTTGTAGTAACCTTTCCCTGGATTGGGAAGGAAATGAAGATTTTACAGTATCCTTTCCCTGCCACGCCCATCAAGCCACACCCATCAAACCATGCCACGCCCACCAAGCCACAGCCACAGAACCGGTAGTAAAAAAATTTGAAACCCACTACTATAGCCATTCATTTTTGTAATCAATACACATTCCTCTAACACTATTCATTATTGATCCAATGTTTCTTGCTGTACATACATCCTGCATGTACTCCCTTATAAGAACATTTTTCCCATTGAATTCAGCTTACTTTCATGTGTCTCGTCATTGTTGTCAGCCATTTCAGTTGTGTCTGATCCTCGGTTACTCTGGATCAGCATTCCCCATATCCTTCTATCTCACACAGCCTCCTTCATGGTTATCCCAATGTATCCTTTATAGTGTCCAGCCAATGGCTGCTGGGGAGGGGACGGTGTTCTCATTTTTTTCGCTGGTTACTCCCAGCATGATTGACTTTTCAGGTGAGTCAGCTTGCATGATATGACCAAGGTATGACAGTTTCTGTTTGGCGATGTTGCCTTCAAATGATGATTTTGGTGAGGTTCAGTCAAAGACTTGTTTGTTTGTTTGTTTTTTGCACATAGAGAAATTTAAAAATTGGGCAAAAGTTCATTTTGATAATCATTCGATTTTTACAACACACTGAATACTACCAACAACATCTCTACCAGCATTTGTCCATATTAAAATTTCTCCATTCATTTTCTCATCTTTGATATAGGTACATTTTACCAATAAATAAAAATTCTTCTACTTTGCTTTAAAAAAAAAAGACAATTCAGTACAACTTGTCACTGTTAATTTTATTTTTCTTGTTAAACACAGTTACTCAGTTTTTGATAAATTAATTTTCGGGACCATACTCTATTTTTGTGAAAAAACTTCCCTAATTCAAGCCTATTAATTTTGTCATATGTTCCATTTAAATCAACAAATATATAATAAACTTTTTTGATATACATACATTTCTTAACAGCCTATTGAAGAACCAAATCTGGTAAACATATCCTCTGCCATAAAGCTGTATTTCATCTGCCAAATTTTGCTCATTACTGTTAAACCCTTTCAATCAAAATTCCAACAAATACCTTCTCAGGTACACTCAATACCTGTAGTAATTGCATTAATTTAATCATCTTTAAATGGGTAATAAGACTAGCATTTTTTCAATGATCAGGCTGAGATGCATTCTCATTACTGGACATTAAGATTTATAGCATTTGTCAGTTCCTTCTTTGACACATCACTGTTATTTCCACACAAATCTCTAAAAAAAAACCTTCAGCATTCCCTCACTTCAGATTCATTCCAAATAATTTCATTACTTTTTATTTTTAATAATATTCACCCCGCTGGCAGTTCCCTGTTCAGCTCTCTTTAAACAATACCCACAAAGTTTGTTTTTTCTACCAAAATCAATGCATTTTGTTTTCTTTCTTTTAATCTTAATTATTCCATTCTCTCCCTGACTACATGTATTTGGTTTAATCATGTTGTTTCTATATTGTTCTTTTGATTGTGTCTAATATTCCCATGTATTATACAGTTTTCATTTTAGGATAAAATGTTTTAATAACATGTTCAATAACTGTTTTATATATAATGTAAGTTATTCTTCAGACTACTGAAACTCTTTTCAAAAGTTGTATTGGAACATAATATGAATCTTAACAGGAATCAGTCTAATTTACACATTCATAGGAGTTAAGACCACACTTTCACTTTGCCCTAAGGATCAGAACGAGTAGACCACTATTTCTTAACTTCAGGGACAAATTATGTTACCTTCTAGCAGTTCCTAGTCTACCACACTTTATTCCAGCCTAGTACCAACTCCAGGTTTGACTGGGGGCAGAACATGGCCATCTTACCTCCAACAGCTGATCACTACCCTGTATCACCATTCCATCCTTTGCTGTTGAATTATTATGTTCTCAGCTACTCTGCAGCTTCCTTCCTTTTCGGCCTTCCATTCAATTCAAAGTCTATAAAGTCTCCTTAACATCATGTTTTTTTCTTCTGCTCTCATACTTTCATTTTATTTTTATGTCTCATGTGGACAACACTTTGGTTTTGATGCTGGCTCAATAAAGCACTTCTTTTCCCATATTTCACAATTGGTTCACAGCAATTTCACAATTGCTACCAACCTGCCTTCCATTGAGGACCTGTATACTGCATGAATCAAAAAGAGGGCTGTGAAAATATTTACAGATCCCTCACATCCTGGACATAAACTGTTTTAACTCCTACCCTCAAAACAATGCTATAGAGCACTGGAAACTAGAAGAACTAGACACAAGAACAGTTTCTTCCCAAACGCCATCACTCTGCTAAACAAATAATTCCCTCAACACTGTCAAACTATTTACTAAGTCTGCACTACTATTAATCTTCTCATCATTCCCATCACCCATCTCCTCCACTTATGACTGTATGACTGTAACTTTGTTGCTTGTATCCTTATGATTTATACTGATATTGTTTCCTGATTGCTTATTTATAGCCTATGACTATCATTGTTAAATTTGTACCCTATGACTATCATTAAGTGTTGTACTTTATGATTCTTAATGAATGTATCTTGTCCTTTTATGTACACTGAAAGCATGTGAACCAAGACAAATGGGTTGGTACTGGCCACACGGGAGGTTACGCGAGGCCACATGGGAGGTTACGTGAGGCTGGCTCCTGGGAGTTATCAATGCTTCTTTGTTGGGGGGCATTTTCCCCACCGCCTTAAAAGAGGTGGTGGTGAGGCCCCTCCTCAAGAAGCCCTCCCTGGACCCAGCTGTATTGGCAAACTATCGTCCAGTCTCCAACCTTCGCTTTTTGGCGAAGGTTGTTGAGAGTGTGGTGGCATATCAGCTTCCCCAATACCTGGAGGAAACTGTCTATCTAGACCCGTTCCAGTCCGGCTTCAGACCTGGATACAGCACAGAGATGGCTTTGGTCGCGTTGGTGGATGATCTCTGGAGGGCTCGGGACAGGGGGTGTTCCTCTGTCCAGGTCCTTTTAGATCTCTCAGCGGCTTTCGATACCATCGACCATGGTATCCTGCTGCGACAGTTGGAGGGATTAGGGGTGGGGGGCACGGTTTATCAGTGGTTCTCCTCCTATCTCTCGGACCGTTCGCAGACGGTGTTGGCAGGGGGGCAGAGATCGACCTCGAGGCGTCTCACTTGTGGGGTGCCAACGGGGTCGGTTCTCTCGCCTCTCCTGTTCAACATTTATATGAAGCCGCTGGGTGAGGTTATTCATGGTTTCGGGGTGGAGTGCCATCTGTACGCTGATGATACTCAGCTGTACATCTCCACCCCGAGCCACCCCAACGAAGCCGTCGAGGTGATGTCCTGGTGTCTTGAAGCCGTGCGGGTCTGGATGGGGAAGAACAGGCTCCAGCTCAACCCCTCCAAGACAGAGTGTCTGTGGATGCCGGTGTCCCAGCATAGTCAGCTTACGCCATCGCTGACTGTTGGGGGTGAATTATTGGCCCCCAGGGGGAGGGTGCGCAACTTGGGCGTTCTCCTGGACGATCGGCTGTCCTTAGAGGAACATCTGACGGCCGTCACCGGGGGAGCATTTTATCAGGTTCGCCTGATTCGCCAGTTGCGTCCCTTCCTAGACCGGGACTCCTTATGCACGGTCACTCACGCTCTCGTCACTTTCCGTCTGGACTATTGCAATGCTCTCTACATGGGGCTCCCCTTGAAGAGCACCAGGAGGCTCCAGCTAGTCCAGAATGCAGCTGCACGGGTGATAGAGGGAGCACCGCGTTGCTCCCATATAACACCTATCCTGCGCGGCCTGCACTGGCTGCCGGTAGCCTTCCAGGTGCAATTCAAGGTACTGGTTATCTCCTGTAAAGCGCTCCATGGCTTAGGACCGGGCTATTTACAAGACTGCCTGTTGCCATCGATAGCCTCCCATCAACCTGTGCGCTCCCACAGGGTGGGCCTTCTCAGGGTGCCATCGACCAAACAATGTTGGTTGGCGGTCCCCAGAGGGAGAGCCTTCTTTGTGGTGGCACCGGCCCTTTGGAATGAGCTGCCTCCGGGGTTGCGCCAACTCCCCAACCTCCGGACCTTCAAACGCGAACTTAAGACTTTATTATTTCATCGTGCAGGACTGGCCTAAGCAAAAATTTTAAATGGAAATTTTAACTGGGTTTTATGTCGATCTATGACCATTTTAATCTGATTCAGCCTATTGTGAATATTTGGTTTTAATTTTGTTTTTAAATTTGTTGTTTGTATTTTGTGATGGTTTTTAATATTGCTGTAAACTGCCCTGAGTCCTTCGGGAGAAATTAAATTATAAATAAATATAAATAAATTAAATAAATAAATAAATTCCTTGTGTGTCCAATTACACTTGGCCAATAAATATTCTATTCTACTCCACTCTACTCTACTCTACTCTACTCTACTCTACTCTACTCTACTCTACTCTATTCTATTCTATTCTATTCTATTCTATTCTATTCTATTCTATCAGATTCAGTGTTCCACAATGTCTCCCTTTTCAACTCCTTCCTTCCTTCCTTCCTTCCTTCCTTCCTTCCTTCCTTCCTTCCTTCCTTCTTGCCTGCCATCCATCCATCCATCCATCCAATAAACTCTTTTTAAAAAATGTTTCAGTAGAGAGAGGTTGGACTAAAACAACAAAGTTTCGGTGTCTGCTATTTTGCTACTATGAAATTAAATTATGCCACAGAGTTTTTTTTGACCCATCCTGGATTAGATGAATGAAGGATGGAAACAAATAATTGTCTCAATTTCCCCCCCCAAAATAAGTATATTGTAGGGAGGAAGAGAAGGAGGAGAAGGAGAAGAAGAAGGAGAAGGAGAAAGAAAGATTTTCCAAAGTAGAAGGCAGGAATTGGAAGTTCCCTTCTTTCCTCTCAAAGACTCTCAACCTAGGAAAAAGTTATTCTAGAAAAATCTGGGTTCTCTTTCTCTCTCTCTCTCTCTCTCTCTCTCTCTCTCTCTTCCTCCCCCTTCCTCCCTCCCTCCCTCTCTCTCTCCCTTCTTCCCTCTCTCTCTCTCTCTGTCTCTCTCTCTCTCTCTGTCTCTGTCTCTGTCTCTCTCTCTCTGTGTGTGTGTGTGTGTGTGTGTGTGTATGTGTGTGTTCATAAAACTCTGAATTCTTACCATAATGTGATGAACTGGGGACCTGTATATAATGACAGTTAAGGAAAACATAAGGAAAGGAGAAAGTGTGGGGGCACTGGTTCATTCAATTTCTAGTCCTAGTAATTAGAGGAGAAAATAGATTTGAAAAATGTTAGGCTGTTAGCTTAAGAGACACAGCTTTTAGTTCAGATCGTGCAGATCTGTCTCCTCAAGTGAAATACCAAAAAAAAAAAAAAAAAAAAAGCAATAATGTACAGTCTGATAAAATGTTGATTTCTTTAATGATAAATTAAATAGACAAATTTAAAATTGGAATAATGAAGAAAGTGGAAGTCAGAAATCTTCCTGGTACAGCAGCCAAAGCCTTTTTTTACACACCCGTCTCATAAAAGTGTCGAGGAAATTTAAAAGAGAAATATGCTAAAATTAAAATGGAATAGAAAAAGTCATTTCACATCCTTAATGGGATAATGAAATCTTTTTAATGTAATTTTCTTTACTCTTCTGATTATATATTCCAAAAGAGATTCTTAACTTCCATCTTTATTAAGTGGAATGTTTGTCCTCATTATGGGTTAAGTGTTTTCATAAACATTTGATGAATATTATCCATTTAAAAATTGGTAAAAATCATTTACACTCATTCTAATGACTGCTGGGTATAAAAATATTAATATCTAAATTACCGCAATATGCTCGTGCAGTACATAGATTTCAGTTTATGCACATATATAAGACTTGTGCAGAAGTCATTAGGTTGACTGGTTAAATGATGGCGTATTTAACAACATATAAAGGAACTCCACTAGATTAGACCAATAGCCCATCTCGTTATGCATTCTGTACCATCACTGGGAAAGCATGCATACTTCAGAAGAATAGGAGGATGTAGGCTATCTTTCACTATTATTTCCTGATATTCAAAGTATTCTACCTGGGAAAATAGTGACTCTATGAAATAGTCATCAAAGTCAATATCCCTTGATAACACAAATGTCTCTGTTTAGCTGCATAAATGGATTGCTGTCACCCAATATAATGACAACAAATATCACACTCTGATTTTATTTTGCATAAATATGTCCAGTCCTAAATCTTGAAACTTGATTTACTTTTAAATAAGTCAGGCATACAAGCGCTCAAATGTTAGGCTTCTTCTATTTTTCTTTTGAGTTATAAAAGCAGAGTAACTTGCCTCCAGACAAAGATGCTGTTTCAAATGAGATCGATACAACAGTCTGTACTGAGGAGACCCAGTGCATCAATATGGCACTATTATGCACAACCCAGCTACCTTGAATTAAGTCTTATCTCTGGTCCCCTTAAGTTGAAGCGATTAAGCTCTCCAAAATTTAGTTAGCGTTTTCACACCTTAGCCATTGAATGAATATCAGTATTGTATTGTATTCTACCACTGTGCTATATGGATGAATGGTATGACACATGTTTATCCATGAATGATAGTTTATTGTAAATGTTATCTATAAATGTAAGCACCTAAATCTAGGATAGAGATGCAAAAACTTTGGATGCAGCCCAGTAATTGTAATGCTATGTGAGAATGACATTGGGAGACAGCAGGAAGAACTGCGGGCTAAACAATTATCATGCAAAAGACATCTCAGTCCACAGAAGGAAGAGGGACAGGGGAAGTCTCTCACAAAAGATTTTCCCTTGTTTTCTGAAAAGTAAAAGTAAATGAGGAAAGAGACTTAAGATTCTTTTACTGTAACCTTACAATATAATTAGTGTTAGTATTCAAGGTTTATTCATCTCTGGACTACCACAAAGAGCTGAGATACGTATGTATGTATGTATGTATGTATGTATGTATGTATGTATGTATGTATGTATATATATTACTACCAAATTGTACCAAATTACTATCAAAATAACAAAGTGTACAACATACTTACAAGTTTTAAGTTCATTTTAATTACATTGAAATCAAATGAAATTAAAATTGGCTACTATCATGTTTCAAATTACTGGAGTTAAGCATGTGAATCAAAGAGCCAAAGGCACTTATTTTCAACCCTTGGATGAAAATAAGTTGTAAACCCTTAATTCCTTACTTAAATGGGTTTTGATTTAAGCTAATATTTATAGGGAACGTGGTGGCTCAGTGGCTAAGACACTGAGCTTGTCGATCGAAAGGTTGGCAGTTCAGCGGTTCAAATCCCTAGTGCCGCGTAACAGGGTGAGCTCCCGTTACTTGTCCCAGCTTCTGCCAACCTAGCAGTTCGAAAGCACGTAAAAAATGCAAGTAGAAAAATAGGGACCACCTTTGGTGGGAAGGTAATAGTGTTCCATGTGCCTTTGGCATGTAGTCATGCCAGCCACATGACCACAGAGACATCTTCGGACAGCGCTGGCTATTCGGCTTTGAAACGGAGATGAGCACTGTCTCCCTAGAGTTGGGAACGACTAGCACATATGTGTGAGGGGAACCTTTACCTTTACCTAATATTTATAGAGGTGGGATTGGTGGCCTCTGGTGGTTAAGTCACTGGGCTTGTCAACTAGAAGTTTGTCAGTTTGAGACCCAAGTATCACATGACAGGGTGAGATCTGGGAAGCAAGGCAGGACTTCCATATTTCCTAAAAATGGAAACTGAGATTTTGCAGAAATGGAAGTCACTAAATTAGATATTATTCCTATATTATGCTCACAAACATGTTTTGAAGTGTGAGTAATCCATCAATTTATTTGAAAAATGCAAAATGCAATGTCAGGTTTTATTATCAGGAGTGACAGAAGTTCAAAGAAATTGTTGTTCTTTACCATAGACATACACACTGGGTCACTTTAATTAAATCCAATATAATTGTTGAAAAGAAGGCAAGATGCCTTAGCAGCCCCAGAGTTCCATTTGAAAGACAGACTGCCTCCTGATCAGGTTGACTTGATATCTATTTGTTTTAGATTTTTAAAATTCATTCTTGAAAGTATCGTCACCATATTTATTTGGTCTAAGGAAACAGGTCATATTGGAATTCAGTTTCTCATGCTGGAGTTAAAGCTCCATCTGGAGGCAGAAGATTCAAAAAAAAAAACAAGTAAAAAAAACCACACCCAGTCATAGCCTTTCTTCCTAAATTGTTTCCAAGGACAGGTGGATTAAGCAGTTTATTTTTAATATCAAAACTGACTATATAGCTGTCAGCACATATCTGGAATGCAAATGGAAATGAATTAAATGCCACCAGCTTCTAAGTTAGCCTCAATATAATCTTTCTAATTATCATTGTTATGACTGACCCTACTCTTGTCTACCTTTTTTTTCCTCCCAAGTAGAGGACACCGTATTTCTTCCTTACCAAATTTGGAGATAACTGTTGATATGGATGAAGTTATTTTCCATTTTTCTGCATTTATCTTTATAGATGGTAACATTTCTTATTTTTCGGATCCATTTCTGAAATTTGGAAAATTCTTTAAAAATAAATAAACTGAATAAAATTATTATTCCACATCTGTCTTGGAACAAATCAATGGCTTGGCTATTATTACTATTAATAAGATCACAGTAAGGATCCCACAGAAAAAAGAAAGATGATGATTTCAAATTATCAGCACAAAAGAAACTGAATTTGTAGAGATTCAGTCATTTAATACTCAAATGCTTTCTCCCACACTAATGTCTGCCCATGAAAAAAACCAAACCTATCAGCCCTGTTTATGAGGACATTTGTAAATTTTGATCAGATTTTTTTTGGAAAATAATAATAATAAAAGAAACAAGTTCCTCATTCTTTCTGAGCAATCACTTTGCCTTGCCACTACTGTATAGCTACAGAACTAGCTTTACACTTACCTAAGGTAAGATTTAAGACTCCGTATAGCCAAAATAATATGCTGCTGATTGCAACATTTGTTATACTGAAAATAATAGAATATGATTGGAAGCAATTTCAAAGAAGGAGGCAGTATTGGTGCTTATCTCTAGCAGTATGCGTAGGCACTAAGCAGGAAGGTTTCATTCAGGTATGGATTCAATGATTTAGACATTCAAGTTGCCCAAAGGATACTATATACTACTTTAAGGATATGACAAAGATCTTCCCCTCTCCTCATTCTTGCCTCTCCATGAGGACAGAATCTTCTGAAAATCTGAAGTCTCCTTGAGGCAGTAATGGTAGATTCACAGGTACCGCTTCCAGGTTATGAAACCATCAGCCTTGGTCAATCAGTTTAGCTACACTAAATTATGGACGTATGATCACAATTGTTCCCAATTTTTTTGTTGTTAAGCGAGATTTTTAAGTGAGGTTTGCCCCATTTTATGACTCATCTTGCCACAGTTGTTAAGTGAATCACTGCAGTTGATAGGTTAGTCACCCAATTGTTAAGTAAATCTGACTTCCCAATTGACTTCACTTGTCAGAAGGTCGCAAAAGATGATTACATGACCTTGGGACACAGCAATGGTCACAAACCAATTTACAAGCATCTGAATTTTGATCACATGATCATGGGGATGCTGCAATAGACTTAACTGTGAAAAAATGGTCATAAATCACATATTTCAGTGCCGTTGTAACCTTGAACAGTCACTAAATGAACTGCTGTAGGTTGAGGACTACCTCTACTTCTTTTTCAACTTGCCCTAATTCTTCTCTTGCAAAAGCCATCCACAATAGAGTGTCCCAGACTGCACTCACTTTCTCATCTCCTGTTTCTTAAGGTGAAAGAGTCCCCTCGCGCTCAAGCAAAGGGAACAGTTATCAGAATTCACAGCTTCATCTATCAGTCCTATTCATCTCTCTCGTCAGGTTTTAAGGAAAGTAAGAAGAAAAATCACATGCTATGCTTCTAAAAGAAACCAATGGTACCCACCAGCATCGATATTGTATGAGAAACCAGGGAGAAACAATCTGATATTCTAGCTGTTTCATAAAAACTGAAATTAACCCAAAGAACCCAACCGTGCTACTTTCCCATTCTCTCAATAGGAGTGCGGAAGCACCGGTGTTACTAGTTTAGTGATGTGGAAGTAGGGCAGAAATAACAAGTCTTTAGAATTGGGCTGGAGAATGCTTGAAGATCAAAGTGGAGATCTATGACAGCATAAGATGAGGGCTCACTTGTCTCAGTCTTATTGGTTTTGTGGAGAAGTCTTTGGCTAAACATTCTCAAAATAGATTAAATATCCTCAGAATGAAAGCAGCATATTGTAAGAGGGAAATGTATGAAAGTTTACTAAAAACCTGACATGATGTTGCTTCTCTTTTACCGCTTTGATGATACAAACAGAATGAATGGATTTTATCTCCCAAACTTTCTCCTCATATCTCCAAACTCAGCAAATATTTGAAAAGAAAAAGAAACCATAGCCAAATAATTTCATATCCAAAGTTTCTCAATACAATCCAGAATGTGGCCTAAAATTCCTAACTCCACTAAGAACCCAATGCTACTTCTAGAGGTTTCTGTTTCATCTGCTGCAATGTACAACAGAAATCAAGAGGCAAGGAAGTGGCAAGATGATCCTTCCCCCTGAGAAACAATAATGCAATGGTGAAATGTAAATTCTATTAGCTTTTATGTATAATGTTGACTTAGCTTTATTTGATATAATTAAGGAGTATCCAGGAGGTGTAAACTGAACAGCTTACTATATTTTCAAACGAACAGCAATAGAACAACAGATTAATAACTATCTCAGCAGGGCTTACAGCTGAATGGAGGAATGAATACTGTTGCCAGGCTACAAAACAAAAAGCAAAAGAACAAAAAATAAGAATTTCAAAACCTGTCCTCCCACTTTCAGTCCATGTATATGGCAATAATTCCATTACTAACTTGTGCATGCTGTGTTATTTAAACCCTTTACTGCTTCAATCTGTCACATGAATCTATCCATCACTCTACTAATAGTTGAAAGTCAGCTACAGGTTTTATTTAGAATTTTATTCCAGATTAAGCAAGGTACCAAGAACCCACAGGCTACAGAAGATATATGCCTTCTTCTCCAACAAGTGGCAGGACTAGGCACAAGAAATACCATGGGAAAATACCATAGACTCTCCACATCAGGAAAACTGAAATCCAAATATCATGAAGGTACCCAGTGAAGGAAGACTGTTAAGATAAGTGTAATGGTCATTCCTTGATAGTCATACTAAACATCTTCTATCTCTGTTTTTAAAAGCAGCATTGCATTTGCCTATAGTTCTGCTGAGAAAATTCTAGTACTCTGAACCTTGTTGACTAACAGCAAACCCAAAAAGCATGATCAACAGATTGATCAGGCTTGTTGAGAGCTGTAGTTTAACAATATCTGTTGAGTCACTATCCCCTCTCAGGGCTAGATCTGCTTTCTTAGCACCTTTTAAAGAAGTCTTCTCCAATTTAGGTATCCTCAAATCATGTGAATTTGCATTCCAGAATTTTCCAGACATTGCCATTGCTGAAAATTCAGAGAAATGAAATCCCTCCAATGTGGGTTGTAAGACTAAAAAAAGCTGTTTTCTAATATAATATTCTAATCTATACTATGATAATCTATACAAGGAAGCAATACACAATTCAGAGCAGTAGTCCAAAAGAGAAAGCATGATGTTGTGTTAAATTCAGAAATTATGTTCTTTTATTCTTGGGCTTTAAGACTAAGGAAGGACAGTATCATTTCTATTTCTTCAAAAGCTAACCCACGGAAAGAGATAGCACCAACTGGGGGAAGTTTAGATTACAGTTGAAGTTATCCTTGGGAACTGATGTAAAAGAGCTGTTCCAAGTTTATGAATATTCTTGACATTCTTACCATTTCTGGTCCAGTATCACCTTAATAATGCAGATACCGCCAAGCAGCTGAAGCTGGAGTATTGTAGAACTCCTGAGTAGAGTGCTACAGTACAGAAAAACAGAATTGATAAAAAAAATTTTCTCTCTGTGTAAAATTGTTCAAAGCTGAAAAATTGAGAGGCACTTAAGTCTGAGTATAAATATGTCAAAAATAAAATTAACAAGTACTTTTTTCTGAGGATCCAGCATAACACTTCACAAAAGAAAAATGAATATTGTCTGTCATGTATGTCAGGTATGTCTCTGCAGCTTGCAGATTTGAAGTAAAGCAGCCATCTTTGATTATTTAAAATGGAGGTTGGTTCATATTCGGTAGTGTTCTACCACTCTACTTGTTCTATATATTTTCTAAAATATTTTTCAGTAATTTTTTTTCAAACAATACACTTCCAGAATTACTCCTTTCTACCACTTTAAAATCATGGGCAAGTATGAAGTCAATCCATGATTTAGCAGAGCCAGGCATTTCAGCTAAAAGAGAAAAGCCAAGCATCTTATCCTGTAAACAGAAGCATTTGGAGAAATGTGAAATTACGAGTTAGCCTTGGGAAAGAATCTTCTTCTTTTCACAGTTATTGATTTTAGAATAGGTATTATGGGCTGAATATGTTTCAAAGCGATCAGTTCCATTTATAGCATATTTCTAATGACAAATATATGTTGCCCTCAATCTCTCTGAATAAAAAACTGATAGAGATTAAAACACTGACCAGATAAGTTTCTGTGATAAAATGTGTTACAAAATTGACAAACAAATAGCAAAATCCTTATTACCTGTTTCCCCAATGGGCAAGAAAATTTTGATTTATTTTTTAAAAGTCCGCACAAAGAAAAGAAAAGAAAAGAAAAGAAAAGAAAAGAAAAGAAAAGGCCACAGGAGCTAGAACCTGTGATTGCAATATTGTAATATGGTTGATAATAATACTTCTTTCACAATTATAATATAATGATATACAGTATGTCTTTTGTTCATATATTAAAAACAATAGCTATTGAGCTATAGCATGCCCTACTAAACAGCAACTAGTCCCTATTTTATCTGAAACACAAAATAGACTCTGAACAAGATGTTCCTTTGGATGAAAACTATTTGTGTATAGCTAACATATGTTAGGAGTACCACAGTTGGACTGGAAAAAAAATAAATGACATCAGCAGAGGTGATGCAGAAAACTCTGTACTATTGTGTAACAGTCATCTAAAAATTTTTTAGCTCAGATTAGTAAAGCAATATATGTGGTTGAATATTTTGGTTTCTCTCCCATGGATAAGTGTTTCTGGTTATACAGTTTGTGAATTATGGCATTACTACAGATATAATTTCCCTAATTATAGCTTCCTTGTACAGATAGTCTTGATTTACAACTGATCACTTAGCAATCAGCTGAAGTTATCATGGACCTAAGTGGAGAATGCTTATGAGCCAGATTCAAAGTTATGACATTCCCCCTCCCCCCAGTCACATGATGAAACTTCAGTTAGTCAGCAACTGGGCCACATTTATGATTGTTTGCAGTGCCCTGCAGTCATGTAACAATGGTTTATAATGGTTTTGCTGAAAACTGACATTTGCTTCCAGTTTTTGTCAAAACCTTGCCCATAGCAAACCATTAATTCACTTAATGACCACAGTGTTTGTTTAAAAATCACAGTGGCTGCTTTACAACCACCGCTGACCACTGCAAAAAAGAGGTTGTAAAATCTTTTTGGTTCTGGTTGCATGACTAACCCATTTTATGACTGTCACAACTTATAACTGAGATGGGCAGGCTGTAAGCAAAATTTTCTTCTTAACATACTGGGCATGTCTCATCAACTTCCATTTCTGTTGAAATGATCTTCAACTGATCTGTAAGATGGAATTGAAGCTCAGCGATGGAATATCTATTTTGCATATAAAAGTTTTAGTTCTGATCACTAGCTTTTCAAATTACAGTTAAGTATTACGCCAATCTGAAACCCTGAAGGAAGTGTGTCCATTAGGAAATACTGGATCAGATGAATCGGCAATGTCATTATCAGACAAACTTCCATGTTTCTAATATCTTTAATTTAACCTGTTTGAGATCAGATGGGGGGTGGGAGAAAGTGAGAGGAAGGGAAAGAATTTCTACAAAGAAAAATAGTGTCTACTCTCTAGAGAAGTTATTTCACATAGTCAGGAAAGGCTGCCGAATGAGTTGCTTTCATTCAGAAAAACATTTGCTCTGGGTGGGGGAACCAAAGCACTGATGGAACCCCAACAGGTTTTCTACTTTGCCGGGAACTTTGAAAGAATTTAAGATGTACTGTACCGCTGATCTCCCTAGTGCTGGCCTCAGGCCCAAGATGAGTTATGGCAGTCAAGCCAAATGAAGGCAAACTGAAAAAGGACCGAGAAGAAGCCGTGTTGCATATCCCAATCTCACAGTGCTTATAGAGTGAGAATCCCTCCAAGGAAAAAAGCAAGAGATGTAGGGAAGACAAATTCCAATTTAATCCCATGCTACCAAACTGTAATTGAAAAGAAGATCTCTGGCATGGAGCAGCAGGCAAAAACCACTTAAAAGTCTATTCTTGTGATTTTTTTTTCACACATAATATCTATCAGGAATGTACAACACCCCCCCCCCTATAATGATGAGTTTAATTCCCCCTTGCTTTTAATCATCACACATTTCAATAGGGCATGAAACTCAACGTTCTGAACTGATAATATACAAGAGTAACAAATGACATCTGCTTATGCTTTCACTAGAGGATATTGAAGCTGTAATTGCAGTGACAGCACCACCTGCTACCACTTGGGTTTAAATTCTGAATAGCCTTAGGTAGGAAAGGAAACTATGGCAGAATCTGGCACTGTTCAGGACCCCATTAGAGGGAGCTATCGCGACAGGGTCCATAATAACGATTTGCATGAACAGGCCATGAAGAAGGATGTTTCTAAGAATGTAGACATGGGGTAATAATTTCAGCAGATAAAATCACCACCTCTCCACATCACAATAATCATAACCAAGATTCTGAATGAGTTTTTCTGTGCCATTATTTTCAGTATATTTAAACATCAGTGATGTTCAATGCCTTGGGTTAAATTCCAAAATAATGTTTTGAAGAATGCAGGAAAAACAAATCTAGTTCTTGCCTGTAACATTTTTTTAAAACAGCGGTGTTTTGCTTTGTAATGGAGCAGTTACAATGGGTAAGCATGCAATCCTGGGAAAATATGTAGCTGCTTTAAAGAGTTGCAGACAGAAGCTGTGCTGTCCTTTGAAATATCTTTGCATAATTATTTCCAAAGCAACACATAACTTTAATTAAGCATTCTATTTATTTATTTATTTATTTTATTTATTTTGTCACAACAATATATGTAACTATCATACAGAAAGGTTATATAGTATATAAAGGTATAATCATATATATCATATATATAATCATATATATATATACATAATATACATAATCATATATATATGATTATATATAGATATAGATATAGATATATATAGATATATATGATAAACCCCCATCCAATCAGAGCACAGCCAAGCTCCCACCCAATCAGTTCAAACCCCCACTAGCAGTTAAAAGGAAGAAACAGCTGCGATCACACATTGCTCCCAGAAGCACAAAGCTGAAGCCTGAAGATGACGAATGAGACTTCGTCGAAACGTCGCCAAGACACTTCCAATTTTACGGAGAAAACCCGAACAACCAAAGACCTATATACAAACACCGTGAAAACCTCAGAAAACATATATATATATATATATATATATATATATATATATATATATATATATATATATATATATATATATATATATATATATATATATATATATCACGGTGTTTGTATATAGGTCTTTGGTTGTTCGGGTTTTCTCCGTAAAATTGAAGTGTCTTGGCGACGCTTCGACTAAGTCTCATTCGTCATCTTCAGGCTTCAGCTTCGTGCTTCTGGGAGCAATGTGATCGCAGCTGTTTCTTCCTTTTAACTGCTAGTGGGGATTTGAACTGATTGGGTGGGAGCTTGGCTGTGCTCTGATTGGATGTGGTTTTTGTGCTCTGATTGGATGGGGGTGTGTCCTGTTTGGGTGGGGGCTTGGTTGTGCTCAAATTAATCTGAGTTGCAGGGGATTTGAGCTGGTGAGCTGCACTGCTGCTGTTTGGCTTCGTGTTCGTGGTCGCTACATCTTCGTAGTGGGTGTCAGTCTGCTGCATGTATGGATTGGAGGGGTTTGAAATGGCTAATGTTGCAGCTGCGGTCTGGCTTCTGGTCCTTGGTCGTGCTTCCTGATCAGTGTGGGTTTGGGTGTGCTTTCTGGGTGGATGTGTGGTGGTGACATCCTGTGTGGACCTCGTGAGTGTGGGTCTGGTGTCATTCCTCGTGTTAGGGACACGTTTGTCAATAAGGGCAGGTTTCCAAATGGCTGGTACGCGGAGGTATCATCTCGCTTTGTTCATGCTGTGTGGGCGTTTTCTATCTCGATGGCTTCTCTGATTATTCTGTTGTTAAAGTGTTCAGTTTTGGCGATAGTTCTGGTCTTTTAAAGTCAATATCGTGTCCTGTGACTTTAAAGTGTTGGACCAGGGAAGAAGTTGGTTCCTCTTTTTGAATGAGTTCTTGTGTTCTTCAATCGTGCACTTATTCTTCTGTTGGTTTGTCCAATGTATGTGGTGGGGCAGGCGGTGCATGGGATTTCATATACTCCTTGATTTTCTAACTCAATTTTGTCTTTGGGGTTTCTTAGGATGGTGGATATTTTTTGGTTTGTGCAGAATGCTGTCTTGATGTTATGTTTGTGGAGGATCTTGCTGATTCTGTCTGTGGTGCCTTTTATATATGGGAGGAGGGCTGTGCCATTTTCTTGCTCTCTGTCTTGGGTTTTAGTGGGGGGTTCTTTTTGGATTAGTTTGGTAATCTTGTTTCTCTGGAATCCATTGGATGTTAGTACGTTTGTGAGAGTGTGTAGTTCGGTTTTTAGGTGTTGTTCGTCAGCTAAGCATTTTGTTCTAGAGATGAGTGTCTTGGCTACGGAGTTGATCTGTGCTGGGTGGTGGTGTGAAAGTGCATGCAGATAGCGGTTTGTGTGTGTTTTCTTCTGGTAGATGGTGTGTCCTAGGGAGCCATTGGGTTTCTTGTAGACTAATGACTGACAGACTGACACCCACTACGAAGATGTAGCACGACCACGACCACGAAGCCAAACAGCAGCAGTGCAGCTCACCAGCTCAGATCCCCCTGCAACTCAGATTAATTTGAGCACAACCAAGCCCCCACCCAAACAGGACACACCCCCATCCAATCAGAGCACAAAAAAACCCACATCCAATCAGAGCACAGCCAAGCTCCCACCCAATCAGTTCAAACCCCCACTAGCAGTTAAAAAGGAAGAAACAGCTGCAATCACACATTGCTCCCAGAAGCTGAAGCCTGAACCCTGAAGCCTGAAGATGACGAATGAGACTTCGTCGAAACGTCGCCAAGACACTTCCACTTTTACACGGAGAAAACCCGAACAACCAAAGACCTATATATATATATATATATATATATATATATATATATATATATATATATATATATATATTTATATATATATATATATATATATATATATAAATATATATATGAAGAAGAAAAGAAAAACAATAGGACAGGAACGGTAGGCACGTTTGTGCGCTTATGCACGCCCCTTATGGTCCTCTTAGGAATGGGGTGAGGTCAATAGTAGAAAGTTTTTGGTTAAAGCTATTGGTGGCTGTAAATGTGAAATCTCAAAGATGTAACAAGAATAAATAAGGAGGTAAGACAAAGCAGATTTAAATATGTGCATACAGTATCTGCACATGATCAAGCACACAAACACATGCTTTCATTGTGTTGTACGCTCATCTCTGTGTCCAAAATCACAGAGAATACTGAAGAGGGTGGACAGAGAAAGGTTATTGCACCTTCTGCAGATGAATAGAAAATGTATTTCCTGCAAAAACAGTGGTGGAATGCAATTTTTTTTACTACCGGTTCTATGGGAGTGGCTTGGTGGGCATAGTGTGCCTTGGTGGGCATGGCAGGGGAAGGATACTGCAAAATCTCCATTCCCTCCCCACACCTGGGGGAAAGATATTGCAAAATCTCCGTTCCCACCTCACTCTGGGGCCAGCCAGAGGTGGTCTTTGCTGGTTCTCCAAACTACTCAAAATTTCCACTACTGGTTCTCCAGAACCTGTCAGAACCTGCTGAATAACATCCCTGTGCAGAATGCTGAAATGTTCTCTTCTATACCACTTCTATACCACTATGGGAGTTTTGCCCTCTTTTTCCCTGGGTACCCTGAACCAGAGGTATCACTTTTGCTCCTATCTCTTGTTTCTATTTTGTCTACATCTTAGATTAGTTAACAGTAATAAAACAGGCTAATTTCCAATTCCTGGAGATGTCGTGTTCATTAGCTAATGGAATTGTTGAGCATTCTGGAAATTTTAAAGAAAATGTTGGATAACCATCTGACTGAGATGGTGTAGGGTTTCCTGCCTGGGCAGGGGGTTGGACTAGAAGGCCTCCAAGGTCCCTTCCAACTCTGTTGTTATGTTATGTTATGTTATGAATTACCTGTTTCTCCATTCAGTATCAGCTACCATGCCAACAAGTCTACTCCTTATAGATAGTGTTCCTGGCATTGGGCTTGCTTTAAGTTGTAACATCTCTCACACAT
The DNA here is from genome assembly GCF_028640845.1 of Ahaetulla prasina. Lineage (NCBI taxonomy): Eukaryota > Metazoa > Chordata > Lepidosauria > Squamata > Colubridae > Ahaetulla > Ahaetulla prasina. Next base: position 32,880,553 of record NC_080543.1, on the reverse strand, counting down.
TGTTACCTGCTAGCTTTGGTTTCTATAAATTCTCCATTTTGTTGGTTTTCTTGATTTTCTTTTTTTGCCATGAAAGAAAAATAAGAACAAGAAAGGAGAGGGTGGGGAGGAAGAACTGGGTGAATTCAATGTCCCAACTTCCATTCATTTCTCCCTTTTCTTCTAGTTAAGCAGAGCTATCACATTCCAAGTCACAAAACTGTTTTGCAATGGCTTTCGTGCTTGCAGAGAAAAGGGAATAATTATTCTTTTACTGAAACAAAAAAGCTAACCTTTTGCTTATGCTTTTTAGTCATTTTTGTCTTTCATTTTCTAGCTCGCAAAAGGAACCTTAAAAAAATAACCCTAAATTGATGCAAACAAAATAATTGGCAAGGCATGAATATAGCGACTGTATCCAGGAGACAGGCAATGTTTTTGGTGCTTTCTTAATTTTCACTGTATTAAGGTAATTTCCTGTGACTGTGGGTTTTCCTGCAGCCATTCTCACATCATGCCATTTTGGCTTTTCACATCAGCATGCTATTTTTTCCCTTTCAAATGTATGCTTGCAAAGAAAAATGTCTAGTTTAAAATATATTTTGTTCCTCTTTCTTCTTTATCTGCATATTGATTAACAATTATGTGTTGACTTTCTTTAAAAATAGTCACAATCTAATCTTAACCGAAAAAAGAATTATAATATGTTTCAGAGATAGGCAAGAAGTGCTGTATGTATGATAAGCACCATTCAGATGAATAAACCAAGAGGAGGGATGGGTGTGATAAATTCATTTCATACTTTAATGTAACCTTTTCTAACATGTCCTTTTAACTCTATATGCAAAACTAGCTACCATTTAAAATGGAAGCAACTCAAGATTTTGTGACAGAGTTTTTCATTAATAAACATATATATAAATATGTATTTTAGTAAAAAAAAATAATGTTTAAAGGATTCTCAAAATGATACAGAGATTGTATAAATCTAATTATATTTATGAAAACGGGTCAATGGAAGAAAAATTGACAGATTTTTTCTCTGCCTGTCTGGGAGGAGGTGCTCATGGAGATTCTCTGTATATCCACAATTTTCTGCTCTAAATGGTTTTATTTCCAGCTCCATCCTGGAACAGGGATCTTCACCCAGTGATATGTTTGTCACAGTTACAGTGGGAAAAAGCCAAAGCAAAAAATGTAATATATAACTAATATTTGACTTACTCATCCTCAAATGCAGAATATGTTGGTTGTTTCTGTATTTTCAAAATCTTGTCTAAAAGCTGACATATCTCTTGGTATATTTAGGAAGAACAAGACTGAGAAGGTGGTATCTGTATACATTTTATCAACTATATTGTTTGATTATTTAAACAATACTAATCATTTTCTGTTGCTGATCTAAAATCTATCAAAATTTTTACATTACCTCCTCCTTTAAATTATATTTTAATACCCCTATTTTCTCTATGGCCTTTGTTAATTCTGAAATAGTTTAGATGGCAAAATGAATCCATCAAAAAAAAGTGCCAATACAGTGTTATACCTGGTCAGTTCTTCAGTATAAAACAATCATAAATTTTGAATTAGATTAGATTAGCAAGTAAAAACATATTGGCAAAATATTTCTATATTTTTGCCAAGAAAGCAACATGGACATGGCTATATAATAACCCATGTAAGCCATTGGCTTAATTTAGATGAGTTTATGTTTTAAATTCTAAAATGTGGCAATACAGTGAGGAATAATGGTAATTTTGAGGGTTGGTAGTCATATGAAAGTATTTCTTCTTCTGAATACATCTGTGATCCAAATATTATAAGGTGTTCCAGATGTTAATGGCATGGCACTTTTATGTGCTTTTAAACCATCATGTAATGTTGCTATTCATAATTATGAAGAGAGATGGCTGTAAGAAAGTTATCTTTTGAAGAAAAGCCATAACTTTATTAACCATTATTTGCTGAATAAACCACAATCAATATTCAAATATTACTTTTTTGCTAATATGAAATATAATGTATATGTTACTTGCATTGTGTTAACAATCTGTATTAACACATAAGCAAAGGTTTACTGTTGGGATGCAATGGTTAAAGTATAGTATTGCAGGCAAACACTGTCCACAATGTGGAATTCAGTGCTGATCAGGCTGAAGATTCCAAACCTCCAAGATTACTAAAATGAAGATCCAGATTGTTGGGGGCAATGTGCAAATAATTTTTACATTGTAAGCCTCTCTGAGAGTGTAGTTCCCATCTCTCAGCCACAGCCCACTAGTGAGTAGTGGGAGATTTGCAACCAGGCCACAGAAACAGTGGGTGAGCACATGTGCACACATGTGCATCCCACCTTGTGTGAGCAGCAGGTGAGCATGTGCATGGATGCTCCATTTGTGTAAGTGGTGGGGACAGGTGCACACTGCTTATCCAAATAGACCTATGCACAAATCCCGGCACTACTGGTTCGCTATCAGGAGAGCGCGGGCACTTGTTTCATGAGCTCATGGTGTTTCTGCGTATGTGCAGAACACTTTTTATGATGTCTGGGTGGGTGGAGCCTCCCACCACCACCGCTACCGGTTCGCCCGAACCAGGGCGAACCGGGAACAACCCACCACTGCTACGCATGTACTTGCCAGACACTCACACAGAACCATCCTCTCTCACCCCCCACCCCCAGCTGGTCTGCAAAGCTGGAAAGGTTGGGGAACTCTGCTGTAAAGCACTATGGGGCGATGTATACGCCTAAATACTATTGCTATTGCTAATATTGATATTAATATTTTGTGCTAAATACCACAAAATCACAGGGATGCTCCTTCAGGTGATAATGACAGAATCTTGAAAACCTGGTGGATTGTCTCTTTGCCACTTCTTATAACAACAGAATCATGGAAGGATTATTTTGAATTAATTTCTGACATTTTCTCCTTTCCTTTAACTAAAGTATCTTTTGTGTTGAATTTATATTTACTGCCAAAGAAATAAAGGGAGACTAGTATAGATCTATTTCAAGCTATTTAGCTCTTGTCAGCTAGCCATACCCTTCTGGGATTTGATCCTAGGCTACTTACATATTAGGTAGATGTATTAAGCGCTAAGCCACAGGCTCTCCTCAAGAAGTAGCCTGGGTTCAAATCCCAGAAGGGTATGGGTTAGGGTTAAGTTCAACACAAATCAGTTTGTCACAAAAGAAACTGTCTGTGAAGTCCTTCTGCGTTGGGGCTTAAAGGCAAAAGTGGAAGCAGTATGCTCTGTCCCATATTTGAGTAGACCAGGTTGCCCTGATAGACTGAAAGGTCTCACCAGAAAAAACACTTAAGGTATCCTTTCTGTTAACTGATGCTGGATACTTCATCAAGATTTCCTCTGTATTATTCTACTTGAATTAAATTTGTACAATATACTCTGTCAATATCAAACAAACTACACAATGGCTTAGCAAATGTGTTGACCCAACCAAGGGAGTTCTCACTTTACTTTTCATAATTGGTTAAGAACAAAAATGTACAAGCAAACGGTATTGCACAGACTGGAAATAGAAAAAGCACATACGTCATTTTCTGTGTGTTTTAAAGGAGAATATAGAGGTTTTGATACCAGTTGCTAGGGAACATGAGTGGAAAACTGCAGTTGAATTAATTACCTGTTTGTGGACAATTGCAGAACTAAAATGCTAAACCAGATGCTGGCTGGTTGTGAATAGTTCTTATATTTTAGGTATCTGTACTTGTTTGGTGCCATTAGAAGACCTAAAATTTGTATTTTGCTAAACTAATCATGACCATCAATTGTGTTGTAAATGTTGTACCTTGTTGAACGTATCTTTTCTTTTATGTACACTGAGAGCATATGCACCAAGACAAATTCCTTGTGTGTCCAATCACACTTGGTCAATAAAATTCTATTCTATTCTATTCTATTCTATTCTATTCTTTTCTTTTCTATTCTATTCTATTCTATGACAAAAAATATGGAACTTCTACATTATTCTCCAATTTTGAACAAGTAAAAAAATGAGAACTATCCATCTTTGGATATTACCTTTCAGATTTATTGAGGAAAACCCTAAATGTTAATGTGTGGCGTGTACTCTGATATTTTTTCTTTTCTTTATGATCCACTGTGTCCCTTATGGGTATCCTCTTTTCTCTGAATACTTAGTAGAACTACATTCATTCGTTTATAGGTTCTCCCCCCTAGGAAGGGGAGCCTTAATTAGGGCTATGCCTTAAAAATATGGAATATTTTTACTTTGAATTCTTGAGCACTGTTTCTGTCTTAAGGCAGGTGCATCAAAGTGTCAATGAGTTGCTTCATTTTTGTGGCCTTCTATGGGAAACACCGGATCATTATTAAAATGTGTAATTATAAATTAAAAGAAAAAATAAAATAAAAAGTAACCTAAATCTAAGTAATGTCTTTCTAAGGATCACCTAAAATAGCAAACTTTAAAGGGTTTAGGTATAAATATCTTTATTAGGTTGAATGTAAGACTTGTAGGAAGTAGGTTTAAAAACCTTATTATCCACATGTCAAAGCTTCAAAATCTTCCTTTAGTTTTATTCTAAACATGCAATATAGAAGATAGCAACTCTCATTTGGGGGAGTCACTTTGAGTCAATGTTCAGTCAAGAGAGAGTGACTGGCCAAAAGTCATCCAGCTAATATTGCACCTAAGAAAAATCTAGAACTCATAGCCTCCTGATTTTCAGTCAGACGCCATTACTACTACACCAAAGTAGCTATACCATGCAATTAAGCTGCATTGAATACTTGGCAAATTAAACACAGCATGGAATATTCCCTATTTCTGAAAGCATAAAGTCCTGGAGACACCTGTATCTGTCCTGAAATAAAACTACTTTGCTATTACAAGCGAATGTTTTAAAGATAGGTATTATATTCATAAAACAGAAAATTAATTTCTGGTGGTATATTAGATTTGAGGAAAGCTAGTAAGTAGCAATCAGGTCTGTACTAGATAGAAAGAATGTACTGTGAAAAATATTGTAAATATCCTGCACTCAGTCATTCAGGCCCAAGTAATCTCATGTCTGGACTACTGCAAAGGGTTCTACGTGGGGCTGCCCTTGAAGAGCATTCAGAAGCTTCAACTGATACAGAGTGCAGTGGTGTGGGCAGTTCTTAGGATTCCTACGATGACCCATGACACTACTGTTCCATGAGTTGCACTAGCTGCCAATCTGCTTCTGGGTGCAATTCAGAGTGTTGGTTATTACCTTTAAAGGTCTGAATGGCATCGGTCCAGTTTGCTTGAGTAACTGTCTCAGCCCACTGAGATGGGCTTGCACCAGCAGAGGAGGCATGCTGCAGGTTCTGTCAGTCAAGGAATTCCAGCTGGCAGGGTCCAGTTGAAGGGCTTTCTCTGCTGTGACTCCTGCCCTTTGGAACATCTCCTGAGGTGGGAGCCTGAAGACCTGGCTGTGCCAGATGGCTTGGGACCCTAACAGGGGAGCATCACATTAGAGGTGGTTGTTGAGTTAAGAGGCAATTCTCCTCCCCCACACACACACATATTCTTTTCCCTCCGTCGCCATTTTTTAATTACATTTTATCTTGATTGGGATTTGTATTTTTATTTTTTTAAAGATACTATGTGTTAGGTTTTAATGTTTTAATGCTATAAGCCATTCAAAGTCTTTCTGTTATAAGATGGGAGATGGATAGATAGATAGATAGATAGATAGATAGATAGATAGATAGATAGATAGATAGATAGATAGATAGATAGATAGATAGATAGATAGATATCCTGCAAGGCAGGATTTAAGGCAGAATTCCATAAACTGGGCATCACCACTGCAAAAATATCTTCATATCCAGAAATACTTGCAGGAGTGGGTCAAAATAGTCCAGGACTACACAATTATATTTGTTTATGTGTTTTACTTGCATGATACAAAAAGGTACTGATCTTCAATGTAACACCATCCCTCCAGCAGATTTGGTGATAAAAATTTAATAAACTTGATTCACTCCCTGAATCCCATTACTAAATGTCTTCATTTAGTAATTCTGAATTACAGGCACTCGGTTGGTGTAGTTTGTTTGTGCTAGAGGAAAATTGGTAGAATAAATTACCGGAGTTCTATAGTCTTTACCCAGCAAATTATCTCTTTCTGAAGCCCATGAATAGAAAAATAGGCCAATATCTTTTCTTTAACATGACTATGTTTCAGTTTGTTTCTACAAATAAACAGTTAGGACCTAATGAGACCACCAGCCTGTTAAATCAAACTTGGAAAATTGTATACACATCTACGTACTATTTAGAATAAATGTCATCCTTTATGATTGGGATATTAGCTACCTTTCTGTCTCAAGTAGAAAGATAATTTATATTGCCCCAAATTGTTATATTTTAAGAAATACTGTAGGACAAATGGGTGATAGATTTTTTGATGGTTGAAGACTACACTTAACATGGCAGCAGGACTGGAGGACAGACAGAGGGTTGGATACATCACAGTGTGGTGAAACTGGAATTTTTAGGATCGTTACTTATTGTAAGCCAAACTATACATTATAGTTTCCATCTATTTTACACTTCAAAGTAGAAGGCAAGAAACAGAGAACTGCCATCAGTTTCATGATTAAAAGAGAAGTCTATGAACTGCAAAAAAGAACTTCTGGGTATGAGCTATTCTTCTTTGTTGATGAGGTTTTCTTATGTCCATGTGTGCCATAACTTCATCATTCTTAGTAATAAGTAATAGCATTGGAATAAAAAAAATATAATGCTATAATATCTGAAATTCTTTTTTTCTCTAAGTAGCAAATAATATCACATGTCCATGATATATGGAGCCACCAGGAGCATCCACAACCACTGTACTAGACTTCAAATAAGAAGTATGACCACTATTCAAAGCCTTGCCCTTTTAACTTGTGTTGCATGCGTTGCATCCATGTAAAAATGGACAGGGCTTCAATTGTCCAATAGTGTCTGCCATTTTGAAGCCTATGACTATTTCAACCACTACTGAGATGTTGATATTTCCTCCTCTGAAATATCAAAAGTCTCCTGTGTGTCCTCATCAGGGCTGGGCACAGAACTTTCTGCTTTTCTTTTCAATTTGCTAGAAAAAAGAGTTTGATTTGTATGGTTCCCCAAAGGGGGGAAAACCCAATAAAATGTTAATAAAAAGTTCATGGATAGGCTGCGGTGTACTTGCACTTATATTTGTTTTTCAATTGTGGTAAAGATTAGAACATAAGGCCTCTTCCTAGATGTTATTCTCATCATGAAGACATCATAAGGCTGGTGGTAGAGGGTTAGTGGAGGAGTGCAAACAAAAAATAAAAAGCAAGAAGACTGTCCAGAACCCAAATAAACAAACAACTACCTAAAACATGCAACAAAAATGCTAAATACTGCCTGTGAATGAGGTTTAAAAAACTGAAGAGGGAAGTAAATTTTGATTTAGGGTCTTAAAGAATATCATCCTAAAATGAGTAGGAAGATTCTTCTGAGTCCTCTGTTTACTGAAAAGCAAGTGACAATCCCGAAGTGGCCTTTGTCGTTGCTTGTCCTTTTCCTGCTGCAGGAGGTTATTCAACAACAATCCTCTGAGATATCAGAACCCAGGCAAAGAAAATGAAATGTGTCTGACATTAATTCACATATGCAGACTCAAGTGGTGAAAGGGCAAGAGAGAAATGTCCTTTTAAGTATGATTGAAATTCAAATTAGGTTTGAATTCCATGAGTGCAACACCTTCCCATTTACAAATGCAGCAAAAAATGTCAGCATCTAACGCCTGATGTAGCAGATACCCTTTAGAGCAGCGGCAAGAGTAGGAAGTCAGAAGGGCAAAAGGATATTGCCTTAGAGAATATAAACAGTTAATTACTTGTAGTTGGAAACACAACAGATGACAGGAAATGTGTTTAAATGTGTTGGTATTGACTGATTTTATATTGGAAAAAATCTTTACAGATTTATACCCTACTCGTTAAAGATGATAAAATATCTCATTTACCTAAGTCATTTTATACTAGAATTGTCCCATAAAACCTGATATGTAAAGCTGCTATTTTATTATTATTATTTTCACAAAATACATACGTCTATGAAATGTACAGATATATTCATACAGACCGTGAACAGCAGATTTACCATATTGTTGGCAAGATAAATATGAACCCCATCCAGTGCCATTAAGAGAAGGAATAGATATTTCCATCATGCTGCTTCCTTCAATCCGTCAGATTATTTTTCCTATATAACTATTGAAAATAATATTTTGTCTGGTATAGAATTTACAGGCAATAATCAGGATGACTAAGTCATATATATATATATATATATGTGTGTGTGTGTGTGTATATATATATATATATATATATATATATATATATATATATATATATATATATATATATATATATATATGTAGGTCTTGGTTATTCGGGTTTTCTCCCGCGTAAAATTGGAAGTGTCTTGGCGACGTTTTGATGAAGTCTCATTCGTCATCTTTAGGCTTCAGCTTCGTGCTTCTGGGAGCAATGTGTGATTGCAGCTGTTTCTTCCTTTTTAACTGCTAGTGGGGGTTTGAACTGATTGGGTGGGAGCTTGGACCAAGGGCCAGAAGCCAGACCGCAGCTGCAACATTAGCCATTTCAAACCCCTCCAATCCATACATACAGCAGACTGACACCCACTATGAAGATGTAGCACGACCACGAACACGAAGCCAAACAACAGCAATGCAGCTCACCAGCTCAAATCCCCCTGCAACTCACATTAATCTGAGCACAACCAAGCCCCCACCCAAACAGGACACACCCCCAGCCAATCAGAGCACAAAAAAACCCCCATCCAATCAGAGCACAGCCAAGCTCCCACCCAATCAGTTCAAACCCCACTAGCAGTTAAAAGGAAGAAACAGCTGCAATCACATATTGCTCCCAGAAGCACTGAAGCCTGAAGATGACGAATGAGACTTGAACGTCGCCAAGACACTTCCAATTTACGCGGAGAAAACCCGAATAACCAAAGACCTACATACAAACACCATGAAAACCTCAGAAAACAAATATAGATATAGATATAGATATAGATATAGATATAGATATAGATATAGATATATAGATATATAGATATATAGATATATAGATATATATATTCTTGATAAAGTATGTGTTGTCTCACCCAGTTGCTATAAAGAAAATATTATACATGATACTAAGATATCAAAAAGATTACTATCAATATATCATAGTTATAATGACTGGGCCAGATCTGGGAGGTGGAAAGTATTACTCTGGATATCCTGGTATGTGTTATATAACTATAAGCTGTGGTATGCTGGAAAGCTGGCTCATGCTGGTAAATGTAAATAGCTCATGACATTATATTTTCAAGAGCTTTGTGACCTGATTGAGAATAGAGCTAAGCCACAACTGTTTGATAGCTGTTTGGTAGCTCACAAGACAGTGCAGTGGTAGCAATGGAAGCAGCAGAACCTGCTATTATACATTTACCAGCATACCACTAGCCTATTGTTAGATAAAATGATGCAACTATTTCAAACTGTGGCTCAAGACAGATAATGAAGCAAAACCAGTTTACCATCCATTGCTTTTCTGGTCTCATATTTAAATTAGCACTATGCTGAAGGCTCCATGAGACTTCTTAGAGTACCTTTTTATTTATTTATTCTTTATTTATTTATTTTTATTTGTCACACAGTATATATAAGCATAAGCATGTAATAACTATACAATATATAAGCATATATATAAATATGAGTATGTAATAACTATATTAATTGGATATAACAAAACAATAGGACAGGAACGGTAGGCACGCTTGTGCTCTTATGCATGCCCCTTATAGACCTCTTAGAAATGGGGTGAGGTTAATAGTAGACAGTTTTTGGTTGAAGCTTTTGGGATTTTGGGAAGAGACCACAGGGTCAGGTAGTTTATTCCAAGCATTAATAACTCTGTTACTGAAGTCATATTTTCTGCAATCAAGATTGGAGTGGTTAACATTAAGTTTAAACCTATTGTGTGCTCGTGTATTGTTGCAATTGAAGCTGAAGTAGTTTTCGACAGAAAGGCCATTGTAATTGATGGTTCTATGAATTAAACTAAGGTCATGTTGAAGGCAGTGTAGTTCTAAATTTTCTAAACCCAGGATTTCAAGTCTGGTGGCATAAGGTATTTTGTTGTATTCAGAGGAGTGGAGAACTCTTCTTGTAAAATATTTCTGGACACGTTCAATTGTATTGATGTCAGAAATATGGTATGAGTTCCAGACAATCGAGCTGTATTCAAGAATTGGTCTAGCAAATGTTTTTTTGCTCTGGTTAGTAGTGTAGTGTTTTTGGAGAAGAAGCTACGCAAGATTAGGTTTACAACTCTTAAAGCCTTTTTTGCGATGTAGTTGCAGTGGGCTTTGGCACTTAGATCATTTGATATGAAAACTCCAAGGTCTTTAACAGGGTGGGGGTCATCTGTAAGGTAATGTCCATCAAGCTTGTACTTAGTGTTTAGGTTCTTTTTTCCAATATGTAAAACTGAGCATTTGCTGGTTGAGATTTGGAGTTGCCATGTTTTAGACCATTCAGATACAAAGTCAAGGTCTTTTTGAAGAGTAGTTGTATTGTTGATGGTGTTAAATAGTTTAACATCGTCAGCAAAAGAACACAATTAATTGTAATATGGTCACAGAGATCATTAATGTATAATATGAAGTGTTGGTCCAAGAACGCTGCCTTGGGGAACGCCACTTTTGACAGGAACAGGATTTGATACAGCATTGCCAATTTTGACCACTTGTTGTCTGTTTGACAGGAAAGCTGTTATCCAATTGTGGAGGGGTCCTGAAATGCCGTAGGATTTTAGTTTTAGGAGAAGTTTATCATGTACTACTGAGTCAAAAGCTTTACAGAAGTCTATGTAGATTGCATCTATTGCTTTGCCCTGATCAAGATTTGTAGTCCATATGTTTTTGCAGTGAAGAAGTTGTAAGTTACATGATACATTTTTTCTGAAACCAAATTGTTTATTAGAGTAGGTTGTTTGTTTCTAGGTGGAGGGTAATGGATTGGTTGATGATAGATTCCATTACTTTGCAGGTGACATAGCAGAGATTGGTCTGTAATTTTCAACTAGGCTGGGGTCTCCTTTTTTGAAGACAGGGATGACCGTGGCTAGTGACCAAAGTTTGGGAAGGGAACTGGTCGTGAGAGCTTTTTCAAAGATTATACTTAGGGGTTCTGCTATATTAGTGGAAAGTTTTTTTAAGAAGTATGCACATAGTCCATCAGGTCCAATAGATAGGAATGTTTTCAGTTTGCAAAGAGCTTTTTCAACATTATCTTCTATAAAGTCTATATGTGTTAGGTCGTTGTACTCATTGTTGGTACGATTGGGGAATGTCGGGTGTGAGCCATTACTGTTAACAAAGACTGAGCCAAAGAATGTGTTAAAGAGGTTTGCTTTAACTGTTTCATCATTACATTCTTTGCCGTTAGATTCTTTTAGTGGTGGGATGGATCTCAAGTCTTTAAGTTTGTTGTTCACAAAATTATAAAAAGCACGATTGGAATTTGTGCGCAGAAGGTCTGGTGTGGTAATTGGTGCATTCAGTTTTTATTTGGTTGCATATATTTCTGTAGCAGTTTTTGAAATTTGCTACATAGCCCTTTTTGTTTTTTCTCCAGAGGGATTTTTTTGGGGGGGATTGGAGCTTTTTTATTGATATGGGTAATATATATATATATTTTTGGTGGTGGTTTGTGGTATGTAAAGTTTAATGACTCTATTGACTACAAGTAGGAAAATTCTATAGTGGTCTTCAGCAGTGATACAGGTTGAGAACAGATTTTTCCAGTCAAGAGATGAGAGGTCATTGTTTATAAGATCATAGTTGGCTTTTTTGAAATTGTAGTTTGGAATACTATTATTATGACGATTTATGTAAGGGCGTATATTGAGACAAAAATCTATCATGCTATGGTCGCTGTTGGAAAAGGGTTTTTTTATTTGTAGTCCATAAATTGAGTTTGTGTTGTTGCAGAAGATGAGGCAGTTGTTGAGTCTTGTATTGTTAGTTACTAGCTGTTCAAGACCTAGGTTTGTAACAGCATTGTATAGTGTAGTATGGATGGGTTCAGTTGTACATTCATTTGTTATCCAGTTACTAAAAGCTAGATTAAGGTCACCCAGGAAGATGAGAGGATATGGGCAAGAGGTAGCCCATATTAGAAGTGTGGTTAACATGTTTGCATTAGCGATGTCGTAGTCAGGAGCTCTGTAGCATAGTAAGAATCGAAGTGTGATGTTAAGGGACAGGTCGCATACAATAGTTTCAGGAAGAGAAAGTTTATGTGGAATTTGAATATATTTTAGATTCAGTGACTTTTTGTAAAAGATAGCCACTCCACCTCCTCTGCGGGTTTCATGATCTGATCGAAAAACATGATACTTTTTGTTTGAAATAATGGAGTCAGGGAGAAATGAGTTCAGCCATGTTTTGCAAACAAATATAATATCAAATGTACCATTGTTTAACAAGAGGATAAATTCAGGCAATTTGTTTACAATGCTTCTTGCATTTATCAATTTGCATTTAAGATCTGCAGTGTTTGGTGTAGAAGAAGTAAGGGGCATGCGTACCTAGTTTTGGATGATAGTTGGTTGGGGGATATGTACGACGGGTGATTGGAGGTTGGATGTTTGTTTAACAGTTGGTTGAAAAATGGATGGTTAAGCATTGAATGGTTGGAGGTTTTGTACGGGTGGTTGGTGGTTGGTTGGTTGAACAACGGTTGGTTGGATGAAGGTTGGTTGAACAGTGGATGGTTGGTGGTTCTGTAAGACAGGTGGTTGGAGGTTGGTTGGTTGAATGTTGGTTGGTTGAGGTTTCTGTACGACGGATGTTTTGAAGTTTAGTGAGGTGGATGGATGGATGCTTTGATTGACAGATGGTTGGATGCTTTGATTGAAGTGGGGTTGGTTGTTGGCTAATTGATTATAGGTTTTTCTTTTTATGCAGTCAGTATGGTAGTCAATGTAAAGGTTGGTTTCACCTTCTTCTTGCCATTGTTTGAGTTCTGTGCGAAGTTCACGGGATCGAATTCATTGCAGAAATGATTGGTCAGGTCTTGCTCTAAGTTTGTTGAGGCTGAGGTTGGTTCTGGCAATTGTGTTTATAGTATGAATGAAATTTCGTTTGCTGTTCTCATTTATGCAGATGACTCTACAGAATTTAGGTGCCACTGAGCCATCACTGTTTTTGAATTCAGGTCCATCTCTGGAGACTTCGGTTATTTCATTAGGGTTGAAGGTGGAAGATGAATTGTAATTTAAAATGATGTTAAATATTTTATTGATATCTGATTCATTTGTATTATCTAGTCCAAATAATATAGCATTTTGACATTTTTGTTCTCTCTCAATGGTATCTTTTACTAGTATTGCTACGTTGTTTGTTTGGTTGATTGGTAGATGTTTGTGGTTTAGTTTGTGTAAAAGGCAATGTTTGTTGGATTGGGAAAAGATTTTGATCAGCTGCATTTCCATTTTTGTGTGTTGTAATTTTTTTTTCAAGATTTGTGAAACGTGGTTCTAAACTTGCTAGTATTTTTTTTCTAAGTTTGTTTGAATGGAGTCAATGATAGTTTTTTCTAAGTTTGTTTGAATGGAGTCAATGATGTTTTGTTGTGATTTTATAGTTGTTTCCATGGTTTGTGTTGTATCAGACATGCAATTTAGGTAGTCTATTTTAGGAAGACAAGATGAACAAAGATGGAGAAATGCAGTATCAGATTGTAGTATGTTGTCTATTGATTTGTTTATTTTCAGGCAGGAGAGGTGGGCATAGTTAATGCATAGTTTGCATTTCTTGATTTCTTCTCTTTCTTTTATTGAATCACTGATGATCTCACCCAGCGGCTTCATGTAGATGTTGAACAGAAGGGTGAGAGATCACCTCGCGGCACCCGACAGGTGAGGCGCCTCGGGGCCGACCTCTGCCCCTGTCAACACCGACTGCGACCAGTCGGAGAGATAGGAGGAGAACCACCGATAAACGGTGCCTCCCACTCCCAATCCCTCCAACCGGCGCAGCAGGATACCATGGTCGATGGTATCGAAAGCCGCTGAGAGGTCTAATAGGACCAGGGCAGAGGAACAACCCCTATCCCTGGCCCTCCAGAGATCATCCACCAACGCGACCAAAGCCATCTCCGTGCTGTAACCGGGCCGGAAACCGGACTGGAACGGGTCTAGATAGACAGTTTCATCCAGGTGCAAGGGAAACTGATATGCCACCATATTTCTACAACCTTCGCCGCGGGTTGGAGACCGGACGATAATTACCTAAAACAGCCGGGTCCAGGGAAGGCTTCTTAAGGAGGGGCCTCACCACCGCCTCTTTCAAGGCGGCCGGAAAGACACCCTCCACCAAAGAAGCGGTCGTAATCGCCTGGAGCCAGCCTCGTGTCACCTCCTGAGTGGCCAGCACCAGCCAGGAGGGGCACGGGTCCAGTAAACATGTGGTGGCATTCAACCTACCCAACAACCTGTCCATGTCCTCGGGAGCCACAGGGTCAAACTCATCCCAAACAATGTCACCAAGACCACCCTTGGGCGCCTCACCTGAGTCACCGCAATTTTAAACAAAGAGGATGAAGGAGGATAGAGGATGGAAGATGGATCAGAGTCTCTCTATATCTCTATATCTCCCTCAGCGGCAGAGGATGGAGGTGGACAAGGGCTGGAGATCCTCAGACTCATCCAGTCTGATCTTCAGACGCTCTCCTCAATCAGTCAATCAGTCAGTCAGTCACAGTCCCCTCAGTCACAGATGGGCCAGCAGACGTGGCATGGACGTCCTCCACAGCAGTTGAGGCACGGACGTCCTCCTCAGTCCAATCAAAAGCTCCCGCCAGGTCAAATGGGGAATCCTCACCAGGTCTCACCATTCAGGTGGCGGCGGTGGGCAAAGGGCTGGTGCGATGGTGCGATGGTGCAATGCTGGTGCGATGCCTTGCTGCTTTGGCAGGCTGGTTTTACAAGTTGCTCTGATATGGGTCTCAGAGACATGCTTAGTGAAATGTATAGCATGGCTACTGTAGAGCAGGGTTCTCCAATGTTGGCAACTTTAAGACTTGTGGACTTCAATTCCCAGAGCAAAGCTGGCTAAGGAACTCTGGGAGTTGAAGTCCACAAGTCTTAAATTGTCAAGGTTGGAGAACCCTGCCATAGAGCATGGTCTTCTGACATACCCCAGAGAATAATGCTTAAAAAGAAGCAGTTAGCAATTAGAGATTGTCCTGCCACCAGGTAGGGATTCATGGAAAAACACAACAGTCTTTGGCCACCCCTATTGTTGTTCCATCATCTAGAATAGAATAGAATAGAATAGAATAGAATAGAATAGAATAGAATAGAATAGAACAGAACAGAACAGAACAGAACAGAACAGAACAGAATAGAATAGAATAGATTTTTTTATTGGCCAAGTTTGATTGGACACACACAAGGAGTTTGTCTTGGTGCATATGCTCTCAGTGTACATAAAAGAAAAGATACATTATTCAAGAATCATAAGGTACAACATTTAATGCTAGTCGTAGGGTACAAATAAGCAACCAGGAAACAATCAATCTCAATATAAATTGTAAAGAAACAAGCAACAAAGTTACAGTCACACAGTCATAAATGGAAGGAGATGGGTGATGGGAATGATGAGAAGATTAATAGTAGTACAGATTTAGTAAATAGTTTGACAGTGTTGAGGGAATTATTTGTTTAGCAGAGTGATGGTGTTTGGCAAGAAACTATTCTTGTGTCTAGTTGTTCTGGTGTGCAGTGCTCTGTAGCATAGTTTTGAGGGTAGGAGTTGAAACAATTTATGTCCAGGATGTGAAGGGTCAGCAAATATTTTCACAGCCCTCTTTTTGACTCGGGCAGTATACAGGTCCTCAATGGAAGGCAGGTTGGTAGCAATTATTTTTTCTGCAGTTCTAATTATCCTCTGAAGTCTGTGTCTTTCTTGTTGGGTTGCAGAACCAAACCAGACAGTTATAGAGGTGCAGATGACAGACTCAATAATTCCTCTGTAGAACTGGATCAGCAGCTCCTTGGGCAGTTTGAGCTTTCTGAGTTGGCACAG
Organism: Ahaetulla prasina; assembly: GCF_028640845.1. NCBI lineage: Eukaryota > Metazoa > Chordata > Lepidosauria > Squamata > Colubridae > Ahaetulla > Ahaetulla prasina. The sequence continues at coordinate 32,864,415 of NC_080543.1, read as the reverse complement.
AAAGAACAGTCTTTGTTGTCCTTTTTTGATGACGTTTTTGATGTTAGCTGTCCATTTTAGATCTTGCGATATGATAAAACTATATAATTGAAGCCTATGTTGAAATAATAATAAAAAAAACCAACACTGTAATCTGATTGACTCTTATAGAAAGAGTCAAACAAAGAATGACATCATATCTACTTCAGGCACTGTCATGTCTTGGAAGATTCTGTGGTCTAAGAATCATGAAATTGAGCACCTGTGTCAAGTGTCACTTTCAACTAAAATTAAAGGAAAGAAAGTATGTAACTCTGTCCTCACATTGCCAAGAATTTGGCCAGCGTGTTAAACAGCTGAAGAAATCTCCCATAATTTGGTGCCTTTTTTATGTTTTGGATGGCTATGTGAGATTTCATGAATTGCAGTCTTGACACATCTGGAGACCAGAAAGGTCTGTTACTGAGGAAGTACTTGTCAGAGTTGGATTTACTGTATTTCATCGGTACTTTTCCCATTGCAACCAAGAAAAAAACCACACATATTCAAAGTATATTTGACAGCAATATTCACAGAGGACAATACTGAAGAGAATGTTTGAGATGATTTCATGTGCTCTATAAACCAACATCATGTCTGGTAAGTTGCAATGGAAAGTTGATGTCTGGTAAGTTGCAATGGGAAAAAGTCCTCAGAGGCACTTAGTAAAGACAGGAATTTCCAGTACTTCCTCTTGTGGAAATAAATGTATCTGTACATGTGTGTGTGTGTGTGTGTGTGTGTGTGTGTGTGTGTGTGTGTGTGTATGTGTGTGTGTGTGTTTTAACACACACATACCCAAACACATACATATGTGTGTGTGTGTGTATGTGTGTGTGTGTAGGTCTTTGGTTATTCGGGTTTTCTCCTGCATAAAATTGGAAGTGTCTTGGCGACGTTTCGATGAAGTCTCATTCGTCATCTTCAGGCTTCAGCTTCGTGCTTCTGGGAGCAATGTGTGATTGCAGCTGTTTCTTCCTTTTTAACTGCTAGTGGGGGTTTGAACTGATTGGGTGGGAGCTTGGCTGTGCTCTGATTGGATGGGGGGGTTGTGCTCTGATTGGATGGGGGTGTGTCCTATTTGGGTGGGGGCTTGGTTGTGCTCAGATTAGTCTGAGCTGCAGGGGGATTTGAGCTGGTGAGCTGCATTGCTGTTGTTTGGCTTCGTGTTCGTGGTCGTGCTACTTCTTCATAGTGGGTGTCAGTCTGCTGCATATATGGATTGGAGGGGTTTGAAATGGCTAATGTTGCAGCTGCGATCTGGCTTCTGGTCCTTGGTCGTGCTTCATGATCAGTGTGGGTTTGGGTCTGCTTTCTGGGTGGATGTGTGGTTGTGACATCCTGTGTGGACCTCGTGAGTGTGGGTCTGGTGTCAATTGACACTTCCAATTTTACGCGGGAGAAAACCTGGATAACCAAAGACCTACATACAAACACCCACAAAAACCTCAGAAAACAAATATATATATATATATATATATATATATATATATATATATATATATATATATATATATATTTGGTTATTCAGGTTTTCTCCCGCGTAAAATTGGAAGTGACTTGCCGACGTTTCGATGAAGTCTCATTCGTCATCATCAGGCTGTTTTTTTCAGCTTCATGCTTCTAGGAGCAATGTGTGATCACAGCTGTTTCTTCCTTTTAACTGATATACATACATACACACACACACACACACACACACACACACACACACACATATATATTAGCAGTGGGTTTCCAATATTCTTGCCACGGGTTCGCCACACCTTCTGTGCATGTGCCCTGCCTCAAAAATGTGCCTAATAGGACATCATAGAGCCAGGGCCCGAACCAGTACAAATCAGCTGAATACACACACACACACACACACACGTGTGTGTGTGTGTGTGTGTGTGTGTTATCTTGCAGTATTAGCTCAGCATATTTGATTCCATATATCCTTGAATTTAGTTGGGAACAGGAATATCAAATGTCCCACAGCAGACAGAAATATACTTAAGAGTTATAAGCTCTGGGGCTTGGAATCTTTCTGCTTCAGCTGATATATTGTTTAAATCTAAAACTTATTTAAAAACCTGTCTGGATGTGATGGCTTTTAATTAATCTTCTCTTAGTTTTTATACCATATAGTACCTTGAAGACGCAAGATCAATCACAGCTGTATTGTAATGTAGAGTTGGGAGACAGAAAGATAAATGAGCCATCAGGTTTAGCATTTTGATAGCTAAGTTTAATTTTAACTAGCTCATGAGCATACTGTAGATCAGAGGATAAAGTCATGAAACAGCTTTCATCTCTGCAGCCCAGGCTGGGATTCTTTCATAAAGAAACAGAGAAAGTTTGTTGGTATGTTTACTTTAAGGTCTTTCACGTAGAGGTATAAAGATCCATAGAAATTTCATCCATATAGTTCTCTACATTTGTAGGGCAGCCTTCTGGTCAGTACATTTTTAAAATGTGAAAGATTTTTATCTGTATCATTCACACAATTCGCACTTTCTTTAATGCAGAATTGGGCAACCTTTAGCCCATACATAAACTCTCTGCCAGATGGTAAGTCTAAGCAACAAAAATTGACAGTAGTGAATTTCTAATTCTCATTTAAAAAATGGATGGGGAAATGCAAGATAGATGTCTTAGGCCTAGGTATCATGTTAAGTTCTCAGGCACTCGTCAAAGAATTGGAAATCATTGGACTTGATTCTAATGACATCACTAGGCATGTTCTTGTACCTCCAGATGCCAAATTAACGAGATCAACTAAACACATCTATTGATCTAAAGAAGATTCTGGGCCTAAGCTAAGCTTCTGTACAGCCATAGCGCTTAGACTTATATACCATCTCATAGTGCGTTACAGTCCTCTCTAAGCAGTTTACAGTGTCAGCATATTGCTCCCAATAATCTGGATCCTCATTTTACTGACTTCAGAAGGATGGAAGGCTGAGTCAACCTTGACTCAGAATAGAACTGCTGACAGTTGGCACAATTAGCTGCAATATTGCTGTCAGCTTTGGAAGCCATATTAGGAAAGTTGACAACTGCATTCTAACCAAACTGCATTCTGACCCATTCCTTTAATGTAGATTGTAGCCCCTATATTAAAACAATCCCTGATAATTCTTTTCATTGTGCAAATTTCATGTCAGTCTTTTTTATTTAATTACCTTTAAGTTTTTTTTTAATGTAAAAAATGTACATCTTAGAAATGCATATTTCCCTGTTCAGTTTTAGTGTTCTGCATTTTCAGTTTAAATAAATCTCTGTTTTTGTCAGGAGTTTTTTTCATTAACAAACTTCTCAAATTAAAAAAGAATTTTCTTTTAAGAGTATCCTTCAGTGCATTACATTTTTTTTTCAAAAAGCTATTTTTTTAAAAAAACACACCTCTTTGCTGGGGCTTTTGTTATTGTTGTTGTTCATTTATTTTGTACTGCTGTATTTTCCTTGTTATGAGTCATCTATAACACAATGGAAGATAGGTATAGTAGGAAAGTAAAGTTTTCAAAAAAAGAAATCAATAAATATTTGTCCTTCATTACCTTCCATGCAAATCTGCAAATTGCTGACAAAAGAGAGCTTGGCACACAGTGTAGGAGAGAAATTTAAATTTCTTCACCTCTCCTTTACAAAACTGGATCCAGATCCAAAAGGGACATTTCAGCAATTTAATTTTTAAAATTTGGCTCCTATGTATCCTACTATTATGATTCTACTCTTGATTAGTCTATGTTTATGTAACTCTTCCTTTCATTCTATTAGTCTAATATATACAAGTCTTTGTGTTAGGAGTTATGCAGAACTGATTAGACAGAAGGACAATAAACCTAATTCTCATCTACGGGAAGCACCACATTATTTGCCCCTTGCAAATATTGTTGTCATTTCAAAAGTGACTAAAACCTTGCAGACCAAACAAAGTTAATAGAAAGTAAATTTCAGGCTGATAGCTCAGAACTGTTTACTAGGAAACTGAATATGTGTTTTGCAGAAGTAATTAACACTTGTTTAGGCATTCCAGGAAGCAGTTTCAGTACTCAGTCACTTTGATGATCAGCTTTATAGCAGGAACTTTGAATTGCCTATAATCCAGAATCAAAGAAGTCCTTAGAATCGAAATCGAAAAGCTTTCAGACTTGTCATGACAGGGCACACAAATCAAGAGAAAAAAATTGCATTATTAAAAAAAAAACCTGGCAATATAAATCATCCATATATTACATTAACGGTGTTGCTATCTATCGATGAGGATATATTTTTATGTAACAGAAATGCAGCTGTAGAGAGGTAGCAAAGTAGTTATATCATTGACAAAAAGAATTTCCCATGCTAATATAAGCAATGGAATAAACATATTGGGATCTTATTCCATCAGCTAAGTGTACCATGGATAGGAAAATCATAATTTTAATCTGGATTGGGACTGGGAAAGAGTTAGAGGTTAAATTTGTTGCTGAGCTAAAAAATAATTTTTTGTTACCTAGTATTAAATTACAAAACATAAAATAGTTGGTTCTTGGAGAAAACCAGTCCTATTTTTTAAGGATTTCAGGTTTGAAATTAGAGTCCTATTTCAGTCTCTTGAGCAGGGAAATTGACTTTTTTTATGTATTAGTGTTTCATTTTTGTAGTCCTTGAGTTGTTCTGTTCCATTTCCATATCACTCTAAACTGGTAAAAAAAATGTCAGCATGAACATTTCCATTTGTAATATATACATATTTGTAAGCATTTTTATATGCTTTTGTCAATGTTTTCAATTATATGTTCATTTTTTAAAACTATTCCATTTTATCATCATTTGAATGTATTTAGTAGATATGTGAAAAGTTTTAAGGAGCACCTTGCTTTCACCAAAGGTTTGTTGAGGGAATTTTACACTACATAATCATGTCCCACTTGTAGAGGTAGAGTGGAGTGACCATGCTGCTTTGTTTTTCATTATAAAAGTGGCTTCTATACACAAAGGCTTCAGCACATTTCTCAAAAAGCTTTCTACCAAACCAATCAACTGCAATTAGGCTTCTTCAGTGCTTTGCAAAAGTGCATTTTTGCAACACCAAGAAGTACTCAGGTGCAAATCTGTATAGCTTTGATTTTTGTTGTTGTTCTAGTTTAAGGAACTGGGATTCTGAAAAATATAAATATCTAAACATAACTGCATTTCCATTCGGATAGTGACTGAGGAACATCAATTTTTTTTCTCCTTAATTTTAATTTTAAAATTATTTTAAAATAAAATAATCTTAAGAATCATTTTAATATGAACTTTGCTCCTCTAGAACAATAGAAAAAAGACTACTGTTCTTATGTTGGGGGGAAGGCCTCCACTCAGTCCATCTCAGCCACTTGTTCCATCCCACATGGACAAGCCAGAATGAATGCAGGGATTCATGTTACTAGCATTTGCTGCTAGTAACCTCTTCCTTATATCCCCATTTCAACGGGGGATTGCCAAAAAGAGAAAAATGCCTTTTTATTCATAATTGAAAAAAAACACAAATTGCCAACTTAAGTGATAGATCAAGTAGAATTGTGATGGCGAACCTATGGCACACATGCCAGAGGTGGCACGCAGCGCCCTCTTTGATGGCACATGAGCCATCACCCCAGTTCAGCTTTGCTGTGCATGTGTGCGTGCCTCCTACTGGCCAGCTGGTCTTCGGGACTCTGCCATACATGAGTGGGGGGCACGGCATGTGGGGGGGCATGCGCGCAAGGGTGGGGACCGCATGTGCATGCTGGGGGCAGGGTGCACGCGCGGGGGCTGTGCAGACATTGTATTTTGGGGGTTTGGGCAGGCAAGCGTGAATCCACGCACTTTGGCCACTTGGTGTGGAAAAGGTCAGCCATCACTGAAGTAGAACATTCAGAGAGACCTAGCCCTTCTCTGGCATATTACAGGATATAATCAAGATAACAATAACTGACACCAAAGCTATTTATTTAAGATATTTTATTTTATCCATTTTGCCTCAAAAAAGAGGTGTCGTGCTTCCTCTGGCATTTAGTAAAATGTATATATTAGATTTCCTTACTGGATAGAGAAGATACTAGCTTGTAGATACCTATGTGTATATTCTGACCCAACAAGGATCTACAGAGATCTATCTTACTGAAGGGGCCTTTTTCCTCTTGCTATTACATGGTCTGGTGTGAGGCTTCCTTTGGAGAACTATAATAGCTGAACTGTAGGAATACCTCCCTTAAGGTGCCCCAATGGTATTGCATAGGCAACTTTTTTTCCATACCATCTCCACAACATAGCAGATACACATCACTGGTCTTCTGCCAGTTGGTGATTTTTTTCACCTGTGCAGGAAGAAATTATACTGACATGCCTGCATTTCTTCATAAGTGAAAAGAAAAGAATTTGGGTGCCAGTGTGTTGAAGTAAAAGTATAGTATATCAAAGAAGATCACCCAGAGTCCCTAGAAGTCAGGTGACATATACATTTAATTAAAAAATAGTTGTAAGTCTGGCTAGATAAGAAAGACAAAAAAGTTTGGTGGACATTATAGACGTTGAAATACCTAGAGACAGGAAAGAAGTGGAGAAAATCAGGAAATATAAGGACTTGCAAATAGAAGTAGAATGATGGAACAACTGTGTCAAAAGAAAACAAAGATAATACCAATAGTAATATGTGCATTGAGGGCAATCCTAAAACATCTGTAGAATCACTTGTAACGAGTGACAAAATTACTAGTTAATTGCAAAAAGCAGCTTTACTTGGAACAGCTCACATCCTGCAACCATACTTTTGACATTATGAAACAACAGCATCTACCTATCCCAGATTCTTGGGCAGGATTTGATAGGTGAACAAAAATGCCAAATCCAGTCTAAACATCTGGCTGAATTTGCAACCAACCATAAGAATTTTTTTCTTCTAACCACCTTTCTAACCATGACAATTTGTTATTTTTTTAAATCAAAAGAATATTTACATGTTTTCAGTTTATTAAATATTTGTACCAAATTGCTGGTGGGTTGGTTTTTTTGTTTGTTTTGTTTTGTTTTCTGGTCATGGACTATAGTAAACTATTTGATTGACCTAACTCAGCTTCCTATTTATGCTGGTTTATGCTGTTTATGCTAGTCGTATAATCTTCATGATCTGATAGAAGATATTTTCTTTATAGAAGCAAAGTGTTCTTGACAAGCAAATAGAATAGAATAGAATAGAATAGAATTTTATTGGCCAAGTGTGATTGGACACACAAGGAATTTGTCTTGGTGCATATGCTCTCAGTGTACATAAAAGAAAAGATACGTTCATCAAGGTACAACATTTACAACACAATTGATGGTCAATATATCAATATAAATCATAAGGATTGCCAGCAACAAGTTATAGTCATACAGTCATAAGTGGAAAGAGATTGGTGATGGGAACTATGAAACGATTAATAGTAGTGCAGATTCAGTAAATAGTCTGACAGTGTTGAGGGAATTATTTGTTTAGCAGAGTGATGGCCTTCGGGAAAAAACTGTTCTTGTGTCTAGTTGTTCTGGTGTGCAGTGCTCTATAGCGTCGTTTTGAGGGTAGGAGTTGAAACAGTTTATGTCCAGGATGCGAGGGATCTGCAAATATTTTCACGGCCCTCTTCTTGATTCGTGCAGTATACAGGTCCTCAATGGAAGTCAGGTTGGTAGCAATTATTTTTTCTGCAGTTCTAATTATCCTCTGAAGTCTGTGTTTTTTTTGTTGGGTTGCAGAACCGAACCAGACAGTTATGGAGGTGCAAATGACAGACTCAATAATTCCTCTGTAGAATTGGATCAGCAGCTCCTTGGGCAGTTTGAGCTTACTGAGTTGGCGCAGAAAGAACATTCTTTGTTGTCCTTTTTTAATGATGACTAATAATATCTAGGGACTTTCTTGTACCTTTATTCTGAGTTTTCTTCCAAACCATTTTCATCTACCGTATCTGATACATGTCCAGAAAACCATTAATTTGATTAATTTGCAATCATTTCTACCAAAGTATAGCAAGATATCTTGGTTTTCTTTTTCTCATAAAGTGAAGAAAGGCAAAATCATAACTGACTGCTTAGAAAGATGAGATTAAGCATTAAGGATGAGGATGCAGTGGGAAATAGTCATGTTGTCAGACTAGTGTTATGCATCATGACAAGAAGGTCAACAATGGAGATAGAAATAGGAGAAAGAGCATGAGACCGCCATAGAATACAGTAATTTACGTACTAAATTAAAGCGATTATCTAGGCATCAACCCTTCTCTAACAGTAGTGTCTAGCAGTTGCATCACTACAGAACATAAAAAATTCACAACAGACAAGTTAATAATCCTGCAGTGAAATATTTTATCTAACTGCAGTCAGTCATTTCAGAGATTTGTGCTATCAGATAAACAGGCTTTTATAATTTATACATCTCAAAACTTTCTTAATAAATTTGCACATGAGCTACATGGTTGTGTAGGCCTTTACACCAGTTAATAATCAGCTTTGCCTTTTGTCCTCATTTTGTAGTAGTGAGTTCAAGGAATAATTCTAGTACCTGAAAAAAACCACCAACGTTTAAAATCCTGCCATACTTTTTGCCCAAGCTGCTGTTTTCTCAGTGCTCAGAAACAGGGTTTCTTCTTAAAACTTCAACATAATCCCATCATGCAAATGTGTTACTTGGTCCCTATTCAGGTGATTAGGGATCCAGTTAGAAAATTAGCTCGTTTTTCAGCTTGCCACTCTGCTATTATCTGCCACTAACTTTGGTCCTTCAACTGTCCACAAAGGGCAATATAGGCCACTATTTTCTGAATTTCTATATTTTCTATAGCTGACTTCCTCTCACAGCAGTAAAATTATTTTATTGCTTTAAATAATAACAATGCCAGCCTTCTCATTTATTTTGTGACATTATAAGCCCACCCAGAGATCACTCACAGAATATAAATGCTATATAATATAAATACAAATAAATTTATTTAAAATATTGCCTCTTTCCATCTCTAAAATGTGCAAGGACATTCTTCAATGTTATTCAGCAAAGAACTCTTTACAAATGAAATGGCTCATTTGCTTTCACATTTGTGTGTGGTGTATGCATACAGACATGTGCATTCCTATTTTAAAAGTGAAAAACGATCGGTAAATCCCTATGCTGTATTAGCATACATACTGTGAGATATAGTTGCTTTCACTGTTTCCTCGCCTTTGTTAATCAACGTTAACCCTTTGGTTTCCTGTAATGATTTCTTCTTTATCTTTACAGACAGACAGGGGAATAAAGGAGAGAGAGGCAGATAGGTAGACCAATATTTTTACTGCCTGCTTTTTCTTCTGCTTCTGTGGTCTGCTGCAACCCAAAAAACGGTTATGAAAATATTAGTTTTATTTTATTTTTTTAAGTGCAATTATATCTTTTGCAGAAATGCTGATATTGTTGCTTTAATCCTTGTTAACAAATTAGCTTTTTTGCTTGGGATTTTTCAAATATTTACTGTCATCTCTCCATTGATGTTAGACATCAAGTATCAGGGGAGTAATAACAATCTTCACAGTTATTTAATAAGTCTTGACTTATAGCTTCCTTTTTAGTTAATACCCTGGATAGTTTTTTAGTTATTTAAAAATGTTGTTACAAAAAACAAGAATTAAAAAACAGGCACTATTTACCTTTCTTAGTTCACACATAGCAACAGTATGATAGGTTAAGATTTTTACTGACTGATTAAAATTAAAGCAAGGTGATTGATTGCTTTTTCACCTGAGTCCACTCTGAGTATAAATGATACCAATGGGTGTTTAAACTCCATTGAGAACCAGTTTGGTCTAATGGTTAAGGCACCAGGTTAGAAAGTGAGAGACCATGAGTTCAAGTCCTGCCTTAGCCATGAAAGTAGTTGGGTGATTTGGATCAGTCATTTTCTGATTTTACAACTATCACAATAACAATATGAACAAAGCTTTTGATATGTTTGTTTGGATGGTTCCTTCCTGAGGGGAAAAAATGTTTGAATAGGACAGGAAAGAAAAACAAAACATTTTAGCAGCTATATCAAGAATGTGAAACAACTTGGTTTATGAAATTCAGATAACCTTCCTCCACTGACTAATTTTGACAAGTTCTTGAAGACTATTTTATTTTGGCAGGCTTTTCTTGTATCTGCCATTTTAATGTTTTATTTTTTTATAGTTGACGCCATCTCACTGTTGATTGCTTTATATTTGTTGAAACTGTAACTGGAGATGTCAAAAGATGTCTTTTCCATCTAAAGGGCAAGATATATTTAAAATAATAATGTTGAGTGATGATAATGAAGAGTGGAATGGAGTAGTTGAATGGAATGCCTTTTTCATCAATCAAGCAAAGATCTATATTGAAAAAAATAAATGCAATTTTGTTTTTATAGCTCTTTGGTTCCTGATTATTTCAGCTACATTAATAAGAACCTTTAATTCTAGGTGAATAAAAAGGCCACTTTTAAGGATTGTTATTCTGAAAGCTGTAAAACATGTCTGAACATACAGTGATATATATATTGGTCTTGATTTTATCATTGAAAATTAATAGCTATATGTGCGTTATGCATTGTGTATTCTGCTTAAATATTTAACTCCAGAGTAACAATTGTATTGTAATTAAGAATGATAAACCTTTCCTTCTGCTCCACATAATCAATATTCATACACTTGTTTAAATGGCTATTCTCAGAACTGAACTGACGGGCAGCCTCGTTGAGCAATTAATTGAACATTTGCTTTTAAAAAATGTATATACTTTGTAGAAATTCACTCCTTCTCTCCTCATAAAATTCTTTATGTAATTTCCCTAGGAGACAAGAAGCTTAATTCTAATTTTTCTTCTAATACATCAGCATAGTTGAGCTTATTTTTCAAATATGTCACTGGGTGTGCCAAGTACTAATGAATTGAGGGTGATCAATAATATAGATTATCCCATACAGCATCTTTCTCTGAACAATAAAGAACAAGAAATATTAAATGACTGTTGTACAAATTATGGACATCAAATGCAGGTCATATTAAATCACTGCAAGATAGCTGTTACCAGGCAGTGAGCAGAATACGAACAACAGCAATGATTCACTATCTGGGTCAGATTTTTACTCTTCAATATTTAATTACTTGTATAAAGAGGTAGAAAGAAAGCTAATCTGCAGGGAATGCAAAATTGAATGGGTTTTAAACCCATAATGTTCATGATAGGCAAGTGAAATTGTTAAAACTAACATAGGACAGTGAGTTTATCTCTCTCATTTTACTACTTTTTGTTTTGACCCAGGCTCATTGTACAATTGCATGGTAGAAGATAAATAAGAATGGGAGGCTGACAAACTGACAAACTGAAGTACACAAAGTGTACTAGACAAATTCTTTATCATCAGATAAAGATTAAATGCATTGTAGCTATACCATTTATAGTCTCTTGATGCCATACGGACAAAAAAATCATTCTACAATACATTCTACATTAAAAATGAATATGATCCTTCCTGCCTTAATTTCAAGAGGATCAGATATATCAACTATGAAATACTCTCTGAAGAATTATATTTGGATAACCATCCAAAACGATGCCATTTTGGAGAAGAGTGGAGAGGGATTGAAGTGTTCCACATGGACAGAGTTTATATTAACAAGGATTGTTTTCTCATTCTCCTTCCTTGAAACTCATATGATAATTCTCAACACCCTTAATCAGGAAGTAGGTACACATTGGATGACTAAACTCTACTCAGAATATGAAGTCCTTCATCTACCTCCCTGCTTAGCATCATACAGTAAATAAATATTATTCAATTGTTTGCTAAAATATAAACTGGTTTTCTTTCAGAAAACACAAAGAGTATACATGCATTTCTTCCATTTTCCCCTTTTAAGACACTGGACTGACAGTTCTTGAAAATATCCCAGTGTTAGTTTCCATATGGAGTGTGGAGTTGAACCTGAATTTCTCCAATTTTATGCTCATACTGTATCTGTTATTCCAGTTTCTGTTTTAAAATGCTTCTTTTTACTCAATGGCTGGGCTCCTATATTGTGCTAACAAAATGAGTTTTTTTTGGCTTTGGCTTAGAATCATCTTCTCATCCAGTTCAGTCCTATTCACTGGAGCCCTTAAAGTATCTTTGAATATGTTGATTGCAAGAAATGAGGATGATGTTTTCACCTGCTGCTAGGTTCTCAATGAGGTAGTGTCTATGCACTACAAAAGAGGTGCACACCTCAGGGCCACATTGGCTCTTTGGTACAGCTTTCAGAAAACTCCAAATTGTAATGTTTAACATGACAGGAGGGAACTGGTAGGTAATTGTTATTAATTACATTTAATTTACAGTGCTACCTTGGTATTCAGGTGCTTTGAAACTCATTGAAATTAGTATTTTATACATTCTGATATGCAAATTTTGTCCTGGTACTCATCATTTGTTTGGTGCTCAACACAAAAGCTGGCACTTGTCAGTGTTGGTTGCCTTCTGACTCACTACATTATTCCTTTTGGGAAAAAATTGTTTGGTACTCATTGTTTTTTAAAGTCATCACTCTTCCTGGTACCAATTAACAATGAGTGCCAAGATACCACTGTATAATTACATGTAAATAAATAATAAAAACAATATTTTTTGTCTCAAACTCATTATTTTTATAACACAGTACCTCCCCTGCACATGTTTCTTAAAAAGTATATAAACATCTAAACATTTCAGGCAGTCCTTGAGAGTTCTTTAATCAATTCTCTTATATTTATAATTAAAGTTACTTTGTGTCCTAGTCTCCTGCTTCAAAATAAATAAATATTTTTATCTTTGTTTTTTATTTCATATTTGTGTAAATCCATATTTAAGGCTAAGATTGGTTGTCACCTACAGGAGAATTAAAATCCCTTTGTTTTTGATTTAATAACTGAATTACATTTCAAATTTAGTGCAATAATTCTTCCAAGGACAATTGGATTTTCTGTATAATTGTGAGATACAACCTTACTGAACAACAACACAATTGTAATATGGTGTGCTTTTGAAATCCAGACCTGTTCATTCAATATTTCCTATAGATCATGATTCAATTTCATTTTAACTTTCTTCAAGAAGACTTCTAACATCATCCAAATCAATTGAACATATTCCTTACAAACTCAAGGTAGGACTTGGTGCTTTAAATTTGAACATAATCAGTTTATAGAATTAAACACTGATCCTACTAGCCCTAAATAGCGATTAGGTCAGTGGTGGGCTGCAACAAGTTGAACAATTGGTTCAGTGAGCGTGCACTTTGAGCGTGAGCATGCCTAATGCGCTTGCATACAGTGTTCAAAATACGGCAATTTGAAGCTCAGCTGCTTACCTTCTAAGGCAGCCCCGGTAAGTAGAACAGTGGAGGCGTGGAAATCAGCTGTACTGCACGAATCAGCTGAACCAGAAAGAAGGAAATATAGGACAGGATAGAGCGGGGGTGGGTGGGCAAGGTCATCTGATTGTCAGAATTACCAGTTTGATCGAACTGGTCCGATCTGGCAGCGACCCACCGCTGGATTAGGCTCTAGCCCTCCAGGGCCTTAGGCAAGAATTTTCCAGTTTTACCTAAAGGCCTCTATAAAGCCTTCCTTTCCTGATCTGATTTCCACTTCAAAAGACTTGTGATGCTGGATATTTTATTTCTATAGTAGTTCCCTGGATCTTTTCTGGTATTGCGGCACCTTTATTCAAAGTCAATTTGGACTAAAACAGACCAATCAAAATGTACTGATTCTTCCAATATGTGGATTCTTCCAATAAGGGAGATTATCACTGTCTAATGTTCAATTTTTCTGTCTTTAAATGCCACTTAAATGTAGGAGCCTATGTACCCACACATTTCTAAGTAAAACTGCTCATGGAAGTCTCCACATACAGAACAGTGAAAAAAGGGGGAGGGGTTTAGGCACTCACCTCCCTCTGAGACTGTATCACTCACTATATCATTGGAAGTTAGAAATGGATAACGTCAACTTCCTGCTCACTGTGACTTCAGGGCACATTTTTCTGCTCCACTTTTGACGTTCATTTTTCCATGTTATGACATCTCAAGAAGTCCAGTCTGTTTTGAGTAGCACTATTCAGTTTGCTGTATTCATTCATCCCTTTTCAGCAGAGGAATCCGCCTTTAATTACAATCTCTGGTGAATATGGAAAATTTATTAAATAATTCCATTATTAAATTAAATAAACATCTAATACTGGTTGGTTCATATATGATCCAAACAGTATGTTTCTCAATATAACATAGAAGGCAATGATTTGGGGGTCAGGCAGAATATTCATGGACAATAGTTTAAAAAGAAGTTTTTCTTTTTCAAAAAATTAAGCCAAATAAAGTCAAACTGCAGCTGAATTTATGAAAGGATTGATAACAGCTAAAAGCAGAATGAGCAATAGGCCATCAGGCCATTGAAAGAGCAACTAGGAAGATAAATGCTGTTTAGGGCATGTTTGTAGGCCCAGTGAGATAGTTTGATGGCATGGCTGTACAGCTGAAATAGTAATAATTAATAATAAGGAAATGATTCTTGCCTCATGCTGATCATCTTATTAAGGGAAGGATATTGGGGAAATTGAACATTCACAGCTGGAATGATTGATGGATGGGATTCAATTAACAAGAGATCACTGCATTTCAGAAGACCAATTTTTGAATGAAATAACTGGCAAAATGCCATGGAATACTAAAAACTATGTATACTTTTTTTCTTCATCATTTCCTTTTCTTTTCTTCTAGAGCATAGAAACCACATAGAACTAACAGAAAAAAGTTTAAAACAACATGCACTGCTATATTTGCCCCCATCCTTCAAAACCATCACTTTTCTTCTGCATTTTTTCTACTTTTACACAATTTGGTTTTTGCCACAAATAGCATCTATATATTTTAGTGAGTTTCATTTCTCCTGGTTTTCTATATTCATTTTTGTTACTACAAGAAATTCTGGCAAAGAATCTAATTCTACACCAAACTTCCTATCACTCATGTTTAAAAAAATTACTGATGATAACTGCTTCCTTCCGTTCTGTCAGTCTTCTTGGAAAAATCCCTTATTCTGTACCAATATTTTCTACTGACTAGTGATCAATACATCCATAAATATATATTTTCTGATTTCTTTAATATATACTTTTCCACTGCTTTTCTTAAAGCTACAATGAAAAATTTTCATTTGGGAACCTTTAGCATCTGGTAAACATGTCTTTCTAGGGACACATAATCATGTTCTTGGCAACGGTCCCAAAGCAACAGAAGCAAAGTTTTTCATAAATGGACAAATTCTTTCTTTCTTTATTATTATTTTTTTTTTGTAAAATACAATTTAGCAACACATTATTGTCTTTAAATCTTAACTTGATTTTAAGAACTTGGATCATTGTACTAAAAATGTCCAGCGAAGAAGATACTACCAATTGACATGATCAAATCTAGTACCTTGATTTTGCCATATTTCTGTACAAATAAAAAAAAGCACTCAGTTCCTTCAACCTAATTTTGTTCAAAACAAAGGACAGTAAGGAAAATTTGGAAGAAGGAAAAAAATACAACTGCATAGGAAAATAGAAAGCCCAGCTGGATGACTTTGGACCAGCCACTCTCTCCCTCTCAACCCAACCTACCTCATAGGGTTGTTGTTGCAGGGAAAAGGAGGAGTAAGATTACGTATATTCACTACCTTGTGTTATTTATTAAAATTAATAAAACCTGGATAGAAAATCAAATAATGAAAGATGATAGATAGATAGATAGATAGATAGATAGATAGATAGATAGATAGATAGATAGATAGATAGATGATAGATAGATAGATGGATAGAGAGAGAGATGAGAGAGAGAGAGAGAGGGAAGGAGGGAGGGAGATGAAGAGCAATGTTGGATTTTCTGACTGCTTGAAACAACCTCATGGAGCTGCATTTTGCATGATGGTGAATTTGCATTCTGTTGTTCAGTTATTGAAAAAGTGGCAGTCATGATGCGTAGCTCCATAAAATGACTACAAATATCAGGCATCCATTTCATACATGGAAGCTTCTTTCTATGCAGTTTTTATTTCATTTTTTTTTTCAGTTAATCACAAATATAAGAGAAGAAAGAAGGCAAAAATGTTATTATGAATGAAATATAATTTATAAACAAAAGGATAGCAGCAAATCCAGAGAGATATACATAGAAAGGAAAGCTCTGGTGTTACAAGCCCTTGAGATGCAAAACAAATGAAAAATTATATACTGAACTAATGAACACACTTCCGTTTCAGACCCAATATAGGTTCAAGGCATGCAGAATATTCACTGTCTTATACATCCCAACTGTATTTTTCTCATAGAAATTCTATAATTCAAAGTGGGGATGTAGTTTGCTTGCTTGCTTGCTTGTGTGTTTGTTTGATAAGATTACTTCTTACTCAATAATAGGACAGGATCAGGGGTGAAATCCAGAAGGTTCTGACAGGTTCTAGAGAACCGGTAGCGGAAATTTTGAGCAATTCGGAGAACTGGAAGAGGAAATTTTGAGTAGTTTGGAGAACCGGCAAATACCACCTCTGGCTGGCCCCAGAGTGGGATGGGAATGGAGATTTTGCAATATCCTTCCCCCAGGAGAGGGGAGGGAATGGGGATTTTGCAGTATCCTTCCCTTGCTACAGCCATCAAGCCATGTCATGCCCACCAAGCCACACCCACAGAACCAGTAGTAAAATAATTTGGATTTCACCATTGGACAAGATGCTGACAGTCATAAAACAGTTATAATAAAAAACATAACATACAAATATGTTAAATGAAATAGCATAATCACAGAACTACCTCTCCAATAAATTATGATCCAAAAGCCTGACAAAACAGCCTCCCTCCAGGAAGAAAGGAACTACCGTTAAGTGGGGGAGGGGGAGGGGCTCCTCCATCAGGAGAAAAGCCATAGAAAAGGCAAGCTTCCTGGCTGTCATCTCCTTAGGCTTTTGGAGGGTAGGATTTGTAGCAGACCTTCATGCTTCAAAAATTTAGATTGGGCAAATTCTCTTTGATGAGAGAGATTCAAAGATAGCTGAGCATAGATTAATAAAATATGAACCTCTTTAAAGTACAGTGTAGTTTATAATGTAATTTAATGCTTAATCAAGCTTCATTTTTGGAAAGGAAATTGTAATTACATAATATATAGTTATATTGTATAATTATACATCATCTGAAAAAGGAAGGACACAATTTCTGACCCATGGCCCATCCTATGGCGCCAAAATGATAACTTTATCTATACAAATGATATGTATTTATCACTAGCATTGAAAATGAGAAATTACATTTTGTGTTATCTTCCTAACACAAAACTGTGGCTATTGCTCCCTATCCACTTATTCATCAGGCCTTGGATCTCCAAATATATATTCTCTGTATTCTCCCATTTAGTTCTTAAAGCGATATATCTGATTATATACTTGTAGGCAGGAGCCCTCATCATGCAGCAATCCAACAAAGGAGAAAACACTAGAAAACAATATTACAATAATATGTGATCTACTATTGCACTTACCCATGCTGGGGAAATTAAACATTGTGATTACTCTTTTAATTGAGAAGGAGGAATACATATTTTCCTCAAAACTGAGGTCTTAAACAGAGATTTTGTAAAGCTAACAAATAATCTACTCCTTGGTTTTGTTCAACTACTCTTTTCCCTGACTCAGTAAGAGACAGTAGCAACATCTGAATGGTCAAGGTTTTCAAACTCCCAATGTACTTAATTATTCTTAATTATTCTTTGTGATAAACTACATAGTTGGTTACACTAAACTGTCTTATTCTATAATCATAGATTCCCTCTCTTAGGAAAATCAACTCTTTCCCATGTGCTCTGTAAGTCTGTTAAAAGTCTCAGTATTATCATTTTGTTATATCCCTATCCTGCTGCAAATATAAAGATAATTACACATGTATTATTCTGTTGACACAGATAACATCACGGATGCATCCATCACGGATCCGCTGTCAGACCCCTTGCAATTTGCATACCGAGCAAATAGATCAACAGATGATGCTGTTAATATGGCTCTGCACTACATCCTACAACATCTTGAGTCTCCAAAGACCTATGCAAGGGTCCTTTTTGTAGACTTTAGTTCAGCATTCAATACCATCATTCCAGACATTCTTCTAACTAAGCTAAACCAGCTACAGGTACCGGAACTGTTGTGTCCTCACACCTACGACCGGTTGCAGCCAGGATGACTCACGACCAATCAGAGTGTTTGAAGCGCCGGCAACCGAAAGAGCGGGAAACCGAGGGAGTTCCTATTGGCTGGCGTTTTGACAGCTAGCTAGCCAGGGTGCTGAAGTCTGTCAGCGGTTATTCAGTTCAGTTCTGTGTATTATAGCTCCGTTAGAGCCGTGTATTTTACCCTTCCTGTTGTTCGTGAATAAAGGAGAGGTCTGTTTGAACTGGCGGTCTGTAAGTCCTCTTAATATTTTATACTGGCGACGAGGATGGGATATTAGCCATGCTGACGCACTTAGTCGTTGTCCCTTGCCCATCTCAATTTCTGACCCGGCCCCATCCTGGCCCGTTCTCCTGATAGAAGAGTCCGGCTGCCCGCTCTCTGCACGAGATATCTGCAGGGAGTCGAGGAAGGACTCCGTGGTGGCGCAAGTCTTGGATTGGGTTCGCAGGGGTTGGCCGGATCGAGAGGTGCAACCAGAATACCTACCCTACAGTCGCAGGCGGAACGAGCTGTCTACCCAAGCCGGTTGTTTATTATGGGGTAGCCGGGTCGTAGTTCCAGTGTCCCTAAGGCCACAAATACTAACGTGCCTACATGCAGCTCACCCGGGGATAGGACGCATGAAGGCCCTGGGACGAAGCTACGTGTGGTGGCCAAAATTAGATATGGCCCAAGCGTATCAACAGCTTCCGGTGGATGATGAGACTGCATTAGCGCAGACGATCGTCACGCACCGGGGTGCTTTCAAATGCACACGACTCCAATTCGGAGTTAGTGTCGCCCCAGGAATCTTCCAGAGTCTCATGGAACGCTTGCTCCAGGGGATTCCAGGGGTCGTCCCTTACTTTGATGACGTATTGATTTCGGCTATTGACATGCCCGAATTGGTCACCAAAGTAAGGGAAGTATTAGTCCGTTTCCGAAGAGCCGGATTAAAACTAAAAAAGGGCAAGTGCAAAATAGGAGTACCCCAAGTAGAATTCCTGGGGTTTTTAGTGGATGCTCAGGGCATCCACCCCACGGCCACCAAAATAGCAGCAATCCAGAATGCCCCTACGCCATCTAATAAGGCAGAACTCCAATCATTCTTGGGGCTTCTAAATTTCTACGCGATATTTTTGCCCCATAAGGCCACCATCGCAGAGCCACTCCACCGCCTGTTAGACGCTGAGGCACCTTGGGTCTGGGACTGGAATGCAGCAGCATCTTTTGCTGCTGTCAAACAGCTCCTCACTTCATCCGCCGTGTTAGTACAATACGATGAGCGCCTACCTTTGTCGTTAACCTGTGACGCCTCGCCCTGCGGCGTTGGGGCTGTCCTTAGTCATATTCTTCCAAACGGAAGAGAAGCTCCTTTGGCATTTTACTCACGCACCCTTTCCTCAGCTGAACGCAACTACAGTCAGCTGGATAGAGAGGCGCTTGCAATAGTAGCGCGTATCAAGCGTTTCCATGATTACCTGTATGGTCGTTTTTTGCTGATCACAGACCATAAGCCCCTTTTGGGGTTGCTGGCGGTGACAGGCCATCTCCCCAAATTTTGTCCCCCCGAATGTCACGCTGGATTGAGTTCCTGGCAGCCTATTCGTATCGGCTATTACATAGACCAGGAAGGGATATTAGCCATGCTGACGCACTGAGTCGTTGTCCCTTGCCCATCTCAATTTCTGACCCGGCCCCGTCCTGGCCCGTTCTCCTGATAGAAGAGTCCGGCTGCCCGCTCTCTGCACGAGATATCTGCAGGGAGTCGAGGAAGGACTCCGTGGTGGCGCAAGTCTTGGATTGGGTTCGCAGGGGTTGGCCGGATCGAGAGGTGCAACCAGAATACCTACCATACAGTCGCAGGCGGAACGAGCTGTCTACCCAAGCCGGTTGTTTATTATGGGGTAGCCGGGTCGTAGTTCCAGTGTCCCTAAGGCCACAAATACTAACGTGCCTACATGCAGCTCACCCGGGGATAGGACGCATGAAGGCCCTGGGACGAAGCTACGTGTGGTGGCCAAAATTAGACCGGGAAATAGAGACATGGGTAGGTCGATGTCACACTTGTCAGTTGTCCCGGGCGGCGCCCCCTGGGGCTCCGGTCCAAGACTGGGAGACACCCAGAGGGCCATGGGCAAGGATCCACGTAGATCTCGCTGGCCCCTTCCAAGGACGGACGTTTATCATTATAGTGGATGCTTACTCTAAGTGGGTGGAGTTGTTCCTAATGACCTCCACCACGGCTGAGTCCGTTATTAGAATATTAGACAAACTGTTCACTACCCATGGGCTGCCAGATGTTATGGTAACGGATAATGGGCCCCAATTTTCTGCGGCAGCATTTCAAGTGTATTTAGCGAGTTTGGGCATCAGACATGCTCCCGTGGCGCCGGTCCACCCGGCCGGGAACGGCCTTGCAGAACGAGCCGTACGGTCAGCAAAGGAAGCGTTGGGACGATTGGGCACTTCTGATTGGCAGCAGAAAGTCAATCAGTATTTGCTGGCCCAACACACTACCCCATGCCAACTGACAAACCAGACTCCCGCAGAATTGCTGATGGGCCGCCGTCTTAGAACCATACTGGATAGGCTACACCCCTCTTATACGCCTGAACGGGTTCCAGGACTGGGGGGCCAGACTAGGCAGTTTACCCTGGGGGATCCAGTATATGCACAGTGTTTTGGGGGAACGGAGAAGTGGCTACCTGGGAACGTGGTTCACTTATCTGGGCCGTATTCTTATAGGGTCCAACTGGCAGACGGCCGCATCTGGAGACGCCACATTAATCAACTAAGGCGTCGCCTGGCCACCGATGGGGAAAACCAATCAACAGTGAGGCCTCAACAAGACGTTTTTCCCCGGCCGACAGAGTTTCTGAGACAGACACCTGCAGACCTCGCAACTGACCCTTTTGTTCCCAGGGGTATCCCAGCCAATAGTGATGACCCGACGCCCAATTTGGCACCACAAGCAGAATATGCATCTCAAAGCACTTCACCGGAGCTCCCAGCAATCCAGAAAGACACAATATCGGAAGTCCTACCTGACGATACTTCCGGGCCGGCTGCAAATGGGCGCTGTCCATTGGCAGAGACGTCTGTTCAAGACAAGGACAGTCAAGTGCCTTCCTCTCCTCCGCCGCAGGTTGTACTCAGACGTTCCAATCGTAGCCGTCGTCAGCCAGCTTACTTGGCTGACTATGACTGCGCGATCCGAGGGGTGAGGGGTGTTGTGTCCTCACACCTACGACCGGTTGCAGCCAGGATGACTCACGACCAATCAGAGTGTTTGAAGCGCCGGCAACCGAAAGAGCGGGAAACCGAGGGAGTTCCTATTGGCTGGCGTTTTGACAGCTAGCTAGCCAGGGTGCTGAAGTCTGTCAGCGGTTATTCAGTTCAGTTCTGTGTATTATAGCTCCGTTAGAGCCGTGTATTTTACCCTTCCTGTTGTTCGTGAATAAAGGAGAGGTCTGTTTGAACTGGCGGTCTGTAAGTCCTCTTAATATTTTATAGGAACAGACTTGTAAGTGGATCACAAGCTTCCTAACAAACAGGAAGCAGCAGGTGAAGCTAAGCAAGATCACATCAAATACCTGTACAATTAGCACAGGGGGCCCCCAAGGCTGTGTGCTCTCCCCACTTCTCTTCTCTCTGTATACCAATGACTGCATCTCCAATGATCCATCTGTTAAGCTACTGAAGTTCGCAGATGACACAACAGTGATTGGTCTCATTTGAGACAATGACGAATCCGCATATAGACGAGAGGTCGAACGATTAGCCTTGTGGTGCAACCAAAACAATCTGGAACTGAACACACTCAAAACCGTAGAAATGGTGGTAGACTTTAGGAGAAACCCTTCCATACTTGCACCTCTCACAATACTTGACAACACAGTATCAACAGTAGAAACCTTTAAATTTCTAGGTTCTATCATATCGCAAGATCTAAAATGGACAGCTAACATCAAAAACATCATTAAAAAAGGACAACAAAGAATGTTCTTTCTGCGCCAACTCAGTAAGCTCAAACTGCCCAAGGAGCTGCTGATCCAGTTCTACAGAGGAATTATTGAGTCTGTCATTTGCACCTCTATAACTGCCTGGTTCGGTTCTGCAACCCAACAAGAAAAACACAGACTTCAGAGGATAATTAGAATGGCAGAAAAAATAATTGCTACCAACCTGCCTTCCATTGAGGACCTGTATACTGCACGAATCAAGAAGAGGGCCGTGAAAATATTTGCAGATCCCTCGCATCCTGGACATAAACTGTTTCAACTCCTCCCCTCAAAACGACGCTATAGAGCACTGCACACCAGAACAACTAGACACAAGAACAGTTTTTTCCCGAAGGCCATCACTCTGCTAAACAAATAATTCCATCAACACTGTCAGACTGTTTACTGAATCTGCACTACTATTAATCGTCTCATAGTTCCCATTACCAATCTCTTTCCACTTATGACTGTATGACTATAACTTGTTGCTGGCAAGCCTTATGATTTATATTGATATATTGACCATCAATTGTGTTGTAAATGTTGTACCTTGATGAACGTATCTTTTCTTTTATGTACACTGAGAGCATATGCACCAAGACAAATTCCTTGTGTGTCCAATCACACTTGGCCAATAAAATTCTATTCTATTCTATTCTATTCTATAAAACCTATTTCCACTAAGTTGAAGTTTCTTACATGGGGAAAAAAAATAGA
Organism: Ahaetulla prasina; assembly: GCF_028640845.1. Taxonomy (NCBI): domain Eukaryota; kingdom Metazoa; phylum Chordata; class Lepidosauria; order Squamata; family Colubridae; genus Ahaetulla; species Ahaetulla prasina. The sequence continues at coordinate 32,841,471 of NC_080543.1, read as the reverse complement.
AGAGGATGCCCAATTAGACTGGCACTGGGTGTATTTATGGAAGACCTGAGGACATGCTGGAGAAAATCCATTTATGTGATTTGCTAAAAGTCATATTACTGATAAGTCACAAATGAATTGTTGAGATGAAAAAGCAGGTAGAAGGAAACATTCTGAAAATGATAGGACATCAACACTAAGAAAGGGGAACTGTTTGAGGAACCCAAGTAGCTTCACCAGAGGTGGTATTCAGCCAGTTTGGACCAGTTTGTCGGAACTAGTAGCGGAAATTGGGGCTCTATGCCATCCTATTTAGGCACGTTTTTGAGGCCGGTATCATGCAAGGAAGGTGCGCACGTGAGCAAAGCATATGTGCGGAAGGCTGGGCACATGCGCAGAAGGCAAGTGCGTGCGTGAACTGGGCGCATGCACACAAAGTGAGAGAGCACGCACATGGTGAACCACTAGTAATATAATGTGAAACCCACTGCAGAGTTTCACCCATCATAACAATTCTCCGGATGCACACACCCTTAAACTTTCAGCAGTAACTAAGCTGCTTAGGGAATTCTAAGACTGAAGTTAACACCTGTAGAGGATAGCTAAGTTAAGGAAGGCAAAATGCTTATCTAGTCAAAAGTCAAAATATTACAACTTGTTTATTCAAGGAGCAACTCACTACGGCTATTAAACAACACTACCTAATTTTCAGGCATTTATATTCTTTGATTGCTAGTTTTTGGAATAAAACAATACAGAACAAGAACTGTATTTCTTTTTCCTTAAACATTCATTCTTTTGGTTTCATAACCACTAGAAATAAATCCTTTCATGGGGACTCAAAGGCTAACCACAAAGTTCTAATTCAATTTGAAAGTGACTTCTCTTCCCACTATGGATAAGACACACTTCTTCTGCTATATTGTCCAGCTTGGTCAGAGATATTTTTCAGCTCATTAATCTACTGGTTTAAAATGTGACGCTGTTCATTTTAATGCTCATGACCTTATAACTATTTCGAATGAATAAATGTAGAGATGGTTGTTGCATTGTTGCGTCCTGCATTTACGAAGGAAGAGTGACTAAGCTTCTTTTGTCACAATTCCATTCTTCGAGGGCCAGAGATGAGCTGATAAAAGAGGCTTGGAATTGCGAAAGTTTCCTGAATCAGCAAAGGCAAGTTAGCAGCGAAGCTACAATTAGTTCTTACACCACCAACACCACCTCTGCTAATAGACTGTGGTAATGGAGATGCATTGTGAATCCAAGAGAGTGGGAGGCTGATCATCTGCATCATCTGCAGAATAAGGTCAATAATAACGAGCAACTGTGAAAAAGATTGCAAATTGCACAAGGATTTATGGAGCAGTTTCTGCTTGGTGAGCAGATTCTGAAGAAGTCGAGTGTTAATAAGAAAGGTATAGTTTTTCAGTTGTGCCAGCTGCTGGGAAGATGTTGGCACACTTTCTGATGGTGCTCTTCAAAGATTTGGCTTGCCCTGTCATAGCTGAGAAAGAAGTGCACATAAGCATATTTTGCAGCAACATGTAGGCAAACAGCTGATCACCAGCTTACACAGAAGCTATCAGATGCAGTGAGTAAGCAGTATACTCAAAAAACAAGAACAAAAATTGGTGGGATCTTCAGAAATATAAGTAATGAAATCTGCTCTATTGTAGTGACATAGGTGAAGGGATTTAGAGTAGACTTTTAAAAATAAAGATGTATATGATAAAATCATGCATATATTTGTTTAGAATTACATTATTTTAATTATGTCTGCAGGGATAAACCAAACCAAAGTTTGATTTGTACTGGGTAAAGTTCACAATAACTGCAAAAATATTTGGAACAGGTGTAGGTATTCAAGTGAGCAGGAGTGGGCAAGGGAAGACAAACAATGAAGTTTGTTATGACATTGTGATGCAAATCAAACATCATCCTTATATGCAAGAGTAAAAATATGGAAGACCAGAGTTTGTAATATGTTGTCATAACTCATGTTTGTCATTTCCATGATTATGTAATTTATGATATTTAGTGCTCCTTACTAAGTGTTGGAAGAAATGTCCATCTGGGTTCAGTTCCAAGTGGGGAGAAAGACACTGGAAATATGGAGACTGCTTGAAAAGATGGTTTAATGGTGGACAGGACCACATGGTTTTGAGGTCCTGGGAAAAAAGGCACATGGGTAAGAGAGAGAAACAGAGAGATGTATACCCTTTGTTGGGCTTTGAATTTGTGCTTGTATTCTGATTGGTTGTCAGATTCCCATGGGGCCATGCAGGGGTAACTTTGTAGGTTGTCTTTTGAGTCCCAGGCTTGGCTGAGCCTTGCTGGGTGATGCAATCTCCCTAGGTGCCATGTGGTGAGTTCTGTTGCTAGATGGGTAGAAGGCTAATCCTATCTTTGTTGGATCTTGGGTGAGGGCATTTGCTTATGAATAGACCTAGCTTACTCTTTATCTCTTAAGTGCTGACATCTGCTGTGGGCTGAGAGTGTGGGGGCTATTAAGAGTGAGTCTGCTTCCTGCCTTAAAAACATGTTTCTCCATTTCTCATCCAGGGAGGTATAATATTCTATCTTTTTAATATTTCCTAGAATATTTCATTCTTCTAGGAGAGGGGGGAGTGTTAATTTCCTACATAAGAAACCTGTTAAAATACAAATTAGATGACTCTGGATTGGGACCGGAGAAATGAGCCACAAGCAAACCCCTCATAAACATCAAAACAAAGGTCTTTCAAGTACTACTGCACATTTAAGGAAGTTCATAAGTGAAATAATGTGGAGCCTATAACCTTCCTCCATAAGCAGTGGATTGAAGAGAACCTGATGAGGTATGAATCCTATGATTGAAATGACTCTTTTCTCTTCTCTTTTTTATCAGGCTTCCTAATGTGTCCATTTAAAAGCAGCAGCAGAGGTATTTAACATTTGGTTTTTTGTTGTTGTTTTTTGCAGTCCCACGAAGTGAGGCTTTACAATCACTCCAGTTTTGTTCTGGTCAGTTGAAAAGAACCCTGCTTCAGTTTGAGATGCTGCAGAATTTCCAATAAGCAACCCAACTGATTTTAGGATTTGAGATTTAACCAAATACAAAAGTACATTCCTGCAATTTAGCAAGTAAATTGGCAGCATTTTATCTTGGAACTTGTTAGAGTCTCTAGATAATTTGCATTTAAATAACAAATAAGTACATTTGGTGGTCTTATGGTCTGCTGCTGAATCACTGCTCAGCAGGAGGTCTCTGGATATTTAAACTTGCTGATAGACACAGCTCATTGCAATTTGGAATAGGGAGGAAATGAAGACAAGATGAATAAGAAAAAAGAAACACACACAACCTAATATTGGGAATATATACATTGATTGTGTATATCAAAATGTTTGCCAAAAAGGATTAAGTTCCTACCTAATTATAATAAAATGTTTCTACACATGCATAACCCATAATTGGATATTCAAGTGAAGTTGATGGGAAAGTATCAGGAGGGCAGAATTATCATGTCTGTCTTCACATTTTTTTTATTTCATTTTGTCACAACAGTATATACAATCACCAACATAAACAATAACCCATCATGAGAGAAAAAAGTATATATAAGTAAAAGTATGCAACAACTATGTTAATTTGATATAATGAAGGGAACAATAGGACAGGAACGGGTTTTTTTAATTATTTATTTACATTTATATCCCGCCCTTCTCCGAAGACTCAGGGCGGCTTACACTATGTTTGCAATAGTCTTCATTCTATTTGTATATTTATATACAAAGTCAACTTATTGCCCCCAACAATCTGGGTCCTCATTTTACCTACCTTATAAAGGATGGACTTACGAGACCGCCTGCTGTTACCCTATGCCTCCCACCGACCCATATGCTCTCACAGAGAGGGTCTCCTCAGGGTGCCGTCCGCCAAACAGTGTCGGCTGGCGACCCCCAGGAATAGGGCCTTCTCTGTGGGAGCATCAACGCTCTGGAATGAACTTCCCCCTGGCCTACGTCAAGTACCTGATCTTCGGACCTTCCGTCGTGAGCTAAAAACACACTTATTTATTCAAGCGGGACTGGCATAATAGTTTTGATTTTAAATTGGGGTTTTATTAATATTTTTAAATTTTAAATTTAAATTTAAATTTTTAAATTATCAGCCTTTGTAATTTGCTATGTTTTTAACTGTTGGTTTTAATTGTATATATCTTGTTTTTTTTATCTTTGGCTGTACACCACCCTGAGTCCTTTGGGAGAAGGGCGGTATAAAAATTTGATAAATAAATAAATAAATAAAATAAATGGAAGGCTGAGTCAACCTTGGACCTGGTGGGACTAGAACCTGCAGTAATTGCAGGCAGCTGCTGTTAATAACAGACTGCATTAGCAGCCTGAGCCACTCAAGGACACTCAATGGTAGGCACTTTTGTGCTCTTATGCACACCCCTTATAGTCCTCTTAGGAATGGGGTGAGGTCAATAGTAGACAGTTTTTGGTTGAAGATTTTGGGGTTTTGAGTAAAGACTATAGAGTCAGGTAGTGAGTTCCAAGCGTTAACAAAAGTCATATTTTCTGCAAACAAGTTTGAAGTGGTTGACATTAAGTTTGAATCTATTGTTTGCTCTTGTATTGTTGTGATTAAAGATGAAGTAGTCTTTATAGGAAGAATATTACAATAGATGATTCTGTGTGTTAAACACAGAACATGTTGGAGTCGGCGGAGTTCTAAATGTTCTAATCCCAGGATTTCAAGCCTGGTGATATAAGGTATTTTGTTGTTTTCGGAGGAGCGAAGAACTCTTCTAGTAAAATATTTCTGGACACGTTCGATAGTATTAATGTCAGAGATGTGGTATGGGTTCCAGACGGATGAGCTGTATTCAAGAATAGGCCTGGGGAATGTTTTGTGTGCTCTGGTTAGTAGTGTAGGGTTTTTGGAAAAGAAGCTACGTAAAATTAGGTTTACAACTCTTAGACCTTTTTTTGCTATGTAGTTGCAGTGGGCTTTGGCATTTAGGTCATTTGATATGAAAACTCCAAGGTCTTTGACAGGGAGGTGGTCGTCAGTAAGGTAATGTCCATCAAGCTTGTACTTGATGTTAGGGTTCTTTTTACCAATATGTAAGACTGAGCATTTGCTGGTTGATATTTGAAGTTGCCAAGTTTTAGACCAATCGGAAAAAAAATCAAGGTCATCTTGAAGGGTAGAAGTATTGTTAGTGGTATTGAATAGTTTGACATCGTCAGCGAAGAGAACACAATAACTTGAGATAAGGTCACAGAGATCATTTATGTAGTATGAAGAGCGTTGGTCCAAGAACACTACCTTGGGGAACGCCACTTTTGACAGGAACAGGATTTGATAGAGCGTTGCCAATTTTGACCACTTGTTGTCTGTTTGATAGGAAGGCATTTATCCAATTGTGAAGAGGTCCTGAAATGCTGTAGGATTTTAGTTTTAAGAGAAGTTTATCATGTACTACTGAGTCAAAAGCTTTGCAGAAGTCTATGTAGATTGCATCTATTGCTTTTCCTTGATCAAGGTTGGTAGTCCATATGTTTTTGCAGTGGAGAAGTTGTAAGTTACAAGACAATTTTTTTCTGAAACCAAATTGTTTATTAGAGATTAGGTTATTAGTTTCAAGGTAGAGTGTAATGGATTGGTTTATGATAGATTTCATTACTTTGCATGAGACGCAACATAGAGAGTTAGGTCTGTAATTTTCAACTAGGCTGGGATCTCCTTTTTTGAAGATAGGGATGACTGTGGCTAGAGACCAGAGTTTTGGAAGGGAACTGGTCGTGAAAGCTTTATTAAAGATTATGCTTAGGGGTTCTGCTATATTTATTGAAAGTTTTTTTAAGAAGTATGCGCATAGCCCATCAGGACCAATTGATAATGATGGTTTCAGATTGCGAAGAGCTTTTTCAACATTATCTTCTGTGAAGTCTATAAGAGTTAAGTCGTTGTTATCATTTTTGGTACGATTGAGGAATGTGGGATATGAGCCATCGCTGTTTACAAAGACTGAGCCGAAGAATGTGTTAAAGAGGTTTGCTTTAACTGTTTCGTCCGTACATTCATTGCCGTTAGGTTCTTTTAGTGGTGGGATGGATCTTGTTTCTTTAAGTTTATTGTTCACAAAATTATAGAAAGCACGATTGGAATTTGTGTAGAAGGTCTTCTTGCTTGGTGTGGTAAATGTTACATTCTGTTTTTATTTGGTTGCAAATATTTCTGTAGCCGTTTTTGAAGTTTGCTACATACCCCTTTTTGATTCTTCTCCAGAGGGATTTTTTTTGGATTGAAGCTTTTTTATTGATATGGGTAATTTGTTTCTTTTTTTGATTTTAGTGTTGATTTTTGGTACGTATATTTTTATGATTTTATTGATTTCAAGTAGGAATACTTTGTAGTGATCTTCTGCAGTGATACAGGTTGAGAATAGATTTTGCCAGTCAAGAAATGAGAGATCATTGTTTATAAGGTCATAGTTAGCTTTTTTAAAATTGTAGTTTGGAGAACTATTGTTATGACGATTTATGTGAGGGCGTATATTTAGACAAAAGTCTATCATGCAGTGGTCACTGTTGGAAAAGGGTTCTTTTATTTGTAGTCCATAAATTGAGTTAGTGTTATTGCAAAAGATGAGGTCGAGGCAGTTTTTGAGTCTGGTATTGTTAGTTACTAATTGCTCAAGACCTAGGTTTGTAACTGTGTTGTATAGTGTAGTATGGATTGGTTCGGTTGTACATTCATTTGTTATCCAGTTTATAGAAGGTAGATTTAGATCTCCCAGGAATATGAGAGGATATGGGCAAGAAGTAGCCCATGTTAGTAATGAGGTTAACGTATCTGCATGAGCGATGTCGTAATCAGGGGCTCTGTAGCATAGTATGAATCTAAGTGTGGTGTTGGTGGATAGGTCACATATAATAGTTTCAGGAAGAGAGAGTTTCTGTGCAACTTGAATATTTTTTAAGTTCAGTGATTTTTTGTAAAAGATAACTACTCCACCACCTCTGCGATGTTCATGATCTGATCGAAGGACTTGATATTCTTTGTTTGAAATAATGGAGTCAGTGAGGGATGAGTTTAGCCATGTTTCACACACAAATATGATATCAAATGTACCGTTGTTTAATAAGAAGATAAATTCAGGTAATTTGTTTACAATACTTCTTGCATTTATTAATTTACATTTTTAATTTAATTTACATTCTTGATTCCTGACATAATGGATTAGACCATCCTGATACAGAGTCCTGTACATTCAGGGATTGATAAATAATGATAATAGTTCTTTCTCGATGCCTTGATATTGTGAGAGTCTGGGTGAGGTTGAGATAGCAGTATCTTTGGGCTCAATACACTCAAGGCTAAGTGACACTGAATTTTAAAGCTTCCTGGCTCCAGAGACTTTGCACTTTTAACTCTGCCTGGTGATGCGCTTTCCCAGGAAGAATCAATGCACATTTTGGGGGCCTTTCTGGACTTACATTTCCTGCTTGAAGAGCACGTGGTAGCTGTGGATAGAAGGTGTTTGTCACAGATTTATCTTATCCAGATGACCCAGTAAGCTGCACTGGCTCCAGCATGCTTCTGGATATGATTCAAGATGCTGATTGTCACCTGTGACATAGGGCCAGGCTACTTGTGCAACCACCTAGCTGTTCTTGTTTCTGTCCAGCCCACCAAAGCTACCAAAGGCCATGTTTAGGATCCCTTCTATTATATTATCTTTCTGGACCCAGCTATTATCTCTTCTCTGTGGCAGTTTCTACCTTATGGAATAGCATAGCCCAGAGATCCAGTTGTCCATGACCCTGTTAACCTTTAGTAAGGCTCTAAAGATCTGGCTGTTTCCCCAACAGGAGGTTAAGCAAGCTCTGCTGTTGATGTGGGATGTATTGTTTACCTCAGGCATCATGGCTTTGATAAATGTTATGCATTGCTTTGCATCCATTCCCTCTAATTTATCATGATAAAAAAGAGTTGGCAGTGATTATGACCCTCTTGTGTCTTGGAAAGGTGACTAGAAATTATAACTCTAGTCACCTGAGAACTCATTGACATACTACTTGCCTGGCACAAAGATCCATGTAGTCATACATCTTGTCTGAGGTTCCATAGAAAAGGAAACAATGTCCAGGTTTTTTAATACAATTGCATGTAAAATCTGTGTTTAAAGTATTCAGAGGTGAGAGAGAGAAAGAGAGAAAGATTTTGACAAGGTCTCACTCATCATCTTGAGGCTGGTGTCTTTGGCTTCGTGCTTCTCGAGCAAAGAGTGGTCGGAGCTGCCGTCTCTCTATAAATACTGGTGGGGAGGTGGGGAGTGTTGCTGTGAGTGGGTTGGTTGGCTGTGTGGTTGCATCTTGACTGATAAATGGAGCGGGTGTTTGCAGATTGGTCGGCTGTTTCGTAGCATCCTGTGTGGGTGTAGTCCTAGTCTTTTGTTCCTGAACTTTGGTGTTGTGGCCTCTGGAGTTCTGTGATGTGATGTCTTGAGCAGATGGCTGTGATGCAGCATCCTGGGTTTTGGTTTGGCTCAAAGTCGGAGGTCTTGTCATGTTTTCCTGGTGTGTGTCAGCTTGATTTGTGTGGGGATCGGAGGGGGGCACAGCAGCCAGTGGTACCAGCATGGTCTGGCTTCTGAATGGTGGTTGTGTTTCGTCTGTGGGATGGGTTTGGGTTTGAATCTGGTGAGGATGATTGGTGGTGTGTGTTATCCTGGGTCTGGTGTCAATTTTCATGGCTGGGATTCATTTGTTGACTAAGGCTGGTTTCCAGATGTCTGGTAGGCGGGAGGTGTTGTCCCGTCTGTTCATGTTGTGGGGGTGTTTCTCTATTTTGATGGCTTCCATAATTGTTATAGTGTTCAGTTTTGGAGATTAATTTGGGTCCTTCAAAATCAATTTCATGTCCTGTGGTTTTAAGGTGGGACATGGGAGAAGGTTTTTTCTTCTTTTCTGACTGTGTTCTTGTGTTCTGCGATGCATGCATTTATTCTCCTATTAGTTTGTCCAATGTATGTGGTTGGGCAGATTTTGCATGGTATCTCATAGACTCCTTGGTTTTCTAGATGGATCTTGTCTTTGGGGTTTCTTAAGATGTTGGCTATTTTTTGGTCTGTGCAGAAGGCTGTCTTGATGATGTGTTTGTGGAGAATTTTGCTGATTTTATCTGTGATGCTTTGATGTACGGGAGGAGGGCAATGCCTTTGTCTTGTTCTGTGTCTTGGTTCTTGGGCAGTGTCTCCCTTTGGATTAGGTTGGTAATTGTGTTTCTTTGGAATCCATTGGAGATTAATACATTTGTAAGAGTGTGTAATTCAGTTTTCAGGTGGTCTTTGTCAGCTAGGCGTTTGGTTCTGGAGATGAGAGTCTTGACTACGGAGTTTTTTGTTGTTGTTTTTTGTTTGTTTACATTTATATCCCGCCCTTCTCCGAAGACTCAGGGCGGCTTAGAGTGTATAAGGCAATAGTCTCATTCTATTTGTATATTTTTTACAAAGTCAACTTATTGCCCCCCCAACAATCTGGGTCCTCATTTTACCTACCTTATAAAGGATGGAAGGCTGAGTCAACCTTGGGCCGGGCAATTAATTGCAGGCTACTGTGTTCTAATAACAGGCTTCTTAACAGCCTGAGCTATCCCGGCCCAAGGTTGGTCTGTGCAAGGTGGTGATGCGATTGTGCGTTTAAGTAGCGGTTGGTGTTTTGTTTTTTTTCTGCTAGATGGTGTGTCCTAGGGAGCCGTTGAGTTTTTTGTAGATTAGGATGTCCAGAAATTCCCCTGTGTCAATTATGCATTGCTGGCAATTTCTCAGGCTGGTAAGACATTGATATCCCCTCTCGCCTTCCAGAAAACACAAACCCAAGATGTAAGATGTCTCCCTATCAAAGGATTCTTCTCCTCCTTCTCCTTTTCCTTTTCCTTCTCCTTCTTCCTCTTCCTCTTCTTCCTCCCCCTCTCCCTCCTCCTCCCCCTCCTCCTCCACTGCAATGGTCTTGCATCTGCTTTGAACAAGCAAACATGCATCAGGTCAAAAGCTGCCCCCAACACTATTTACCAGTCGTCTCATTTCTATCTCTTGTCCCACTGCTGCCAGCCTAGGCCATATTAAATTCCAGAAGTATTCTGTGATATAAAGGTCAATTTATCCAAGTTTATCCAAGTGTATTGATTAAACTGTATATCTGGGTGATCTCCATGGGATTGTAGGAGAGAATGCTCAGTTTTTCTCATGGAATGTAAAAGGGCTGTGAACAGAATATTATTTGGTGCACACATACATTTTCTTCTCACTGTATCTTGTGTCAGGGTCACTTCTCTCTCTTCCTTTGTCCATTAAATCATTGTTCAGTGGACAGAAAAGTGCAGGGAAGTGCAAAACACTTGGATCTCATTTTAATGCTTCAGTGAAAAGTAATGCTCCATCTGATAATTTCAAATTGATGAGCCTTTCTTGTGTGGACCCTGTGGCTCTTGTCTCTATTCCACCTCTTCATAGCCTCTGAAACTCATTTTATTTTCATTTATTACAGTTTATATAATGTTTATATACTCTTGCTCAGAGAAGCATATAATACTTCTAGTAACTTATACATTCATAGACTAACATGAACAAAATAGAGGGAGTTAGAACAGTTAAAAGCCAACAAGAGAGTATCCATGCAATTTCTACCTAGATTTGTAACTGACCCAGATTGGATCATTTTCTTTCATTTCATTCTATCTGTACATCTCTGTTCCCATTCTGTAGCAAAGGGTTAAATATGCCAGAGTGGATCAACATTTCATCACAATTACCTATCTATCTTTAATTTGGGGGCATATTTCCTCTTCCCTGATATTCACCCATATCGAACCATTTTCTACCTCTTTACAAAGTGATGAAAATGGTTACTTTGGCTAAGTCATGATTAAGCATATTGTCCCCCCATTACATATATAAGCAACAACAACAACAACAACTATTATAGTTCTTGTTAGAGCTGTGATCATTTAAGAAATCAAAGAAACTTAACAGTTGAAGGCAGTTTGCCCAAACAAACTGTGGTCAGCTAAACTCCAGATTTAACTATAATTCTTTTTGATTCTGATATACAATCTTTACCATCATACATGCAAGTGACAAATAAATTAGGCTTTTTTTTTCTGTTTTCTTCCAGGCAGCTTTTCTCATGCTGTATACTCAGAATGTGCCATTTGGATAAATTCACAACTACTGTCTGTGGTGCCACTATTAAAATATTGCAACAGAACTATAGAAGAGAGGGGAGACTCTCCAGGTTCATTCAGTCCTTCCCTAGAGAAACTCAATAAACACCCATGAAATAATAACAAGCTGACAGACTAACCAATTAATTAGCAGCCATCTATCCCTCTTGGCATCCAAGTATGTGAGAAACATCTAAATCAGATCCAAGTTAAGAGTTTCTAAGGCTCTCGATATCATTATTGCAGAAGGATAGCATCTAATTATAAAGAAAAACCTCAGACCCAAATTCCCTTACACTTTGTGTACCTAATCTGAAACTGACAAAGCACTGTATCTTCCTAATTCATGAACTAATCCAGAAGCTTCAGAATTAAAGAGGTGCATTCTAATCAATGTCTTAAGATAGTAATATTTATAATGAGTTCTGTTATTCTCAAAGGCAGTAAATAGAGCCTTATCTAAGCTTATGTAAGATGGATAGGGACATAATTTGCAGTAAAGTACATGGCTTGTATATGAATGTTTCTTTTTTTCACTAAATTTCATACCATGGATATAGACAAGATTAGACCAAACAGACAAATAGTCTGATATGAACCATAATAGATCCTTGAGTTATAATGAACTTAAAAATCAAATGGGCAGATCTTTGCAGATGAGGTCCATCTTCAGGAAACAAAATATTATAGAAATATATTTCAGGAACTACATATGTTCAATCTTGGGAAAGACACTCTGTGGGTGTACATCAGGCTTTAACACTGATGTTAATCTATCATCTTAGACTACAGGAGGTCTTTATACATAAGAAAGAATATTCCATTTGATTGTTATGAAATACTTCATAACTATAAGACCACTACCGGTATAAACAAAGTACCAGTTACTTAAAAGAATGATTCTTCTAATATCTTCAAATTGACAGATAGACATTTTTTTAGGATGCTTTAGCTTGGCTTCTTGAATTGAACATGAAGGTGAAAGAGCTATGAATAGCAGTTCCAGCTGTTTGATTCTACGATTTTACATAAAAACTCTTCTGGAAATACAGAACTAGCAGTTACCTAGCTCAAGTTCAAGGATCAAGAACTCTTAAAAACCAATGTTAGTAATGCTAAGGAGGAAATACAGTCTGGAATCCTTATCTTGTCCGAAGATGTTTTGCTTGTTCTTCAGTTTTGAGGGCTGAGATTCAGATTTATCAAGGAACCAAGGAGATAATCAAAGCTAGAAAAAGTGCACTGGTTCATTAAAAAAAGTTACTGATTCTGGGATTGGAGTTACTGTTCTAGATGCCAAGATAATTTTCAATTGCATGAGTGCTCTCCTTGGTTCTGGACATTATCTCCTGAACCTTTTAGATTAGGACCAGCGTGGGGGTGGGGGAGAGCTACAGGCATTTGCACCCAGGGCTTGGGCTCACCCCTGCTTGTACAAGGGGGAATATGCACACATGGACACACTTGCCTTCAGGTGGCCCATTTTTGAACAGCTCACAGCCCAGGAGTGGGCAGTAGCCAGAGGTTGGATTTGTTTCAAATAACAAATCCATACTTTCTACTTAGCCCATCACCAATATAAATTCCTCACTGCTTCCTTCCACTTCAAGCCTATGTTTTCCAGCTCATTTAAAATTTCAGGTTTCCAAACTGAATTTTTTTTAAACTTGTGAGGGACAAAAAACTCCAGCGTTTAATTGTAATCTAGCAACATATTTACATCTGATTAGCTTTCTGCAGCTGCTTATTCCCTCTCCTGCAGGAATGGGTGAGTGTCATTTATTTGTTTGTTTATTAAATTTATATCCATTCATCTCATTCTTGAGTGACTCTTTATATATTTATTTTTTCTTGTTTTGCTGATCTTTCTTTTTTTCTTTCAGTTTTTCTTTTCTGCACTAGTTTTTCTTTTCTTTTATAAATGTGTATTTGTTTTTATCTTTTTAATTGTAATGTTTAATAACATTACTATTAAAAATAATAATTTCCCATTCAGTCAATTAAGTACCCTTCCAGTTGGCACCCTTTTATTTCTGTCCTTGCTGGGTGAACCATGCTTGGTTTTTTTCCCCATTTTCTGCCCATAGTATTGCAAAATTTCTTTGCACCTCCTTTTTTTATTACCTTGTTTCTTGACTACAGAAGATAGGAAAGAAAGAGCAACCTTACCATCTAGTCTTTGATTATTATATTATAGAGCAATTATTGTATCATAAGAGAAAAAGGAAAATAATTATAAGCAAAAAAAATTAAATGTATTGAAGCCAGTGAGTAAGGAACAATCTCTAAAAAGAAAAGACATTCATTGGCCAACCTAGGAGTCAACTATGAAGCTTCCCTTGCTGTGCAATAGAAAAGGCAAGAAGCAGGAAAATGACAAATCAAATCCTGCATCAGCTGTAATCCAGACTGAATATCAGTCCAGTCCTATTGCCAGCCCACAATCCCTAGTCTGGAATTTCAAGGTTGGCTTAAAAAACAGCAGGATCAATACACAAGACAAGCAGTTAAGACTGCATGCAGAATAGCCCAGAGACATGCTGGGCAGCTATCTGAGTTTTTTTCTGTTTTCTGTTGTGTTCTCTCATCTGAATTGTTGTGGTAATGGATGAGAGAAGCTCAATGAATTTGGAGACATAGCAGGGATTATTAATATGATTTGTTTTCTATTTGCATCTTGAAAAACATTACATTTTGCCAAAGAGTGTTTGACTATTCACACCAGACCTATTTGTTGGGACTAGAAGTCCCTTTTAATAGGATGCTGTATATCTGAAGAATTATGAAATCAGATGACAGGCAATTGCCAATTAAGACATGCTCATGTCTTGTTTAGTTATTGATACATGATAATTATGAATATACCTTTATTGCTAGGTAAATTGATTCAACTTAATTCAGAAACATCAGATTCTATTCAGTCAATGCTCTTTTCTCAGCATCCATCATTATTTAGCACTTGAAATTTGTTCCAGGGCACCAGCCCTGCCACATACCTTATTTAAATGATGAATATGGCCCTTCAAAAAGCAGCTGCTATTGAGACACTAAACTCAAATGGCTTTTATATACATATTATATTGGCATCATCCTAGCACCTGGTCTAATGTCACTTGATCTGGAAAAGAATACAGGAGCAAGAAACCTATGACTGCTAAAAGTTAAAGGATCATAATGGTAGTATGCTAACTATTTTTCTCTGTTATAATTAAAATTAAAATTCATGACCAGTATGTTACCTTCATTTACTGAATTCATGTAAGATGACTTTATGCAAATAGATAGCTTAAGGGAACTTCAGTTAAAGAAAAATGCTTTTCTTCTGAATATGTTCCATAGTAAATAATCTACGATATAATCTATGACAAATAATCTATGATTATTTACTAATAATATTAGCCAATCCAACACCTTGACTGAATGGTTGACCACATAAAATACATTTATTTATTTGTTGTTTGTTTGTTTTGTTTTATTACAGATCTTTTAAGACACTCCAATCTGCTGACTTTGAGTAGATATTACTCCCTAATTCATAACTGGGATTAAAATCATACAGTCAAGTAAAAACAGAGGTAATTATTCCAATGAAAGCAGAAGTGATGAATAGAAATAGCAACACTAATAAAGGGATCCAATCTCATAACCAACAGGGAATTAGAGCAAAGCTGCCTCCCTGGGTTGGTGGAACAAACAAGTTTTCCTCAGCTTCCTAAAATCCAGAATGGAAGCACTGATCACAGATCTGGGGAAGTGCTATTCCAGAGGATGGAGGCTATAACTGAAAATCTCAAACCAAGAAAAGATTTCAAGTTGGCAACCAGCTCCTTGAATTTTACCTTAAGCCAACTGACAACCATTGCAACCCTTGTAGTACAATTATTATTTGGGAATCTTGTCCTACACCCATCAGCTGAAGCTGTCAAATGCTCTTCAAAGTCAGGCCTACACAGTGTATTGCCTAGTACATTCAAGAGGTAATTAAGGTAATGTGTAGTGCCTGCTCTTCTGTAAAATGTTGCAATTTGCACTCAATATGGATATGTACATTAACCTTCTTGATTACAGCAATCTCGAGCAAGCGCTATGAGTCTAAGAAGACCTCCAAACTGCAAATCATTTCCACCAAAGAGACTGCAATTGTTATAGTTATAGTTAACAAAAGAATCTCACTGTGAACAAACGGCTTTTAAAGTTTCAGTACTGCTAGAATTGAGATTCAGCAGGTTTTCTCCATCCAGACTTAGACAATCTCCAGGAATCCAGACACCATTCAACAGCAATACTTGAAATCCTGGCTCAAAATATATAGTTTGTATAATCAACATGCTCAACATATCTAACCACAAACAGAAGATCTTGCCCAATGACTTCATGTGATGTTGAAAAGCAGCATTCTCTAGGAAGAGAAGCTACAGTATATCATCCTATACAACTAAGGACTATGGTAATCACAGTGCCTTCCCTTCCTAATTCTCAGAGACAGTTCAAAATGATATCACCTGTTAGTGAGGGCTACTGAGGAATCAAGCAGGATCAAAAAGCTTTCTCTACTCTTCCAATCCATCCAGAGTAAGCATCAACAATGATGTCTCCAAACTGAAGCAAGGACTGAAACCAGAATTAAATGGATCCTGATCATTTGTTTCTTCCAAATTGTCTCCAATTTGAGATATTGCTTCTTGAATGCATCACTGTCTATTTTTTTTTAAAAAGGAATAACCCTCTCTTTTTCAAGTGGGTGCTTTACCACCAACCTGACACAGCTGCCCATTACTTAGAGATTTTCATCAACCAGGAGAAGCAGATCTTTTTATTTCTTTCTTGCTTAACCTTTTATTTTTTTAATTCTCTCTTTTGAGTGGCATAAATGTAGTTTATCTCTATGTGCCTATTGATGGCTGATTTGTCTAAATGCCAAGCTTCTGGAATTAAGATTAAGTAATTTTCTTCATGTCTTCAGAAGACACATCGGAATGTGTCTCACAATCCAAGGACAGTTGTTCTTGTTAGTTGCGAAGTCATGTCCGACCCCATGGACAATGTTCCTCCAGGCCTTCCTGTCCTCTACCATCCTCTGGAGTTCATTTTAAACTCATGCCTACTGCTTCAGTGGCTCCATCCAGCCACCTCGTTCTCTGTCATCCCCTTCTTCTTTTGCCCTCAACCTTTCCCAGCATTAGGCTCTTCTCCAGTGAGTCCTTCCTTCTCATTAGCTGGCCAAAGTATTTGAGTTTCATCTTCAGGATCTGGCCTTCTAAAGAGCAGTCAGGGTTGATTTCCTCTAGGACTGATTTCTTTGTTTGCCTTGCAGTCCAAGGGATTCGCAGGAGTCTTCTCCAGCACCAGAGTTCAAAGGCCTCAATTCTTTGGCACTCAGCCTTTCTTATGGTATGCTCACAGCCATACATTGCAACTGGAAAAACCATAGCCTGGACTTTTGGAAGACTTTTGTTGGCAGGGTGATGTTTCTGCTTTTTAGTACGCTGTCTAGATTTGCCATAGCTTTCCTCCCCAGGAGCAAGTGTCTTTTAATTTCTTGGCTGCAGTCCCCATCTGCGGTGATCTTGAAGCCCAGGAAAATAAAATCTGTCACTACCTCCATTTCTTCTCTATCTATCTGCCAGGAATTTAGAGGGCTGGATGCCATGATTTTAGTTTTCTTAATGTTGAGTTTCAAGCCAACTTTTGCACTCTCCTCTTTCACCCGCATCAAGAGGCTCTTTAGTTCCTCTTCGCTTTCTGCCATTAGAGTGATATCATCTGCATATCTGAGGTTGTTGATATTTCTTCCATCAATATTGTTGATATTTCTTCCGGCAAGGACAGACTCAACCATAGTTTCAACAGTAAGCATCCTAGAATAAGCTAAATCTAAAAACACTAGGGAATTCCTAAGACTGAAAAGGCTAACACATCCATCAGCATTAGCAGAATAAACGACTGTAGGTTTACAAGGAGCTAATCCCATACTCACTAGCACTGCTGATGTTACCTGGCTGAGTAATGAACACCTGCAACAAAGAATCTAGCTCAGAGGAGCAAGGACTCTTTCTACATGGTTACAAAGCTGGTTGATGCATGCAGCCATAGCAACCATGGAATTCAAGCAACATCATCTCCCCCTTCATTGTCATGGACCTTCTGTTAGGACCAATGTTATCCAGAGCAGTAATAGTTGAGCCATGTGGCTTAACTTCTCCTCTCCTATCTTTGCTAAATTCTCTTGGGCTATCTTAGCATGTTGAAACAAAGCTAACAGGAGTGAAATGCAGAACACTCCACTTCTTCATGATGCAGTTTTTCAGGTATTTATTTTATTTATTTATTTTATTAGATTTTTATACCGCCCTTCTCCCGAAGGACTCAGGGCGGTGTACAGCCGAAATAAAATACAGAGTATATACAATTAAAAGACATTAAAAGAAACTATTAATAAGTGGCCGATAATTTAAAAATTTACAAATATTTAAAATCTCTAAAACCCCAATTTAAAATCAACTATTTATGCCAGTAAGGTGAGCATTTCCTCCTTTTTTTCTGAGCAAGCTCTTGTCAGACTCTTCAGTCTTCAGTCACTTCAAATCACATTTATTTATTTATTTATTTTATTAGATTTTTATACCGCCCTTCTCTCGAAGGACTCAGGGCGGTGTACAGCCAAATAATAAAACCTTACAATATACACATTAAAACAGAAACTTTAAACCAAGCATATTACATAAATGGCCGAAATTTAAAACAATCAATTTAAAACCCTAAAATTCATAAATACCCCCAATTAAAATTTAATAAAGCTTTTAAGCCAGTCCCGCTTGAATAAATAAATGTGTTTTCAGCTCATGGTGAAAGGTCCGAAGATCAGGCAATTGGCGTAAACCAGGGGGAAGTTCGTTCCAAAGAGTAGGAGTTCTGACAGAGAAGGCCCTACCCCTGGGGGCCGCCAGCCGACATTGTTTGGCGGACGGCACCCTGAGAAGACCCTCTCTGTGTGAGCGTATGGGTGGGTGGGAGGCATAAGGTAACAGCAGGCAGTCCCGTAAGTACGGGGCAGTCCCGTAACATTCCAACAGTGCCTTGGCAACATTTCCCCTCATTAGCTACTTCTATTCACTTTGATATTCCAAAAGCTTTTTAGTGGATATTACCTCACACATAAACAATCTTCTTACCTTAAGAAGAAGAAAAAAGTAAAAAATAAATAAAAGGATCTACAATATTCCAATGACATTGTTTGATGCTAGGTTCAAGAACCTTAAGGAGGTGCATGTTTTTAAAAAATCATTTATAAAATATATTCCTACAGAATATGAAGTTGGATATCAATTTAATCATGACAATAATACATTTTCATGGACTTCAATTGAGTCTGCTGTAGAATTGACAAATTCGGGATCCTGTTTATAGTCTGGAGCATCTTTATGGAAAATAAACTTGTCACTTTATAGAACCTTTATTTGAAAGACTCATGTTACTGAATTACAACTGCTTTGGAACAACAGTGAAACCAAATCAAAATAAAAGCTGTATTTTCAACCCTTTACCTGAAAAGCACTACAGTAAAAGTACATAAATCTATAATTATTAATAAAACTAAAAATTAAATATAATAACATATAATACAATAATACGGGATGCAGTGGCTTGGTGGCTAAGATGCTGAGCTTGTCAATCAAAAGTTCAGTGGTTCGAATCCCTAGTGCCGCATAATGAGGTAAGCTCCCATTACTTGTCCCAGCTTCTGCCAACCTAGCAGTTTGAAAGCACCTAAAAAATGCAACTAGAAGAATAGGGACCACCTTTGGTGGGAAGGTAACAGTGTTCTGTGAGCCTTTGGCATTTAGTCATGCCAACCACATGACCATGGAGACGTCTTTGGACAGCACTGACTCTTTGTCTTTGAAACAGAGATGAGCACCACCTCCTAGAGTCGGGAATGACTAGCACATATGTGCAAGGGAAACCTTTACTAATACAATAATATATAATATATATTATATAAAAATAAATTCATATAGTAACATTATTACAGATAAGAGTTGCAGTCACCAAAATGTGTACTAATCTTGAATCATAAGTAAGATGGATATTAGAAATGATAGCACAAAATCAGGCAATGTGGGAAAATATGACAGGTTAGTCAGACAGAAGAGGTGACAGATAGCTCTCCACCAGGATAGTTCTTTTAAATGGAATAGTTATACAGTATGTCCTCCAAGATTATTTTTAAAGAGAGCAAAAAAGGAGTATATGGCTTGGGAATTCTACAGAACCATTCCCACATGGACATACAGGATGCTGAATATGTATGAAGCAGAATGTTTTTATACACACTGGTAGGACTGTAGAGTCAGTCCTAGAGGAGATCAACCCTGACTGCTCTTTAGAAGGCCAGATCCTGAAGATGAAACTGAAATACTTTGGCCACCTAATGAGAAGGAAGGACTCACTGGAGAAGAGCCTAATACTGGGAAAGGTTGAGGCCAAAAGAAGAATGGGACAACAGAGAACGAGGTGGCTGGATGGAGTCACTGAAGCAGTAGGCGTGAGTTTAAATGGACTCCAGAGGATGGTAGAGGACAGGAAGTCCTGGAGGAATGTTGTCCATGGGGTCGCGATGAGTCGGACACGACTTTGCAACTAACAACAACACGGACTGCATGCAACCTGGCTATGGTGAAGCCAATTTGAAGCCTCAGCTATGTTTCAGAATTAGTATTCATGAGAAATCAGATGTTAGTACAAGACCATTTGAGAAAAATCCATAAACTGTGGAGTTGCATAGTAGGTTTAGACTACTCCAATATCCCAGCATGTGTACTTAAGATGATTCATAGTGTTTTCAAACCCTAATGGACAGGAGTTTCCAAAGGACTGGAGTCTGCTGTAAGCTCTTCTTAGCCAGGTTGATGCAAAATAGTCTCTAGGAGCAGTGGAGCTAGACCCACAGGGAGAGGGTAATACAATAATAACCAAAAATTAAAGAGCTAGAACAAAGCTCTGGCTCCACAGAAACCAAACTTTCTAATCATAAGGTAGCCTTCTTGATGGTACCTAGAGTGATGGTAACGTTCCCAGAAGCATTTAACTGATTCTTATTGAATAAACGTGTCAGACTAACAAGGTCTTTGCTTTCATTCAGAAAAGCCCTTATACTATATTCATATTTTTCGTTATCCTGATTGGTACCTGACTGCATTTGTTTCAGTAATTAAACATTGAGTTCACTATTTATCTTGGAATAAAAGAATTTTTCCTCTTCCACTTCAGGCCTACTGCAGAGAGCTGTACTTGACAAAGTTACAATCCAATCTGAGATTTCACTTTACTGTAGCTTTATTATTATTGCTTCAGCTTGCATTCCAGGTTTTAAAGTTACATTGTGCTATTTTCATAAAGTACCACTTTTCAATGCTAGATTGTTATTAAAAATGAATTATTCTTGCTGGTGTTTACATGGCTTGAAATAAATGCATCTTCATTTTTATTTTTATACTTGAAACAACGTTCTGCCTTTTAGAAAAGTTCAGGGTAGCTTTACAAAATATCCTTAGTGGTCACATGCTTAGGTTTATACATGGAAGTGCTATTCATTATGATTGCTGCAGTAAACACTGTTGTCACACTTAGGCTGTTAAGTAGCAAATACATGTTGCAGAGCTACAGCATGCTATTTCTGTAAAGAGGTTTTTGTGAACCTTTAAAAGACACCATTTTCCTTCATACTGAATTGATAAACTCTTCACAGAATAAAAAAATCATTTAGAAGATAAATGTATATTCATACTTAATTTAGAACATGTCTCTTTCCTATATTTTAACTCTTTTATTATAAAAATAATTTACAATAGGAAATAATGTTTTAACAATAATTTTGGCTAAAGATCCTCATAAGATCAAAAATCCATCTACAACAGGGGTTTCAAACTCATGGCCCATGGGCCATATGTATCATGTGCTGGCGATGCCCACCCCTGTTTTTTGGGGGGGAGTTGCGATACGTGACATGACAACAACATGTTGTCACGAGTTTGACACCCCTGATCTACAACATTCTCACAAACTATTGAAGAAGTTATTGAATCAAAACAGAGAGAAGTTAACTTGTCAGAGTTACAGAGTGCCTAAAATATTTTCAGGGATGATGGCAGAATTATGAGTATGGATCTGCAAATAATCCAAATACATTATTAAAAACTTGTCCAATAGGTCATAAAAATATGATCCACAAATCTCATAAAGTCTGAAGAGCTTACAGAACATCCAAATAATATAACTGAATATTCAAACTTCCAACAGCAGGTAACAAAGGTCAGTAAATATTTATGACCCTAGGTAAACTCTTCTGAGATCGAACTTGCTAAAATGCCTGATTTTCTCAGTCATTTTAAGAATAAAGAAATGCTGGGAATGTCCCTAATGTTCAGAAGCCCATAATCACAAATGAAATGTTCATCATCATGCCTTAAAAAATAATAATTTTAAAAGAATGAACACTGTAGAGGAAAAAGAAGGATAGGCGAAGTCTATAATATTGTATATTATTTTGAATAAACTCATTTAGGCTGACCAATTCAGCCTAAATATGGGAGAATGTCTTTTGAGAAAATCTGAGGCAGAGGAATAAGATATAATCACAGAGTTGATGTGGATGAAGAAAGTAAAGAAGATGACGTTAATGAAATTTTGCAAGAACTGTTGCCTAAGCAAAAGGAATCTAGATACTTTTTAAATTCAGTATAATAAGGTAACATTCAGAACTAGCTTAAGCGGATGCCTCCCTAATTCGCTGGAGTATACAAAGTGGGAGGCATATACCATAAGACTTGTAATATTCTGTTATTATAGCCAATCTCAATAAAAGTAATTTTACCCTTCTTGTGGAGTTGATTAGTCTTCTGTATCTACTAGAGCAGGAGTGTTGAACTTGATTTCATTGAGTGTCTCATCAGGTTTGTGTTTGACCTCAAGGGACTGGGGTGGGTGTAGACAGGGTGGGTGTGGCCAGCTTGACATCACTTGTGTCAGAGGGGCTGTGGAGGCTTGAGCGCTCTGCCAGCAAAAACAGGCTCCTGAGCTCCAATTTTGGCTGCAATGGCCTCCTGAAATCCTCCGCCAGTGAAAACGGAACTAGGGAAAGCCACATGCAGCCCTCCTGAGCTCTGTTTTCACTGGCAGAGGCACTGTGGGCTGGTCCTTCTCTGTTTCCAAGGCAGCCCCGTAGGCCAGATCTAAGCACCCTGTGGGCCAGATCCGGCCCCATGGCCTTGATTTTGACACCCCTGTATTAGAGCTTACAGAAAGGGGTGCTGATGGTGAAAATCTGTGTTTTCCTTTGCTACTGTTCCTGAGTCCCCCATAAACAAAGCTGAACTAATGAAGTCAATATCTCTGGAACTATTGGGTGATAATCTTTATTATGTCAAACTCTGTAAGTTAACAAAATAATTTGCAATTAAGCCATTTGTATCTCAAATAAAATAAAAATAATGAGATTTTAATTAAGTCATCAAAACAATCAGGGTGTGTCCAGTTTTCTAGGCATTATAACAAAATTTAGTCCGATTCAAGTAAACACTATTGTGCTGGTTGATAAAAGTAATTACATATAAAATAAATCAGAATTGTCTGGGCATTTCACCAAATAGTGAGTTATAAAGCAGGGTCTTGTATCTGGGGCATAATATAACCAGATATGAGCTATAGTTTCAATGGATCCCTCACCATCAGTGCACACTCTTCACTCGTATAGACAGATTTATTTTAATAAACTGTTGGAATGTCCCGACTCTGTCATTTAGCAAAGAAGAGCCTTCAGCTGCATTCTTAGTGAAATATATACTCTTACTAAAGCCAAGTGGTTACAAAATAAGAAAAGGGCAGAGCTAAGGTTTGTGTGTGAAAACTGCCTTCTTGCTTTCCTCTTTCCCAGGTTCAACTCTCCCCCCCCCCTTATCTGTTTAATGTCCAATGGGATTCAAACAAATTGCTTTGGTAACAGTTCTGATTGTTGGCGGCTGCCCTAATCGATGCCCTTAGGTGCAATAATGGTCTGCATTCCATTCCCATGTTTGTGGCCTTGGGGTCAGCCCAGCAGCACTGACATAGACTTCCAAATTATTGGTTGAGTGGAGTAAGTGCTTGACTATAGTGCATCATCAAAACGGCCTTGCCTGGTACCTCATAATGTTGAGATTTTGCAGGCAGATCAGTTACCATGTTGATTCACAATTATCTGCCATGAGCAAAGAGCCTAGACCTCAGTGGGAAAAATAACATTAATCATTGTGCAATACTAAAAATCTATGTGCTTCTTTCTACTTTATTCAGATCTGCCTCTCTCCTTAGTATACATTATGTATCCATCTCTGGAATTCTTAATACATATTCTTGTCCTGGGTTTCATCTGATAGGGACAGTTTAACAAGTCAATTTGGCATTTTTCATTCCAGCCCATATTTTGAGCTAACAACCAAGAGTCTCTTATAGAAACCCGCAGAGAGTACTTTCTCTGTTGTAAACAACATATATTATGAATGGCAGTCAGTTCTCTAGTAGCATTATCAAAATTAGCTCTCAGGAAATTTATAAACTTGGTTAGTTGTCCAAGTCTGGGATATTCAGGACTGAGATTGCCCATTTCTCAATCCTTTCTATCAAGTGACTAATTAGTACTTGCAAGAGATTAGTCCATTGAGAAAACCCTCAAGTCTTCTAGTGAGGTATCCGATTGAGCAAAAAATGGGAAAGGTTTCCAGATTCATCTGGGTTAATTGATTCACCTGGGTCACTGTGTTATTAGAGCAAGACATTGGTGGCTTGATCGACAATCCATGGAACTGCAACACCAGCCATGTTTTAATAATGGAGTTGTGAGTAAGTTTTTTCATTCGATAAGAATAGGAATAGAACTAATTGATATTGTTGTCAGAACAAGGGTCAGATAAAACTTTTATTTAGGATATAAGAACCATTCTGATATATATTATAAACATTGCTCATTTTTAAATTTGTTGATCAATGATCCAGGGCCTTTTGCTATAGTATGGCAAAAATGAAACAACTAAAAAATGTTAGCCATATTCACCCATGTAATAATGGTGAATAATACCTGCATTTTGGCAGTGACTAAAATCACTATTTCATAATGTTCAACATTTAATTTTCCAGTTTCCACAGAGATTAACAGGGTTCTTATAATCTTAGCTGCTTTGTGCTAAACTACAGGCTGCTAAAATATGTATATAGTTAGCAATACCCTGTTGTGTTAATAGGAAGAAGATGTACTGCCAGATGTATTTCTATATTATCGTTAACTTGAAAATGCCATATTTGTTCTTGAAAATGAAACTCTGATTTATTGTAGTCTAAATCCCAATAAAAAAATATGGGTCTTACAATATATCCCAATTCTTCAAAGAATAAAAAGTGGGCACTGGGAAAACATTAATAATTTATTTAACTGATAAACAATTACCACAATACATAGTATAGTACAATATATACAATCATCATAAAGTATCTGATCTCTCTCTCTGTAAGTAAATGGATACCACTAAGTATAATATATAATCTGCAATATGTATGGAACCATCTAGATTTTTATTCTTTATTTTTAAGAAACAGTCCTATAGATGCTAAAGAAAAAGCAATATGTTATTGTGCTCAAACAGAAATTGCAAATAAAAGATATTTTTCTTAAGTCTTGTGATTATTAGCCAGTGGAGAGAGGCAAGCAGGTTATTTGTATTTGATACAAGTTAATGTTAGTCTATATAATAAAATACATTATTTTTTTCAGATTTGCATTATTTTACTTAGAATGATATACTGCATACCATATGACTTTTGAATGAAATGTGATGAACAATTTCCAGATTGTAAACAAGTCTTCAAATCCAATAACGTTAAGCAATTTTAAGTTAACATTTGATCGGTTTAACTCAGTGGCATCTATGACAAGTGCAGGGAGAAAATAAAAGCCATTAGAAATGCTGGAAAGCTATTAAAATACTGGATCTATGCACAAAGAAATAAACTTTTTTTCAGTGGGAACAATTAGAAGGGCAGAAGAGTGAAGGGAACTAGTAGACTGAATATACTGCAACCAAGGATATACCTCTCACTATCATACCTCTCACTATCAGGGTTAGAGATAACTGAAAAGTCTTTGTATTATATCAGATATTGCGCTACATCTATAAAATTCATGAGAATGTCATATTGCCCATTTCATGCTATGAAACAATTTGCTACTTTAGAAGACTTAGAAAAGCCTATTGTCTACAAATGGCAATTTTAATGATATTTATGTAAGGCATAATATGGATGGATCTTCAGGCATATGCTTGAAGGGCCCTAGAGATCAATCCATATTTCTTGAGGCTGCTGACAAGATGATTCTGAATAGGATTACTTTCTGGAACATTGATGATACTGCTGTACTCACTCTCCAAACACTTGTAATCTTTTGAAAATAAACACACAAATTGGTGTTCACATAACACTCTTAACCTATTCAATTATACTAGAGGCTTTATTAGAGCAAGACATTGGTGGCTTGATCGACAATCCATGGAACTGCAACACCAGCCATGTTTTAATAATGGAGTTGTGAGTAAGTTTTTTCATTCGATAAGAATAGGAATAGAACTAATTGATATTGTTGTCAGAACAAGGGTCAGATAAAACTTTTATTTAGGATATAAGAACCATTCTGATATATATTATAAACATTGCTCATTTTTAAATTTGTTGATCAATGATCCAGGGCCTTTTGCTATAGTATGGCAAAAATGAAACAACTAAAAAATGTTAGCCATATTCACCCATGTAATAATGGTGAATAATACCTGCATTTTGGCAGTGACTAAAATCACTATTTCATAATGTTCAACATTTAATTTTCCAGTTTCCACAGAGATTAACAGGGTTCTTATAATCTTAGCTGCTTTGTGCTAAACTACAGGCTGCTAAAATATGTATATAGTTAGCAATACCCTGTTGTGTTAATAGGAAGAAGATGTACTGCCAGATGTATTTCTATATTATCGTTAACTTGAAAATGCCATATTTGTTCTTGAAAATGAAACTCTGATTTATTTTACTTTACAAAGTAAAATACAATACAATAATGTATTTTACTTTACAAAGTAAAATACAATACAATAATGTATTTTACTTTACAAAGTAAAATACAATACAATAATGTATTTTACTTAGAATGATATACTGCATACCATATGACTTTTGAATGAAATGTGATGAACAATTTCCAGATTGTAAACAAGTCTTCAAATCCAATAACGTTAAGCAATTTTAAGTTAACATTTGATCGGTTTAACTCAGTGGCATCTATGACAAGTGCAGGGAGAAAATAAAAGCCATTAGAAATGCTGGAAAGCTATTAAAATACTGGATCTATGCACAAAGAAATAAACTTTTTTTCAGTGGGAACAATTAGAAGGGCAGAAGAGTGAAGGGAACTAGTAGACTGAATATACTGCAACCAAGGATATACCTCTCACTATCAGGGTTAGAGATAACTGAAAAGTCTTTGTATTATATCAGATATTGCGCTACATCTATAAAATTCATGAGAATGTCATATTGCCCATTTCATGCTATGAAACAATTTGCTACTTTAGAAGACTTAGAAAAGCCTATTGTCTACAAATGGCAATTTTAATGATATTTATGTAAGGCATAATATGGATGGATCTTCAGGCATATGCTTGAAGGGCCCTAGAGATCAATCCATATTTCTTGAGGCTGCTGACAAGATGATTCTGAATAGGATTACTTTCTGGAACATTGATGATACTGCTGTACTCACTCTCCAAACACTTGTAATCTTTTGAAAATAAACACACAAATTGGTGTTCACATAACACTCTTAACCTATTCAATTATACTAGAGGCTTTATTAGAGCAATTAGTGCATCAGCATTCATGATATTAATATGGGGGATGGACAGCTTTGTCTGTGGTGTGAACTCAGACCATTGATTAATTTCTAGGAAAAATGAGAAATTAAAGTAAATTCCATACTTATACTTATTCCAAGTATAAGGTATGGATGCAGTCGTATACTTGGATGAACAAAGGTCACTGTTGAATGGAAATGAGTGTTTTCTTTTAGTTAAATGAAGTTCACTCTAGGATTCCATGGAAATAATATTTTAATTAAAATATAATCGATGCCCTTAGGTGCAATAATTTTAAGTGAAGTTTTTGTGAATTTTCCTCCCTCATTTTCTGCCATTAGTTCTATTTTATTTTACTGAATCAATTCATCAATTTATAAGCATATTTATTTGCTGGATTTTTTTGTTTTACCATGTGGAAATGCTTCTCATTTAAATAAGAGGAGGTCAGTGTGGTTTGAATGATCCACCTATTCTTGTGTAAAGTACAAGTAAACTATATTTGGGGCAATATTTAACATCTAATACTTTGATGAAAGGAAACTAAAAAGCCAGTGTGGTAAGACTGGAGCATAACTTTGGTTATCTAATCAATGACAGAGCCTTTCCATCCTTCAATCCCTGTATGAAAAACACTGACAAAACAGGAAAATAATTTTTATTTATTTATTAAATTTTTATACCGCCCTTCTCCCGAAGGACTCAGGGCGGTGTACAGCCAGAGTAAAATACAATACAATAATGTATTTTACTTTACAAAGTAAAATACAATACAATAATGTATTTTACTTTACAAAGTAAAATACAATACAATAATGTATTTTACTTATAATGGGGCGAAACAGAATAACAGAGTTGGAGGGAGGTTCTCTAGTCCAACCCGCTACTCAAGCAGGAAATCTTATACCATTTCAGACAAATGGCTGTCTAATCTCTTCTTAAAAACTTCCACTGTTGGAGCACACACAACTTCTGGAAGGAAGTCATTCCATTGATTAATTTCTAGGAAAATGAGAAATTAAAGTAAATTCCATACTTATACTTATTCCAAGTATAAGGTATGGATGCAGTCGTATACTTGGATGAACAAAGGTCACTGTTGAATGGAAATGAGTGTTTTCTTTTAGTTAAATGAAGTTCACTCTAGGATTCCATGGAAATAATATTTTAATTAAAATATAATCGATGCCCTTAGGTGCAATAATTTTAAGTGAAGTTTTTGTGAATTTTCCTCCCTCATTTTCTGCCATTAGTTCTATTTTATTTTACTGAATCAATTCATCAATTTATAAGCATATTTATTTGCTGGATTTTTTTGTTTTACCATGTGGAAATGCTTCTCATTTAAATAAGAGGAGGTCAGTGTGGTTTGAATGATCCACCTATTCTTGTGTAAAGTACAAGTAAACTATATTTGGGGCAATATTTAACATCTAATACTTTGATGAAAGGAAACTAAAAAGCCAGTGTGGTAAGACTGGAGCATAACTTTGGTTATCTAATCAATGACAGAGCCTTTCCATCCTTCAATCCCTGTATGAAAAACACTGACAAAACAGGAAAATAATTTTTATTTATTTTATTTATTTATTTATTAAATTTTTATACCGCCCTTCTCCCGAAGGACTCAGGGCGGTGTACAGCCAGAGTAAAATACAATACAATAATGTATTTTACTTTACAAAGTAAAATACAATACAATAATGTATTTTATTTTACTGAATCAATTCATCAATTTATAAGCATATTTATTTGCTGGATTTTTTTGTTTTACCATGTGGAAATGCTTCTCATTTAAATAAGAGGAGGTCAGTGTGGTTTGAATGATCCACCTATTCTTGTGTAAAGTACAAGTAAACTATATTTGGGGCAATATTTAACATCTAATACTTTGATGAAAGGAAACTAAAAAGCCAGTGTGGTAAGACTGGAGCATAACTTTGGTTATCTAATCAATGACAGAGCCTTTCCATCCTTCAATCCCTGTATGAAAAACACTGACAAAACAGGAAAATAATTTTTATTTATTTATTAAATTTTATACCGCCTTCTCCCGAAGGACTCAGGGCGGTGTACAGCCAGAGTAAAATACAATACAATAATGTATTTTACTTATAATGGGGCGAAACAGAATAACAGAGTTGGAGGGAGGTTCTCTAGTCCAACCCGCTACTCAAGCAGGAAATCTTATACCATTTCAGACAAATGGCTGTCTAATCTCTTCTTAAAAACTTCCACTGTTGGAGCACACACAACTTCTGGAAGGAAGTCATTCCATTGATTAATTGTTCTCACTGCCAGGAAATTTCTCCTTAGTTCTAGGTTGGTTCTCTCCTTGATTAGTTTCCATCCATTGCTTCTTGCCCTGCCTTTGGGTCCTTTGGATAATAGGCTGATTCCCCCACTTCTTTGTGGTAAGGTATGTAGCGGCAAAAGGTTGAAATTTGAAAGATATTAGAGATGTAAAGATATATATGGTTTAAAAGACTTGACATAGCAGTGGGGTACAACTGCCATACGTTCTTTGTATCTTTGTACATATATTGTGAAATGCATCTGCGAAGGGAAATGAACAGAATGAAATGTAATAGGAAGAAATGCAAAATTCTGCACTTAGTATGAAAAATGAAAGGCACAAACATAGGACAAGGGTGACCTGGTCTGGCATTAATACCTGTGAAAGGGATTTTATTAATAAAAATTTAAATATCATCCAGCAGCTATTTAACACATTGACATTATTGCATTAGCTGGATAATAGAGTCTAGACCAGTATCTCCCAACATCAGTCCTATCATGCTGCCTGGGGAATTCTGGGAATTAGAGTCCATATATTTTAAAGTTGCCGATGTTGAGAAACAGCGGTCCAGTTGACAATATGTTGAGGAGCCTGGAAATCAAACCCTGTGAAGATGGCTGAAGAAAGTAATTACATTTAGCCTATAGGGATAAGTAGGGGAAAATAAGTAAAATTATCATAATTTATCATTTATAGGGATATATGATAACAGTTATCAAATATCTGAAGGACTAAGACAGAGAAGGAGTGAATATTCTTTAGCCCTCCAGTGGACAAGACTAAAACCAATGAGTTAAAATTACAAGAGAAGAGTTTCAGAATTCTATCATGTGGAACCGGCTCCCATAGGAACTGATGAGTTCTGTTTTGCTAGAGATCCTTAAATACAGCTTCATTGTCAGAGAGACACTGGTCCTAAAAAGAGCAGTAGTTGGACAAGATAGCTTTTTATATCCTTTCCAACTCTATGATTTTATGAGTTGTGGTAGAGATAGCAATAGTACTTAGACTTATATACCACTACACAGTACTTTACAGCCCTCTCTAAGCGGTCTACAGAGTATTGCCCCCAACAATTTGGGTCATCATTTTATCCACCTCAGAAGGATGGAAGACTGAGTCAACCTTAAACCTGGTGAGATTTGAACTGTCAAATTGCAGGCAGCCAGCAGGCAGCAGAAGTATCTGCAGTACTGCAATCTAACCACTATGCCACCGAGGCTCTTAACGTGGGGTGAATGTTATAGTAAATATTTTTTTTTAATTCAGCCTTGATTATTTGTGACTAATTGGGCAAGTCAATGTCATTTTTTGCTAATAATATAGATGTGGGTTGCCAATACCTTCTGATGAGTTGCTTTCCGAAGTTCCCCAACTACCACCCAGTACTGGGAATTCCTAGTGGTCTTCCACTCATGGAGTAACCAGATCCAACCTTATTAGTTGGCTAAATACTACCATTTACTGAAGATCCATGTAATTGTATACAGCATTGTATGGCCGTTAAAGGCTTTTGAGAAACAAACATGAATTTTAAAATGCAATCGATGCTATTTATTTAAGACACTTTCGCTACAGGCAACAAAGCAATTGTATTTTCAGCTTCTGAGGAGGAAGTACTTAACTAAAGAGAACTCCAAGAGACTGGGCTTGGCCATGTGTGGGACAGAATCAGTTCTTTCTAATTATCCGCCAGCCTAATCATACAAACATCAAGCTACACGCACCATATGTCATTTCTTATTGAATGCATTCAGGAGTTTCTTGATTAATCCTTTATTATTTCTTGCCAAATCCCAAGGTTCCCGAAAAGCTGTGTGTACTTATATATGTATGTGATTATCTGAAGCAATTCTAATACAAAAGCAACCACTGGAATTATTTTAGACATAGTTGCTTGTTTTTTCATACATACTAATACCTACTGGAAGTACAACCTGTAGCACCTCCTGCAGGGATAGAATGAAACTAAATTGCTTAGGGAGTTTTCACTGTAGCATTCATATCTTTGTATTTTCTAAACAGAGCTTCATGCTGATAGGGACTTCATATTGTTCCTGCATTCACACGTACAGAGCAGTAACAGCCATATCTCATGGAGTTAAATTTTACTGGAGGAAATGAAGTTAACATTTGATTAACCAGAATCCACATTTACACATTCTGAAGGTTATTCATTAATAGATTTAGGCATCCTCACTGAGATCCCAGTGCAGAATAATTACAGCTAACATATCCAGTTAGGGGAATAACAAGCAGTAATTGGGGATACATACAGGAATAAATAATGTATTTCTGAACATTCATTTTTGTAACGTTGAGCCATTACTATGTGAGATTATAATATAAATTAATAGGTCAGATCCAGACTTCTCTATTTTGAATTGGTCCTGAGACTATACTAAGAATTGCGATGAGAAAAGGAAAAGGCTTGAAAATGAATTGGATCTATAGATGAACCAAATGAAAGAATGCTCAGATTTCTCTGAAGGACAAGTTCTGTGCTCAGGTTCAATATTGGCACTGGCCTTTGGCACTCTAAATATTTAGGACCACATTACTTGAAGGACTGCATTCACTTCTTTAGCATTAAACATATTGTTGGAAGAAATGTCCATCTGGGTTCAGTTCCAAGTGGGGAAAAAGACACTGGAAACATGGAGACTGCTTGGAAAGATGGTTTAATGATGGACAGGTTCACATGGTTTGAGTTCCTGAACAGAAAAGGGACAAGATACTGAGCGTGCCTTGGCTCTATGCTTTCTCTGAGCTTTGAACTTCCTGGGGCATAGGAAGAATATCCTGATTGGTTGTCACACCCCCAGGGGTGGGGATCTTAGCTAGCTTTGCTGGCTGATGTAATCTTCCCAGGTGCCATATGGTGAATTTCTGTTGCTAGATGGGTCCTATTGTGTTGCAGATGATGGTCTATTGACAAAGGTGGGGGGAATGAGTTTCTGCCTCTGGCCCATTGACAAAGGTGGTGGGGAGGCAGGAAGTTACAGGGAGCTGCTTTGTCCTTAAAACATATTTCTCCATTTTTCATCCAGAGAAATATATTCTGCCTTTTTAATATTTCCTAAAATATTTCATTCTTCTAGGAGAGGGGTGGGTGCTAACTTCCTACAATATTATTTGAATTCCTCCCAGAAGGATATTTAAAATGACAAGCATAAAAGATAGAGTTTTCATAGTAATGTACTTCCAGTTCATGTAATTCTCTTCCTATCATATAACCTCAAGTATTCAAATAGATCCCACAGATTTAACTACATTGTTTACCATGGCAATAATTCAATTAGCATTTCAATAAGATTGTTGTATATATACGATACTGTTTAGTTTCAGCTAGGATTGTCTGTTCCAAAAAGGCATGTTAGAGCATACAGAAATGTAAAGCAAGTACGTGTTCAGTTCCTTAAAGGAATTGCATTAAAGGAATTGCACCATTGCATCAAATGGTGTTTGCAGAGGACAAACATGATCCTAGGAAGAGACACTCTTGATTTAGTAAATTGATAATACAGGCTACATTCATATCCTTGTACCCCATGACCAGGGTTGGGCTTCAAAAAATTTAGCAAGGGGTTGCCTGCCCAGTTGCTGGGTGAGCGTGGCCATGGTGGGTGTGGGTGTGGCCTGGTCAGCCTCCTGTACTATGAGGGGGGGTCATTTTTGCTGGAGGTTTTCCTTGAGCCTCTGGGAGGGCAAAAATGGCCTCCCCAGGCTCCGGAGGCCCTCTGGAGGCTGGAAACAGGCTCAATTCCAGCCTTCCTGAACTTCCAGTAGGCCCATTTTTCACCCTCCCCAAGCCTCTGTGTGTGCCCTGCACTTACCTGCATCCAAAACAGGCTGCGTTGGGACTCCTGGGAAGAGAGGGGCAGGGTGGGCATGGCCAGGCAGGAGTGGGATTTGGGGGGGGTTCTCTGAACTGCACAGAATCTTAGCTAGAGGTTCTCCTGAACCCCTGCAAACCCCCAGCGGCCCACCCCTGTCCGTGACCCCGTGATCATGCCTCTATGCCTTGTCTTTTTTTAAAAAAACAGACAAACGACCAGCCAGACGTCTATTACTTCTATTAGAGATCTTGTCAAGAAACGGAGAGCCCAGGTCTGTTTGGAGCTTCTTCTTTTTTTTACCAGTATGTTTCACCTCTAAAAATTAAAAAGAAAAAGAGAAAAATACTACTGGCACTGCCTAGTACAGCACAGTTCTGGAGGCAAATTTGTACCTTGATAGGCTTCTTTCCTGTAACTCCAGCGATGCCAACAGACATAACAGCAACATAAGCAAGCAATTTTTGTCAGTGGTTTATTTGGATGAGGGGAAGGGGGTGTTCAGGTGCCCAAGTAATGGAACAAACTGCCTCTGAAATTGAAGACAGCCACCTCCTCATTATACTGTAGAAGAAGGTCAAAAACATATTTAACCAGGACTTTATTTTTAGAATTTTATATGCCATGATTTTATGATGTGTGTTGTTTTTTTTCTTGTGTTCAGTAAGCTACCCAGAGCTATT
This sequence comes from Ahaetulla prasina, assembly GCF_028640845.1. NCBI lineage: Eukaryota > Metazoa > Chordata > Lepidosauria > Squamata > Colubridae > Ahaetulla > Ahaetulla prasina. Next base: position 32,807,524 of record NC_080543.1, on the reverse strand, counting down.
AAGGAATAATAACCTGAAAAGAGCAGCCAGCCTGTTTTCTAAATAAACAAATAAATAAACACAAGTTGATAGAAGGCTTCCATTCTGACTAAAGCGGCAGCAGCCATGCTAATAAAGGATTTGGTTGTGTGTCTTACATGTTTAAATGGATCTGCGGAAAAAATAGCAATGCTGGGCTGAACAGAATAGTCAGAGGGGGTTGCTGTAGCCAAAACCCGGCTCAGTTAAACTAACCAAATTACTTTGATAATTTTATTTGACATGCAATTGATAAACAATGTAGATATACTAGTGCTTTGCATTTTCTTTGAGTAATCCTGAGCAAAACCAGACCAAGTGCTTATATACCTTTGGCCCACTATGTTTCAAGGAAAAGATCCAAGACAGATGCAGAATGATGTGGGGATGTTTTAGATCAGGTGTGTCAAACTTGCGAGGACACAAGTTTTTCCCCTTTGCTAACCAGGGGTAGAAGTGGCCAGTACATGATGCATCCCGCACATGGGCGCAAGTTTGACAAACCCTCGTGTAATGACCTTATTTTGGTTATTCCTTCCTACTAGGTCAGCATCATAATCATACTCTCTTTGAGATATGATCAGTCAATAGAAGCAATTAGGATTACCAGTAGTTCCTGACTTGCAACCATAACTGGGACAAGAATTTTTATTGCTAAGCAAGGCGGATATGTTAAGGAAGTTGTGACTAATTGTATGACCTTTTTTTGCCATGGTTAAGCGAATCACTTAATGCAGCTGTGAAGGGAATCATGTGGTTGTTAAATGAATCTGGCTTCATCCACTGACTTTGCTTGTCAGCAGTCAGCTGGGAAGATTGCAAATAGGGATCCTTTGACACAGAGATGCAACCACTGTAAATACATGGCAGTTGCCAAATGTCTGAATTTTGATCACTGACCGTAGGGTTATTGTAACAGTTATAAAGGCAAGGACCAGGTTGTTTTAAGACACTTTTATCAGTGCCTTTGTAACTTCAAATGGCCATTTAATGAATGTTTGAAAGTTGAGAATTATCTGTACTGGACCACAGATTCCTAACTGAGACTTCTCGCTGTTGTCACTCAGGGTCAATTCAGTTTGCTTTGAATTGTTTTATAAGGGCACTTTAAGCAGTTCATAGCTATTGTGGGGGGAGGGAACTCAAAGGTTTTGATACTGAGTGCCTCTTACATATGTATGAGAAGATTGTCAGAGTTTCTTGCAAAATTCAAAACCAGAAGCACACACAGATAACTGATTCAGCTGGATTCATTAACTTCTTTATATACAAAATAACAGATGAAGTATTTACAATACCAATATAAAGTATTCTTCATGGTAGAAGTTACAGGCAGAACACAAGGCAGGAGAGAACAGTTAGTTTCATTTCAGCAGAGCATACAGCATGCGCAAACTGCTTAATTTCCATTTCAATTCTCTGCACAGACTCAGAAGCTGCAGACTAAGACACGCCCTGGGTCCCATCTGTCTCAGCTCCCAATTGGTTGACTTAGTTGCTATGCCTATTCATTGGCTGATCTATTCCAGTCCATGAATATTCATACTCTGATACCTTTTACCACCACAGGTTTCTGTGACAATTCTTCCACAGAGCAATCTCTTAAAAAGCTGCCATGTGGCTGCTTGAATCTGCAAAGGGTTTTGAAGATTGTACATTATTTTAAATATATATATATATATTGTGTGTGTGTGTGTGTGTGTGTGTGTGTGTGTGTGTGTGTGTGTGTGTTCCAGCATAACTCTGGAATGCCTCAAGCAATTTCAACCATACTTGGTACACAGATGACTTACTCTCTGGAAAAAAATACTGTGTGGGGGTTAGACATCCCTAACACCCCTTGGTGTGTGTATTCTGTTAAGATATAGCCTGTTGTACTTTAAAATGACTTCTACTGTACTGCCGTAAAATGGCTTCTACTGTACAGCACAGTGGAGTTGCCATAGTAATGGCTTCACAGTACTCCACAAGGGGGCTCCCTCTGGTAAGGGGAAAAATCCAACATTAGAAATTACATTTGGTCTGGACATTTTCAACAAGGCTTTGATTATTCTTGAGGATAAATGTATGGCCATGATCAATAAAACATTACTGCAACTTGGCCTGCCTGCACCACTATGAGACCAATATGATGTACTTCACGCAGATTACATACGAGAAAAGAACTGCAACTTTGAACAGCTTAGTGCATATATCACAGACAAAAGCATACCAAATGATCATGGATCAGCTAGCAAGCCACAAGATGGTATCATTTTACTTGATGCTTCTGGGGGCACAGGGAAAATATTTTTTAACTAATTTAATTCTCACCAAAATCAGGGCTCAGGGAGAAGTTGCTCTTTCTGTCTAATACAGGACTGGGATAAATACTCAGGCAACGCCAGGTTATCTGCTAGTAGTATATAATAGCTACTATTACAACTAGGTGCATAATTTGTTAAAAGGTAAGCACTGCTCTGGACATTTGGGTGAGGTGCCAGGATCCTCACTCAAAAAAGAAGTGGCCTTAGTAACAAAAGCTGACTGATCTAATTTAATTTACATTTTAATTGCATTAATATATTACAAATTCTATACAGGCAATATGGCTACTCCATATATTTATTAATTCCTTGCCTGGCATTAACCATTGCTCTGAGAACTGGAGCTGAGATTTTGGGGAACTCCACATAATGTTAGGGTGCCTCAGGTGGTACACTTGGATATTACAAATCCTCTTTTTTTCCCTTAAAACTAAGAAAAATTATAAAGCTGCTATTCAAGAAAACAAATCTCCTTGCCAAACATCTGTCTGGTATAAATGAGTGAGAGAGAGAGAAACACCAATGTACTATATAATTTATCTTCCAAGGAGACCTACCCTATTCCAGGAAGTTCTTCAGTAGCTACATCTGCATAAAGTCTCCATTTCACTAAAGCATAACTATTGAATATATTAAATTAAATTATCTTTTATTCCTGGGGTCTCTGATATTATATATTCTCTTGGGAAGTCCCAATTTTCCCTACTTACTGTGCGAGGTTCTTCACAATCAATCTAATTTTCTTAGCAACCAGAAAGATAGGCTGATTAGAGACAATAGGCTCCTTTTAACGTACGTCAGTCAGCTAAATGGTGATTTTTGTTGCCATGAAGACTTGTAACTATGCCTGTCTCTTAGAATTTCAAACCAAAGCCAATTTAACAGATCTGGGACACCTGGAAATACTGAGGACTTCTGAAGTTAAAAAGATATAATACAAATCTATAGCTATAAATATATAACTATAAACATATAGATATATTTTTATATCTGGATGTAATAGACAACAAAAAGGAAGAAACGATAAACAGGATTTCTGTAGATGGCTACAAGGAGTCCAGAATAGCCACAATCATACTCCCAGGGTAACGGTCAAGATTATTTATTTATTGAGCTCTATGGGCCTCATTGAGCTAACTATGATGGTGATGCAACATGATGATACAAAATGACAGAGCTATCATTTTGTGTATAAATGGGCAAGCTTGTTTTTCTCCCAAATTTTTATCTCCTAAATTCAAAAGCTTAAACAGCTATTCCATTCTATCTGTATTGAGTTTTCTTATGCATTCTGCTGTCCCTGCCAATGTAGCTGGATGGTGATGACGATGATTGAAAAAAATAGGAGGTAGGAGAATATAGACTAACTGAGGAAGTCCATGCGTAATTATTCCTTATCAATCATACTGAGTCACATCTATATAGAAGTGAACACCTCCTGCTACCTCTTACTCTTTTTTTCTGGTCAGGGTGAGCAAGCAAAAGAAGAGATGTCATTTGGCCAACCAAAAGTGTTTAGCATTTCTAAACTGCAGTTCATTTTTACCTATAGATTGATAGGTAAGTGGGTGAGGAAAGCTTTGAGATGGTTCATAGATTTAATAAAAATTCCTGAAAAGCTCAGTGAAGCTGGAAGGGGGCAATTACAAAATGCTGAGCCCTGAGCATAGCAAGAGGGAATTGTGCTGGAAGAGTATAATCTTCACAATATATAGGTTTATCTTCTCAAGTTTGATTTGATTCCTGCATAACAGTCCATGATCTTTTAATGTATTAAAAACCATTTTTGACTTGGTCATGAATATTTTCCAAATTCTATAATATAGTACTGACTCCTTCCACAACCTGACACTCTTCAGATTACAGGAGTTGAAGCTTGAATATATCTGGACATCAGTAGTCTGAAAAAGGATAATTTAAACCTTAAATGTTTTTTACAATTTTCAGGGATGACATGCTACCAGATCGGACTGGATCAGGCGAGTAGGTAGCGGAGATTGGGTCTGGTTCACTAATCCAGTAGCAATCGCTGGCTGGCCACCCCCCGAACCAGTCCACGACCCACAGTCCAGCCTTCGCAAGCTGGACACTGGGACACCGGGAAGGCAGCTCGCCACCTGCTCGCCCTTTGGTCAGGGGCCGGGGCCCATTCCCCGAGACCCCGGAGCCGCTGCCTGCCCCAACCGGGTCAGGGAATGCACCATTCCCTGACTCCGGCCTTTCCCCGGAGCTGCTGTCCACTCGCCGCCCTTTCGCCCTTTGCTTTTGGTCAGGGCCCAGGAATGCCTCATTCCCCTGAGACCCCGGAGCCGCCACCTGCTTGCCGCCTGCCTCAACTGGGTCTGGGAATGTACCATTCCCCGACACCAGTCTTGCCCCGGAGCCGCTGCCCGCTCTTCCTTCGCCATATGGCATATACTTACTTTCCTCCAGTGGCTGGCTGCCAGGAAAGGCATCTAAAAGTTACTGGAGTCCCTCTCCTTGAATATGCTGCCACCATTGCTGCTTGTTCCATACACCAGCTGTGCAAGCGCACACCATTTATTTCATTTATCAGCGGCAGGTTGGGTGTGCGCTTACGCAGCCAGCGCATAGAACAAGGCGGCATATTCAAGGAGACCAACTCTGATAACTTTTGGATGCTTGCCTTTCCTGGCAGCCAGCCCGCTGGAGGAAAGTAAGTATATATGCCACGTGGCGAAGGAAGATTGGGTGGCAGCTCTGGGAAAAGGCTGGTGTCGGGGAATGGTGCATTCCCCAACCCGAATGAGGCAGGCGGCGAGCAGGTGGCAACTCTGGGGCCTCAGGGAATGGCGCATCCCTGGCCCCCGGCCCCCGACCCAAGGTGAAGGGAGAACAGGTGGCGAGTGGGCGGCAGCTCCGGAGAAAGGCCGGAGTTGGGGAATGGTGCATTCCCCGACCCCGTTGAGGGAGGTGGCGGCTCTGGGGCCTCGGGGAATGGCGCATCCCTGGGCCCCGGCCCCCGACCCAAGGTGAAGGGAGAACAGGTGGCGAGTGGGTGGCAAGCGGGCGGAGAAGCTGCAGCTGCAGGCATCTCGCAAAAAGGGAAAAGGCAGAATAGAAATTTTAAAAAATTTCCTACTGGATTCTGTGGGCGTGGCTTGGTGGGGGGGTTGTGACTGAGTGAGCATGGCTGTGAGGGACATTGAGTTGGCCATGCCCACTCAGTCACAGGACACCCACACCCACCAAGCCACACCCACAGAACAGGTAGCAAAAAAATTTAGATTTCACCCCTGATTATTTTTACTCCATTCCAAAATGTAAATAAACGGTTTTATTATTTGCTTTCCTTTCCTGAGATCCCCATATTGGGATCTCAGAGCAGCTCCTGCCATATTAATTTAAAAATCAGATAAACACTGGAAACAAGGAAAGCACATTGGAAAAAGGTTAATAAAATATAAACAGCAGTGGGCATTACAACACACAAAACTACCATAAAATCATACAGACATTTGAAAAATATGGAAGGAAAGAAAATTATCTGATACAGAATAGGTGTGAAAATTATTTATTGGACAGAATGTGATACGAAGTGGTTTTTCATGCACACCCATCAAGAGCCAGTTGGGAAGCAACTTCTAAAGCAGTTTCATGTGTCTAGGAAAAATGCATTTTCCTGAACAACTCAACAAGAGGAGCTTTGTTCATGCTTATCTGCATTCTGAAGTACTTCCCTTTCAAAGGATTGGGACAGCCCTAGTCAACAGCCACAAGAGCCAGTGCTGTGATTAAGGTAACAGGCTAGAAACCAGGAGGCGATGAGTTGTGGTCTCATCTTAAGCATGAAATGAGCTGAACAACTTTAGGTCAGTCATTCCATTTCAGCCCCGAGAAAGACAACAGCAATAGCAAACCATTTTCAAAAATCTTGGGGGGAAAAAAAACTAACCCAGGCAGTTGCTAAGAGTTGAGACTGATTTTAAAAAAGCAGTGCCACCTGGGTTTTTTTTTTCCTGGCACAGTAGTAGAAAGTAACTATTTAAATACCTCTTTAAAAATGTTTTAATTGTTCTGCCAAAGCAAGTAACACTTGCCAGTACATTTATATACTTGTAGGTAGAATACAGAAGCTGACACTGTGACTGAACGTGAGTTATATTAGTCCTGCAAATGACTCTATTATTATTGCTGGGAAGGAGTGAAATTAATGCATGATATCCCTGCAGTTTAACAATCCAATTTGCTAATGTGATCTGTATCCTTCCTTCCTTCCTTCCTTCCTTCCTTCCTTCCTTCCTTCCTTCCTTCCTTCCTTCCTTCCTTCCTTCCAAGGTCATGCAACATTCACTAGTAATGCACTACACTTTTATTTTCACTTGGCATAATATTCCTTGTCCCACAATAGAATAATATGATGGGTATGTAAAGTATGAGTAGATCTCGGTGTGTATATATAACATGATCATTTCTGAGCACTGATAATGTAACCTACTAGTTAGGTGATGAAATAGCTGCAAAAAAAACAAGCAAACTCAGAGAGCACCAAGGACTTCCCAACTAGATTTCTAGTAGCATTTGTAAATCTTAGCACCTGCATTTCGCCAGAGTTCTGATGGTCCCAACTCTTCTGTGGTTTAGAGCTATTAAGATCAGGCTCTTCACCCAGGCTTTCAGTGAAGGTGAGGCCCTTCAATTCATCACTGTTGCCATCTTTCATCTTCATTTGTATATTGTAATTTCTTTTATTGTTGTGAGCCACCCAGAGTTTTTGAGAGTTGGGCAGCATTATAGCATTGCAAGTTTATTCAATCATTATAATTAAGATTGGAAGGGATGCAGTGGCTCAGTGGCTAAGATGTTGAGTTTGTCAATCGAAAAATCAGCAGTTCAGCGGTTCAAATCCCTAGTGCTGCACAACAAGGTGAGCTCCTGTTACTTGTCCCAGCTTCTGACAACCTAGCAGTTCAAAAGCCCGTAAAAAGTAGAAAAATAGGGACCACTTTGGTGGGAAGGTAACAGCGTTCTGTGCACCTTTGGCATTTAATCATGCCAGCCTCAGGACCATGGAGACATCTTCAGACAGCTCTGGCTCCGGCTTAGAGTCGGGAAAAACTAGCACATATGTGTGAGGGGAACCTTTACCTTTACCTATAATTAAGATTATTAACATTTCTTCAACCACATTCCCACTTTTAGCAAACGTTTTATTAAGTTACACACATTCATTTATATCCCTGACAAGCACAATTGGTTTGAATTTCGGTCTTCAACACATTAATTTTCAAACACATACTTATATATCATTTATTATTTACTGCAAATAATTTTGGTTCTCTGTCAAAAACATGGCTTCATCAAAATGAAAAATAAACATATACATTCACATCATCACCCATGCCACCATTAATACACTCAGAAACATTCTTTATATATGTATATATAAATATTGTAAACAACTCAGGGGACATCATATGTCCTTATCTTAGTCTCTATTCAGTGATAATTTATTTGCTAAGCATTCTACATTATTCTTTACTTCCATCATGTACCTTTCTTATAGCATTTGGCAATGAACAATTGAATCCACACTCACACAAAACTTTCCATGTTTAAGCATTTTGTCACATGCTTTCAACCAAGGTGCAATATTTTTCTTACATTTACACACTCCTCAATGATCTGCTAAAGAGCAAAAAGAAACAACAACAACAACAACAACAACACCCAAAAATCAGTTCTTTGCACTCCCTCCCTGGCATAAAACTAAACTGCACTTCCCAGATTTTACAAAAAGTCACCTTCTTTATACTTTATTCAGAATTCCACCAGACATCTTCCCTGGCATTGTTAACAAACTAATCCCTCTATATTTTTTTCAGAATCTGTACACTATATGCTTTATATACAATTTAGATCGGATTCTGAACTATCCCACAGTACTAGCGGTTTCTCTCCATTACTTAGGATAAGATCATTGTTTTACGAATAACCTGTGGAATTCCTTCAGAATTTCTTTTTTAAAATGTAGTTCTTTTCTGAAGCACATCAGACTCAAAATTATTTTGCACTTATTCTTTTATCTTCCCTTATGTCTTTCCACAATTATTTCCTGAATATCAAAGTTGCCCTGCTACATTTCAAAGACTGTTCCTGCAGTATATGTCCACTTTGAAGGATGTCTATATCTTTTCTGTTTTATCTTATGGTGGCATCAGTTGTAAAGCAATTCCCCTTGAAATTCATTTTCATCTTTGAAGCACATCTGCTTGTATTGCTTTCACTAAGATATTATATAACACCTATGTCATCTTGAAATAGTTGCTCTTGACTGGCAGTAAGAGACCACTAACTCAATATAGCCTGCTAATTTTGAAAATAAACACTTATTTCAATCCTCTCTAATGGATGGGGTTATTTGGTGAGGTTTCTGTACCACAGATCTTGCCACCTTTTCCTTTCTAAAGGGAAATAATAATTACTTTTTCCCAATGGTTAGCATAGATGGTGTCTTCTGGACACCACTATGCTACACACTTAGAAACAAGTTACACATCTCATCCATATTTTAATATTTCTCCAATTATTATCTATACCCTCTGCATCCTTACTATCTTTTCATGTTATCATGCAGATAGTCCTGGACTTACAACCATTCTGTCAGCCTCCACTCCAATCTTCATATCTTTTTGTACTTCTTATATTCAGTTGTTAGATAGCATGGGATTTTATTTCTAATGTAAATAGCTCTTGGATTCAAGTTAAGTAGAGAGGGCCCTTTAAGAGTGTCGGTCTGACATAATTAAGGGGGGAGGGGAGATTAATGTTTTGAATTCAACAGGAATGTTTGAGCGCGAACTCTAACGGACATTGCATTCCTGATATGATTGACAGCCAGAGACCTGCGGAAGAAGATTGCCCCGGGACCCCGGGAAGGAGCTGGCATTGGACCAGACCTGATGACCTTTTGGGAAAGAGGAGGGAGTAATAGGGGGGATATAGATTGTTAGCCATATTTTGTCTCAGATTCAACTTAATACTGCTGCTATCCAGATGTTCCTAGTAAAAGTACTTTTCTTTATATGCAAATGAAGTCAAGGTGTATTCTTTCCTAGATATAATCAGAGGCAGCCTGACACATTCATTTAGTGACTCTTCAAAGTTGCAATAGCACTGAAAAAGTGATGTACAACTAGTCCTTGCATTTCTGGCCATCAAGTATTCCCTCAGTCATGCGATCAAAATTTAGGCACTTGGAAACCAGCATGTAGAGGTAGTCCTCAACTTGCAACAGTTCATTTAATGGCAGTTCAAAGTTACAACGGCACTGAAAAAAAAGTGACAGGACCATTTTTCACACTTATGACTGTTCTAGCATCCTCATGGTCATGTGATTTATATTCAGATACGTGACAACTAACTCGTCGTTATGGAGGTTGCAGTGTCCCAGGTTCATGTGATCCCCTTTTGTGACATTTTGACAACCAAAGTCAATGGGGAAAACAGATTCACTTAACAACTGTATTACTAGCTTAACAACTGCAGTGATTCACTTAACAACTGTGGCAAGTAAGGTCATAAAATGGAGCAAAACTCACTTAACAAATGTCTCACTTAACAACAGAAATTTTGGGCTCGATTGAGATCATAAATCGAGGACTACCTGTATTTACAATAATTGCAGCATCCCAGGATCGTGTGGTTGCTGTTCATTGTTTAAGCTCACATCTCCCACTCCTAAAGTATTTATAATTTCATCAGAATGCCACCTGCATTTTCTCTGCCTTTTAAAATATTTACTATCTTATTGACTGTATTATTGTGTAAATATGATACAAAATCTTTCTCTCATCAACATTTTTGCTGCAATCTTTCTTTTATCTCTTTGGCGCTTTCCTCACTTCACCTTTGCACCAAGCATTCTTTTGCAGGTTTTCTATTAGCATACGTCCACCTCCCTCATCTTTACATTGTTTTCATTTTTCACTTTGTTCCAAACAGTTTTCACACCTTTCTTCTCCCCTCCCCTCCCTGTCCTTTTTCCATTCATTCTGATAAGAGGTCATCTAGTTCATGCTTTTTAATATACGGCTTGTATCTTTTTTGCTCCCACAAGTTATTCTACTTTCCCTTTCATGTCTCTCATTTCTTTCTTTTTCTTTGTCATCCATTTTTCCCAAGATCTACTCTGGATTATACCAAGTAATTGTCTGTCCCATATTTAGACTGTCTCATTAGCACTGAATCCAGTAGTTCTCTCTTTCATTATAAACAATCAGATCAGCTTTGCTTTGAGATTCTATTCAGTTCCTCGCTTATGGGTGCCTAAGATTACTCTTAATGTATTTAAAAAGGGGAAATATATTAGCTAAAATCCTGTTTCAGATAGTGAAACATGGTTACATTTTGAAAAACAGATTCCCCCCACAACTGTAGAATATCAAAAGCCAAGTTTCTTCCCCCTTGCTACTTACATCCTGTCAGTAAATGTAAAGGTAGTTAATGATATTGGTGGGGGAGGGGATTCACAGAAAAAGGGACAAGTGGTTTTGCTTTAACTAAAAAGTAACAGTCAGGTAAGATTATCACCATATATTGACAAAGGCAATGATTTAGGAGACAGAAATATGAAAAAACAAAATACGTACATACTATAATACATACATACATACATACCAGTGGTGGGTTGCTACTGGTTCGCCCTGGTTTGGGTAAACCAGTAGTAGCGGCAGTGGGAGGCTCCACCCACCTGCCCGGATGTCATTAAATATGTTCTCTGCATGCATAGATGTTTCTGCACATGTGCAGAAGTGGCGCGTACACAAGTGAAACGCGTGCGCGCAAGAGAGCAAACCGCTAGCAAAGGTAAGTGAAACCAACTACTGATACATACATACATACATACATAGCTATTTGGGTGCTATTCTTGTAACTCTAAACATTCTTATTTATTTTCAGCAGAATCAATGAAATCAATTTCTAGAGTCACAGTCTCTGCTGGCAATGAAAATGTGGTCTCTGCAGAGACTCCACACCTAATAGCAAGATCTTCCTGCATGGCTTTCAATCAGAATGAATTGAGTGACTTTCTATAATTTCATGCTGGGTTACAGGAAGAAGGTAAGGAAGAAGGGTGACTTCCCTAATACCTAATCGGTCTCTAACAGCTTTATAATTGGCATATCCCATGAGCTATTAAGGATGAAAATAACTAATTTCCACTCATTGTACAGAATAATCAGATCACCTTTCCTGTCCCCTCTTCCAATTGCTTGAGTACTGTTTTGGAGTAGCAGGGGGAAGCTTTTATTTTCTTATTCTGGCAAAGGGGAGAGCAAGATGTCATAATTAGAAAATGAAGAAGGGTGGTTTTTTTGTTTTTTTTAAGGATCAGAATGCTGAGCTGCAAGTGAATAGTTTGTGTCTGTCGGATGCACTGATTTTTTCCCCCAGTTAATTTAAGAAAGACTTGTCTTGTCCACCTTATGTAGCTTTTCTCTAAAAATAGAAGCAGATTCATACAAAGTTGAGAAATATGAGATACAACTTGCCGGTTAAATGAAGCTTTCTAAGCATTAATTTGTCAATGTTTCCCAAAGTATGCTACTGGAATTTAGCAGCCAAGTGCATATTTTGGGATCTTGACCTCCCCCTTCGCACCCTCAAAACATAGTCCCTTTCAAATAGGAAAAAAGACTATTAATTCAGCATTATCGATTCTAACAATGCCATTTTTCACACTGCCTTGGAAACAGAACAAGATTAAATTGTACTCCTTACCCCATAATATTCTGTGTATCCCTGTATAAAAGGATAGAGCTTTGACCTGTGTAAATTCCTTTTTCCCATTTCAGTATATTTTAGTTTTGTTTTTATCTGAAATCTTCATATTCTGTATCTAAGATGGTTAGATTTATGTAGGTAGATAGCTAGATAGCTAGATAACTGTAAGATAGATAGATAGATAGATAGATAGATAGATAGATAGATAGATAGATAGATAGATAGATAGATAGATAGATAGATAGGCAGGCAATTATTGCATTTCTTAAAGTGGCAGAAATTGCAGATGTGGGCACCAATCAAGCATTTGGAATATGTGGAATAGCCCAAAATATCTAATCAGCATCTATGTGAACTGTAAATCACACAGTTATGAAGGGGCACTAAGGCTAACAGGGGTCTCCTTATATTCAAACCTTCTTCTGTTCATGGAGAGTTAATGCCACATGCAATATACACACATATCAGCATCGCTCAGCTGCCCAACCCAATTTCTCCTTCCAGTTAATATACCGAAACTTTGTATGAACATTTTCACCACCTGGCTTCTCCTCCATTTAAATCTTATCTTTCCCCCTCTCTCCTTATGGGCTCCACTGTCACAATGGTTTAAATGACCTTGGGTCCATTTCTTTCTCTTTTTATTTCTCAAGTGCTATAAAAAGCACACACAAAAATCTTAAGGATGCTTTCATGTAGTAAAAGAAATTAAAGATTAAAATTAGTCTCTCGCACCAAAACTGAAATACCCCTCCAATTCCAACTGGAACATTAAAAATCATACAAATGAAAAACCTGGATAAATAAATAGGTATTTGGAGTTTTCTAAAGAATTGAAAGTGATACAAATGAGATATCAAACCTTGACATAGGTTTAATACTTCCTATCAATATTAAAAATAGTCTTATTCCCGCAGAACCCAAATACTACACCATCATACTCTGGACCACTCCGTCAGAGATGGATGAGTTGTCATAGTAACCATTTTTATATTTCTGTCAGACATGGCAAAAGATTTAATTGCCTACCACCACTCCAAGCAGTTCTTCCAAGCAATATAGGTACAGCATACAGCAGTGTTGTTGAACCTTTTCAACACTGAGTGCCGAAAAGGGAATGCAGGCAGGCGGGAAAACCGGAAGAGCAGCTCCCTGGTGCGCACGTTTGGGAGCGCTGGAAACCAGAAGAGCGGTTCCCTGACACACATGTGCACGCTGGAAAGCTGAGCTTCCAGTTTCCAGTGTGCCAGTCACCTGGTCTTTCGGTTTCTGGCATGCATGCGCCCACAGAGACCAGTTGACATATGCACCAGGGAGCTGTTCTTCCAGTTTCTGGCACTCCCGCATGCGCAAAAACCAGCTGGCCACACGTGCCATAGGTTCGCCATCACGGGCATATAGCATATTATTGTTTTACTTGGGTTTCGTCTCTAGAAGATATAGAAGAAATTTACAGAAGATATTGGTTGAGAAATAGCTTGTATCTTGAATTATAAAGCAGGCCTATTTTTTGTAAAGAAAACATCTCCCTGGTCTCTGAAATATGGGACTATGGGAAATGGTGGGAGGGGGTCTATTAAGGATGAAAGTCAAATTAAGACGATAAACCAGGATGAAATAGGTTAAAAAGAATCCCCCTTCCAGTTACTCTTAAAACCTTTCTTTGTATCCAGCAGAACAAATAATGGAAAGCTTTGTTGCAGATTTTCATTCAAAAACATGTAATTTATTAGTGTAACATGGAAGGAAGGAAGGAAGGAAGGAAGGAAGGAAGGAAGGAAGGAAGGAAGGAAGGAAGGAAGGAAGGAAGGAAGGAAGGAAGGAAGGAAGGAAGGAATAGATTACGTATCAATAGCATGTTTACTTAGTTCATTTTTTACCAGCATTTTTTTTTCATATTGAAATATTTTAGACCCAATTTGTCTTTATCTTTTCTTTGACAAAAAAGAATTATTTGCTTTGAGGCGTGTCAGTTCCATTTTATTGGCGCCATTCCCTGTAACTTTTTTAGCTGGCATTCTGAAGCTTATTATTTGGCTGACAGCAATGAATACATTTACATTTTTCAACCATTTTTTTTCTTTTCTCTAATTTTTATTCTATCTTTGGCTTTTGTTTTGCTTTTTGTCAGACCTAGGCATAATTATTTTACACTTTTCTAAGTAGTAATTAAAATTCCTGCTAGTTTTGTTTGCTATAATTTTTGAAGATAAAAGTAGCATTACCTTAATTGACTCTTGAATATAGATTATTCTTCTATTAAGCTAGTTTAGTAACTATAAGCGATAGTTTAATTTTGTGCCTTAAACCTTTCATATAATAGCTGTTCCACCTTGATTTATTTTTCTATGTAATAATTGCTTTTTATATTTGCTTGTATATGTTGGTTCTATTATCCCATTTAAAACTCATTTATGCATAATAATCTTTTGTTTTCTCTGACTTTTTTATATCACCACCTTATTACTTTACCTCGTAAGTTTGCCTGTATCCCCTCCCCTGCCCGCTATAAATTTAAACAAACAAATGAACAAAGAAACAATCTAATTTTCCAACTATCTGTGATATTTTTCAATCCAGCTGTTTGGTTTATTAAAAGAATAGTTATTAATGCCAACCATTTATCATTATATTCATCTTTCTAGATCAGATCTTCAAGTATAACAGAATAAGGTGAATGACAATGAAGATACAATGTACTTTTATCACCTGAAATTGTAGGGAAAAGTTATCATTTGTCAGTGTATAAAGAATTTATGAACTGGAATAGCCATGGCAACGAGCCAGCCAATGGGAATTATTTTTTTGACTGAGACACATGATTTGCTGTGAAAGCCATGTGAGCAGGTTTTAGTCTGGGTGTGGTTTAGCTATTCTGTGTTCAGATTTTGTTCTTCCCTCTATCACGTTGCAAGAGCTGCATGGGTATTGTTTGCTTGTATCATATATTTATATTTTTGTAGATAAAGAAGTTTTTCTATATTATGAATCCTGCTCAATTCTTTGAATGTGTGCTGGGTAACCAACAATGACTAACATCATTGTTTAATGTTTTTTTCCTTTTGGAAATTTGATGTTCAAATACCAATATGAAAGGCAAAAGAATGAAAAACTCCTGTTAGTAACTATCCTATTAGTAAGTATTCAAAAGTGGTATGTCTCACATGCACTATAGTCTATTCAATCATCTGAAGCTCCAGATCTATAACATAGATGCTTTCTGAAATGAATGAATAACTTAAAAGTATTAAATGAAATGCCTGGTATCTATTATTTAGCTTTTAGGTCCATGATGGTGAACCTATGGCATGTGTGCCAGAGATGGCACACAGAGCCCTGTGGACATGTGTCGCTGTGCCCCGAGACATTGGCTCAACCCAGCCATGGCCAATGCCAACCTTGCTAACACATGTGCTGGCATGGTGGGAATGAGATCCTGGAGGAGGGTATGATAGAAAGGGGGATAGGCTCACACCTGAGGAGTGAGCACGAACTGCAGCTGTTGCAAGGCCGGGAGGGTGCGCACAAGCGGCAGTACTCTCCTCAATCGAGTGGCTGGGCTCAGCCAAAGTGTAGCGAAGGTGCACGGGGTGGGCGGGTTGTGCTGATGGAGAAACTTCTTTGGCAAGGGTGCTTTGGCTTTTTCTGAGCCTGATCCCTGGGGTGGGCATGCGAGGTTCGGTGGGGCCAGCCCCTTTTCCCACTGCCCTGAGCTTCTTTACTCCTCCAGCTGAGTGGTGCTGGCGGCAGTGTTGAAATGTGAAGGGCCTGGCCCAGCAGTGCTTCCTCGCTCAGTTGAAGGCTTCATTCAGTCTTCAAACAGTAAGGCTGGCCGTGGAATCGGCCAGGTGTAGGAACCAATGCCATCCATGGCTTTGGTGTGCTGCTTGGTTGCATGTGCCAGCCTTACTGTTTGAAGGCTGAACGAAGCCTTCAGTGGAGCCAGGAAGCGGGGCCAGGCCCTTCACACTCATATCCAGCCTGCCAGAGTTTGCTGCGCCAGGGCAGGAATGAGACCCTGTCTCGCAGAGCCTGCTTGGGCGAGGAGGACAATGATGAAGACGAGGAGATGAATGGGAAGGCTTTACATCAGCTGGCAGGGAGCAGGTCAGGCGGGGCTGGCTGGCTGGTTGGGGAGGGGGCAATCATGGTGCTTAGGTGGCTGCCACCACCAGCAGCTTGGAAGCTGGAATTCACTGTGCCGGGGGAGAAATGAGACGCCCTGCTGTCCCACAGGGCCTGATGCTGCTTGAATGGGGAGATGAGGAGAAAAATGGCTGTTTAGTTGGCTCCTCCCCCCCACCCTTGCCAGCAGCTTGAGTGCTTCGACTAAAGCAGGGATTGCACACTTTCTTTCCCTCTCTTTTTCACACACACACAGTTTGGAGAGGCCCCCTCCTCGCTCTCTGTCTTGCTGCAGCAGCAGTTGCGATGCTTCAGTGCCTGGCTGACAGGACATTCAGGTAAGCTGGTGCGGGGTGTTTGGGGACAGCTCCACACCTTCTCACCTTGCTTCATACTCACACACACACCGCCTCACTACTCAAGGGTCACCCGTGCCATTGCCAACACTTTGGGTGCCCTGGCTGAAGTATGGCTCTCTCTCTCTCCCATACACACACATACACAATTGGATTGCTCTCTCTCTCTCTCTCTCTCTCTCTCTCTCTCTCTCTCTCTCTCTCTCTCTCCCCCCCCCCCCCGTTTGCATGCAAGCCTGCTCCGTGGGGAAAAAAGGTCTCATTAAGTAGTTAAGTGGAAAGTAGTTGGGGGGCGGGAGAAAGAGACCGGCAAACACTTTTTGTACCTAGAATAAAAGTTTCTGGGATCCTGACTCTCTGCAAAAGAGGATGGGTACCTGAATCTGCATGATATTATAGCACCCAAGAGCATCCATTCTTGGCATGAAAAGCATTTCCCAGGCAACTCTCCTCTCCCTTCCTCAAAGGCAAAGAAACAGAGAAACAAGAGAGGAGACAGATGTTTGCAAGGTAAGTGAGTCCTCGTGGCAGGAAGGGAGGGAGAAGCATGAGGTATCTTAATGGTTGGGGAGGCCTTGAGGGTTTGTTCTAACACTAGGCCCCCCATGGCCTTCCCCACCCTGAGATACCTCATAGGCACATTGGTATTCTTGAATTGTGAACTCTTAGGAAAGTATCCCCTCCTTGTGTGTTGCAAACAGCTATTTCCAGTGGGGAAAACAGGATGAAGCAAGTGTGGAAAAATAGTTTCCCTTGCTATATTTCCAGTCTGAATTAGACCATGGCAGGGTCCCTACAGGAGAGCTCTTTTAACAATTATGTATTAATAGAAAAGCAACTAACTTACCTCTGTTCTTAAATGCTAAAGCTGTTGCACATAAAAAACAGGGGAGCTCTGATCAACTATTAGAGCCATCATTCTGACAGCTTTGCTGTACTGTAGTCTGTGGATGCCTCCATGAAATTCAAGCATGGGATAAACTGAGCCTGGTTTGTTCTCAGTCTTTTAAGTGATCAAAAGTGGCATTTGATCACAAGGCAAGGAGGCATCGATAAATGTTTCCCCTTTTGCATTTGAGCATCCAAGAAGGAAAGAAGGAAAAGAAAGGAAAGCACTTGACCGCCAGCAGCCCTGCTGCCTTTTGCCATCCCATTGTCCCCTCCTGACCTCTCCTGGTGGTCTCCCATCCTATCACCGAGGATGCTTTGGTTACAAAGCCAGGTCTCCTCATAAGGAGAGGGAGTGGGCGTCCCTCTGACCCACATACTTTGCCCTCCTGCACACACACAGCCTGGCCAAGGAGAGCGAGCAAAGCAGCAGTGGGAGCTGGCCATGCCCACCCCAGCCACACCCACCCGGCCCCTGAAGCCAACCACAAACCTGATGCGGCCCTCATTGAAATTGAGTTTGACACCCTGGACTAACAGATGACCTGAGTGCTGCATGTGTTGCTCTCAAACTTACAAAGCATGAGCCAAAGTTATAAAAATTATCAGAGTGCATAAAACAGCAAAAGTCACATTAATCAAAAGCATGCCAAATGCAAACTTTTACCTTTCAATAAAAAGTTGTTTGATTCATTGAAACCTCTGTTATTGTGTTGTTGTTTTTTCAGAGAAAAGATGTTAATCACATATGAGTTGTTGTTGTTTTTTAAACTAAAACCTCATTATTCAGGTTAAATTGCTGTGTTGGCACTTCACGATAAATAAGTGGTTTTTGGGTTGCAGTTTGGCCACTCAGTCTCTAAAAGGTTTGCCATCACTGTTCTAGGCAATCCTAAAACTTGAAGAATTATTGCCAATATACAGTAGTAGGCCAGATGAACCTTGACTGATTACTTGATTGTTATTATGAAATATTGACTTGAAAATATTTCATAGCATTCTACAATGTTTTCACTTCAGTATAAATTAAAGGATTTTCTGCAGGCAATGCAAAAAAAGGACAGGAAGTTCAGAGACTGACAAGAGAAATAAAGTCAAGCAGACTTCCAAAAAGGTTGTGTGTTATTGAATTTAATATTTCAAGTTGCAAAACTTTCCAATTATCGAAGTGAGATATGCCTTAAATACTTAGCCCAGAGAAGTTTATGAGGTTGCTGCATTTTCTATGTATAGTATCTTCAGATCAGTGGTGGGTTTCAAATTTTTTTACTACCGATTCTGTGGCCATGGCTTGGTGGGTGTTGCAAAATCTCCATTCCCTCCCCACTCCAGGGGAAAGTTACTGCAAAATCCCCATTTCCTCCCGATCAGCTGGGAATTGGGTTGCAGAGAATAGATTGGGGTGGGGCCAGTCAGAATTTTTACTAGTGGTTCTCCGAACTACTCAAAATTTCTGCTACCGGTTCTCCAGAACTGGTCAGAACCTGCTGAAACCCACGTCTGCTTCTGATATGATTATATGATATATCAGTTCCATGATTAATTTGAAATTATATATATTAATTTCCTTTTATTTTTTTATACTTTAATAGAGCCACATTCCAGTTTTGGAACTGTTGGATCAATTGTTGGTTTCTAGAGGCATATAAACTTTAGCAGTAAAAGAGGGGGGAAAGCCTCTGTTTGCCTAACTTAACAAAACATGCCTCACTGGGCTTGTTATCAAAGTATAAATAAGTAATATTATTTTGCATTCCACTGCTGCAGAATAAAATCACCCCAAAAAAGTGGTGAAACATTCAGGATATTTATTAAGAGGAATGTAGCTGCTGTTCTCTTAAAGCTTTGCTATATTTAGAAGTGATAAATTGTATTACTGTGAATTTATGTCTTCTTATACACCATCTACATGAGTTATAAACCCCTGATCCACATGACCTAAAAACCCATACTTTTCTTCATATCATTATCTAAAAAAATAAGTCATGTTTATTATTTTATGTCCTAACAATGAGAATACCACCCCTTCAATAGCACTGAATAGGATAGGAACAGAAGGATTCCTTAAGCAAAAATGTGGTCAAGGAAAGAATTTTGACCAATAAATAGAAAACTCATACTCATTATATCATCATTTCAAAGATATAGTATTTCTCTGGTTCAACAGGGAGACAGAATGGCCATGCATAAAATTTTATGCATAAAGAATGCATGAAAAAGCATTGCAAGTTGTTAACCTAATCTTGCGTAGTTTCTTTTCTGGTAATATTGAACTGCAAAATAGGGCATACAAAACTTTTACCAGACCAATTCTTGAATACAGCTCATCTGTCTGGAACCCACACTGCATATCGAACATTAATACAATTGAACGAGTCCAGAGATATTTCACAAGAAGAGTCCTCCACTACTCTGCTCACAGCAAAATACCTTATACCACAAGACTCAAAATTTTGGGCTTAGACAATTTAGAACTTTGCCATCTTCGGTCTGACCTAAGCATAGTATATAAATTAATCTGCTACAATGTCCTACCAGCCAATGAATACTTCAGCTTCAACCAAAACAATACAAGAGCACACAATAGATACAAACTCATGGTAAACCAATCCAAACTAGACTGCAGAAAATACGACTTCAGTAATAGAGTTGTCAACACCTGGAATGCACTACCTGATTCTGTGGTTTCTTCCCCAAATCCCCAAAATGTTTACCTTAGACTGTCTACTGTAGACCTCAGCCCATTCCTAAGAGGTCTGTAAGGGGCGTGCATAAGAGCACCAGCGTGCTTACCGTCCCTGTCCTAATGTTTTCTTTTATTCATACCCTTTACATGTATTTATAATTATATCTATATTTGTATCTGTCATAAAATACATGCTTGACGAAAAATAAAATAAAATATATAAATAATAAATGGTGGGCAAAAAAGCAGAGGGAGTGGGAGTGACTTTCTGTTACGTTTTCCTTGTGGGAAGCCAGGAGAGAGCATCAGAAATATATCTCCCTTCCTCCCTTTTTCTTTCTCTCTCCCTCCCTCTCCTCTCCTCTCCTCTCCTTCCCTCCCTCCCATCCTGCTTTGCCCTGCCCTGAAGGCAGCAACTGATGCTGCTGGATAAGAGAGCAAGTGCTTGGAACATTGTAAATCAGGATCACATGATGCCAAGAGCAGCTCAGCAATACTGAAGGAACAGCAGTCTGGCAGCATTGAAGCAGCCACAACTTCCCCAAATTTCATTCTCTTTGGTATAATGAGCCCCAGCATTCTGTAAATTAGCCCATTTGTTCTACCTTTGTTGACAAAGGTTTGCCCTGTGATATACCAGAGGTGAAATGCTCCCGGTTTGGACCAGATCGCTCGATCCAATAGCGATGGCGGTGGGCAGTTCGGAGAACTGGTAGCAAAAATCCCTGCCCCCACCCCCAGCTGAGCCACGCGATCATCAGATTTTTTTTTAAAGCATTTTTTCTTCCACCAAAAAAATGCTGTTAAAAGTAAAAAAAAAAATCTGATGACCGCACGGCTCAGCTGGGATCGTCAGAACTCTTTAAAAGCTTGTTTTCCTCTGACGATCCCAGCTGAATTGCCTGATCATCAGAACCCTTTAAAAGCATGTTTTCTACAAGCTCTTCGGCCAAAGAGGTTGTAGAAAAAAATGTTTTTAAAAGGTTCTGGCGATCAGGCAACTCAGCTGGGATCGTCAAAACCCTTTAAAAGCTTTTTTTCATCTGGCGATCCCAGCTGAGTTGCCTGATCATCACAGGCTTTTAAAAGCATTTTTTTACAACCTCTTTGGCCGAAGAGCTTGTAGAAAAAATGCTTTTAAAAGTTAAAAAAAATTGGTTACGCCCACCCAGTCACATTACCCACCCACCAAGCCACACCCACAGAACCGTTAGTAACAAATTTCCCATTCATTCCTGTGATATACCATTTTACACAGTTAACTGTTTACAGACACAAACACTTTAGTAGTATATAAATAGAAAACTATTTGCCAAATATGGGCCAATGCAAAAGTTTAAATGGGTTTGGAGACTCCCAAAATGGAATAGATAGATGAGAGTGTGCATGTCTGTCTCCCTTCCTTGGGGTAAAAATTGACAAGACCAAGGAATAGAGCATTATGGAAAGGGGCTAAATAGTTGCATTTTGAATAGGAAAATGATACTTTGTGTGATATTTTATATCAGGTCTGCTTGTCTAAGAAAACAATGTTCATTTCAATATTATAAATCCAAAGCAGAAGGTACTGTAGATTTGCTATTACCAGTAATGTATGAGAATATATATTAAGGAATTATTTCTGATGCCATATATCTTCAGTGTATTTTTCATCACAGATGTATTTCCATCAACAACCCTGTATCGCATAAATGGCCTAAAGGGGGAAAAATGCTAACATATAACATTCAAACATATCCTTTACTGGGATTATTATTTCACAATTTATTTGAACAAATTCTTTCTACTTTTACCTGAATTCTATCACAGACTCTTCCCCCATTCCTTCCACTGCTTGTGGTAATGATTATAACATTTTTACTATCTGTGCAGCATAAAATTTCTAAAATTTCAATCATAAACCTAGGAATCTACAATAGCTATCTCTTATTTCAGTCTGAGACAATGGAAGGATTTCATTATTTCCAATTCAGTTCTAACAATGCAATGATCTGATACTCTGTCTTGGGCAACAGATTTGAAAGCTGTGATGCTAATAATGAGACAGCTATCTAAAAAATTTACAGTGAGGGTTGCTAGAGGTGAATCTTCAGAGATTTCTGGGAATGGGAAAAAAAACCACACACCCAGGTTGCTCTGAAGTATTCAGTAGTTGTTTACTCCAAATCTAACAGAGCTTTGAAATGTGTGCATAACATGATAGCCTATCAATTTCATGCAGTCCTCAACTTATGGCTATAATGGAGACTGCCATTACAGTCATATGTTGTGATGTTGTTATTACCTTTTTTTACAGTGGTTAAGTAAAATAACCTGGTTCTTAAGCAAATCCATGGTCATTAAGCAATCTCATTGTTCTCTATGAGACACCTTTGCCAAAATCAGGAAGTAAATGTCAGCTATAAATGCCTATTCATAGCTTCATGTCTTAAGATGGAAAAGTACACATTTGATATGCATACTAATCATAACAAACCCAGGCTTTGAAAAATACTTCATAATACATGTTAAACGTAAACTGAATTCTGGAATTGCCTTTGAGAAATAACTGGAATTATGGCATTCAATTCAATTTATTATGAAAGGCAAATCAGTTCCTTGTAGCCTCAACCAAAAATTTAATCCAGATACTGTAACTGATGATATAAAAACTATTAAACCAGCAGAAATAAGAGCTACACACTTTTCAATAATTTGCTAGTATAAAAAAATACACAAAATAAACAATTGTTATTTCAGTTTCCAAACCAGGCCCAAAAGAGATGAAAATGGATCAAAATAAACACTCATTTGCTACAATAGCAGTTTAAGTGACTGACCTATCATATAATCCCTGAACAATTCTAATCCATCAAAGTTAATAAATGGAGAAAGTTGCTAATATTTATGGCAAGCATACTTACGATGGAAAGCATTCTGACCTGTTTTATCTAAATTGGGTATATTTGTTATTGTTAATAATGATGATGGAAGAGGAGTTGTTTCAAATGGTTGAAGGCTGGATCAAGTTCTATCAAGAATGTAGTACATATTACCGTATATAATAACATTTGTGGTGATTTCTGAGGTATTTGTTTCAAAAATTCAAAGAAACTCAACATAGAATTAAATCACAGTGACAATCTGAATTGGGTGAAAAATACAGGAAAGAGTTTGAAAAGTTAATTTGACATGCAGAGAAATTTATCTTAAAGTCTAGAAAACTGAGAAATGTAAGAAATGTCTCTAGTGTTTTTTGAGGGGTTGTTAGCAGTATGATAAAAGAGGCAACCTGTTTTGATTTTTTTTATACAGTTTGGGATGATATTTAACTGACATTCTAGTTTTATTCTATGCTCAAATTTCCCAGAAGGATTTGACCTACTTGATACTTTACTGTCTGGCAACCAACAAATTTTTCCTGCTTTATTTAATTTGACTATTCTTTATCGTTGTCTGGAAATAATATTCTTCGCATGTTTCCTACTATTATTTTTTGAAACAGTTTGCTTTCTCTTCATATTCTTAATGGCAACTGAACAAATGCACCCACAAATACAGTACTTTTGACACAACCTGTTAGAAAGCAATGGACTCTTGAGAAGATTGGAAAATGAGATTAGAAAAATAATGAACATTTGAAAACAGGAAGCAAGCACATTTATAGTGACAGTCAAAAGTTGAAGTTAGAAAGTAATTTTGTAAACAGGACCCAGTGGCTAAATTAGTACATAGACGAAACTGGATAAAGTTTTGATGATGAGTAATGGCCAATGGCTGAAAAGGTACAATGGATGACAAAATATAGGTTCTTAAAAATATACAATTGTGTCTTCCTATTGCCTTTAAAAGGGAGGCAGTGGCTCAGTGGCTAAGATACTGAACTTGTTGATCAGAAGGTCGGCAGTTCAGCGGTTCGAATCCCTAGCACTGCATAATGGAGTGAGCTCCTGTTACTTGTCCCAGCTTCTGCCAACCTAGCAGTTCGAAAGCACAGAAAAATGCAAGTAGAAAAATAGGAACCACTTTGGTGGGAAGGTAATAGTGCTCTGTGTGCCTTCGGCATTTAGTCATGCCAGCCACATGACCATGGAAACGTCTTCAGACAGCACTGGATTTTTGTCTTGGGCACCGCCCTCTAGAGCCAGAAACGACTATCACACGTGTGCGGGGGAACTTTTACCTTTAAGTTAAAAAAAAAAAAATTGCTACCAACTTGCCTTCCATTGAGGACCTGTATACTGCACGAATCAAGAAGAGGGCCGTGAAAATATTTGCAGATCCCTCGCATCCTGGACATAAACTGTTTCAACTCCTACCCTCAAAACGACGCTATAGAGCACTGCACACCAGAACAACTAGACACAAGAACAGTTTTTTCCCGAAGGCCATCACTCTGCTAAACAAATAATTCCCTCAACACTGTCAGACTATTTACTGAATCTGCACTACTATTAATCGTTTCATAGTTCCCATCACCAATCTCTTTCCACTTATGACTGTATGACTATAACTTGTTGCTGGCAATCCTTATGATTTATATTGATATATTGATCATCAATTGTGTTGTAAATGTTGTACCTTGATGAACGTATCTTTTCTTTTATGTACACTGAGAGCATATGCACCAAGACAAATTCCTTGTGTGTCCAATCACACTTGGCCAATAAAATTCTATTCTATTCTATTCTATTCTATTCTATTCTATTCTTTATTGCCTTTAAACATTAGGACTAATAGCCATTCATAATCCTATCATAGCAGAATTTGTCTCCTTTAAATTTGTTTAAACTAGTAACTTTAACAAGATCTGGCAGTAAAAAAAAATCCATCAATTGATTATATGCTATGAGAAGTGTTTTTGTTTATCCTAATTCTTCTGTCAGTCATTTTGATTAGAGAAGTCCAATAAGTGAAGGGGAAAAGTTTATTTCTCTCAATTTTCTCACCAACATTGTAAAATTACCTTACAGACTTTATAACGTTCTGTCCTCAACTTCTTTGGATCTTTTCTTTTCAACTAGAAATATTAAATGCATAAACTTTTCCTTGAAGAAAAAAAAAGACTTTTACTCATTTTCAGTAAATTTACTTCACCTTTTCCAGTTTTGTGAAACTCTTTGTGATTTAGAATATCCAGAGTTATAATTAGCAACATTCTTGAAAAAATCCAGAAAATAAATACATATAAATAAAATAAATATATGTTATATATGTGTGTGTGTGTGTGTGTGTGTGTTAGATAGATAGATAGATAGATAGATAGATAGATAGATAGATAGATAGATAGATAGATAGATAGATATAGATATTTGTTTTATGAGGTTTTCGCGGGTGTTTGTATGTAGGTCTTTGGTTATTCGGGTTTTCTCCCGCGTAAAATTGGAAGTGTCTTGGCGACGTTTCAACGAAGTCTCATTCGTCATCTTCAGGCTTCAGCTTCGTGCTTCTGGGAGCAATGTGTGATTGCAGCTGTTTCTTCCTTTTTAACTGCTAGTGGGGGTTTGAACTGATTGGGTGGGAGCTTGGCTGTGCTCTGATTGGATGGGGGGTTTTTTTGTGCTCTGATTGGCTGGGGGTGTGTCCTGTTTGGGTGGGGACTTGGTTGTGCTCAGATTAGTCTGAGTTGCAGGGGGATTTGAGCTGGTGAGCTGCACTGCTACTGTTTGGCTTCGTGTTCGTGGTTGTGCTACATCTTCGTAGTGGGTGTCAGTCTGTTGCATGTATGGATTGGAGGGGTTTGAAATGGCTAATGTTGCAGCTGCGGTCTGGCTTCTGGTCCTTGGTCGTGCTTCATGATCAGTGTGGGTTTGGGTCTGCTTTCTGGGTGGATGTGTGGTGGTGACATCCTGTGTGGACCTCGTGAGTGTGGGTCTGGTGTCATTCCTCGTGTTAGACACTCGTTTGTCAATAAGGGCGGGTTTCCAAATGGCTGGTAGGCGGGAGGTATCATCTCGTTTGTTCATGCTGTGTGGGCGTTTTTTTATCTCGATGGCTTCTCTGATTATTCTGTTGTTAAAGTGTTCAGTTTTGGCGATAGTTCTGGTCTTTTTAAAGTCAATATCGTGTCCTGTGGCTTTAAGGTGTTGGACCAGGGAAGAAGTTGGTTCCTCTTTTTTGACTGAGTTCTTGTGTTCTTCAATGCGTGCACTTATTCTTCTGTTGGTTTGTCCGATGTATGTGGTGGGGCAGGCGGTGCATGGGATTTCATATACTCCTTGATTTTCTAACTCAATTTTGTCTTTGGGGTTTCTTAGGATGGTGGATTTTTTTTTTTTCTGCACAAACCAAAAAATATCCACCATCCTAAGAAACCCCAAAGACAAAATTGAGTTAGAAAATCAAGGAGTATATGAAATTCCATGCACCGCCTGCCCCACCACATACATCGGACAAACCAACAGAAGAATAAGTGCACGCATTGAAGAACACAAGAACTCAGTCAAAAAAGAGGAACCAACTTCCTCCCTGGTCCAACACCTTAAAGCCACAGGACACGAAGCTGAAGATGACGAATGAGACTTCGTCGAAACGTCGCCAAGACACTTCCAATTTTACACGAGAGAAAACCCGAACAACCAAAGACCTACATACAAACACCTGTGAAAACCTCAGAAAACATATATATATATGTCCATTCATGCAGCAGACTGACACCCACTATGAAGATGTAGCACGACCACAAAGCCAAACAACAGCTATGCAGCTCACCAGCTCAAATCCCCCTGCAGCACAGACCAGACTGAGCACAACCAAGCCCCCACCAACACAGGACACACCCCCAGCCAATCAGAGCACAGAAAAAACCCCATCCAATCAGAGCACAGCCAAGCTCCCACCCAATCAGTTCAAACCCCCACTAGCAGTTAAAAGGAAGAAACAGCTGCGATCACACATTGCTCCCAGAAGCACGAAGCTGAAGCCTGAAGATGACGAATGAGACTTCGTCGAAACGTCGCCAAGACACTTCCAATTTTACACGGGAGAAAACCCGAACAACCAAAGACCTATATACAAACACCCGTGAAAACCTCAGAGGGCGGCGGCCTGGCCCTTCCCTCTCCGTCGGGCGTTGGTACCGGTGAGCCCTGGGTCTGCTGGCGGATTTGGCGACGGGTGTCCCCCTCTCATCTGGGGGAGCTCCAGTGGCCTGCTCACGGTGGTTTGCTTTCTCTTCATATTCTTAATGGCAACTGAACAAATGCACCCACAAATACAGTACTTTTGACACAACCTGTTAGAAAGCAATGGACTCTTGAGAAGATTGGAAAATGAGATTAGAAAAATAATGAACATTTGAAAACAGGAAGCAAGCACATTTATAGTGACAATCAAAAGTTGAAGTTAGAAAAGTAATTTTGTAAACTGGACCCAGTGGCTAAATTAGTACATAGACAAAACTGGATAAAGTTTTGATGATGAGTAATGGCCAATGGCTGAAAAGGTACAATGGATGATAAAATATAGGTTCTTAAAAATATACAATTGTGGACTTCCGGTTTTGGCTCCGCTTCGTGCAGAAGCAGCTATGATTTAGCTGCTAACTCCCTAGTCTGTAAAGCTGTCAGGACATCGTAAATCTGGGTCCGACAGCTTGGAATTCTTTCCTTCGGGCAAAGAAGGAAAGATGAGCAATTAGGTTGAGGTTGAGATGCCCTAATAACTTTTAAAGCTTGCGGGAAGTTCTCCTTCTATAACCTGATAAGCTCCTGGCTGGGTGAGGCATTTGCCTTTATGGCAAACAAACGAAGCGTCCAATTTCCACGGCAGGAATTGATTTATGATGGATTGTAACGTGGACGGAGCAGAAACTGGAGTTCTAGCACCTGTTTGTAAGAAGACTGTAAGCCCCTGAGGATTTATTTGCTGCGAAGATAGGAGAGAAGAAAGCAAATGGCGGTTTTGTGGAATGTGTGTACGGAAAACGAAAGTAGAAATGCTTACTAACGGCTAGTGTTGAAATAGAAGAAAGAAGATACATAGAAACATACTGACTAAACGGAAGACATGAGAATTTTATGATTTATATCTTTTCTTTTTCTTTGGGATTATAGTGATTTAGAAGAAAAGTTTTTTGAATATTTTTTTTCTAAATATTTTTTCTTTTCTCTTGGTCTTTTATTAAGTTATATTTTTTTTAAAAAAATGGCTTTTAAGCAAATAGTGCCAAAAGTGTGTTGAAATAGAAGATACATAGGAGGATACTGACTAAATGGAAGCAATAAGAATCTTATGATTTATATTTTTTCTTCTTCTTTGGGATTATAGTGATTTAGAAGATAAGTTTTTTGAAACTTTCTTTTCTAATTTTTTTTCTTTCTTTTTCTTGGTCTATTATCCTTTTTTTTAAATGGCTTTTAAGCAAATAGTGCCAAAAGTCATTAAAAACTTTGAAATTTCTTCAGCTCAGATTCAAAAATTAAAAGAAGAAATCAAAAAGGAAGTAAGAAATTCTTTAAGGAGTTTTGGGAGAGTCACTTTTTAGAAATAGATCAAAAATTTGACGAAATAGAGAAAGAGATGTTGGATTTCAAGGAAGTGGTGGAAGAGCAGAAGAGGGAAATGAGAATGGTAAAGGATGCAATTGCGCAAATATTAAGCTCTTGTATTCAGATGCAGGATGATCTTGCAGAAATTAATAAAGCTAATTTAGAGTTGCAAAGGAAAATAGAAGAAATTCAAAAAAATCAAAACAATTGGAACTTAGATAATAAGATGGAAGATATAAAGGCAAAGGTAGATAGGGCAGATGAAGAAAGAGTAATATTACAATATAGATTAATGGAATATGCTATAAGGGTGAGGGGGTTGAAACAAAATAGGAAGGAAAATTTAAAGGAGATTTTTACGCAAGCCTTTGCTCAGATAAAGGGTGTGGAGCCAGAAGATTTTGAGACTAATATTGAAAGAATTTATCGTGTTAATTCTTGGTGGGCAAGACAAAATAGAGTACCTAGGGATGTGGTTATTTATTTTACAACTAAAAAGGTTAGGTATGAAATTTTGCAAGCCTTTTATAAAAATAAATTTCAGATATTGGGACAAGATATAAAATGATGAAGGAAATTCCTCCTAAAATGTTAAGAAACAGAAGAGAATTTGCTTTTTTGGTGGATGAGTTTAAGAAATATCAGATATATTTTAGATGGGAAGTCCCAATGGGTTTGTCAGTGAATTTTAGAGGTAGAAAGTATTTTCTTAATTCAGTTATGAAAGCGAGACATTTTTATATTAATGTTTTAAAGAGTGGGAATCCTTTGTTGTTAGATGCTAAGTTAACTGGTTTGGAAATGATGGAAAATAGAATGGGAGAGGGGAGGAATGTTTAAGATGTGAATAGGATGATTATGGTTAATTTTTGGAATTGATTTGTTTAGGATATAAATTATAGGATTTTTGTTATTTGCTATTTGTATGGTATAAATCTATGGGATGATATTACTCAATTGTGAAGGATGGAAAGTGAAATTTATGAATTTAGATAATGTGGATGTAATGATTTTAACTGTTTACTGTTATATTGTGGATGTAGTCTAAATGATTATTTGCTTGATATTTGATTGATGGAGTAGTATTGGAAGACTGAATATTAAATCTTATGACAATTGAAGAAATATATAAGTGATGAAAATTTGAATTTGAGAAGCTGGATTGTAATTTAAGAAATGGACTTATGAAATTTGAAGGAATATATAAGTGGGCGGGGAAAAAAATTGAACTTTAGAAGATGGACTAATTTTTAAAATGGACTGTAAGAAGAATGGACATTAAATGTTATGGCAATTGCAGAAATATATAAGTGATAAAAATTTGAGTTCGAGAAGATGGACTGTAATTTGAGAAATGGACTTATGAAATTTGAAGGAATATACAAATGGGAAAAAAAATCGAATTTGAGAAGATGGATTAATTTTAAAAATGGACTGTAAGAAGAAGTAATATGTGAAGTTGGTATTGTTTCTTTTCTTTTCTTTTCTTTTTTATTATTCTTTCCTATCTTTTTATTTTTATTGTGAGGGGATCTATAGTTTTAAATTTTTTAAGGTGGGAGGTTATGTATATTTTGTATACTTTAGCTTGTGATTGTTGGTCATAATACCCAGTATTTGCTCTGGGAAGTCTGGGGGAAGGGGAGGAGGGGGAAATGAATCAACAAGTGATACATGGATTGATTATTAATGTACAGTAATTTTGAAGATATGAAATTAAAAATTTAAAATGATATTGGGGATGCTCGACTGCCATTTCAGGAAGAAAAGGAGAGAGGAGTAGAAGGAGGAAGAAAGTAGGTAGGAAAGTGTAGAGAAGGAGGAGGGAATAAGAAGGTTAGATAGGGTGGAAGAAGGAGGAGTGGAGAAGGAGGAGAGGAAGTAGTAAAGTGAAGGAGATGAAGGATGGGAAAGTAGTAGAGGGTAGAGAGGAGGTTGTGTAGTAAGGAAGTGGCAGTCGGGCAGGCCTGAATCAGTAATAAATAAAAATTAATGATTAATGATGGATAATAGTTTGTACATAAATATGATGTTGAAAATGGAATAAAAAAATTATTTTTGAAATTTAGAAGATGGACTAATTTTTAAAATGGACTGTAAGAAGAATGGACATTAAATGTTATGGCAATTGAAGAAATATATAAGTGATAAAAATTTGAGTTCGAGAAGATGGACTGTAATTTGAGAAATGGACTTATGAAATTTGAAGGAATATACAAGTGGAAAAAAATTGAATTTGAGAAGATGGATTAATTTTAAAAATGGACTGTAAGAAGAAGTAATATGTGAAGTTGGTATTGTTTCTTTTCTTTTTTCTTTTTTTTATTATTCTTTCCTATCTTTTTATTTTTATTGTGAGGGGATCTATAGTTTTAAACTTTTTAAGGTGGGAGGTTATGTATATTTTGTATACTTTAGCTTGTGATTGTTGGTTATAATACCCTGTATTTGCTCCGGGAATTCTGGGGGGGGGGGGAAGGGGGGGGAAATGAATCAACAAGTGATACATGGATTGATTATTAATGTACAGTAATTTTTGAAGATATGAAATTAAAAATTTTAAATGATATTGGGGATGCTCGACTGCCATTTCAGGAAGAAAAGGAGAGAGGAGTAGAAGGAGGAAGAAAGTAGGTAGGAAAGTGTAGAGAAGGAGGAGGGAATAAGAAGGTTAGATAGGGTGGAAGAAGGAGGAGTGGAGAAGGAGGAGAGGAAGTAATAAAGTGAAGGAGATGAAGGATGGGAAAGTAGTAGAGGGTAGAGGTTGTGTAGTAAGGAAGTGGCAGTCGGGCAGGCCTGAATCAGTAATAAATAAAAATTAATGATTAATGATGGATAATAGTTTGTACATAAATATGATGTTGGAAAATGGAAATAAAAATTATTTTTGAACTTTAGAAGATGGACTAATTTTTAAAATGGACTGTAAGAAGAATGGACATTAAATGTTATGGCAATTGAAGAAATATATAAGTGATAAAAATTTGAGTTCGAGAAGATGGACTGTAATTTGAGAAATGGACTTATGAAATTTGAAGGAATATACAAGTGGAAAAAAATTGAATTTGAGAAGATGGATTAATTTTAAAAATGGACTGTAAGAAGAAGTAATATGTGAAGTTGGTATTGTTTCTTTTCTTTTCTTTTTTATTATTCTTTCCTATCTTTTATTTTTATTGTGAGGATCTATAGTTTTAAACTTTTTAAGGTGGGAGGTTATGTATATTTTGTATACTTTAGCTTGTGATTGTTGGTCATAATACCCGGTATTTGCTCTGGGAAGTCTGGGGGGGGGAAGGGGGAGGAGGGGGGGAAGGGGGGAAATGAATCAACAAGTGATACATGGACTGATTATTAATGTACAGTAATTTTTGAAGATATGAAATTAAAAAATTTAAAATGATATTGGGGATGCTCGACTGCCATTTCAGGAAGAAAAGGAGAGAGGAGTAGAAGGAGGGAAGAAAGTAGGTAGGAAAGTGTAGAGAAGGAGGAGGGGAATAATAGGGTTAGATAGGGTGGAAGAAGGGAGGAGTGGAGAAGGAGGAGAGGAAGTAGTAAAGTGAAGGAGATGAAGGATGGGAAAGTAGTAGAGGGTAGAGAGGGAGGTTGTGTAGTAAGGAAGTGGCAGTCGGGCAGGCCTGAATCAGTAATAAATAAAAATTAATGATTAAGGATGGATAATAGTTTGTACATAAATATGATGTTGGAAAATGGAAATAAAAAATTATTTAAAAATATTTATATATATATATACAATTGTGTCTTCCTATTGCCTTTAAAAGGGAGGCAGTGGCTCAGTGGCTAAGATACTGAGCTTGTTGATCAGAAGGTCGGCAGTTCAGCAGTTCGAATCCCTAGCACTGCATAATGGAGTGAGCTCCTGTTACTTGTTCCAGTTTCTGCCAACCTAGCAGTTCGAAAGCACATAAAAATGCAAGTAGAAAAATAGAGACCACTTTGGTGGGAAGGTAATAGCCCTCTAGAGCCGGAAACGACTATCACACGTGTGCGGGGGAACGTTTACCTTTATTGCCTTTAAACATTAGGACTAATAGCCATTCATAGTCCTATCATAGCAGAATTTGTCTCCTTTAAATCTGTTTAAACTAATAACTTTAACAAGATCTGGCAGTAAAAAAAAATCCATCAATTGATTATATGCTATGAGCAGTGTTTTTGTTTATCCTAATTCTTCTGTCAGTCATTTTGATTAGAGAATTCCAATAAGTGAAGGGGAAAAGTTTATTTCTCTCAATTTTCTCACCAACATTGTAAAATTACCTTACAGACTTTATAACGTTCTGTTCTCAACTTCTTTGGATCTTTTCTTTTCAACTAGAAATATTAAATGCATAAACTTTTCCTTGAAGAAAAAAAAAGACTATTACTCATTTTCAGTAAATTTACTTCACCTTTTCCAGTTTTGTGAAACTCTTTGTGATTTAGAATATCCAGAATTATAATTAGCAACATTCTTGAAAAAATCCAGAAAATACATATAAATAAAATAAAAATATATGTTATATATGTGTGTGTGTGTGTGTGTGTAGGTAAATGTGTGTGTGTGTGTGTGTGTGTGTGTGTGTGTGTGTGTGTGTGTGTATGTATGTATGTATATTGGCCCATCCATTTTATATATATATATGTGTGTGTGTGTGTGTTTTCTGAGGTTTTCGCGGGTGTTTGTATGTAGGTCTTTGGTTATTCGGGTTTTCTCCCGCGTAAAATCAGAGCACAGCCAAGCTCCCACCCAATCAGTTCAAACCCCCACTAGCAGTTAAAAAGGAAGAAACAGCTGCAATCACACATTGTTCCCAGAAGCACGAAGCTGAAGCCTGAAAATGACGAATGAGACTTCGTCGAAACGTCGCCAAGACACTTCCAATTTTACGCAGGAGAAAACCCGAATAACCAAAGACCTACATATATATATATGTATATGTATACACACACACACACACACACACACACACACACACACACACACATATGTAATGGATGGGCCAAAATTCATATAGATTTCTATAAAGTGCCGCTGATTCACCAAAGTTTATCTTGTATATAGTGTGTATACACAAACACACACACACACACACACACTGTATATGAGATGCAGTTTTGTGAATCAGCGGCACTTTATAGAAATCTATATGAATTTTGGCCCATCCATTATTCCAGAATGTTCTGCTAAACAAAGACCAAGAAGAAAATGTTGAAATGATTTTATAACAGACCCGAGTTCTGAAATTTAAATGTTGAAATATGTTTTTGTGCACTATGTCCTACCATAGCCTGATTGTTTTCTGGAACAGAATAACAATTTCCATAATTCCAGACCAGCAAGAAATTGAATAAGAAGATGATTTGTTACTGTTGCTGTAACACAGACTAATATAATTATCCTTCTGGAAATTATAGTTCAAACGGCAGATGAACCCTTGTGATTTATCCTATTAAGAAGTAAGATAACAAACTATGTGGCTCCTCTATTAGGGAGTATAACTATTTTGTGCAGAAATAGGAATATTTCTTCTTTCTTTCTGTAGCTTAAGCTCCTCATTCATGCAAACCACAGTATTCACATGAATTTGATAAATTAGTCAAATGGTTGTTTGAAGGTTTCATCAATCTTTTCCACTTTTTGGACTGAAATATTTTAGCCCAAATATTAAGTAAGGAAGCTAATATGTAATTGATAACAAATGTCATTTTATACTCTATGTATGTGATTGTGTGTGTGTATGTGCTTGTGTGTGTAATTATGTACAGATTCTTAAATTTTGTTTTTTAAATAAAAATATATATCTTTTCTTTTAATTACTTTTGAGGTGTGGCTAGGGCTATTCAGACTTCAAGGAGAGCTCTTAACAATCTCCTCAATCTTCTCAAAGAGAAAATTTAATTTGTGCAAACAAATTGTGGGAGCAGAAAAAACAAAGCAATTATATTTGGTCAAAATATATGTCATCCCTCATTGTGTAATGCCCAGATATACAAATTTTTCATCCAACTGATGAGGGAGTATTTTTGTTGTTGTTGTTGTTGTTGTTGTTGTTGTTGTTGTGATGGCTTTATTTTAACTGATGGCCACTAGAGGGTTTTACTGAATTTTGAGGCAAAACTATTGTGCCGTCACAAATCATACTAATGTAACTTAATAATATGACGATTATCTTTACCATTATCTCCATCAAAAATTCACATCAAGACAGTGCAGAGCTGTACTCTAAGATTTTTTTTTATGTAATTGTAACTGCATGGGAACGTATAGCATACTACTACCATCGCTATAATATTTCTCTCCCTTGCTTTGCCCCCTCCCACCCCATCTCCATCCACATTTTAGAGAGGTATTTCTACGATTTAAATGAATTGTCTCCTCAAAAGCTCTCCCTTGTGATTGGAAACTGCAATCTGGGTTCTAAATCATGGTGAGAGTTCATAAATATAGCAAGTTTCCTACTTCAGAGTTTGCCTGATATGCTTTTGTGAATTTTATAACATGCCAATTAGGATGGTTTGAAGAAATGGCTGATTTTTTTAAATTAATTTTTGTAAGCCATAGGCCATTATTTTGAAAATAATGAAGGAACAACAGAACCCATGAGGGACCTATGCTTCTTCCTTCCACCCCTCCGAATATGATATGAAAGAAGACAACACTTATCAACTTTATGAGATGATATTCTACTCCTGATGTGAGCCCATCTTGTATCTTCCTAATATTCCAAGAATATGAGAGGCCCAATCATTTATGTCTTCCACTGCTTCTTTTAAGAAACATGTAAAATGCCTCTAATGAATGTGTAGTCATACATCTAACATTACCAAGAAGTAAAGATTTTTTTCCCTTCACTATATGACTCAAATCTTATGAATTCTCCCTAACTTATTATTTTACATTCTGATCTTTTTCTTTTGGAGATGAGAATCATCTATGCAGCTTATTCATGTACACAGAGTGATATACATAAATGCTTAATGTATTAACTGTTCCCTTACAATGAGCATCAGAATGCCAACAAGAGGTTCTCAGCCAAAGGTGCTTTTGGAAATTTTAAAACTGTAACATTCAGAATCCTCAACTGAATCCACTTAGTGTTTTTCCTTTTTCATGCAACCTCACATTTACTTAGAGGATTGATTTCCCTTGAAATCCACTTCTGTCATATTTCTAAAAGCCCAGGCATAAAAATTGATATTCTTGTGAACTTTGGCTACTTAATATCTGTCATATTTCTTCCCAAGATTGACTTTTGAATGGCATTATTTAAAATGTAGTTATATGCTGTGACTCTTTCCCAGGTGAAACTCTCCCATCAATCAGTCTGCATCAAGAAATGAGTGTTCTCTGCTCTGCAAAGCTCTCTGCACACTAACAATAAGCAAAGTGCTCACTCTGTCACAAACCACAGTTTGGGTCTTGAGGAAATGGAGCAATGAAAAGCGTGGAATTCATCTTCAACTTTTATCAGGCCCTAGAGTTGGCAAATGAATTGTTTTTCTGGGCAAATTAACTTATGCCCCAACTATTGGGATGAGTTTTTTCAGATGATTGATGAATTGACCCCAGCTGGAACATCTGTAGAAGTAATGCCCCGTTTAGGATACTGTGAAAGCAAGTACTATCATCCTTTTTGTCTATTCTTTGGTCTCTAGCAGGAAAAAAAACAGCTCTACGTGGAAAGATTATTTCTTTTGTGTTTTTCATGCCAACTGAAAAACTGGCATTGATCTTTCTGCAGTCATCTCCCCAAGGCTGAAAGGCATGTAGGATATTGAAAAAAGTTAAAAAAATAGACATTTAATTTAGCCTTTTTAAATTCTAGTTAAATAGCCAACTAGTTATTTAAAGAATGTTTCCTTTGAGCAGTATAATTCTGGTGCACTGTCTGAACTACTAGAATGGAATATAATGTTTTCCACCTAAAGATTTTCATTCTGTCTGTGGCTTGCATTGCTGTCTCATGTGAAGTTGCTGTCAGCAGGTCAGAAAGCCCCACATGATTTTTCTTTTGTCTGATACAGTAGATTCATCTAACTCTTTTGTTTTAGGAGTGCAAGCAAACTTTTCCTTCTGATTCTCAAAATATTTTTTCTATTTTTTATATTTAACTAACTTCCTGTTTTTTTCTTCTTTTGCTGTTTTTGGAACTTGGGCTATTTCCTTTGGCTGATGATATTGTCCTAGTAGTAGATAACATTGGAAGGTAACCAGAAGCCTAGAAACAAATGATTTATTAACATACAATTTTTGTCTAGTTTGTAAGAATATGTTGAGGATGTTCCTCCCTTTTAAAATTCATGTATTTTGTAGATATGGAATACAGTTACAGAAATTGCTCATGTTCTATTTGACTGTTAACTCTACATCCTTTTGGGCTTAGATATTTAACATCCCTACTTGAAAGAACAACTCATTGGGATCTGAATCAAAGATTGTCCTCTTCCCTCCTGAGATCAAATACATTATGAGCAGAACTGCTAAGTCAAGGCAGTTCAGCTGAGAATCCACTTAGGGTATTGTGTAAAGGTGATGTATTTAGCTGAATGCTGACTTTTTTTGTACTTACCACATACATATTTTATTACTGTATTTTCTTTTTATCTATTTTATCCACTAATCAGATTCTGTATTTTACTTTTATTTGATATAGACATAAAACTAATAAATTAATTAAACTACTACTACTCGATTATTATTTTGCTTGAAATATGTTTTTGATAAATTTAAAATAATGTTTTACGTAAAAGAAATTTAATATCAGCATATTGCTGCTTTATTATTTGGGTTTTTTTTCTCCTTTTGGTTAAATATGTTGTATTTAATATTTTTCAAATCTACTCACGCTGAGAGGCTGTCCTACTTAAGCTCATTTTCATTTCATTGGGATTTACTAGAGAGAACTGGTTATTTATTTGTTTCAAGTATTTCTATGCCACCCCAATCAAAACAACTCTGAACAGCTGATGCAGAAAGAAAAATACAATATATAACATGCCCATATTCAGTATATATGCAAACATGCAAATATATATACACTGTGTGTGTGTGTGTGTGTGTGTGTGTGTGTATGTGTGTGTAAAATACAGCCGCATTAGAACAATGCAAAGTAGATAGAATTAAACAGATGTCAACATCAAATAAAGTCGGAAGAAGCTCTCCAAAACATCTTTATCTTCAAGAGCCTTTGAAAGACCAGTGAAAAACAACTTTTCCACATTATTTGCATAGCAAAAAAAAAAGCAGCACCCTCTTTCTTCAGCCCCTTAAATCTGTCCAAAGTGTCAGATTTGCAGAGATCTCTCCCTGGTAGATTTAATGGGTTGCACCAAAACTGATTGTAGAAGATAACCATGAATGCTTTATAAGTTAAAACCAGCATCTTCAATTACATCCAGAAACCCATTAGCATTCTGTTTTATTTATTTACTACATATTTAAATGTATTGGCTGCCCAAATATAGTGGATTCTGGGTGGCTTAAAAAATAAAGAAATAAATATATAAACAGTGAGAAACATTAACTCAACAGGCAGCCTGGGCAATGCATGGTTTATAATACCAGGGATAAGTATTTCCAATGTTGGGAGCCCAAAGGTATGGAGGCTGCTGCATTTTGAAACAATAAAAGTTTCTAAATATTGTTTAACAGCAGTGGATAGTGTTATAACACTGGATAGTGTTATAACAGGGGTGAAATAGACTTACCTTCCTTATCAGCTTAGAAGTCCACATGCTGCGCATGCACAGAAGGTAAAAAACACCCGGGCGGTGGGTGTTGCCGGTGGTTCAGCGATCACTACCAGATCGCCGAACCACTGGCCATGATGGTTATTGGATCACGAGATCAGGTCAGAACCAGGAGCATTTCACCCCTGTGTTATATCTAGACAGATGGCAGAAGGCCATATTTTACTGTCGCTAAGTCCTCCTGTTCCAAATAAGACTGCAAATGGCTTATCAGCTGGAGAAGGTATAGTGCCATCTGGTCACTGCTTTCACTTTCTGATCTAGAAGACCTCTAAGTTGTAAATCTGTTCCCTGATTTGAATATTTGCTCATCAGCTCCAGCCATGAATGAGGACATCCATGTAGAAACAATAACTCCGACATGTCACAGTTCTAGACCCTGGTAAACACTCAGCATGGTTGGGAAAGGATGGCCACAGCATCTGCCTCAAGACCCAGGGCAGCAATGTAGAACTAGATATCATCACCATAATGAACATATTGTACCCCAAGCTAGTGAATGTGTTTCCTAGCAGCAACATATAGATATGGGAAAGTAGATGAGATGAGAGTGATCCCTGTGGAACCCCACAAGTCAGGGACTACCAGGTAACTTCTCTGTCCCTACCAATGTAGATTGGAATTGCCCATTAAGGAAAGAGGGAAATCATTGCAAAACAACCAAGCAGTCAAAAAGGAGATCCAACATCTTCTTAAAAACTTCCAGTGTTGGAGCATTCACAACTTCTGGAGACAAGCTGTTCCACTGATTAATTATTCTGTCAGGAAATTTCTCCTTAGTTCTAGATTGCTTCTCTCCTTGACTAGTTTCCACCCATTCTTCTTGTCCTGCCCTCAAGTGCTTTGGAGAATAGCTTGACTCCCTCTTCTTTGTGGCAGCCTCTGAGATATTGAAAGACTGCTATCATGTCTCCCCTAGTCCTTCTTTTCATTAAACTATCACAGTAAAAAATATCAAAAGCTATTGACAGATCTATCACAGTTCAATTGGGTTCATTTCTCTTATCCGGGTCACAACATAGGTCACCTAGGAGAACAAAGAAAACCAGGCCTGAAAAGGGTCCACATAATCTGCTTCCTCTAAGATTCTACAAAGTTAGTTTACCACCACAATCTCAACAACCTTCACAAAGTAGAGACCAGTCAGTAGTTTGTTTTTTTAACATCTCTGGGTCCAGGGATGGCCTTTTAAGGGAAAGATATACCACAGCCTCTTTCGGGACTGCTGAAAACTTCTCCTTCCCACAGTGAGATATTGACGAAGTAGTCATTCACAAGCAAACTTCATGAACAAGCTGTGAAAGGCAGGAGTCCAACAACCACATAGCAGAAGACATAAAAGGCAGCACTTTATTCATTTTCTCAAATATCACAAACCAGAAGTAGACCCAGATAACAGGTGGAAATGGTGGTCCATTTCCACCCACCCCCATAAACTATGTCCAATTGGAATTAAGGCTACAGGGAATCTGAGCACTGAATGTCAAAATTCAGAGATTGGACAACCATTTGTCTAAAATGATATAGGGTTTCCTGCTTAAGCAGGGGGCTGAACTTGGAGACCTCCAAGGTCCCTTCCAACTCTGTTATTCTATTCTACTCTACTCTACTCTACTCTACTCTACTCTACTCTACTCTACTCTACTCTACTCTACTCTACTCTACTCTATTCTATTCTAAAATGATGCATAAAATTCTTACACTAGCCAAGAGGAAGACTATAATCATCACCCACCACTTAGACACAAACAACCTGCTTTCTAACAAGCAGTTTGGTTTCAGGAAAAATTTGTCCTGTAATCTACAACTCCTACATTGCAGAAACATTTGGACCACACAACTCGACCAGGGTAAAGCAATAGATGCAATTTTCATAGGCAAAGCTTTTGATTGAGTGGTACACGGCAAACTACTGTTAAGACTAAGCTCTTACGGTATTTCAAGATCCCTGCACAAGTGGATAGCCATGTTCTTGTCAAACAGGCAACTAGTAGTCAAAATAGGGAACGCCCTATCAAATCCAGCACCAGTTAACAGTGGTGTCCCCCAAGGCACCATTTTAGGACTCACACTTTTTCTGCTTTACATAAATGACCTTTCGATCATTTATATAATTATATTATAAGCAATCATATTATAAGCAGCTCTGTCCTCTTTGAGGATGATGTAAAACTATTCAACACCACTGACAATACTGCTGCCCTACAAAGAGACAGTTGCGCAATTGGCAACTCCAAATCTCAACTAACAAATGCTCTGTCTTACACATTGGCAACAAAAATCAGAACACCAAATACAAGCTGGGTAGATACAACCTCATAGATCACTGTATCAAGGACCTAGGAGTACTCATCTCAAATGATCTAAGCCCCAGAGTTCACTGTAACAGCATTGCCAAAAAGGCATTAAGAATTGTTAACCTAATTTTGTGAAGCTTCTTCTCCGGTAACATTGTACTGCTAACTAGGGCATACAAAACCTTTGCCAGACTAATTCTTGAATACAGCTCATCTTCCTGGAATCCACACTGTATATCGGACATTAATACAATTGAGCAGGTTCAGAGGTATTTCACGAGAAGAGTACTCCACTCCTGTGCTCATAATAAAATCCCTTATGCTACCAGGCTCGAAATTTTGGGCCTGGGCAACCTGGGCAACCTGAAACTACACTGCCTGTGGTCTGACATAGTACACAAAATAGTACAATGTCCTAGAATAGAATAGAATAGAATAGAATAGAATAGAATAGAATAGAATAGAATAGAATAGAATAGAATAGAATAGAATAGAATAGAATAGAATAGAATAGAATAGAATAGAATTTTATTGGCCAAGTGTGATTGGAC
This sequence comes from Ahaetulla prasina, assembly GCF_028640845.1. Classification (NCBI taxonomy): domain Eukaryota; kingdom Metazoa; phylum Chordata; class Lepidosauria; order Squamata; family Colubridae; genus Ahaetulla; species Ahaetulla prasina. Next base: position 32,766,326 of record NC_080543.1, on the reverse strand, counting down.
ACACAAGGAATTTGTCTTGGTGCATATGCTCTCAGTGTACATAAAAGAAAAGATACGTTCATCAAGGTACAACATTTACAACACAATTGATGATCAATATATCAATATAAATCATAAGGATTGCCAGCAACAAGTTATAGTCATACAGTCATAAGTGGAAAGAGATTGGTGATGGGAACTATGAAACGATTAATAGTAGTGCAGATTCAGTAAATAGTCTGACAGTGTTGAGGGAATTATTTGTTTAGCAGAGTGATGGCCTTCGGGAAAAAACTGTTCTTGTGTCAACTACCTGTCAACTTCAGCTTCAATATCAATAATACTCAGGCAAACTATAAATACAAATTCAAGGTAAACCGCTCCAAACTCAATTGCAGAAAATATGACTTCAGCAACAGAGTGGTCAATGCCTGGGATGCTCCGTTGTTGCTCCGTTGTTGCATCCTCAAACCCCCACAGCTTCAAACTTAAATTATCTACTGTCAACCTCACCCTATTTCGAAGAGGTCCGTAAAGGGGGCGTGTATAAGCGCACCAGTGTGCCTACCGTCCCTGTCCTACTGTCCCCATTTATTTGTACTCATTTCCTATACTCATGTCCATGTCCATGTTTATACTTATACCTGTTATCTTGTACATGTTTAAATAAATAAATAGTTTCTGAATGGTAGCTGTCTTACTGCCATTGCGAATGCCCAAATGTGGGCATATAACCATGTCTGGTCAGATTTGTTTTCAGATTTCCTCTATTGATGTTCCAGGCATCATGGTGGTACTTCATCCCTCAAATAACTCAGTAAACCAAAATCCCCTTTGGAATCAGTCCTCAGAAAGAGGATGTTCAGGGTCAATAATGTCAGGGCTTGGCTTATTTCCTTATATAGCTACTTACTAGATGCTGAACAAAAATGCCTACTAGAAAACTCAGAAAATCTCTTATGTACCCTCTGAAAATCAGTTGGATCCATTAGACACCTGGGGCAATTGGTCCTACTGCCCTATAGAAGTTCTAAGAACCTACTAATTAGGTAATAGCATGATTGTACCTTACCTCACAAACAACATAGAACTCTGTTTAAGAACTGTCCAAGAATAAACAGTCATCTTGAGGCATTCTTTATTTGAAATGCTGCCCAGCCTAATTTTAGATCAGAGATGAAAGAATTATAAAAACAAAGAAAAGGACATTAAGGTTCTTTATTAACAATTCACTTCCAAATATTTTATACAGCATACTGATCAATCTTTCTGACAATGGTAGGATGTATTATGATTCTATTTAAATTCATAATTTAATAATTAGTGAGAATTATTAGAAAAAATTACTAATGAGCAATATAACATTTGCCATTGATGAATAGCTTATGCAAATTATATGATTATTCTCTTTCGTACTTTTTTTCTGATAATTTTTCTTTCTTTTCGGCATAAATGGTCATTCAACTATTAGAAGATGCATGTTTTTGGTTCCATATAATCATTTTAAAATCCCTTCAGGACTAACAGTGAATAGTTTATTCATATACAATAGATCATGTCTATAATACATTTATACTTTTATTAGCATTTTCCTTTACCGGTGTAGAATATCCACAGAATGATTTTTGTAGCCTTTTGTATTTTTTCAATCTTCTGGAATTCACAGTCTATTTGTTTTATTTCTGTCTTTTGACCAGTGCCATAAGATCACCCTGACCTAGGTTACTGAGGTTGCTATCAGATAACAATTGAATGATACCTACTGATACTAAATCTGCCAGATGCTTCCCCATTTTTCTCTCATTAATCTCTTTCCAGCATGTTTTGAATTACTCATGGTCCCAATGAAAAGAGGATTTTCATAACTAACACTTCTACACTTCTACAATGTTAAAATTGTGCTTTTTTATACTGTAAAAACAGTTGAACCAATGAGCCATTTGTCATGCATCTTAATTTTAATATGAAATACTAATCAGCCTTTACAGTCATGTTCCCCCCTTGCACCGTTATCTTTTTTATGAGCACATTAGCATTGTTATTAAGGGAGAGGACTCATATGGACATAAACACACTTAACATTTATTTATTCCTTCCTTTGAGTTCATCATTGGAGACAATCACCTATGCTTCAGAAACAGATGCTATCACTTTTGTTAGCATTATGGAGGTTTGATATTAAAGGAATTAAACCTGTAGAATATTTGATGTCATTAGATCATGGGTTGTTTTATGTATATTGTGCAGTCATTTCTTTGTTGTGACAGATTCATCTTGTTGCATCATTCCATAAAACAAAAATGACTTTGTATAGTCACTGCTTCATTCTGATAGCAGAGAATGGGAAATGCCCATGTATCATTCTTGGCTGAGAGAATTCTATGCCAGAACTTGACATAAAATTTCTCAAAAGTATTCTTCCACTGCAGAAGAGGTTTGGATTTTTATATCAGGTTCTCAAGATGCTTAAGAACTTATTTCAGAGTTATCCTGTTTTTGTTTTCAAGCTTGCTCTAGAGATTGTAGTGGGTACAGTTATTTTCTGTTGCACAAGTTTTCTTCATTCTGAAGCATCCTTGGTTGCCATCATTTCCAACTCTGAAAACAACAGAGTATTTCCGATTGAATGTTCCCCACTTCTTTGGAATACAAGGAAAGCTTGGGATGCCAGGGAAACTGCCTACCACTAGAGACATGATTGGGTAATGAAAGGGAAGGTAACTAAATAGTGAATAACACTATATCCCACTAATGATAATTTGTCTGGCATTCTTATTTTCCTTGAAATAAATGTTCAGAGAAAAAATTCTTTCTATCAATTTGAGTGAGAAATGGTAGAAAAAATGCAGGAAAAAAATGATTTAATCTGAAGGACTCACTGGAGAAGAGCCTAATGCTGGGAAAGATTGAGGGCAAAAGAAGAAGGGGACGACAGAGAACGAGGTGGCTGGATGGAGTCACTGAAGCAGTAGGCGTGAGCTTAAATGGACTCCAGGGGATAGTAGAGGACAGGAAGGCCTGGAGGAATGTTGTCCATGGGGTCGTGATGGGTCAGACATGACTTCGCAACTAACAACAACAACAATTGATTTAAAGAGGATGCAAGTCCATAATGCAAACCATTGGTAGTCCCAAAAGTACTTTTCAAAAGGCAACTGGACCTTCTTGATTTTTTCTTTTAAAAACATTTTGCTTCTCATCCAAGAAGTTTCTTCAGTAGAACAAAGAATCTCCATAAATATTAAACTATTAGTATTTTTAGGTGCTCTCTCATGATCTATACTTTTTGAAGTATTTGCATTAATTAATTAATTAATTTTATTTATTTGTCACAATATACATAAGCATCACACAAAAATATTATATAATATATAAACATATATATGAGGAAATTCTTTTGCTTTTTCTCAACACCCAGCTTTCACAACTATGTTATTAGTAGAAAAGAAATTGTCATTGCTTAACTATCAATCAAATCTTTATTATAGTCATAGACTACCATAAGAAGGGTGGAATATAAATAATGATTTTAAAAGCAAATAATGAAAATAAACAAAGGTAACAACACAATAGTTAGCTTGCTTAACTATTCTTAACTATTCTCTTCATATTTGATATTATACAAACATGCTTGTCTTTCAAAATATTGCCTACATTTTTCACTAACTTCTCCCTAGAATTAACTCCTCTTTATGTGGCCAGCAGGTTGTTCATCTTTATTCTTAAGCCTAAGAAAGAAAATTTACCACTTTCATTTTTAGTGAGCTCACAAAGCATGCTGGTTAATATTACCTTTGTCTTCTTAATGTGTAACATTAACCCAGATTTTTCCTCCTCCATATTTACTTTTATAATGTGCTTCTGTGAGATCTTTTTACTTTCAGTTAACAAAATGGTTAATCTACAAATCCTCCAAGTGTGATTTCATCTATTATCTCTTCCAGTTCTGCCATCCTTATATTTAAAACAAATTACGGGGACAATATTCTTTCTTTAGCATTATTTGCTTTAATTAGATCTCTTTCACAATTACTTCTGAATAGTCCTATCTTATTTTTCTGTCATTCCTCTGATTTTCTTAAAACATCTGTCAATATTGTTAATTTTCCTAAGTTGCATTCTTGATTGAGCTATTGATTCTTCCGCTTTCTTCTTGCCTTTCAAAGTCTGCATTTAGTTACCATTCTATACATCCTCCTTCTTGTTGCAGTGTTTTCATCCTCCATCTTTCCCTAAATATCATGATAGATATTATTCTGAAAGCCACTTGGAACTTTTTCAATTATTGATTTGTTTGTCTGGTTAACTTGTATGACTGCCCTATACAGTCATTTTTTGCTTTGGTTTTCACAATATCTCTAATCTTTTTCTATAGCAATTTGGTTTCTCTTTTGCATGGTAATCCTACTCACGAGACCATCTGCTAAAAATTAAGGAACATTTCTTTAAGGAGCAGCTTTCTTTAATCTCACCCCCGCCTGTCTTTACAAACACGGAGGAGATTCTAACTCAGGAGGAGGCAATTCCCACGGAGCCATGGATTACTAAAAAAACCAAACGACGGAAACGAAGGAAAAGAGGTAAACGATCTGGGATCTTAAACAGATTAAGAACTCGCATTAAAACTCCTCTGCCTTCAATTTTCCTAACAAATATACGCTCACTTGCAAATAAGATGGATGAAATACTCCTCTTAAACAAATACTATTCTGATTTTCGCAATTCAGCAGTCCTATGCTTCTCTGAAACCTGGTTAAATGAATCAATTGAAAATAGCAGCCTGAACATTCCAGGATTTCAAATTGAACGATCAGACAGGATTCCAGAAACATCTGGTAAAAAGAAAGGAGGAGGCTTATGCCTATATATTAATTCAACCTGGTGTCAAGATTTTAACATAATTTACAAATTCTGTGACAACAATTTAGAGACTCTAATTATCAACTGCAAACCTTACTATTCGCCTCGTGAATTTTCCTCATTTCTTCTAATTGCTGTTTATGTCCCACCACAAGCCTGTGTAAACAAGGCATTACGAACTCTAGCTGACCAAATCATGGAGGCTGAAGCCAAACACCCTGATTCACTGGCCATTGTTTTGGGAGATCTAAACAAGGCAAACTTAAGGAAAGAACTACCAAAATACTTTCAGCATGTCAATTGTCCCACCAGAGGCAAGAATACTCTAGACCACTGCTACACAACACTAAAAGATGCCTATCGGTCTTTACCACGTGCAGCTGTAGGACACTCTGATCATTGCATGATTCACCTTGTACCTGCTTACAGGCAAAGACTTAAAGCCATAAAACCAATAATTAAATCAGTGAAAACCTGGACGGAGGAATCAGAATTAAAGCTACAGGCATGTTTTGACTGCACTGATTGGAATATTTTAAAGATACCTCTGCAGACCTGGATGAACTCACAGATACTGTAACATCATATGTCAGCTTCTGTGAAGACCTATGTGTACCTACAAGGAACTTGCGAATACACAGTAACAACAAACCTTGGTTTACACCTAAACTTAAGCAGCTACGACATTCCAAAGAGGAAGCCTACAGAAAAGGTGATAAAATGCTGTACAATCAGGCCAGAAATGCACTAACAAGGGAGATAAGAGCAGCAAAAAGAAGCTACTCTGAAAAGCTAAAGAATCAATTTTCAGCAAATGAACCAGCAAACATGTGGAAAACTCTTAAAAATATCACCGGCTATGGCAAACCTCCTTCCAAGGCTGAAGGTAATCAACAACTGGCAGATGACCTGAATGAGTTTTACTGCAGGTTTGAAAGGAAACTACAGCCACCTATCTCCACAACCCCCATCTCAGACACACCAACAACAGCCAAGCCTCCTACAACTGACCCCATTTCATTGGGTTCACAACCCCTAGTGATCACAGAAAAGGAAGTGCAGGACCTATTTCACAGACAAAAGCCAGGAAAAGCTCCAGGCCCAGACAAGATAACTCCTTCTTGCTTAAAAGTCTGTGCTGACCAATTGGCCCCCATCTTCACCCATATTTTCAATAAATCACTAGAGATGTGTTATGTTCCTTCTTGTTTCAAACGCTCTACCATCATCCCAGTGCCGAAGAAGCCCACCATCAAGGAACTGAATGACTACAGACCAGTTGCTTTAACATCTGTAGTCATGAAAACCTTTGAAAGGCTAGTGCTTTCCTACCTGAAAACCATCACGGATCCGCTGTTAGACCCCTTGCAATTTGCATACCGAGCAAATAGATCAACAGATGATGCTGTTAATATGGCTCTGCACTACATCCTACAACATCTTGAGTCTCCAAAGACCTATGCAAGGGTCCTTTTTGTAGACTTTAGTTCAGCATTCAATACCATCATTCCAGACATTCTTCTAACTAAGCTAAACCAGCTACAGGTACCGGAACAGACTTGTAAGTGGATCACAAGCTTTCTAACAAACAGGAAGCAGCAGGTGAAGCTAAGCAAGATCACATCAAATACCTGTACAATTAGCACAGGGCCCCCAAGGCTGTGTGCTCTCCCACTTCTCTTCTCTCTGTATACCAATGACTGCATCTCCAATGATCCATTTGTTAAGCTACTGAAGTTCGCAGATGACACAACAGTGATTGGTCTCATTCGAGACAATGACGAATCCGATATAGACGAGAGGTCAACGACTAGCCTTGTGGTGCAACCAAAACAATCTGGAACTGAACACACTCAAAACCGTAGAAATGGTGGTAGACTTTAGGAAAACCCTTCCATACTTCCACCTCTCACAATACTTGACAACACAGTATCAACAGTAGAAACCTTCAAATTTCTGGGTTCTATCATATCGCAAGATCTCAAATGGACAGCTAACATCAAAACATCATTAAAAAGGACAACAAAGAATGTTCTTTCTGCGCCAACTCAGTAAGCTCAAACTGCCCAAGGAGCTGCTGATCCAATTCTACAGAGGAATTATTGAGTCTGTCATTTGCACCTCTATAACTGTCTGGTTCGGTTCTGCAACCCAACAAGAAAAACAGACTTCAGAGGATAATTAGAACTGCAGAAAAAATAATTGCTACCAACTTGCCTTCCATTGAGGACCTGTATACTGCACGAATCAAGAAGAGGGCTGTGAAAATATTTGCAGATCCCTCGCATCCTGGACATAAACTGTTTCAACTCCTACCCTCAAAACGACGCTATAGAGCACTGCACACCAGAACAACTAGACACAAGAACAGTTTTTTCCCGAAGGCCATCACTCTGCTAAACAAATAATTCCCTCAACACTGTCAGACTATTTACTGAATCTGCACTACTATTAATCGTTTCATAGTTCCCATCACCAATCTCTTTCCACTTATGACTGTATGACTATAACTTGTTGCTGGCAATCCTTATGATTTATATTGATATATTGATCATCAATTGTGTTGTAAATGTTGTACCTTGATGAACGTATCTTTTCTTTTATGTACACTGAGAGCATATGCACCAAGACAAATTCCTTGTGTCCAATCACACTTGGCCAATAAAAAAAAAATTCTATTCTAAATTCTATTCTATTCTAATCTGTTAAATTTACTTTAATTCTTTGTATTTATTTTATATTTTAACAGTCTTCCAGATCAAGACTTGCTGGAACAATTATTCTTTAAAAACAAATCTAGGTTTAAGCCAGGGGTGAAATCCAGAAGGTTCTGACAGGTTCTGGAGAACCGGTAGTGGAAATTTTGAGTAGTTCAGAGAACCGGCAAATACCATCTCTGGCTGACCCCAGAGTGGGGAGGGAATGGAGATTTTCCAATATCCTTTCCCCAGGAGTGGGGAGGGAATGGAGATTTTGCAGTATCCTTCCTCTGCCATGCCCATCATGCGACGCCCACAAAACTGGTAGTAAAAAATTTGAATTTCATCACTTGTTTAAACTATATATTTGAACCACAAATAATCTGCACCCGGAAGTATCCTGGCTGACTGGATTGAATTTTTCTAGTTTCTAATTATACTATGATTGTGTGAATGCATTGTATGTGGTATAACTGATGGTGCATGTTTCGATAAAGAGAGAGAGCTGCATGTTTTGTGGTTTGGGAGATGTGGAAAGATTCATTATTTTTATACTGAGAACCTTTTTGGGGAAAGGTTTGGATTATGGTGATCTATTTTGTTCTGGTCTGAAGAAAAAATAAGCCTAAATTCACTTATTCTCAGTTCTTATTTCTTGTAAGTGGAGGCAAAAGTTACAATTATTAAACATTTCTGGCTTTATTTTAACTGCATCTCAGCCTTGTCATAAAGAGGGCAAGTATATCATCAGCTCCAATTTCTACTGTAACCTTTAGACTAGTATTGTGGGAAATTATGACTGCAGCCTTTCAATCAATGTCTAACAGAGAATCATAGAGTTGGATGCTCACAGCCTTCTCAGTTTTTCACAGCGTTGGCTAGATAGAGGATCATTCGCTGAAGAGACCAACAGAAGTGCACTGGTCTGATCTTTACATGATAGGATCAACCCCTACCCCTTGATGAGACTTTATTCTAAGGAACAGTATATCTATATCTATGAGTCTTTGAACACACAAGTTGCCTTTTATTACAAAGTGAGGTAACCTAACTCTGGTAGCATGAGGGCAGCACCCCCACATGAAACAAAATCTACGTATCAAGACTCCAAGAGAAGCTGTCATTCTGAACAATACAGTTAGCAACGGACACATGGCTGGAACAGAAATAATCCATTATGCTGTAGATCTTTTATCATTCTCCCCTTTCCCCCAGTGCTCTTCTCTTTTCCCTATTTGTGCTCTACTTTGCTGTATGCAAACCGCAACTCCCTCTTTTCTCTATTCAGCTTTATTTTTCTGAACATTCATTAACTACTCACAAAAGACCACGCATGGTAGAAGGAAGTAGCAATTATCTGCTGATTCTGATCCATGTTTAATGGTCAGAGATTAGCATTAGCAGTAATAATGGAGTGTGGGACACAGGCTATTTAGGACTGAGGAGCTGACAAGGATCCAACTGGCAGTTCTCAGATGGAAGAAAGGGAGGGTTTGGTGGTGAAAAGTGACGTGTTTGCAAAAGTGATGGAGGAAAATCAGATGCTTCTCTGAGATAGATTTTGAAATATCACATTCCTCCCTTCAAAATAATTGCCTACCTCGGTGTCACTTGTCTTTAATCAGACAGAAAGCCTATGCTTGCCATCTTATTTGGGCAGAAAATTCATTGGGAGTCATTGGGATTTTTCAATATCTCACAATGAAATGTCAAAAGGTTGGGAGGGGGGAGGGAGGCATATATTTTGCATTTTGCATCACCAGGACAGCACTTCTGAACTTGGCAGAATAAATGTCTGACCTAATCCTAATCACACGGCAATGCCAATCTGACACCATTGCAATGTCTCAGACCAACCAGATGACATGAAATTGGGCTTGGGCACTTGAGGACACACACTTCCTTCATTATTGGCCAGACTCTTTTCTCTATCTGACTTTATTTCTACCACCTGCCTGCCCTCCTATTACAAAGCAAACAGTAACACCTACCATTATCTCTAAATTGTGTCTCCCATACAGGCTTTGATAAGCATAAAAAACAAAACAGTAGTTAGTTTGGACATGTGCTCATTTGAACCCCCTCCCACCAAATGACAAGACCAGTCATTTGTTCCTTTGTGAAAAGATAAACCTATCTCAATCACAAGGTGGATCATGAAGATCCTTATGATTGTTACTTTCAGTTTACAAAGGAAAGGTAACATAAAACAATGAACAAATGAATAATAAAATAGAGGACATTAGAGAAGCAGGAAAAGCAAAGCTGCCACCCTTCATACCTTCCAATATGTCTTGATCCACCTTATGCTTCACTGTATATGACCCAGAAACAAGGTGATAGGCTGCAGCATATTATTTATTACAAGTTCATTAAAAAAATCCATGGCTAATAGTTACAAATGTCACTGCTTATTGTATAGACTACTAAGCAGTGGTGGGATTCAAAAAATTTTATACTGGTTCTGTGGGCATGGCTTGGTTGATGTGGCGTGGCTTGGTGGACATGACAGGGGAAGGATACTGTAAAATCTCCATTCCCACCGCATTCCAGGGGAAGGATACTGCAAAATCCCCATTTCCTCCCGATTAGCTGGAACTTGGGAGGCAGAGAATAGATGGGGGTGGGGCCAGCCAGAGGTGGTATTTGCCAGTTCTCCGAACTACTCAAAATTTCAGCTACTGAAAAAAAAAATCCACTACCAGTTCTCCAGAACTGGTCAGAACCTGCTGAATACCACCTCTGCTACTATGTTTACAAGGGTATAGACAGGAAGCAAAGTGAACAAATAATGTTCACCATACAGCCTAGAGTTCCGGAAAGCAAGAAAGTGCTTATCAAGTGAATGCTGTAGTTGCAGCAAATTTAATTTCCTAGATATTTTCAAAACTTAGAGTTTTGGTGTGTGGCTGGTTATTGTTTTACTGTATTCCTCTCTGATCAACTTGAGGGGCAGCAGGACATGATTTTCAATGCCTAAATATACTACTTCGTAACACACCCACATAATCCTTGGGAGTAATGTTTTTTGAATAGAATAGAATAGAATAGAATAGAATAGAATAGAATAGAATAGAATAGAATAGAATTCTTTATTGGCCAAGTGTTATTGGACACACAAGGAATTTGTCTTGGGACATATGTTCTCAGTGTACACAAAAGAAAAGAATTTGGCATATATGGACTCTGACTTTGTTATTCACAGGGGAAAAAATACACAGGGTAGGTGCAAGAAGCACGAGAAAGGCTAATCTGATTTATCATTACTTCAACCTGATTTTTTTTTAATTGCTGCGAGTTGATTAGTTTTATGTCCAAATTATAAGTCTTCTCAGATCAAAACCTTTCATAGGAAATGCATTTTGTAACTTAAGCTTTCACAGAAACTGTCATTCAGTAAAGTTATTTTTTTTAAAAAACCTATGTGCTTAGAGGTTGTACAAGATCCATGGTGTCAGCAGCAAATTCCCATGCAGTTATAATAATAGTACCATCAGGTAAAGAACATCAATGAAAATATATGCATTCAATTTGTGCAGAACATGAATAAAGGAGAGAGTCCTTGCTGACTCGAAGTAATTCTGTCGTGAGAGACTTCTTGATGAACTCTCCACTCTCTGTATTGATCTGCACTCCTTGCCCCTTGTAATATAGTCATCACTTCCTTCACAAGCAGCTAAGAGGTGCAGGTGAAAGTGGGTGACTTAGGCTATATTAATCATTATGGAAGCAAGAGAGTCAGAGATAACTACCAAATATGTCTGTGTCCAGTGGCCTCAGTAATAAAAAGCATTGCCACTTAATGGCCTCTCAGACATAAAATTAGAATTAGTTTTGCAGTTGTGATCAGAATAGCTGTCCACAGAATTTAAGGTGAATGAGATGCCAGCAAGATCAATCTAAGGTAAAAGCAATAGATTATACTTGTGGTACTCTACTGCTTTTTCTTTCTGCTCTAAACAAGACAGCTAGGTCAGGAATTTGAAGGGGGCTGCATATTTGCTGCAAGCTCCAAAGGAAGGGGCATCTCTTCCATATCACTGATCTATTGATTATATGCTATCAACTCATTTTAGAGTCCTAGTGAGCACATAGATAAATCTTCTCCAGGACAATCTATCCCCAACCTATTCATACAAGTACCCCAGTGATGGACTCATTACCATTGTAACCAAGTCCTCTTCTCTTTCTTTCCACCTTTCCTAGCATTACAGCCTTTTCCAGAGAGCTGTATCTACATATGTGTCCAAAGTAGGATAATTTAAGCTGATTATTTTTTTTCAAGTGAATTTGATTTATTCAATGATCTATTGATTTGTTTTCTGAGCTGTCCATAGTATTTTCTCCAAATACCATGAACTCTCCAGGAGTCTTCTCCAACCTCAAAGTTCAAAGGTGTCAATATTCTTCCTATCTGCTTCTATAAAGTCCATAGAGTGTCACAGGAAATATATAGGCTTGCATGATTTTGATCTTTGTAGATATAGAACTTGATAGAACAGCCATGAAGACCTTGGAAAAGATATTTAAAATCTGATTCTAGTCTGTGATGTATTTCTTGACTATTTGTCCCTTTATTGTTGATTTACTAAAAGGCAGAAGCACTTCAATATCTTCATTGTCAGTTTTAAGGCTGTTTGTTCTACTTTTGCCATTGGTTTGGTCTTTATATTTAATTTTAGTTCATCTTTTTCACTGTGCACTTTGATTTTTAGTACTGGGCTTGCAGAACCTTTATATTTACAGCTATCAGAGTAGTTTCATCAAGCACACTACAGGTTATTACAGTTTCTTCCTCCAATTTTAAAAATCTACTCTTTTTTTTTCAATCACTTTTTCCTTAATATTCAACATATAGGTTGAATAAATAAGAAAGACTATGCAGCCTTGCTATGCCCTATTTCTCCAAGTTCTGCCCACATTTGGTTTCCTTTTTAAGTTTCTCATAAGGATGATGAGATGTTCTGGAATTCTTATTTTTTTTCTAAGAACTTTCCACAGCTTGACATGATCAACAAAAGCTTGTTTATAATCCATGAGGCATATGCTGATTGTTTTTTGCATTCTTTGGCTTTCTCAATTAACCAGCATGCATCTGCAATAATGTTTCATGTTCATTGGCTTTTTCTAAAGCCGTCTTGAACATCTGCCATCTCTTTTTCTATATAGGGCTCTAATCTTCATTGGATGATCCTAAGCATTATTTTGCTACCAAGTGAAATTAAAGATATTGTATGATAGTTTGCAGACTCTGTTAAGTCTCCTCGTTTTGTGTATTGAAATGTACTGTAGAGTGCCTTCTTCCAATCAGGTGGCTACTATATTGTTCTCCAGATTTGCTGAAGTAACTTGATTAGAATTTTGACTGATTCTTTTTCTGTCATTTCTTCTGTTGCTTATCCTATTTCAGTGGGTATTCCATCAGTCCCCATAGCCTTTTAATTTGGTAATGATGTGAGTGCTGACCTATGGGTATATGTTTAAGGTCATATAATTACTTAATTAATGATGATAATTACTGGCTTTCCTCTTCCACTTTAGCCATCCAGTATTTTCCTGGGCTCCAAGATCACTGCAGATGGGGACTGCAACCAAGAAATTAAAAGATGCCTGCTCCTGGGGAGGAAAGCTATGGCAAATCTAGACAGCATGCTAAAAAGCAGAGATATCACCTTGCCAACACAAGTGCATATAGTCAAAGCTACGGTTTTCCCAGTTGCAATGTATCACTGTGACAATTGGACCATAAAAAAGGCTGAGCACCAAAGAATTGAGGTCTTTGAACTATGATCCTGGAGAAGACTCCTGTGAGTCCCTTAGACTGCAAAGCAATCAAACCGATTAGTCCTAGAGGAGATCAACCTTTACTGCTCTTTAGAAGGCGAAATCCTGAAGATGAAACTCAAATACTTTGGCCACCTAATGAGAAGGAAGGACTCACTGGAGAAGAGCTGGGAAAGATTGAGGGCAAAAGAAGAAGGGAATGACAGAGAATTAGGTGGCTGGATGGAGTCAATGAAGCAGTCGGCGTGAGTTTTTTTTTTTTTTATTGAAAGAGTTTTAAAAAAACAAAAACATTTTTCCCCCTTTTTTCCCCCTCCCTCCCAAAAAAAAAACAAAACACCCCTCCTCCCCACCCCGGCTTCCCGGTCAATCACAAGGTAAAGTTATACATAAACCAAACATAGAATAAAATTTTCCCTTCCAATCCAAATAACCACATCCAAAGCTTTTCGTCTCCCAACCCCCTCCCCATTACATAAAATAACTTTCTAATTATTCAAAGGCAATCTGATATTTCTTAATCTGATATCTATTTTGTAGATAATCAATCCATTTTTTCCATTCAATTAAATATCTTTCCTGCGTATTGTCTTTTAAAACGCTGAGATTTTAGCCATCTCAGCCAAATTAATAACTTTCAATATCCATTCTTCTATTGTAGGTATCTCTTCTTCTTCCAGTATTGTCCAATCAACAGTCTTGCTGCTGTTATTAAGTTCAAAATCAATTTAGTCTCAATCCCTGTACAATCCATTATAATTCCCAAAAGGAAAAATTGTGGCAGGAACTTTATCTTCTTCTTCAGTACATTTTGAATAATCCACCAAATTCTTATCCAAAAGACCTTAATTTTCTTGCAAGCTCACCAAATATGAAAATATGTAGCATCATCACAATCACACCTCCAACATTTCGCTTGGATATTAGGATACATACATGATAATTTTTGGGATCTAAATGCCATCTATAAAACATCTTATAAAAATTTTCCTTAAATTCTGTGCTTGTGTAAACTTAACATTTCTAACCCAGATTTTCTCCCATGTTTCCAACATTATTGGTTCCTGAATATTCTGTGCCCATTTTATCATACAATCCTTTACCAAATCCTTTTCCAAATCTATTTCAAGCAACACATTATACAATCTCTTTATATGCTCCTGGGTCTGATTTCTAATTTGCTTTATTAAATTTTCCTCCCTTTGCATTATACCAATTTTTTGATCTTCTTTCCATCTAGCACTTATTTGCCCATATTGAAACCAAGTATAATTCCTCCCTTCTTCATTTAATACCTGTAATGATTTTAATTGCAATCTACCTCCTTCAGCATACAAAAGTTCTTTATATGTAATCATTTCCTGTTTCTGTTCTATATTTATATTCTCTATTGCATGTCTAGGGCTCGCCCATATAGGAATCTTGTAATCTAATTTATAGGAGTCGGCGTGAGTTTAAATGGACTCCAATGTTCTGACCTAGGCTTCCTGAGTCAGTAAAACACACAAGTAGTCCCAAAAACCTGTTTTATTTTAACAGCTGTGAATTCTGTTCATTCACAGATGAGTCCCAAATAGTTGTAAAGAGTCCTTCAGGATAAGGCTGATAATCACTCACCTTTATTTCCCTTGACATGCTGCCAAAGACCTAATTGACAAAGCCACATGGAGTCCAGAATCAAACATAGCTTCAAACTTTAAACTGCACAGAATTAACAATGTTGCTTCCTGCAAAGGCCCACATGCCTTTGCTCCTCTTTTAAGTCTTATGGGAGGGGCCAATCATCTCCAAGCCCTACTCCTGAGTTGTCCCTTTTGTCTTAACTGTTCTTGCCTTCTGGCAGCTCTGCCCATGTGCGCACTGGGAACAGGCTCCCCCTGTTCCTCTGCCTCACTGAGGTCTGACTCTGGAGGCTCTGGAGGTAGCACATACCTTCTAGATGGCCCTTTCTATGCCTCCGACACACAGCCCTCATCCGAGCTTTCCCCAGACTCCAGGACTGGCCCATGTTCCTCCCCAGCCTCTTCACTGTCCGACTCTGCTGCCAGCTCCCCAGGCTGCTGGTGGACCACAACTTCCAGAGGATGGTAGAGGATAGTAAGGCCTGGAGGAAAGTTGTCCTTGGGGTTGCAATGGATCGGACATGACTTCGCAGCTAACAACAACAACAGTTATTCAATTTGGAACATCTGCATGAAGAGCTCTACTTTGCACCCCTTTCCCTTTCTGCATATAAACATACGTGTACTCAAGGTGCTTTGAACAAATATTGCCTCCTCCCTTCAAGTCACACCTTCTTGCATCAGTCATCTGTGTAGGACAAGACCCAATTACCTGTCTGTGCAATTGTTGAAAAAACTAGAATAACTACAATAATGAAAATAGCTTTCTTAAGATTTATTGCTAGGGCTGTGATGAGATATTCTATGCGACTTGTACTATTTGACAGAAAAGAATATAGGTTTGAAATTTTAAAAGGAAAAGAATATTTTAATGGTGTTTTTCTTGGTGGCGTGTCATATATTTTAATTATGAGATGGCTAAGTAGAGTGAGTAAGTTAATGTCAGACATGAAGAATCAGGATCATAGGTACCTTCCAGTCAGTGGTGAAATCCAATTTTTTTTACTACTGGTTCTGTGGCCGTGGCTTGGTGGGCATGGCTTGGTGGATGTGGCAAGGGAAGGATACTGCAAAATCTCCGTTCCCTCCCCACTCCTCGGGGAAGAATATTGCAAAATCTCCATTCCCTCCCCACTTTAGGGGAAGGATACTGCAAAATCCCCATTTCCTCCCCACTCCTGGGGGAAGGATATTGCAAAATCTCCATTCCCACCCCACTCTGGGGCCAGCCAGAGGTGGCATTTGCCAGTTCTCCAAACTACTCAAAATTTCTGCTACCGGTTCTCTGAACTGCTCAAAATTTCTGCTACCGATTCTCCAGAACTTGTCAGAACCTGCTGAATTTCACCCCTGCTTCCAGTTCAGAAGATTTATTGCTCAAGCCTACACACAAGAAACTGGTCAACTAACAGTCAGCACTAAATTGGTGCAAGATAAGAGTTAATGGAGTTCAAGAGAGGCCTAAACTTAGAGCATTTGTGGACATATAAAAATTCCAGACTGAGTCATCTGTTGACTCCACATCCAAGCTCAGACTGCTCTTCTCCTATAGTTACTCTCCTATCTTTTGCAATCTTTTCACTCCCTCCCCACTTCTGAGAATTCAGTTCCAAGGAAACTCTTTTGTGAGAAGCCAGCAGATCATAGAAATTACAGTCATGCAGCAGGGGAGGGAAGGGGGGGGGGATGCCTCTTTTGTCTCCATAAAGTAATAATATTTTTAAAAAGTAAGAATTGCTAAATTACTTTGAAATGGATTTTTTTTTTTAAAAAAAAAAGTACTTTCAGGAAAGGAAATTTCAATAAATTTGCCACATAATTTGTAATGCTATAGTAAATAGATAAATAGATTTCATTATTTAGTGAGTTAGTTATTAAAATTATTTATATCCTGGGTTTTAGGATTAAAGCAGCTTACAATAAATTCAAATGCTTGCAAATAAAAATACAACGAATGTTATTTAATGGGAAAAGAAATAATTGAAAGAAGATAGGTGGGGAAATCCCTTCTTTCCACTCTATTTGATTTTTATCCCATCTGTCAGTTCAGCTAAGCACTCAAGGTGACTGTCAGTAAGTTGAGATACAGAATAAAATAAAATAAAAGTTCAAAACATGAACTAAAATAAATGCAAACATTAATAGAACCATTAAAAGATAAAACAGGCAGATTTAATTCACCGTGGGGAGGCATTTGAACTCTCTGTCAGAATGTCTTGGAGGATAATTTTTATTAGAATGTACTCAGGTTTTCACGGGTAAATCAGAACTACATGTAGTCCTTGGTTTACCAACATTCATTTAATGACCATTTGAAGTTACAACAGCAGTGAAAAATGTGACTTGTGACCATACCATGCATCAGAATGGTCAATACATTAGCAAGATCTCTTCTTTGCTCCTTTGGCCTAACAAACAAACAGATATTCATACCCTATAATAACAGGCCCTTAGTTTCAAGTAAGATGTCTTTTAGACATATCACCTGCTCTCAATCACAGCACTGAGTCTGCTGAATAGGCTCTGAATCTTGAGAGAGCAGATCTCAGGGTGACGTCTTCCTTGCCCAAGTAGATTCAGTAATACACAACATATGCATTTGTCCAGGGGTGGTATTCACTTACCTTCGCTACTGGTTCGCAAATGTGAGCATGCGATCACTCACTTCACTCGCACATACCACCTTTGCACATGTGCAGAGCCTTCCATGCATGCGCAGAGCATCAAAAATGGGACATGATGACGGAGCTTCCCTCAGCCGCCACTACTGGTTCGACCAAACCAGATAGAACCAGCTGAATACCACCAGTGCTCTTGTCCACCATGGCAGATAAACAAGTTCTTTTTACAAATGGATCTGGTATTTACATCAGCAACTCAACTTGATATTACAATCACTAGTGATCCAGGATTGAAGCTATTCCCAGAAGTGGGGATCAACAGATTGTCAGTCTGCTTGATGGTCAGTCTCCTTTCTTGCAAAATATTGTGCTGGTGCTCAGAGAGGAAGGGCAGTATCTCTAAACACAATCAGCAAATAGGAGATCCCATTATAGGTTTATCTAACAAGCCAACACGTAGTCCCATATGCAAACATTAAGAGAAAAAAAGAGATTCAAAAGCTTCAAAGAATCCCTATTTTAATGAACTATCTAATAAAGGCAGGCTGGAGGGTTCTTATCTTAGTTCTCAAAATTCTGCACTCTAACTCCTAATTATTGGCATTAAAGCTAATTAAAGAACATCTATGTGAATCTTGATTCCTTTACTGTACTATGCAGTTAAGGTGCTTGAAAGTTTCCCTTGAACAGCAAATCTAATACTTCTTGTCACATATCCCTTGGCCCATTAAAACTGGGGTTCAACTGATCCTATCCCCTAATGCAGTTCAGATATTTATCACCAGCATTTGGGAGCCAACAAAGTAGTTTACATCCCAATCTTCCTTAAACCACTTATCGCAAAACTTGTATCATCTCATTACCAACTGACAAAAAGATTTCATATAACATCTAGTGAGCATACTCTCTTTTTATGAAATAAGGAGCCAGAATCCCTTCCATTCAGGGGTGGGCTTCAAAACTTTTAGCAAGGGGTTCTGTGCCCGGTTCCTGGGTGGGCATAGCCAGGGTGGGCATGACCTAGTCAACCTCCTGCATCATGGGGGGGCTGTTTTTGCCCTCCCCGGGCTCTGGAGGCTTTTCTTGAGCCTCTGGGAGGGCAAAAACAGTCTCCCCAGGCTCTGGAGGCCCTCTGGAGGCTCAGGGAGGGCAGAAAAATGGGCCCATTTCTGGCCTTTCTGAACTTCCAGTAGGCCCATTTTTTGCCCTCCCTGAGCCTCTGTATGCACCCTGCACTTATCTGCATCGAAAACGGTCCACTTGGAGACTACTGGGAGGAGCTGGGCAGGCTGGGCAGGGTGGGCAGGGTGGGGCGGGGCCAGCCAGGAGTGGGATTTGCACAGAATCTTAGCTAGGGGTTCTTCCGAACCCCTGCAAAACCCCAGCAGCCCCACCCCTGTTTCCATTCCACTTTTCATTCTCTCACTACAAATGGGAGATATTCAAGTCACCCTGTCTAATACCTAGAGGTTAGCTATATGCATTATGCCAGCAGGCATTCACAGCATATTCAATTGAACAGAGCAATACTATATTACAGAGTAAAGAAGATGACCTTGACAAAATATAGAAAAAACATTACCTAAACAAAGGGGAACAAAACCTTTTTTAACCTTGAGATCATATTTGGAAGCAGCCCACACAGACACATCCTTGATTTGCTGGAATATATCAGAAGGGAGATATGAGTCTGCTGTTCTGTTATTCTAAGGAGTCAAAATATAAGTAGTTCTAGTCTTCCAGTGGAGTTGATTTTCTGGTTTTTTCTACTTAGTGAGATTGAGAAGTATAAATGATATATGATTGGTGCCCTTTTACCAACCTCACATGTTGCAGCTCGATCATCAGAATTTTTCCATCAGTCCAATATTGGACACCCCTTTCCTTTCTTGCCTGGACCATTAGCTCCCATCTTATCCTATGCTTTTGAAGGACAAACCTACTACCAATACCACTATTACCAGTGTCTTCTAAGTTCAGTCCAAGTTCTGTCATTGTAGTCCTGGTTGTGAAAAAAATAATGTATTGCTTTCCATAGTGCCCCCATGTCAAGGCCTATGTAGCTGGCAAGGAAGCAAGAATAATGCTTCAGTGAGTTCCCTTAATGTTAATTTGAAGTAATAGTCTCAAAAAATATAATAGAAATTCCCAGCCTCCATTACAATGAGTCTATTTGGAACACTTTTTCCCTCATAGCACATGGAATCAATTGTCTTTTTTGAGATTAAACATTCAATCAACACGTTCTCAGCTTTCACACAATCATGTCCACATGTTGTTTCCTAAATTCAATAGAGATTCAGCCCTCAGCAGATCTCTACCTTGAGTTGTCTTCTAGCTCTGGTTTACGCCAATATCTTCTGCGCTGATGCCACTATTTTATCCAGAATTCCACTGTACAATGCTATTTACACAACTTGATTTGGTTTGATACAGATTTTACACTCAGGAATCAGTTCAGCCTAGCCCCAGACTCTTCCAAATTCTAATGATACTGTGTAAGAAGAGTCTGCCACTGGTCAGATATTTTTTCTGTCTCCTTCACACCATAATCTCAAACACCACCATCTAAAGCAGTTTATTCTATTCCCCTTTAACCAGTCCCTATTTCCTAAATCTTCCTTACCTTCACTCCAACTTCTTAATCCATTTTCAACTAACCACACCTATTAGAAAGTAATTCACAACAAGATGTCATCTTAATGAAAAACAAGTGTGGAAAGCAGATTAAGGCTCAACTAAGGTTATAAACAATTAAAATAAAGAGACTTATGGATAACAAAAATACAGTAGCACAGGGGTCTCCAACCTTGGCAACTTTAAGACTTGTGGACTTCAACTCTTCAGCTTTGCTGACTGAGGAACTCTGGGAGTTGAAGTCCACAAGTCTTAAAGTTGCCAGGGTTGGAGACCCCTGCACTAGCATATCCCTGCTATGTTCTCCAATCACTATTTTTTTTTCAAAAAGATCTATTAAAAATTTAGATTCAGACCACGATAGATTTCAGAATGAATTCTTAATCTGGAGGTGATTTTCTTATAACTTATGCAATGATAATAGATTTTAAGAATTAAGTTATTTAAGCTTTATCCAATGAAAACCAATTTGTCCTTTAAAGGCCATAATAAAGAAGAAATAAAAGAAAATGCACCATCATATTGTTTATTAATGCTGGACAAGCTTGATTTGTTTTCCTTTTTTAACAGCATGCCATAATATATTATTCTAGCTCTTTGTGTGAACAGAGATAATTGACTCTATAATAGCGCAGGGCTGAAAATTGTTAATTAATTTTGATTAAATTAATTTAGAGCAAGATCTTTTTCTTGGGTTTATTGATTTGGTATAAAGTATTTTTTTCAGACAATTCAGACCAAGGTTTTTTGTCTCTCCTTTTCTCGACAAGCAGGTAGTCAGAAACAGATTCTTAATGTTTTCTTGAAATCTTAAGAAATACTGACTTTCAACAAATACAGCAAAGTGCTTGATTCATGTATTAATCAAGATATTATCTACAGAATACCTATTGAAGAAGTAGAGTTGTTTTAAAAGGATTTTCCCAAGTTTTTGTAAAATATTTTTATACTGTATACAGGATCTAATTTTAGGAAATTGTTGACAATGATTTATATGATCTTATCTCTTATAGAGACACCATGTATTGAAAAATCTCTCATTATTGTACTACTTATTGGCAATATTTGCTTCAGACACCAAAATTGTTTCACACATGCACACACAGAGAAAGGAATATCCACATATTGATAGTTTAGCTATCCAATGAGGACGATTAGAAAGTATGCTTGTTTGATATTTTGGTATAAGTAGGAATGAATTTTTATCTACCTATTTATGCACTCCCTAGTTACATTAAAGAATGTCACGGCTTGTGGGTGAGTTAATTAGAACTTATTCAGGCTTGCATTAGGAAGCTAAGCAGATTTGGTTGGATGTCCTTGGGAGACAGATGTGGTTCCCAGCCCCCTTCTCTTTCTATACTACAGCAGTCCTCTGTTTTACAAATGATTAAAAAGTGAAACACGGCTCTAATTGATCCTTATAACAGAATTCCTCTACTTATTGATTTCCATTTTGTACTGAGCAATACATATTCCAACTATTACAGACAGGGCAGATAGGATTTGCTGGTTTCTCTGTTTAATGAACCACATAAAAGCAATCACTCTTAAAAAGCAGCATCAAATGAACAACTTATCCTTTTTGCCTTTTGTTGCTTATTCCTAAGTAATTACATCTCATTGCAGCCCAAAAATATAAAATAATATTAGACTATATTCTGCAGTATTTTTTTTAATCTTACGGGTGGTTTTTTTTTGTAGTTGTAGATTTTGATAGAACCGTCTAATTTGTTATGACTGTGAGCAATTTAACAGAATCCAACAATGAAAAGCAGAAGTCAGAACAGGGGAAAGAGATCATCAAATAAGAAAGCAGAGGGGAAAAAACAAACAAGTCAAAAGACCCAAAAACATCACAGAAAGGGGCCATCACACACTCTGATCTAGTGCCTGGAGACAGAGCTAACAGTAAAGGGCTTATTTAAATAATATCAGACTTTTCCGGACAAGAAAAGCTTGTTCAAATAGACAGAGTTTATTCACATTCCCTCTAGGTTTCCTCAGAGCTTCAGGTGTTTTTAAATAAAGTACATTCAAAAGAGCAAGGTTTATGACTGCCATATTTATTTATTTATTAGCCCCTTCCACTTGAAACCATTAAAGAGGTTTAAATTCTACTTCCAAATTAGCAAGAATCATCAAAGACTCTTTAATTAGCATCCGATTGATATGGCACAAAACTCATCCCTTAATATAGAGGTCAGTTGGCTGTCAATCTCTTCCTGATGTACGCAAGATCTAGTCACTGAAATTAATAAGCAAACAAATCACAAATACCTAATAGCTTGTTAAAAGGTAAAGGTAAAGGTTCCCCTCGCACATACGTGCTAGTCGTTGCCGACTCTAGGGGGTGGTGCTCATCTCCGTTTCAAAGCCGAAGAGCCAGCGCTGTCCGAAGACATCTCTGTGGTCATGTGGCTGGCATGGCTCTATGCCAAAGGCTCATGGAACGCTGTTACCTTCCCACCAAAGGTGGTCCCTATTTTTCTACTTGCATTTTTTACGTGCTTTCGAAACTGCTAGGTTGGCAGAAGCTGGGACAAGTAACGGGAGCTCACCCATTACACGGCAGCATTAAGGATTCAAACTGCTGAGCTGCCGACCTTTCGATCGACAAGCTCAACGTCTTAGCCCCTGAGCCACCGCGTCCCATTAATAGCCTGTTACTACTAAGTAAAAAAATGGGGTCGACCTTATGTGCATATCAGTGTCTATTTATTTGGTCGTAATTTTCCATCATTTTCTTTGACTATGCCTGCCAGGTTAAGGTGACATGCAGTCGTTTCAGATCACTGCTTTAGAATCCTCCGAGTCCAACCCTGGTATCCTCAATACCTGTTCCCAGCAGGTAAATGGCACTTCATGCTGTTCCCCTCTGTGACCTCAATATCCAATTCCTGTTCTCCTTCATTGCTTCAAAGCTGGAATAATGCCCTGTGTACAGATAACGCTGTGCAACATCTCATCACTATATAAGTTAGCCCAGAACTCTTTTGAGAAAGGGGTATTTTCTACACTGCAAGGTCTAGAGAGTCCCCTTTGTTTCGTTTGCTTCATTCTTCACCATTTTTACTGACAGGATTATTTGGTGGAGTGTTGAACTACATTTTCCTCAATAGGGTGACACTGGTGCTATAATCTGGAAAGTTTTCTAATGCTTGTGACAAAGGGGGAAAAATATGTCGTCATTTTTTTCTTTCCAAAGTTGATGGATCTTTACAGATATTCTGTCTTGTTTTGTTTAGCGGTATTATTCTGCAGTACATTTCCTTACTGCTGCTCATCAACATTTCACAATATGATTAAGTAGAAAGAACAAACAGAAGCAAACAATGCTGACTTAGGCATTTGTTCTACTTCATGGGCAAATACAAGTGTTAATGCACAGCAATTGATTTTTACATTTATCAATTTAAAGATTGTCTTCACATCTCAGATAGCATTCACAAAACTGATGCACTCTAGAGACACTGAATTCTAATTCCCATCACCAGCCAACATGGTCAATATTTCTCCTGGAATGATGGAATCTATAGTTACACATATCTGGGAATGTCATATTGGGGAAAAAATGATAAATGTGCATATATAACAAAAATGTTATTTCAATATTGATAGGGAATAAGAAAGAATTTGATGATGATGTAGACATCTCAGTTTCTGAAACTTTAAGTCCTTTAGAATTTTTGGCTGTAATAACCAATTTTAATATTGTTTCAAAACACTAAGATAAGTCTGCAGACAATTTTGTATTGATTTCTAAGCAGAACACTAACAAAAAATACTTCTGGTGGGTGCTTTTCTGCCTGTTCATTCAATAATGCAACCAGCTGATTCCATTCGTAAGAGAGTGAGAATATCCACAGCCTTGAGGATATTTGCATTTTCTCTAATTAGCAGGAAACAGGTAGAGAGATAGGTCCCTGTATGTTTGCACATGTGTTAATATATATGTGTTAATATATAGGGTTATGCATATAAATACAGAAGAAGTGTGATGGGCAGATACCAACATGTGGGAGCTATACCAATATCATTTTCTTTTATCTTAATATAAGGCAAAACTTAGAGAATGTCTCATTTTTATTGAATAATGTGAAAATTGATCAAACTGCAGTGCTATTATCCAAATCTTAAAATTATATCTATTTGAATCAATGAACTCTAAGAATGAAAAAAAAATAGATAAAAATGTGAGTTCCCTTATTTTCTTATCCCACCACCACTATATACAAATATTTCAAAATGAGTCATTACTTGCTTTAGGTCCATTTTTCAAATTAACTGAAATATAATTTCCCTGGTGGAAATAGAAAAACTACAAAGGTTGCTGATTTTCTGTTGTGTTTGCACTCACAGAATAATTCCATTCTATTATATTGTTCTGTCTTCCAATATAATGACTGACCCATTTGGAAGATTATCACCTACACAAAAGCAAGCTTTTTTTAAAAAAAAAAAAAAGATTGTGTGGCTTTGACTGACTGTCATTTAAAGGAAATATCCATGATATTTTTGTTGTTATGAACATTTATTTATCCAGACAGTTTTTCCTATCATGCTTTGTGCTTGGATTTTGAGCACATAATAATGCAATAATGCAAATACAGAAATAGAATAAGAGCACAAACGTGCCTACCGTTCCTCTCCTATTGTTCTTTTCATATATATATATTGCTTATACTTCCTTGTTTCTCCCCATATATATGTTTATATATTATATAATCTTTTTGTGTGATGCTTGTGTATATTGTTATGACAAAATTAAATAAATAAAAATAAATAAATAAATAAATAAGAATAACAGAGTCGGGCTAGAAGACCCTGGAGGCCTTCTAGTCCAACCCCCTGCTCAGTCAGGAAACCCTGCACCACTTCAGACAAACGGTTATCTAATCTTTTCTTAAAAACTTCCAGTGTTGGAGCATTCACAACTTCTGGAGGCAAGTTGTTCCACGGATTAATTGTTCCAACTGTCAGGAAATTTCTCCTTAGTTCTAAGTTGCTTCTCTCCTTGATTAGTTTCCACCCATTGCTTCTTGTCCTGCCCACAGGTGCTTTGGAGAATAGCTTGACTCCCTCTTCTTTGTGGCAGCCCCTGAGATATTGGAATACTGCTCTCATGGCACCCCTAAATATATATTATCCCAAGCTATTTTTTCTGATACATTATTCTGTAGGCCTAAATAGTATCCAATAATTGACACTGAGACCACCAGAAAACATAACACAGTCTTCAGTTTTGTTTTCAGTGCACAATCACAATATACTATTATGCCTTAATAGCACTATGAAAATTTTCATAATTGCACTCATATTTAGTCCCTTTGACACACACACAAAAAGCCTGGAGATAATTTTTTGGTCTGCAATATTTTGTTGATTTTATTTCATTTCATGCCCAACTCATGAGTGACCCAGTCTTAATTCATTACTAGCTATACCAGATTAACATAGTATTTTCTCCTTTATTCTGACATCATTTAAACACAGCCTTGTATTGGAAGAAATGTCCATCTGGGTTCAGTTCCAAGTGCGGAGAAAGATACTGGAAACATGGAGACTGCTTGGAAAGCTGGTTTAATGGACCAGAACCATTAAAGCACATGCTCCTGGTGCAATTGAACACATGGAGAGAAGAGTGAGTGTTATTTATACCGTCTCTTGGGCTTTGAACTTGAGCTTCCTCTTCCTGTGGCAAAGGCTGGTATTCTAATGGTTGCTGTAAGGGTCATGTGCAAATCCTAGAAGTTTGTCTGAGATAAGTCTGGTTAACTGTGCTGGGTGATGTAATCTCTCCAGATGCCATGTGGTAAGCTCTGCTGCTAGATCGGTAGAAGGCTAATCCTATTATGTCCTGAGGGTGAAGGTCTTTTGTCTTGTAGATAAAATGGCCCTGTCTTTTGTATTGTAGATAAGCTGGCACCAAAATATCTGCTGGGGGCAGGGACTTGGGGCTGAATAGAGCATTTTTCTCAATTTCTCATCCAGGGAAATATAATATTCTGCATTGTAATATTTCCTAAAAGAGTTCATTCTACTAAGGGGGGTGGGTGCTAACTTTCTTCCCTTGAGAGAGGTAAATCTATTAGGGTTGGCCACCCATTCTCATAAAGAAAAATCAGTGACTAAGCCAATAAGGTAAGGATAGTGATCAACAATGGGGAAAGCACTCCCAAATAGCTAAATATAATTCTAATAGTAAAAGATCCCTTGTATCTTATACTGAGTTATTTCTAATAAAAAAAGTTCAACAATTCCAAAGCTATCTATGAGTAGCTTTCTTTCACTTTCTTTAATCAATTGCTGAAATTATAGATGTGTTCATACGCATCCAAAGCTTTCCTGAAGCCTTTCTTCTGTAGTTGACTTTCATATTCCTAAAAGCTTTAACCAAAAACTTTCTACTATTGACCTCACCCCATTCCTAAGAGGACCATAAGGGGCGTGCATAAGCGCACAAACGTGCCTACCGTTCCTGTCCTATTGTTTTTCTTTTCTTCTTCCTATATATGTTTATATGTGTATATACTATATAATCTTTTTGTATGATGTTGTGACAAAATAAATAAATAAAATAAATAAATATTTTTGGCATATTAGAAATTGTGTATGATCCACATTTCTAGGTTTTCAGGAACCATGTGAATACCAGGTTACACATGCAGTGACCACACTGAAATCACACCTAAAGAATAGGATTTTTTTTCCTGAATGAACATGCATAGCACCAAATCCACATGTCAGTTTAAGGGAAGTAGGAATGGGGAATAATACATCTCCATATAGTTGGGGAAAATATGAACTACCATTGGTCACCAAATAATATACTGTATTGGGGTGGGGGTTGTCTCATGTTCACTTGATAAGCAATCTAAATATTTATAACTAAATATGGATATAGTGATTTGATTCATTTTCAGTCAAGGCAAAAAAGATTGGACAATAATTTTTGGCTTCCTGAAAAACATTTAGTTATTATGATAGACCCCTTCAAACTGAACACAAATACAGAACTATTATATCTTTAAAAAATCTTGGAGCACTGGGGATGTACCAGAGGATTGGAAAAAAGCTGATGTTGTTCCTATCTTCAAAAAAAGGGGAAAAAACAGATCCAGGAAACTACAGACCAATCAGCCTAACATGAATATCTCGGAAGATACTGGAAAAAATAATTAAAAAATAGATTTGTGAACATCTAGAAACAAAGGTATAACTAGTAGCCAGCACGGGCTTGTTAAAGACAGATCATGCAAAACCAATCTTATTTCATTCGTTGACAAAGAATGTATTGTCTTTGTATTAGTAGACCAGCAAAATGCTGTGGACATAATATATTTAAACTTCAGCAAGGCATTTGACAAAGTAGACCATAACTTCCTTTTTGGTTAGCTAGAAAAATGTGGGATAGACAGCATCACCACCAGATTTGTAACTGACTGATAAACCATACTCAATGAATAGTCCTTAATGGTACTACATCTACATGGAGGGAAGTAAGCAATCAGGTACCATAAGGTTCTCTCTTAGGCCCAGTACTCTTTAATATCTTCATAAATGACTTAGATGAGGGAATAGATGGGGAACTCATCAGATTTGCAAATGACACTATGCTGGCAGGAATAGCCAACACCCCAGAAGACAAGTTCATGATCCAAAAAGATCTTGACAGACTTGAACAATGGGCCTTATTCAACAAAATAAAATTTAAAGTGGAGAAAAGCAAGGTTTTACACAAGGGCAAGAAAAACCAAATGTACAAGTACAGATTAAGTGAAACTTGGTTCAAAAACAGTATCTGTGAGAGGTATGCACTTTGGAGTCTTAGTGTACGATCACTTAAACTTGAGTTTAAGTGCAGCAGCAGCCCAAAAAGGTAATACAATCCTTGCTTATATAAACAGAGGCATAGAATCAAAATCATGTGAAATATTAGTACCACTTTATAAGACTTAGTAAGACCACACCTGGAATAGTGCATCCAGTTTTGGCACCACATTACAAAAAAGATGTTGAAATTTTGGAAAAAGTGCAAAGAAGAGCAACTAAGATGATTAAAGGTCTGGAGACTAAAACATATGAAGAATGGCTACAGGATTTGGGTTTGGCTAGTCTAGAGAAAAGAAGGACTAGCGGGGACATGATTGTTTCCTGATTGCTTATTTGTAGCCTATGACTATCATTAAATGTTGTATCATTAAGTGTTAAATTTGTACCCTATGACTATCATTAAGTGTTGTAAGTATTGTACCTTGATGAAGGTATCTTTTCTTTTATGTACACTAAGAGCATATGCACCAAGACAAATTCCTTATGTGTCCAATCACACTTGGCCAATAAAAAATTCTATTCTATTCTATTCTATTCTATTCTATTCTATTCTATTCTATTCTATCCTATTCTATAGCAGTATTCCAGTATTTGAGATGCTGCCATAAAGAAGCTGGGGTCAATTTATTTTCCAAAGTACCAGAGAGCAGAAACTATGTGTGGAAACTAATCAGGAGCAACCTGGAATTAAGGAGAAACTTCCTAACAGTGAGGACAACCAGTGGAACAACTTTCCTTCAGAAGTTGGGCCGGATAGCTCAGGCTGGTACAGCCTGTTATTAAGAACACAAAGCCTGCAATTACTGCAGGTTCAAGCCCGGCCCAAGGTTGACTCAGCCTTCCATCCTTTATAAGGTAGGTAAAATGAGGACCCAGATTGTTGGGGGGGCAATAAGTTGACTTTGTAAAAATATACAAATAGAATGAGACTATTGCCTTATACACTGTAAGCCGCCCTGAGTCTTCGGAGAAGGGCGGGGTATAAATGTAAACAAAAACAAAAAAAAAAGTTGATGGTGCTTCATCACTGGAGGTTTTTAAGAAGAAACTGGACAGTCACTTGTCTGAAATGGTATAGAACCTTCTGCTGGAGCATTCTTTTTTTTTCACAGAACGTTTTTTTTTTTTATTGAAAGAGTTTTAAAAAACAAAAACATTTTTCCCCCCTCCCTCCCAAAAAACCCCCTTCCCCCCTCCCTCCCCCCCCCGGCTTCCCGGGTCAATCACAAGGTATTGTTATACATAAACCAAACATAGAATAAAATTTTCCCTTCCAATCCAAATAACCACATCCAAAGCTTTTCATCTCCCAACCCCCTCCCCATTACATAAAATAACTTTCTAATTATTCAAAGGCAATCTGATATTTCTTAATCTGATATCTGTTTTGTAGATAATCAATCCATTTTTTCCATTCAATTAAATATCTTTCCTGCGTATTGTCTTTTAAAAAGCTGAGATTTTAGCCATCTCAGCCAAATTAATAACTTTCAGTATCCATTCTTCTATTGTAGGTATCTCTTCTTCTTCCAGTATTGTCCAATCAACAGTCTTGCTGCTGTTATTAAATTCAGAATCAATTTAGTCTCAATCCCTGTACAATCCGTTATAATTCCCAAAAGGAAAAATTGTGGCAGGAACTTTATCTTCTTCTTCAGTACATTTTGAATAATCCACCAAATTCTTATCCAAAAGACCTTAATTTTCTTGCAAGTCCACCAAATATGAAAATATGTAGCATCATCACAATCACACCTCCAACATTTCGCTTGGATATTAGGATACATACATGATAATTTTTTGGGATCTAAGTGTCATCTATAAAACATCTTATAAAAATTTTCCTTAAATTCTGTGCTTGTGTAAACTTAACATTTCTAACCCAAATTTTCTCCCATGTTTCCAACATTATTGGTTCCTGAATATTCTGTGCCCATTTTATCATACAATCCTTTACCAAATCCTTTTCCGAATCTATTTCAAGCAACACATTATACAATCTCTTTATATGCTCCTGGGTCTGATTTCTAATTTGCTTTATTAAATTTTCCTCCTTTGCATTATACCAATTTTTTGATCTTCTTTCCATCTAGCACTTATTTGCCCATATTGAAACCAAGTATAATTCCTCCCTTCTTCATTTAATACCTGTAATGATTTTAATTGCAATCTACCTCCTTCAGCATACAAAAGTTCTTTATAAGTAATCATTTCCTGTTTCTGTTCTATATTTATATTCTCTATTGCATGTCTAGGGCTCGCCCATATAGGAATCTTGTAATCTAATTTATAGGAATATTTTTTCCAGACCCGCAAAAGAGCACTTCTCAACACATGATTCTTAAAAGCCCTATCCACTTTTTTTTCATAAAATAAATACGCATGCCATCCATATAACAAGTCATAACCTTCTATATTCAAAATTCTTTCCTCTGTTAAGTTAAACCAGTCACTTATTACTGAAAGGGCTACTGCTTCATAATATAGTTTAAAGTTAGGCATTCTTAAACCACCTCTTTCCCGTGAGTCCTGTATTATTTTCATTTTAACCCTCGCCTTTTTACTCTGCCATATAAATTTGTTAATCCCAATCTGCCAATCTTCTAAATTTTTATCCTTTTTAATTATTTGTATCATCTGGAACAGAAACAAAAATCTAGGTAACACATTCATTTTAATAGCCGCAATCCTTCCCAATAGGGATAACTGCAATTTCTTCCAGACACTCATATCATTCTGAACTTTTTGCCATAGCAAGTCATAATTATTCTTATAAAGTTTCTTGTTCGATGAGCTAATATAAACCCCTAAGTATTTAACCTTTTTTACTACCTCAAATCCTGTCATTTCCTCTAGTTTTTGTTTCTGTTGTATAGACATATTTTTAATTATCACTTTTGTTTTATTCTGATTTATTTTAAATCCTGATACCTTTCCATATTTATCAATTACTTCCAACAAAAATCTACTTGAATTTATAGGATTTGTTAACGTAACCACTACATCATCTGCAAAAGCTCTAACTTTATACTCATATTGTCTAATCTTAATTCCCTCTATTTTCGTTAATTCTCGTATTTTATCTAATAATGGTTCCAGAGTCAAAACAAACAATAATGGTGATAAGGGACATCCCTGTCTCGTTCCTTTCGCAATCTTAATAACTTCTGTCAAACTACCATTTATTATAATCTGTGCTGTTTGCTCTCCATAAATCGCTTTGATTATTCTAACAAAACAATCTCCAAATTGCATTTTCTCTATTAATTTAAATAAAAAATCCCAATGCAATCGATCAAAGGCTTTCTCTGCATCCAAAAAAATAAGTGCTGCTGAAGTATTCTTCTTTTCCAAATATTCCAATATATTAATAATCTGTCTAACATTATTCCTCATCTGCCTCCCTTTTATAAAACCAGATTGATCAGTATGAATTCTTTGTTGTAAAACTAACATTAATCTATTTGCTATTATTTTTACAAAAATCTTATAATCATTATTTAAAAGTGAAATCGGCCTGTAGTTAGAGCAATCTTGCTCCTCTTTTGGTATCAGTGAAATAAAAGATGTTTTCCATGACGGGGGTATTCCCACTCCTAATTGTATCTGATTAAATAATTCTTTAAGTGGGCCTAATATTTCATCCTGTGTTTTTTTATAATAAGTTGCTGTAAGACCATCTGTACCAGGGGTTTTCCCCATTTTTAATTGTTTAATTGCCTCCACTATTTCTCCAGTAGCTATCGGCCGATTCAGCTCCTCCCTCTGTTCTAATGTTAGAATATTAACCTTATAATCTTTCAAATAATCATAAATGTCCCTATTCAATATTTTGTCTTTTGCATATAGTGCAGTGTAAAATTCTGAGAATGCCTTTTTAATTTTATCCTGTTGATATATCTCTTTACCTTTATATTCTATTTTTTGTATGACACGTGCTTTCTGTTTTTTTCTTAAGTTATATGCCAACCATCTCCCAGGTTTATTTGCATTACAAAAGGTATTATGTTTAGCATATTGTATATTCGTTGCCACCTGGTCTGCCATTAACATATTAAATTGACTCTGTAATATTTTTATAGCCTCTTTAAGTTTGTGATCTTGTGGATTTTGAATTAATAACTGTTGCTTCCTTTGAATTTCTTCTTCCAAATACCTATGCTGCCTTTGTTTATTATTCCTTTGCCTATTGTCCAAATAAATCAATATCCCTCTAATAAACGCTTTGCTCGCCTACCACACAGTTCCTATAGGTGTCCCTTTGTACATATTAAAATCAAAAAATTCTTTCAACTGTTTCTTACAATAATTTACATTATCCTCATATCTAAACAAATTTTCATTCAACCTCCATGTTCTACCACCTTTTTTCCCTTGTAATAATTCCATCCATACTGGGCTATGGTCAGTTAAACACCTCGGAAATATCTTCATTTTCTTCACCCTAG
Organism: Ahaetulla prasina; assembly: GCF_028640845.1. Classification (NCBI taxonomy): domain Eukaryota; kingdom Metazoa; phylum Chordata; class Lepidosauria; order Squamata; family Colubridae; genus Ahaetulla; species Ahaetulla prasina. Next base: position 32,733,840 of record NC_080543.1, on the reverse strand, counting down.
AAAGCAAATCATTAGAAATTAAAATAAAATCAATACGTGAAAAAGATTGATGCCTATCGGAAAAAAAAGTAAAATCTCTCTCATCTGGATTCCGTAACCTCCATATGTCTCTAAACTCAAAGTCTTCCATCATTTCAAAAAAGGATTTTGGTAATTTTGCATGTATAGGTATCTTCTTGGAGGAGGTTCTCTTATCCCTTCTTGTATCAATTACTCCATTCCAGTCTCCTAATAAAATAAACGAACTATAATCCCAGAGGGTCAACCTCTCGTGTAACATTTTGTAAAACTTTTCTTGTTGCTGATTAGGTGCATAAATACCTATCAGCAAAGTCTTTTTTGCATCTATCACCAGTTCAATAGCAATAAATCTTCCTTGAATATCTGCCTCAATTAACTTAGCTGGTATATCCTTCCTGATATATACAACAATTCCATGCTTCTTTTCCAAAGCTGATGCAACAAAATGTTTACCCAATTTTGAGTTAATTAAATATTTTTGGTCTGATAATTTTATATGTGTCTCTTGCAAACAAATCACATCATTTTTAAATTGTTTCAAGTAGTGAAATATTTTCCTTCTTTTCTGAGCTGAATTCAAGCCATTAAAATTCCATGACAAAATTCTATTTGCCATTACTGGCCTCCTGAAGCTTTGACGTCACCGCTCCTGCTGGGTGCTCTAACAGAGCACTCCGTGTTAGAAGACTGTAAAAGTCAGTGAAACAGAAAAAATCACTGTTCACTGAGCTTAGCATACCCTCTGGGAAAAAGGGGGTTATGCAGAGTTGTGGAAAAGTGGCAGGTCTGACAGGGGGTTTGCTCTTAAGAGCGAATTTTCCTGGATTTATGATCCCACCGAATTCCACTCCCTCCAACTTCAAACACGCTCCTGTTTTTTATCAGGAAAAAGGAGTGGAGAGTCGCTTCTGCTCAAAAGGACTTATTAAATTGATTGATTTTCTAAGCAGACGGGAATTTCACAAGCGCTCGATCTTTGATGTAGAATCAGCACGGCAAGTACCGACTCCCTTTTTGAAACCTGAAACCTTTCTTTGTCTTTGATTAATTGACTTTTAAAATGGCGTCTGAAAGTGAAAGTAAATTTTTTTAGTACGATAAAGTAGCGTTATTTGTGGATTGTTACAAACGGAGTTTTTTTATACTGAAAGGAGGGAAGGAAAGTTGTTAAGTTTAAATTCCTGATTCTTTTGAAGACAGAATGGCAGCTAAACCTTTAAAGCCTTCTGGAAGAAGGGGATCTGAACCAAGTCTTGAGGATATATTGAAAGTACAATTAAAACTTTCTGAAGATAGGCAAAAAGAGATGATGGAGAATTTTAATGCAAAAATAAGAGAAGATATTCTCATGGCAGTTCAAGGACTGAGTAAAAAAATTGAGGGATTGGAAGAGGAGATGCAACAGATCTCTCAGTCAAATAAGCATTTAGAAGACAAAATGAAAGGTGTTCAGAAAAAAGTGGATCAAAATGAAGATCAGGTTGTGATATTACAATATAAACTTATGGAAGGAGCTCTTAGAATCCGTGGTATGCAAGAAGAGCGAGGAGAAGACTTAAGAAAAATTATATCAGAAGCATTGGCTGAATTTATTGAAGTGGAACCCCAAGAGGTAGCTTACCAAATTGATAAAATATATAGAGTTAACTCCTGGATTGCAAGACAGAGAAAGCTTCCTCGGGACATTGTGGTTTATTTTGTGAAAAGGACTATGAGAAATCAGATTCTGCAAGTTTCATATCAGACAACTTTAAAAATTGGAGAACAGGAGCTGAAGGTGCTGAAAGAGATTCCTTCAAAGATGTTAAGAGATAGGAAGGAATTTGTTTTTTTTACACAAGAACTTAAAAAACATCAGATTCAATTCAGATGGGAGGTGCCAGTTGGACTGACAGTATTCTATCAAGGAAGGAGATATAGAATTGATACTGTTTTAAAGGCAAAGGATTTTCTTTCTACAGTTTTGAAAGTCGAAATAGAAGTGATAGAAAAACTTCAACAGATTCAAGAAGGCGTGGTGATCCAAGAGCCTTCATTGCTGCCAGTATTAGAGGAACCACAAGAGCAAAGGGTGACAAGAGGAGCTCTTAAGCGTAAAGAAGAGCAACAGTCTCAAAGTAAAAGTCAGGATCCCAGTATGGAAGCTGTGGGAGGAGCTAGACGGAAGATACCGGAGGAGGAGCTTCCGTTGTCTGCTGGAGCATTCTTGAATGTCTTCCAGATGATTTCCTCTGGCTCAACTAACAGATCCTCAAACTGCTTGTCATTGTTGATGTATCTGATCTCTGATCCAAAAATTAAATGCCTTCCTTAATCTTGGCATCTGTTATACTTGGAAATAATAATGTTTTTGTCAACATATACTTATCAAGGATCTGGAGAGGAAGATATTGTTTGAAGGTGTAAAAGGTATCATTGCAGGATGCAGCTCTTCCAAGTAAAACTGCTTTTTGCAAATGATGGTAATTTTGTCAATGCCAATGTTGTTCAAGTCATATTCTGGTTGTTTTGGTATTTCACAGAAAGCAGCTATTACTATTTCTTTGCTTTCTTTTGCCAAAATTATTAATTCAGACAAGAACAATGAGGACAATTTAATACGTATCCAAATACGCAACCTTGCCTGATTATTCCTTTTCCAGAGAGGGAATTCAGACAGGTTCTTGTCCCTCCTTCATGTCTGAGAGCACACCAACATGTATTGTAGCTTTATATAAACAACATGAAGAATGTGTATGTGTATGTTTGAAAAAAATGCATGTGTACTCTTTAAACCTTTATTATCACAAAAAGCTCCTGCAACAGGGGTGGGTTCTACTTACCTTTACTACTGGTTCGCAATGGGAAGCTTCTGCACATGCACAGATTACCTGTGATGACGTTGTGGCGGGTGGGTGGAGCCTCTTGCCAGTATTACTACCGCTTCTATAGAACCGGACCGAACTGGGAGCAACCCACCTCTGACCTACAACTATAGATAGCAGCAGTGGTGGGATTCAAGTAATTTAACAACCGGTTCTCCACCCTAATGATTTCTTCCAACAACCAGTTCACCAAACTGTTCAGAAAGTTAACAACCGGTTCTCCCGAAGTGGTGCGAACTGGCTGAATCCCACCACTGGATAGCAGGCACCTACAGTTTATCTTACAGTACATTCTTACATTGTTTCATGAAATTCTTCCTTCCCCTGTTTTTGCAGCCAATCAGGACTAAACTGTAAGGAACAAAGCTGAATTTCAGCAAACTCATAATCCATTTCTTGTATACGTACTGACTGTCCCTTACAAAGCTGTAGAATAAAACATGCAGCCTTCCTGGAGCTGTTAATTAGGACATTTATTTAACTTGTTGCTTTTTTTTAATGACACACTGTTGTTGTTTGAAGCTTGCTGTCTATTATTTGTAATAAAAACCTTTGTCACTTTTGCTGCCTCATTATTATTCTTAACAAACAGTGCCTTTTGCAGCCCTTTCTCCTCACCACCACCTCGCAGGCTATGGCTCCAAGAGTTTCAAAGAGCAGCTGTTATCATTTTGTCTGCTGAGGGTTTTTTGAGAAACTTCTGTCACAGATTCAAGCCCAGCAGGAGCTGCTGAATAAAATATCAACCCTTCAAAAGGGAATTAACAGAAAGAAGAAAAGAGGCTGGGAGGAGGCAGCAAGAGGCAGCCAAGGCCGCCACTCCTTCCTTGACAGCCAGTAGTTCAATAGAAGAAGTCCGTAAGTGATCCTGAGGCAACCAAGGCAGTTGTCTGAGCCTTGAAATAAGCCTAGGAAGAAACTGTGGGCTTTATTTCTGAGGAAATATTGTAGAGTTACACTTGTTAGTCTGCAACTTTGATTTTGGACTTTTCACTAAAACTGTTCAGTACTACCCACTTTGCAACAGTTGTGTGAAATGTTTGAGGAGGTTCCTTATTTCTTTTTCTTTTTTTCATCCTTTTTTAATGTGTGTGTTTGTGTATGTTTTCCTGCAGAAATTTCCTTTTTTGTCTGACAAAGCAAGTTACAACCAGTTGTTACAAAGCCAGTAGGCAGAGGAGATAACATTTGCCCCACTATGTTTCTAGTGGTTAAGCCAGGGATCTCCAACCTTGGTCCCTTTAAGACTTGTGGACTTCAACTCCCAGAGTCCCTCAGCCAGCAAAGCTGGCTGAGGAACTCTGGGAGTTTTATTTATTTATTTGATTTTATTTATTTATTTATTTGATTTATTTATTTTATTTATTTGAGTTGAAGTCCACAAGTCTTAAAGGGACCAAGGTTGGAGACCCCTGGGTTAAGCAATTCAACAGATGAAGGAAGCATTTAAAAGCAATGTATCTTTTTATGTTGAAAAGCATCAGCTGACTGGTCTATTTGTTATAACCTAGTAAAAATGGCCAGCTGTGGTTCAGGGGGGTTAGGGAGAACTACAAAGAACTAAGCTTCATCAAAACTTCAGATACACCTCAAACTCTTACACCTCAAACTCGTAATGTTGAAATCCACATTCACACCTAAGGAGAATAGCAGGCAAATGTAAATGGTCATTTTAATTAAAGATTTTGCAACTGGGACAGAGTTTTAGATTAAATATGAAAATGTCTTGTAGAAGCTGAACTTATGACCATTGCCCAATCCCTGTTATTTGACCTTTCCAACAAACCTAACAGGGATTGCTTATCTCATGCTTGAAGTTGCCATTCATTTTAAGAATGTTTTTAATTTTTAAGCTGTTTAGACCAAGTTTCATTGAAGGTGACCCTAAAGAATGCATGTCTTCTAGAACAGGTGTTCTCAAAACCCACATTTGCTCATGAGGCTTTTGATGTAAGCACCAGCATTCTTTTCTTCACTGTTTATCCTTCCCTTATTTCCCATTATTTCCTTTTTTCAAAAGAAAAAAGAGGAAAAAAGCAGTCTGTGAATTCCTTAGGAAGAAAGCCATCTTCTAGCCTGTAATGTCCTGAAATTGTCTGGGGCCAAGAAATCTAGGAAGTCACTTTCTCCCAGATGAAGCCAATTTATAGTTTAACATCTGCCACAGAGACTTTCCAGTAGTTCTAAGATAGAGTATAAGATGGGTATAATCTTTTTATCAAAAGAAGTTAGAAGAATTTCAGGGAAAAGAATGGCAATAGATAGAACAAGGATAGCACAAGTTTATCAGAAACTAAATATTTTTGATAGAGAAATCTGATATCTGCTCAAGCAATGTACAGCTAAGAAAAAACTATGAATAAATAAAGCTAGAGAAATGACCTCTTGGCTCATGGTAACCTCTGACATTTTTAGAAGTGGTATCTTTCAATAGCATATCTCCTGTACGCATTTGAGATTTAATTATCTTCGTCTTCTTTCCTTTTATACCTATAGGGTTTTAAATTTAGGCTAGGTTAGATTGCTAATCAAGGCAGGGAAATGTTACCCACGCAATAAAACAGCCATTGTATATATTGCAAATGCTGCATGGATGAATTATTTAGAAAAGCCACAGGATTTATCCCACATTTTCAAATTCAAGTCATGTCTAAGTACCATGAGAGCCAATATAATAATTCTGAGATGGTATATGCACTTTTGAACACTTCAAAAGAAATCAAAAAGTGGTTAGAAGCAAGGACAACATTAAAAAATGGTTGGATCAAAAACTGACTAAAGCCTAAACTCATGGCGGGAGAAAAAGTGTATAGGAAGCTACCTGGGTTATTTATTTAATTTACATCCCATCTTTATTTTTTTCCTTTATGAAAACCTCAAGGTGACAGATATGTCTAATACTCCTTCCTCCTCCTATTTTCCCCAAAACAACCTGTGATCTGTGTCTGTCATCTGCACCTCTATAACTGTCTGATTTGGTTCTACAACCCAACAAGACAGACATAGACTTCAGAGGATAATTAGAACTGCAGAAAAAACAATTACTACCGACCTGCCTTCCATTGAGGACCTGTATACTGCATGAGTCAAAAAGAGGGCTGTGAAAATATTTACAGATCCTTCGTATCCTAGACATAAACTGTTTCAATTCCTACCCTTAAAACGATGCTATAGAGCACTGCACACCAGAACAACTAGACACAAGAACAGTTTTTTCCCGAACACCATCACTCTGCTAAACAAATAATCCCCTTAACACTGTCAAACTAGTCACTAAGTCTGCATTACTATTAATCTTCTCATCGTTCCTATCACCCATCTCCTCCCATTTATGACTGTATGACTGTAAACTTGTTGCTGGTATCCTTAAGATTTATATTGACTGTTTCCCTATGACTATCATTAAGTGTTGTCATAAATCATAAATTCATGATGAATGTATCTTGTCCTTTTATGTACTCCGAGAGTGTATGCACCAAGACCTTGTGTGTCCAATCACACTTGACCAATAAATAATTCTATTCTATTCTATGATGTGAGTTGGGCTGAGAAAGTGTGATTGGCCCAAAGTCATCCAGGTGACTTTCATGCCTACAGTGGGACTAGACCTCACAGTCTCTTGGCTTCTAGACTGGTGCCTTAACCATTATACCAAACTGGCTTGTATTGTAAAAAATTGTAGATTGAAGAAAATAAATATGGAAGAACATGTTATTGGAATGTTAAACATTTAATCTCATAGTCATACAAACGGACAGATTCAAAAGTATAGAATCTTTTTAGTGAGACTATCTCAGAAACATTCTGGTTCACAAGAGGTCATGTAAATTAGAAACAGACATATTGGCAAATAAATCCATTTAGAACTTTAAACACTGTGTAATTATAGACAGAAAACATGTTCTTGGAACTTGTACACTTTGAATTTATACAATATTTTTCTAGCCCTAAAAGAACCAAGTAACAGAGAGCATTATGTGGTATATAGTCCAATAGGAACTTGCAAAAAAAGACAATAAGTTATCAACTTTCAAATCCTTACTAACAATGCCTAGCTTCTTGCAATAAAAGGAACAATACATTTTTATGCTCTATCCCATAGACTTTAGCTACAAACATGCTCGCTCTTTGCTTATGATTATTCACCTTGCCATTGTTTTGACCTACTTTTTAAGATTCAGTTTGCAAGAGAACAAAATGCCATCTTGCCTGAAGAATGGTATTTAGATGCGTCTCCACCAAAAAAAAAAAGAGATAGTATATTCAGTGAAAAGATCCATTAAGTTCATCAAGCGTTCATATTTCTAGTTGAGCAGTCACTTTCCCCTTATCTCTCATTTCAATATTGAAATTCAGTATTGGCTTGTGGTTTACCCATCTGGAAATTTATTGGTCCTGTGGTTACTCATTTCCTTGGAATGCCTTCTAGGGCTTGACTCTCAAGTGTTCTCTTGATTATTTGAAAGGAGAAGTTAGCAGTCACTTGATTTATAATAGAAATCTTTCTCTCTGTGTGTGCATCTCTTTCTATATATCTATATCTGTAAAATAATCATCATTTTAGCCATTGTCTATCCACTGCAAGATGAAGGCCACTTCTGCATGTTTCCAACCAATACAGTCCTGAGCTTTCTTTTTTCCTATTGAGCCTGCAATTTTTGCTGATGCTGTTGATCCATCTTGTTTTAGGTCTCTTTCCTGGATGCTTTTTATCAAGTGGGATCTATGACTGCCTTGGTCCACCTCCCATCAGTTCTTCTTGCTATGTGACCAGCCCATTTCCATTTCAGTTCTTTTACTGCATATTTCTGTCTTTAATTCATTTTTAGTATAGTATAGCCTTTATTGTCAATGTACATCATGTATACAACAAAATTGGTTAACTGGAAATTTTGCTTTTAAGCTACAACTGAGCAATCAAAATGGCCTTTTAATCAATTATCTGGGAAAACATGTTTTCAATTCTCCATATTTTATCAACTATAGATGGACGAAAAAGTCTTACAGTGTTAGTTCTCTGTCAAAAGTTATTTTTTATTTATTTTTTATTTTATTTTATTTTTTATATATTTATTTAGTTATTTAGCATGTTCAGTTTACTTTTCAATTAGCAGATGTCTTGAGCAGACAGTGCCAGGAGCTACCATCAACTTTAAGTTCAAAAAAAGGTTGTATTTAGTGTTAGGGAATTTCAACAAGTTTCCTTAGTATATTAAAAACTTAAAGGACGTACAGTGACAAAAGAAGTAAGGAATAACACTGCTGCAAAACAAATAAAAATGGCAATAAGAGCAATGAAAAAAAGTTTATTGAATCTGGGGATAGGTGTTCAGAAACTTTATTCAGTTTTCCTCAGATTTACTTGCTAGATCTGAACCAGGAACTTGTAAATTATTGTAAAGAATTTATTCAGCATTTGGAGGATTAATCACCTGCATCCACTCAGAATTGGACAGCAGGTGAACTATGTGATAAGGGGGACGTCAATCCTGGTTGCCACTGTTAACCCAAGAATTGCAGGTCCTTAAGCAGAGGGAGTCCCAAGTAACAAGTATGAAGAAGTGCCATAGGAGAGGTGGGGAGGCCACACTTGAATTGGGGTAGTACTGCAATGTGGTACAAAGCTGCAGCTGCCCCTGGAAGCATCAACTGCTGCAGCCCACCTAGCTGTCTGGCTCAAACCTGTTTCAACCTAGGAAAAGTCAGCCATCCAACCGAGCTACCATCCCTACCAACTGCAGGAGCATTGCAACTCCCTCAACCCACCTATCTTCCATTTGATGTATGCCCTTTTGGCCACCTTGCACAGCATACTTGATGGCTGCAGCTGAAGTAGATGCTGGGCCTACAGCAGTCTACACTATTTGGAGACTGGCAGAGGCCCCATTCTTGCAAGACCTGGGAAACATCAGCAGCTGGGACTTTGTGCAGTGATGCTGGGGTGGCTGGTGAAGTTGTATGGCTTGAGGCAGCATTTCTCAGTAGTAGCAGTGGTGCTGGGAGCAGTGGCCACTGGCTGAGACTGCTGAAGGACTAGGGACTCAACTTCAGCCCTTGTGCTGCTGCCAATTAATGCCATTGTGCAGGGTGTCCAAAAAAGCATAGACCAGCAGGAGATAGGGGTGGGGGGATTTCCAGAACTCCTTCAATGTAAATTCAGGCAGGCTGAGAAGTGTCTAAATCTTTATCATATGACCAGGGTGATGGTGTAATAGCTGTGAGTTTGAGCTTGGGTCATACGTCCTTTTTTTATAATGGTCTCTGAATGAACGGTCATAAGGCAAAGACTACCTCTATACTCTCTTACACTGTTTCAAACTACCATTATTTTGCTTCCAACTATCATCTAATATAATGGTACTTAACTAGACTTCAGCATACTACAATCTATACCTCTGGGGATTTGTCCTACTAAGCTGTGATTAGAACATAAATTGCTTTGTCCTCAAGTCTGCAGAATTCAATCATTCTCAGTCTCTGTGCTGTATTTGGTACAATAGACAGTTATTTTGCAAAATACTGCGTTTATCTATATTGAAACACACTAGCTTAAATCTCTTCTGTTCACGAAGTGCATATATTATGAGCTTCCAGCACCTGCTGGAAAGCAAAGTCCATAAAACTGAATGTCCTAATAGTAATATGCTGGTAGCATAAGGAAAACTAGACCCCCAATATGGTTTCAATAACAACAAATTGAGTTTGCTAGTCATCATCCCTATATGGATACCTGCAAGAAGAAATGTTATTATAGGACAGATGGGTTCCAGTAGCTTTACATTCCAAACTTTTCTTCCAGGTGTTATTTGTTCACTAAGACAGACCACTGCAGATGCTGCAAAGGTGTGTGGCGTAGCATTCATGAAGAATTAATACAAGAGTTATATCTCTTTATTGCAGAAGCTGCACTGCAAATGACACAGGATCCCTTAGAAGGCTGACCACAGAGTAATGTCTGTTAGCATAATATTGACCACAGTGTTGATCTTCAGAGCTAATCAAATTACATAATCAAGTATTACATATTACTAATAATACTGATCTAACATAAGAAATTTATTACTGTAACCCAACCAAGAATGCACAGTTGTCAACCAAGAAAGAAGGGTAAGAAAGAAAATGAGAAAGAACGTACTCAAATATACAATAGAGATGCAGCAGGGATACTTAGAAGGGAAGTACTAAAGGATTCAGATGCCTATACATCAATATGCAGAATATGAGGGAAAATACAGTACCAGAATTATAAAATTTGTTCAAGATGAGATCAAACAAAAAGGGAGGTGAAATTGCATTATTGTTCAGAAAAACTACATAGTTCTTTGACTTTTTTCTTTTTTCAAATATTTTCTTACTTTTTAGCTTTGTACTTTTTTGACAATCAATAAAGTTATATGTTTTAAAAAATCCTACCTTGAAAAAAAAAAGTGGCCCAACTTGTCAAAAGGCAAACTATGGGGAGCAGAAGAGAAATACTGATCAAGCTAGGTAAAGAATTTGTGAGAGAACATTTAGTTGCTTTGAATGAATTCAAGTATCTTGGATCAGGGCATTATAGTCATCTTGGAACCATTGACTGAAACCTTTACGAAATCTTGGAGCAAGGAGAAATACTAATGTTATTTCAGGATTTGAAGAGAGGAAAAATGTAGACCCAGGAAACTACAGAGCAATCAAATTGAGATCAGTACCTGGGAAAGTCTAGAAAAGAGAATCAAGCGATAGGCTTATGATCACTGAGAAACAGGGCTCTTATTAGAAGCTAATATGGCCCTGTTAAAAAGAGATTGCACCAAACAACTCATATAACTTTGACTAGATCAGTATACCAAGGAAGTGCTATAAACATAAAACAATTAAAATTCAGTAAGGCATTTGATTAAGTAGACCATAAGTTCTTTTTTGATAAACTGGACCAATGTGAGTTGGATATTCCCACTAGGAAATGGTTTTGCAATTGACTGATTAAACCTAACCAATATGTTTTTAATGGGTCTGTCTGCTTGGAAAGAGGTATGCAGTGGGAAATTGCAGGGTTCTGTCTCGGGTATCTTCATAAATGACTTAGATGAGATAAAAGGTGTTTGTAAAATTTGTGAATTACACAAAATTTGAGGAGGTGGAAAGCTAATTCCTTAGCAAACAAGCTCAGAATTCTATAAAAATATTAAGAAATGTTACATTTTCAATCTATAATATACATATATGGATAAATGCACATACACACACACACATTCCACCTATTCCACCTATTCATTTACGTTTCCAATTGTACAACTGCTTCAGGCAGGATGCAGTTGCACAGGATCAGTACAAAGTTAATTTATTCCATTTCTGCATCCACATAATAAAGAGATTATGTGAGATCCCCTGATCATTTACTTATCCAAAATTACAGTGTAGTTTCAAATTAACTTTTGCTCAAAAGGAACATTAAGGGAAATAAAGATCTGCCTCACACATCTGGTTTTTGAAACAGCAAATTCCCTTCCACAGTCTGTGTTTCATTTGGATTAGAAGACATTTGTTCATTTATATAAGAACCTTCTAATTTTTTTCTGTTTGGTAAAGAGGCTTTTTGGCAACTTCCAACACTCCTTTTTCCTCAATAGCTGCAAATCTGGATTACTCATGATAATAATAATATATATATATATATATATATTATAAATAATATATACACTAAAATAGAATAATGTATACTGTAATAGCAATAGCACTTAGATTTATATACTGCTTTACAGTGCTTTACAGCCCTCTCTAAGCGGTTTACAGAATCAGCATATTGCCCCCAACAATCTGGGTCCTCATTTTACCCACCTCGGAAGGATTGGAAGGCTGAGTCAATCTTGAATCTGGTGAGATTTGAACTGCCAAGTTGCAGTCAGCTGGCAGTTAGCAGAAGTAGCCTGCAGTACTGCACTCTAGCCACTGTGCCACTGTGGCTCATAATAATAATTGTCTGGTTTATTCATGAATAGCATTGTACCCCATGACACAGAGCCAAGTCACGGGTAAGATTGTCTTTTTCTAATGACATCTATTTGTTCTACCAGGTCTGACATGGTGGACATGCGCCTTGTCCCTTTCCCTAAATATTATCATCTGATGGAGCTAGGAAGTGTACTTTTCCATGGTAGCCCCTGCCTTCTGAACTTTGGCAGGCCTCTACTCTTCACCTTCCATAAAATTTTGAAGACTTGACTTTTTCCCAAACACTGGAATTAGATTGGATGACTGTACCTTAGAAGCTTGACATGGTGCCAGGTTTTTGTTGTTTTTAATATTTTAATAGGTTTAGTTTTATAGTTTTAACATGGTTTTATAGATTGTTTGAACTTTTGATTGGGACCTGTCCAAAGTTGATTAGAAGATGGGTGGCTCTAAATAAATAAATAATAACATGACTATGCAAACACTGAGATCAGACTGTAGTACAGATAGTCCTTGACTGACAACAGTTTATTTAGTGACCGTTTGAAGTTACAATGGTACTGAAAAAAGTGACTTAGGACCATTTTTCACATTTATGACCATTGCAGCATCCCCATGGTCACATGTTTTACATTCAGATGCTTGACAACTGACTCACATTTATAATGGTTGCAGGGTCCCATGGTCACGTGTTCACCTTTTCCAACCTTCTGACAAGCAAAATCAATGGGGAAGCCAGATGCACTCAACAACCGTCTTAGTAATTTAACAACTGTAGTGATTTACTTAACAAATGTGGCCAGCAAAGTCATAAAATGGGGCAAAACTCACTTGACCAATTTCTTGCTTAGCAACATAAATTTTTGGGTCAACTGTGGTCATAAGTCGAGGACTACCTGTACTACCAAGTTATTGATTCAGAGAGATACCTTTAAAAAATGAAGTGTAACATAGAATTTTTTTAAAAACAACAACAACAACAACAAATTATTTTCTATTTTTATTTGGAAGGTAGTCCCCTGGGCAGAAAAGTTGAGATTTGTAGAAAAGAATGAGTGAATTGTTTATCAAAGGAACACAGCTAAATCCGTGATCACTGATGAGATGCACAGAATCTAAAATTAGTGATAGCAAAGTCACATTCCTACATATCACAATGGAGAAATGGCCATCTGGTCTGCACTGTGCAGTCAGTTGAAAAAGAAAGCCAATATACAACTAACATGAATACCATATTGCAGGAATGATATGACATAAGGTGGTACAGGAATGAAGATTCTTCTTGCAAAGGTCCAGGTTGTTTTATAATCCAGGTTTCCCCAACTTGTCTAATATTTAAAATTTGTCCTCAAAACAAATTTCATTGTATTCTTAAGATGCCTGTACTAAAAGGATAGCAAAAGTCTTTGATTTACCATGGCACAATTGCCATAGTAACAAGAAACATTAGGTTTAGCAGCAGCCATTTTCTTCACATTCTCCCTCAGAGATAGGTTGGGAGGCATTAGGAAGCCAATCTTTTTGTACAGTTTGGCATATACTGCTACTTTGACCATCTAGAGCTGAAAGTCAAATTGTTAGAAATAATACAGTCTAAACCAGCAGTCACCAACTGGTGGTCCGTGGACCAGTGGTGGTCCATGAGAATATTTTGGTGGTCCCCAGAAAAATTATTTGCATTTTTTTATATTGCACTAATTCAGGGGTCCTCAAACTATGGCTCCTGGGACGGATACATGCAATGAATGCTTGTGTTGCTGCAGAGAGTCTCACCCTTTGGGGTTTTTTTGTGTGGGTTGAAGGGGAGCAAAAATTCGGACTTGGGGTCTGCTTCAGCCTCCTGGTGTGGGGCTTTGGGCGAAGGATGGTGGTTGAAGGGCTTTGTTCCAGTGGGGCTTCATCATGGCCTGGAACTGGCTGACCATCTCAGCCCTCTGAACTGCCAGGCACTGGTACCTGGCCTTGCACTCCCACAGGTCTTCCTTCTGTTTGGAAAGCCTATGCTCCTAGTCCTCAGTGAGGTGCTTCTGCTGAGTCTCCTTCTTGCTCAATCCAATTTGAACTGAGCCAGCTCTTTCTCATGGTGGCTGCTTAGCGGCAGCAACTGCTTCCCGTTGGGGCCCTAAAGGGCCCGGGCAGGCAGGTGAGGAGTAGCAAGTAGAAGCTGGCAAGGTGCCTCTTGCCATGAGTGACATTGAGTTGGCTACGCCCACTCAGTCACATGACCACCTTGCCACGCCCACCCAGCCAATCATTAGGCATATCATATTAGTGGTCCACGGCATTTAAAACTATAAATTTAGTGGTCCCTGAGATCCAAAAGGTTGGTGACCCCTGGTCTAAACAATCCCATTCCATATAGAATATATGTTTGTTATTGTTGAACTGCTATTTCATTTGAATTATCTCCTGTTGAATTATAATAATTCAGTGGTGGTATTCAACCAATAGTGGCTGCTGTGGGTGGCTCCGCCCACCTGCCTGGACATAATCACATCCCATTTATCCATGTTTTTGATGCTCTGCACATGTGCGGAAGGCCCTGCACATGCGCTGAGGTTGCACATGCAAGCGAAGTGTGCACGTGCGCACTCTCACATTTGCGAACCAGTAGCGAAGGTAAGTGAATACCACCCCTGTAGTAATTGTAATAATTAACATTTTTGAATATTACAAATCTATATTTAAGGTACTTATCTGGGTTTCTAGCATTTGAAGAAAAAAACATTTGCCTCATTATTATTTTTTAAAAAACCATCCAAGATACATAAAATTATAAATCTAAAGCCCCATATTGAGACAGTATTCTACAAAGACTTCACTTACGTTGACCATATTGTTTTGGAAAAAATGAAGAACAAACCTGAAAAGAGGGCAAAAAAGTCGATAAGGATAAAGCAGAATTCAAGAAGGAAAACAAAGAAAATAAATAATTACATTAATTAAATAAACAGCTTTTTGAAATAAAGAACTGCCCTTTATAATAAAGGCTGCATGGTCACTGTAACATTATTATTATTTTATTTACACAAAATGACAGCATACTCAGCAAACGAGATAACTATGATGGATTTCGTATCACAGATCACTAGTTGAACACTTCCTAAGTGTTTAGGACTGTGTGACGCGAATTATGCGAGCAGATCCCAGTAAGGTGGCCTTCTGCTGACCAATGGTGATCTTGTCAGCGCCAATCGCTTTTAAGTGCTTGCTTAGGTCTTTAGGCACAGCTCCCAGTGTGCCGAGTACCACTATTATTATTAACATAACATAACAACATAATAACAGAGTTGGAAGGGACCTTGGAGGTCTTCTAGTCCAACCCCCTGCCCAGGCAGGAAACCCTACACCATTTCAGACAAATGGCTATCCAACAGTTTCTTAAAAATTTCCAGTGTTGGAGCATTCACAACTTCTGCAGGCAAGTTGTTCCACTTATTGATTGTTCTAACTGTCAGGAAATTTCTCCTTAGTTCTAAGTTGCTTCTCTTCTTGATTAGTTTCCACCCATTGCTTCTTGTTCTACCCTCAGGTGCTTTGGAGAATAGTTTGACTATTATTATTGTTGTTGTTGTTGTTGTTGCCATCGTCATTGTTGTTGTTGTTGTTGTTGTTATTGTTGTTGTTGTTGTTGTTGTTGTTGTTGTTATTATTATTATTATTATTATTATTATTATTATTATTATTATTATTATTATTATTATTATTATTATTCAGGTGCAGATTCTAAAAAATGGGGAATGTATAAATTCTGCCTGGCAAATGCACTGGACATTTTAGCCCCACTTCATGGGAAAAGTTTTACCAGTAGCACTGAGTCTTTCCACCCTCAGGGTCATTACAAAACTGTCTTTCAGTATTGAAAGAAAGGTAAGGCATCATCAGTATTTAATTAAGAAAAGGGCAAGGGCTCAGTGAAAAGTTCCATTATGAAATCTAAGAGATCATCCAATATTTGTAAGATTCTTGTATGGAATTTATGTGAAAAACTATATACCAACGTTTCATGGATCTGCTCAATATATTCATTCAGTCCAAAAGGATTATTTTCTACTTGAGTGGTGGTTGGGAGCAAGAATAAATAACATGCAATGGAACTTTGAAGTAACCTAATTCTGAAATGCTATAGAATTAAGTGATACAGAACAATATTTTTTCCCCACAATATTCCTGGTTGTTGCTCACTGATTGAAATAATTGAAGTGCAATTAACAATTTTTAATAGCTGGTTGTAGTACTCCAGGAAAATGTGCTTATTGTAACAGATCCTGCTTGTTACAGCACCTACATCCCATCTATAAAATCAATTACTATCACTTTAGTAAAGGAGTATTCAAATAGAGAAGTAAACACCACAACACTTTGCTTCCAGATAATGGAGATACAAGGACATTTACTTAGAGGACTGTATGAGTTTTCTCAACCTAATGGGGAAAAATCATATATTATTTCACAACTTTATAACATTTAGACCAATTTCATTATTTTCCCTTCCACTGCTTATTCTCAAAAAGATTGACTCTAAAGTTTACCACACATCAGTCCTGTAGGTCAATTACTGTATGTCCTACCCTCTTTGTTATTCCTGTGTAGTCCTTTCTCCTTGTCATGAATTCTTACAATAGAATACAATGCTGCACTGGTAAAATGGGAGAGCTGTAAAATCTGTGTTCATTGTCATGCTAAAATAGCAGGAGTCTGTGTTTATTTGCTTGCTGTTGTAGAATTAAAATCAAAGTCTGAAGCCCACGTAATTTAATTCAATATTCTCAATAATTCAATATTACAGATCACTCCTAACCAATTCAAGGTACATTATTTCTGCAAAAGAACATAATTTATTTTCTTTACTTCATATATAGAAAGCAAATGCATTATCAACTGAATTTTATTGGAAATGCAGGTTATGGGACCAGGAACTCTACCATAGCTTAGCCGGTAGGCTATCTCAAACAGCTTAAAACAGTCTAAAAGATATTTGCATTTCCTTCAAAGAAGAAAACATCTTAAAGTTCTGGAAGAATAGCCAAGGGTTGATTATTACTGGCTGGAAATAATAACTTAGCTGAGGGACATCAAATTAGGGAAAATTTCTTTAAGAAAACTTGGAGGTAGCATTAGAGGAGGGCTGTCAAACTCCTGGCCCAATGTACGGATGCGTCACATGCTGGCCACGCCCTTGCCTGGTTTAGTCAAAGGGAAAAAAGTCCCAATCCATCATGTGATGCCACTGTGAGTACGTGAGTTTGACACCCCTGCATTAGAGAATTTAACTAGGTTCTACATGACAGCAAATACATACTGTATAGGGTGGATTCATAAAATGAAATTTGAGGAGGAAAATACTGCAGAACTCCAGTTATGAAAGGGAATAGAGGTAAAAACATTGCATTTTCTCAGCATAACAATAATTAGAACAATTTTATTTTTTTTAGAAAATGATTCATAATAAGCTTTATAGAAGCATTTTGCTGAATAATGATGCAGTCAGAAATCAACATGCAAATCATACAATAGGTAGAAATTTGCTCCACATTTACTTATCTAAAAGTCAGAAGAGGCATCCCTCTGCATAAAGTGCATACATTGTTAAGATGGCAAGATGTCTCCAGAGATTTTCAGTCATCCAGATCATGGTTGTCTCAAAGGTGCTTTTTCAAAAGTCAACTGGACTTTCACAAAGTCCACTTGCCTTTTTCAAAAGGCACCTTTGTGTTAACTGCAAGATATTCCTGCCATAATATATTAGATTGCTGTTCCACAGTACTGGCATACTTTTAAAGCTATAGGTTGCACCCAGAGGCACAGAAACAGCATTCCCAAAACATTATATCAAAAGGGACCCAGAAGTATTTTACTAAAGTTATCAAATTTATCCCGACCCAGTTTACTACAGTTATCCTGATTCAACTATAGCCCCTTTACCCAATGGTAAAGCTTATTTAGATAAGCTTAAATATGTTAAGGTACAGGTTCCCCTCACACATATGTGCTAGTCATTCTCGACTCTATGGGATGGTGCTCATCTCCGTTTCTAAGCCGAAGAGCCAGCACTATCTGATGACAATTCCGTGGTCATGTGGCCGGCATGACTAAATGCCAAAGGTGCACAGAACGCTGTTACTTCCCACTAAATAGTGGTCCCTATTTTTCTAGTTGCATTTTTACATGCTTTCAAAGTGCTAGGTTGGCAGAAGCTGGGGCAAGTAACGGGAGCTCACTCCATTACGCGGCACTAGGGATTCAAACCGCTGAACTGCTGACCTTTCTGATCGACAAGCTTAGCATCTTAGCCACTGAGCTGCCACATTCCCGAATTAAATAAGTTATAATTGATCAAAAGCAACAAAAGTGTCTTTCTTTGGGCTTGGAAAAAACTTATGGGAGAAGTGAAAAGTTATCAGTTTACTCCTTTACTCCTTTCCATTGCTCTCCAGTTTAAATTCCAACAGTACCAACTCCCCATTTATCCAGTTTTATTTCTTCTGAAATTAGTTTTCTAAAGCCAGCCACATTTGTTAAAGCAAAATAAACAAATTTAAACATGGCAATAAATTAAGCAGTATCTGAAAAATCTCTTTTACCCTTTTCCTGAGTCAGGATAATAATAAATTCTATGTGTGACTTGAAAAAGAGTTTTGAATAAAAAAAAACAAACCCTGAAGTAAATGCCCTGGGTCAACAGAAATGGCAGTTTTTTCCTCTTTCTGGTTTATGGGGTGATAAACAAAGTTGCATTTTCCTTGGTAAATAATGCAGTTTATCTCTATAACTTGAATGCACATACATTCAGTATAATTATATTTCAGGGTAAATTATAGTTTTGTGACAATTCCATAGAGAACTTCTAATATAAATAAACCATAAGGACACTTATTTATTATGGACACTCTGCTCCTGCAATTGGATTTCATGTAGAGTTAGGCATGGTTCTGCTTAGTAATTTCTTCAAGTTTTTGTACAGCAAAATTTGTATATAATTATAAGTATTAAAATGCAACAAGCTTGGAGATTTAGTGGGGATTCAACATATATAGGTCCAGATAGCTTCATATCTTTAGCTCATTCTAAAAGGTCTGTTAGTTGGCCTTTAAAAAAATATATTCTCTGAAAATCAAACATTCAACAGGTATTCTTTTCTGAAAAGAAATCAATACTTTCTAAACACTTTTTCTTTTTTTCTTTTCAAATGAAGTGAAGGGAGATGCCTCTAGGCAGATGACCCCTAGTTTTTTTAGCAGATAAATCTTTCAAGGTGTTAATTTGGATGTGGAAAACTTATATTTTTTTCCTCGCTGGCTCTTTTTGAATCATAAATGAATCACAAACACATTTTAGCCTAAGATTTTGGGTAAATCTAGCCTATATAGTCTAGGCTTTAGTTTATTCTTTGTATTTATAAAATTGGGTTGAGGAAAGCAAGATTAATTTAACCCTCTATAACTATGTTTATAAAATGTAGCCTATGTTTGTTACAGTCAACTAAATGAGATAACTCTGATAATTAATTATTGATTAGATTAACATGCACTAAACTGGGATTTAAGAATTAAATATCACATCTGGCTGGATTCATATAGCTCGGGCAAAAACTGTGGCTGACCAGTTACAATTGCTGAGTTCATACAATATTCTAAGATACAAATTTATTATATTGAGCAAGCCACATTTAGCTCTACAATTTTAGTTTTTATTTTATAGCCTACCATAAGTATTTATCAAAGTAGGAGACTGGTCATATTATGGATTCTCAAATTATTAAAGTGGACTGTTACCTTGATTTATAAATATCAGTAGAGATCATTTTTTCCTAAGGCCAAAGATGAAATGATCATCTGGCCATGTTTTAAACTAAACAACAAAAACATCTTTCAAAAGATCTCCCTGTTTAATTTATAAAACTGGAAAATTTTGGAAAGGTTATGGATAACATTATGGATTCCTTGTGTTCATGGAAACACAGTTCCGTTTAAGCCTCACCTGTAAGATTCTTTCCTGAATAGCAAAAAGTCTCTGATGATAAAAGGAGTGCAGTAATGGAAATTTGAGTCACATTATAAAATTCCATCCTTTAAAAAAACCTAATAGTAAATATCAAAGATTTCAGTGCAATAAAATTCCAGCTAAATATGATTCGAATTCCAGAATTAATGCTTTGAAAATGAGTTGGATTACAATGATAGAAATACAGTTCAGCTCCTTTCTAAAGTTCTTTATAACTGACTTTAAGGTATGTACAAGAAGAAATGTAAAATAGATGAAAGAAAACCAGAATCTCAAATATTCAAAAAAAATTTCCTGAATACTATAGCTATATATTTGTGATAGAATGGAGTGGGAGACAGGGTACTTTTCCCAAAGTATATTTCACTTCTCCTTTACTCCTGTAGAAAAGCTTTTGGATCAGATGCAAGTCAGAGAAAAGAGGGAGTAAAGAAGAAATGTCATTGGGAAAGTAAAATTAAAAATTCAGCAGAGGAAGAGGAAATTTTGGTTTTATTCGGGTTTGCTATCTGTTTTTTCATCAAAAGGTACTCAGTCTGCTAGACCAAAACTAATTCTTCAAGGAATTATAATTAGGTTGGGTTTTTGTAATGTTAAATAAAAGAAAGAGGAATCCAAAATAATTTTTGTTAGTTTGTTCCCACCATCACCATACTTTGAAATCAAAAGAACATACAACCTAACCTTGGTTTCTCCGATTCTATAAAGTTCAGCAGATGTTTTGTATATAGTGTCTAGGAGAAAACATGAAAGCTAGTCATTAGCTGATTAGCTAGGAAAAAAATAACTCCTGAGACCACTTCAAAGAGCATTGGTCATGATCAATAGCCTTTACTTTAAGTATTATTGCCATCCCCCACTAACTATGCATTTTAATTAATTCTGGTGACAAAAATCATTTGATTCCATTTGATTCCAATATTTTTTCCCAAATATGTTTCCTGAAATGTTCATTCATTTATTTACTCACCGCATATTCATCTGAATGCCTCTGCATGTTCATTCATATCTATTTACTGAATACTGATGAGATATTTAGATAATATTTCACCCAGTGGAAGAATACTGGGACTAAGACATAAACTTGAGGTATTCCACTGTATACTTCTTTCCATAAAGGTGTAGTTCCATTAAGGAATTCATCTGTTGGCTTCTGGTTATAATGTTGCTTGCCTCCAGATGTTCATAGTTTCATTGCTTGCTCATCTTTTCCAGGATCTTACCAGGAATTGATGTCAGGTTGATTATTCCTGAAGCTATTTTCCCCCTTTTTTTGAAGATGGGAACCACATCAGCTCTTTTCCAGTCTTCTGGTAGCTCTCCGGTGCACCAGAATCTTTGAAAGATATGGTTCAGTGGTTCTGAGATCATGTCTGCCAGCCTCTTCAGAACTTATATATTCCTATAAGAGTTGTTAAAGAATACTGATTCTGTCCTCGTGCTTAGGAATGTGAAATTGTGTGCTTACTTCAGCAGCACATATACTAAAATTGGAATGATTAGCATGGCCCTTGCTGGAGGATAACATGCAAATTCATGAAGCATTCCATATTTTTTAATATAAAAATACATGAAATTGGACTGATAATCTAAACAACAATAGTTTTGTAAAATATCCCAT
The DNA here is from genome assembly GCF_028640845.1 of Ahaetulla prasina. Lineage (NCBI taxonomy): Eukaryota > Metazoa > Chordata > Lepidosauria > Squamata > Colubridae > Ahaetulla > Ahaetulla prasina. The sequence continues at coordinate 32,712,396 of NC_080543.1, read as the reverse complement.
CCTTATATGTACATGGATTCATCAGCATGCCTATTTGGATGTCTTACTGAATTAATTGGATGACATACGGGGACTTTAGATTGTAAATATTCTTCTTAATTCTCATGATCTTCCAATAAATGCACTGTGGGAGATGTGGCTAATAGCTACTTCCATAGAAGTGTATGGTACATACTTGCTCAGCAAGTATCAGGTGATGAGAACTGTGTTAATTTATGATAGCCAAAAATCAGGAGTCTGATAGCACTTGTTCAGATTAACCAATTTTATTAGCTTTTGCCTCCTGATGTTATGTCTCCTGATGTTTTTCCTACAAGATAAGTCTCCAAACTTAAATGCAAAATATTTGCTATTTTAGAAGCAAATTTATCTGAAAGATAAATAACTTTGGGATAATCAACTAAAATGTTTTATAATAAGGAAACATTACTGGGATATCAGCAGCTCTATTTGATAGGACAGCATGCTGTCAGTGAAAATTGGATAAAAGAGTACATTATAATTAAAACACAAGGAGTTAAGCATTACAGATTCATCATATGAGTTAGGTCTTTGCATAATATGTCCAAAATATGATAATTTGAGCCTAGTCATTTGTGCCTCAAGTGAGAACTCTGAATTGATTCACTGTAGGATGCATTTGTTTGTTTTCTTGGCAATCCCTGATATTCTCAGGAGCATTTTCCAAAGAACACCAAAGTTCAAAAGCATGAATATTCTTTCTATCCTGTTTCTTCACAGTTCAACTTTTGCATCCGTAGACTATCAAGGGAAAAGGATTGCCTACACAATTCTGATCTTTATATGTATAGACACATCACAGCTCCTGAATATCTTCACTGCTACTCTACCAAGTGCTTATTTTTGATATATTTTCTGACTGCTGCTTTTTTTAACCTTTGATAGTCTTAAGGTTTTTGTTTGTTTGTTGTTGTTTTAGGGAGCTATTACTCCTACAGCACTCCTCCTCACTCCAGGACTCCTGCTCCAGATTTTGCCTCAAGGTTGACTCCTGAAGCCTTTCCCATAGATGGGTATAGCCACAAGGCAGTGGAGGTTTGAGATCGGAGTTTTCCTTCTCCTACATCAGTTGCCTTCCAAGGTTAATGGACACCACTAACAAGTTTTTTTCCCCACACACACAACTAACAAGACTTCGCACTTTCACGCAATCAAACAGCCACTCTCCCCTCCCTCTAAAAACAAGCCGATTCATTCATGCAGCTCCACACATCAGCAGGGCTGGTTACTCTTATTAGCACATATGCACCGACATTATCATCTTCATTAGAATCCAAAGACAAATTCTACGACGATCTGGCTGATACTATCAAGAAAACCCCTGCGAAAGAACCACTGTTTAACCTTGGCAATTTTAATGTCAGAGTTGGAGCTGATTACAGTTCTTTGCCCACTTGTTTAGGTCAGTTTGGCATCTGGAAGATGAACGAAAATGGGCAACGCCTGCTGGAGTTTTGCTGCTACTCCATCTTCTGCGTTAGCAGTACATACTTTAAAATAAAGCCTCAATACAGAGTCTCTTGGAGACATCCAAGATCGAAGCATTGGCACCAGCTCAACTTGATTCTTACCAGGTGCTCCAACCTTCCTAATATTACAATCACACGCAGCTATCAGGGTGCTGATTGCGATACAGACCACTCCTTGGTGTGCAGCAGAATAAAACTGCAAACAAAGAGACTGCATCACTCGAAGAAGGAAGGAAGACCGCAAATCAACATCAACAAGACCCGCAATCTGGGCAAAATGGAGGAATTTTAATAAGCACAAGAAAACTCTCCCAGGCCTGGCTGAAGCAAATGCATCTGAACGATGGGAATATTTCAAGAATGCTGTTTATAACACTACCTTATCAGTATTTGGTAAAGAGCTCAGAAAGACAGCAGATTGGTTTGAAGCCTGCTCGGAGGAGCTGATGCCAGCCGTCGAAGAAAAAAGGAGAACTCTAATTGCATATAAATCCTGTTCCAGTGAGCACAACCTACAGGTTCTGCGAGCTGCTTGTAGCAAAGTCCAACAGACCGCCAGGAGATGTGCTAATGATTTTGGCTGCAGCTTTGGTCTCAGATCCAGATAGCAGGTGACACAGGCAATATCAAGGGGATGTATGATGGCACCTAAGCAGGCCTTAGGTCCAACACAGAAGTAATCTGCCCCTCTGAAGTCTGCTACAGGTGAGGTTATCCAGGACTGAGCACAGCAGATGGCATGTTGGGTGCAGCACTACTCTGAGTTATATTCCAGAGAAAATGTGGTAACTGAAAAAGCATTAAATAAGATTGAGTGCCTGCCTGTCTTGGAGGAGCTTGACAGTGAGCCAACTGTTGTGGCTCCAACCTCAAAACCTGGCCCCATGCCCGAAAGTGACTCTGAGAGTGAGGGGGAAGGGCCAGTAAGGCTTACCTCAGGAGCACCGATTCCTTTGATCCGGCTCCAGGAGCCAGAACCAGGCCATTACGGAGGACGTAATGAGGCCAACATCCCGATTCCTCCCTTCCTCAGGTTACGCCTACAGATGCAGCTGATAACCATACCAATCAAGCCTGGACCGATCCGTGCTTCAGAAGATTAGAGAGGCAGCGTCATCAAAGGGAAGGGTGGGGCTCCACAGGATATATAAAGACTTTTGGGACTGCTTTCAGTTCTACGGGAAGCAAATTAGCTGAACCGTGTTGAAGTGAGCTGAAGTTTTAATCTGTTTGAACTTTTTGGCAGGCAGCTGCATTTTCCCAGCCAGGACTGATAAGAGCCATGTATCCACTGGCTGAAAGCCAGCTCATTACTCCAGAGTGAGGACGGAGACAGAACACCAACTTTAGAAGAACTAAACACGACCCTGGATTCCCTTGCCTCCGGCAAGGCACCTGGGAAAGAAAACATCCCTGCTAAAGTTCTGAAGTGCTGCAAAGAGAACATCCCCACTGAACATTTGCTAGACCTATTCTTGAATACAGCTCACCTGTCTGGAACCCATACCACATCTCTGACATTAATACAATTGAACGTGTCCAGAAATATTTTACAAGAAGAGTTCTCCGCTCCTCTGAAAACAACAAAATACCTTATACCACCAGACTTGAAATCCTGCGATTAGAAAACTTAGAACTCCGCCGACTCCGATAAGACCTGTGTTTAACACACAGAATCATCTATTGCAATGTCTTTCCTGTTAAAGACTACTTCAGCTTCGATCGCAATAATACAAGAGCAAACAATAGATTCAAACTTAATGTTAACCGCTTCAATCTTGATTGCAGAAAATATGATTTTTGTAACAGAGTTTTTAACGCTTGGAACACACTGCCTGACTCTGTGGTCTCTTCTCAAACTCCCAAAAGCTTTAACCAAAAACTGTCTACCATTGACCTCACCCCATTCCTATGAGGACTATAAGGGGCGTGCATAAGAGCACAAAAGTGCCTATCGTTCCTGTCATAATGTTTCCTTTCATTATATCAAATTAATACAATTATTACATACTTTTGCTCATATATATGCTTATATGATATTTTGTTGATTTATGTTGATGCTTGTGTATACTGTTGTGACAAAATAAAATAAAAAAAACACTGCATGAAATCTTCTGTCTTTGTTGGAAGGAAGGTGGAATATCACAGGACATGAGGAATGCAAATATCGTCACACTGTATAAGAAAAAGGCAATAGGGGTGACTATAACAACTACCACAACATCTCTCTGCTTGCCCGTGTCATACTGAAGAGGCTCCAGGTGCTTTCAGAAAGAGTCTGTCCAGAATCACAGTGTGGATTTTGAGCCAACAGGTCCACTACTGACATGGTGTTTTCCCTTAGACAGTTGCAGGAGAAATATAGGAAACAAAGACAGCCACTTTTCGTAGTCTTCATAGATCTTATGAATGCTTTTGACTTGGTTAGTAGGGATGGCCTTTATAAAATTCTGGTCCATCTCAGCTCCTCAACATCATCAGGTCCTTTTATGAGGAAATGAAGGGCACTGTAATTTTTGATCACTTAACATCAGATTCCTTTGACATTTGAAGTGGAGTGAAGCAGGGCTGCATCCTCTCACCAACTTTATTCGTGATCTTTTTTGCTGTTATGCTGAAATATGCTTTTGGAACTGCAACAGAGGGTATTTATCTCCAGACCAGATCAGACAGAAAACTCTTTAATCTCTCTAGATTGAGACCAAAGTCTAAAGTGCAGCTGAAATGCTTACAGGATTACCTCTTCGCTGACAATGCTGCCATTACTGCTCACTCTGCTGAAGACCTTCAACAACTTATGGATTGTTTTAGCAAGGCCTGCTAGATTCTGGCATAGTCAGGTGTATCTATCCAAGGCCTGCTAGATACAAACTAGATTCTGGCATAGTCAGGTGGAAGAAGGCTTATTTACAAGATAAAGAACTGTATTTTTACTTCTTTCTTCTATTATTTCTTGGCTAATAGAGTGAAGAACAGACTATAGGTTAGTCAAAGACCAATATTAAGTTCTTCTTGACCTATGTCAGTCTACTCTTTGGAAAAAGACTTGACTGATAACTATGTCAGCGGTTCAAATCCCTAGTGCTGCAGTGTAACGGGATGAGCTCCCGTTACTTGTCCCAGCTTCTGCCAACCTAGCAGTTTCGAAAGCACCTAAAAATGCAAGTAGAAAAAATAAGGACCACCTTGGTGGGAAGGTAATAGCGTTCCGTGCGCCTTTGGCATTTAGTCATGCCGGCCACATGACCACGGAGACGTCTTCAGACAGCGCTGGCTCTTCAGCTTTGAAACGGAGATGAGCACCGCCCCCTAGAGTCGGCAACGACTAGCACGTATGTGCGAGGGGAACCTTTACCTTTACCTTACCAAATCTGCAGCAGCTCTTTACAAATATGAACTTCTCAATGAATGATTGGCAAGATATAAATAAGATGTAAAGGTAAACATTTACATTTCAGTACATTACCTTAGTAACTATAGATATACATGTATATATATAGACAATTGATATTCATAAAGTTATAACAACGCAATTCAACTTTTTAAAAATGTTATTAGCATATCACATAAAAAGTAAGGGCATTTTTAAGAAAATCTAATCTCATGAATTTGAATATGTCTCTTCCCAAATTCCTGCTCCTGAGTCTATAGAAGTTTCTGCTGGTTTCCAGTGAGTCTAACAAAAATGTTCCTTGGATCTTAACAATGGAAGAAAGATGGGCATAGAAAGATGGGCATGGTGTAATAAGGTAAATATGTGTTGCTCTCATGTCCCTGCCAATTTAATGCCAATCTTCAAAAAGACAGGTACAATTCTATAATCAAACATTTCATACAATATTATTTCCCTGAAATCTGCTGTTTAGAATACATAAGCATTCAGAACTACATTGCTGAATTACTCCACAGAGATACCAATGTTTTTATACCCTATTGTTCTGAGGATGTTTTTGTACCAGGTATTAATTTTGATGTTGCAAGGAGCAACAGGTGGTCCATATTGTAGCTTATCCACTTGGATTTAAAAAATCCTTCCTACCTTATTTTTTCCCATTCAGATATTTATTTATTTCTTCTTTCTATATGCATACATGCTTCTTTATGAAAATAGCATAACAAGAGAAATAAATTGTGTATAATAGAATATAAATCCATTATGCTCAGAAAAAAGGAAGGTCATATGAAGCTCAAGATACTGTCAAATAACAGTCGAGGTCAAAAAAGAACATTGTGTGATAGCATCACATTAATTCACATAAAGGGGTAGGATTAATATTTATCTCTCAATCCTTCAGAAACTCATTATTAAATATATTTTCCAGGATTCATTATATGTCCCACTGCCTCTCCTTTGACCCATTGAAATGCCATTTCATCTTCAAGGTGACAAAGTTTAACAAGAAATTAAAAACAAAAGTAGCATTTGTGTGAACATTTTAGATGATCAGTTTTGAAGCTCCATTCCAAACTTTGACGTTACAATTTGAGAACCAAGTCTGGATACATGATTTCGCCATATTATTTAACTGCAGTAATTTAAAACTTGGACTTCTAATTCCATGGTAGAATGGAATGAATGAAGAGAACAGTATTCAGTGGTCAGATGGTGAATTCTGGAGAACTTGTAGAATAGAATAGAATAGAATAGAATAGAATAGAATAGAATAGAATAGAATAGAATAGAATAGAATAGAATAGAATAGAATAGAATAGAATTTATTGGCTAAGTGTGGTTGGACACACAAGGAATTTGTCTTGGTGCATACGCCAGACCACTGCTTCTCATGAATAGACGGCAGAAATTGAGGTTTTTATAATGAGCCAAATGGCTGGGAATTGAAGAATGACTTAATGCAGCCCATATTGACATAATGTTTATCAAGCATTGTTTCTTATCAATTTTAGAAATTGCTTCTTCATTTAGCTATTAGGAACCATTGCAGGTTTCAGAACCCTGGGTGAGTGTCCTTCAGTCCTTAGTGAAAAACAGATTTAAATACAAATGTAAGGATTTAAGAAAAAAATTATAGAATAATCGGCAAAAGAATAAATAAAAGTAATAAAGATGGGGTAAAAAAAATCTAAAATAAAAATGTGATTATAAATTGATTTTGATAAGTTACCAACAGATGAAGGGTCCAGATGATCCTTGAAATAAGATTTGAAAGCTAATTCTAAGAATCCTTTCCGTGGGAAAATGCTATTGTTTTGAACAATAGGATAGGATGGAATTTTGAAGACCGGACACTACAGGGAACCAGAAGAAACTAAAATCTACCATCAAAGGAGAAAAACATTGAAAATTTTATTTACTAAAACAGAATGGAGCAAAATACTTTGATCCTGAAGTTTTGACAGATATTTATGAAGAATAAACCTAGAAGTTAATTTTAAAACTATCTGGCATTATAGACAACATGTGTTTTAAAATGTTATGAGAAAGAAACTTTCTAGAAAAGAGTGAAGGTGATTTGAAGCCAGATTTAAAAATGACAGGCTAAAGAATGATATGGAAAAAGATACTACACTGGAGTTACACATGAAACTGGCTCTTAATAATTAAAAGAGATACACAAATAGCAAACCAAGAGAGTAACCTCAATAATTTTCCAAAATTGGATCAACAAAAGAGGCTTCTTGAAATTTTGAAGGATTTTCTGAGAATGAACAAAGATAACATTGAAAAGAAATCAATTTATGAAAAGTAGATTGTTAAAAATAAAGAAATATATCATTTAACAGCTTATTTGTGGTGTTTTTCATCTAATAATAATCCATGCAATAATGACAAACATTAAATTATACATATTTGTGTTCTTATTTTATCTATTGATTATGTTTAGTAACTAAATATTCCTATCTCCTTTCCATCCATCCATACCACCGTTCCCATATACCATAAAATACTGATGTCTCCTTATCCTTCAGACTCAAAGTTAGTTTGTCCATTTCGGCGAAATTCATAATCTTTTGTACAATAAGTCTCTCTGTGGGCACACATGGCTGTTTCCAACATTGAGCGAAGGCCATCCTAGCAGCAGTTAATATATGTAGTATTAAATATTTTATACTCTTCACGTATTTTTTTTTAAAGATCCCCAATAAAAAAAGTTCGGGTTCTAGATCCAATTGTTCATTCGTGATTTCTTGTAGCCACTTTTTAATTTTTAACCAATATTTACGGGATTCGGGGCAGGACCACCACATATGGTAATATGTTCCCTCTTTATTTTTACATTTCCAGCATATGGGAGACATTTTGGGATAATTTTCGCTAGTCTCGAAGGGGATAGGTGCCATCTGTAGAAAATTTTATATGCATTTTCTTTGTGTGCTGCTGATTTTGTTAGTTTATAATTTCCATTCCATATTTTCTCCCAATCTGATAAATTTATATTATGTCCAATATTTTGACCCCATGCAATCATACATCCTTTCACTACTACTTCTTCCAGTTCTACTTCTAGCAAATATTTATAAATTTGGGTAATTTTTTTTTGTCTGGCCCTAGTAAAATTTTATCTAATTGCTGTGGTTTAAGATATATTCCATATTCTTTTATATCTTGTTTGTATCGATTTTGTAACTGAAGATAGGCCCACCAGTCAACCCGTAGTCCTTGTTCTTGGAGGTCCTGTAGTGTTTTTAATTTTCCATGAATATCTAATAGATCTTTATATTTTAGCATTTTATTCAAATCTAAATTATTTGGGTGAATCATTGCTTCCATTGTGGATAGCCAAATTGGGATTTTTATATAGTGTTTCTTTTTAACTTTAATCCAATTGTTTATTAGGGAATCTCTAATCAAATGTCTGTGGAAATACTTTTGTTTCGTATGGCCTGTTTCCCACAGAAAGGCATGCCACCCTCTCTGTAGGTCGTGGCCTTCTATAGTTAGTATTCTTTTATTCTTTAAATTGATCCAGTCTTTTAACCAAACTAGTGTTGCTGCACTATAATATAATTCCCAATTTGGTAATCCGAATCCTCCTCTGCTCTTCATATCTTGTAAATATTTCATTTTTATTCTAGGTTAAATGATATAAGCTTTTTCCCCCTTTTTTTTATGCTTTTAATGTAAAAAAGTTTAATAAAGTTTAATAAAAAAATAAAATAAAATAAAGAAATATAAAGTTGGTTTATATTTGATCAAGATTAAAATAGATATCTATTTTAGATACAGTACGTTGTTAATGGACTTTTGCTAACCTTCACTAAATGATGTTTTAAAGATTTGTTTATGGAGAAGAGATGATATATGGCAAGAGGAGATCTTGTTGTTTTACTGTATTTTAAGAGAAGTTAGGGGACGCAGTGGCTCAGGGGCTAGGACGTTGAGCTTGTCGATTGAAAGGTCGGCAGCTCAGCGGTTCAAATCCCTAGTGCTGCCGTGTAATGGGGTGAGCTCCCGTTACTTGTCCCAGCTTCTGCCAACCTAGCAGTTTCGAAAGCATGTAAAAATGCAAGTAGAAAAAATAGGGACCACCTTTGGTGGGAAGATAACAGCGTTCCGTGCGCCGTTGGCATTGAGTCATGCCGGCCACATGACCACGGAGACGTCTTTAGACAGCGCTGGCTCTTCGGTTTTGAAACGGAGATGAGTACCGCCCCCTAGAGTCAGCAACGACTAGCACGTATATGCGAGGGGAACCTTTACCTTTAAGAGAAGTTAATAAGTTGCTAAAATTATTTATTTATAAGGAGTCATTTCTTTATATATTTCTTTTCTTTTTCTTTACTATATTATTTTTCTTTCTTTTCTGGGTTTTTATCCTATTTTTTAATTCTGTACTGGTTTTTTTTCTGTTTATTTCTTGCCTTATGTTTGCTTGCCTTATTATTTTAATGTTTAAAGCACTATAAAATTAATATTACTTTAAATCTTAAAACTGGAAAAATCTTTAATTTTCTTATTCCATACATACCAGTATATATTTTATGACCAAATCAAACTCCATAGAGGAAGTGAAAGAATGTTAAAAGATTTTAATATGATTTCTTGCATATTGGTGGGAAATTTTCCAAGATGTTGTCTTGGCTTAGCATTTTAAGTCAAAGTGTCTTCCAAAAATGGGACAGTAGGACAGGGATGGTAGGCACACTGGTGCGCTTATGCACGCCCCCTTAGGGACATCTTAAGAAACATGCAAGGTCCACGGTAGACAGTTTAAGGTGAAAGGTATAGGGATTAGAGAAACAAACAACAGGATCAGGTAGAGTGTTCCAGACATTTACTACTCTATTGCTGAAATCATATTTTCTGCAATTAAGATTAAAGCAAATTACATTTAGTTTGTATCTAATGATAGCCCTTGTGTTATTGCAGTTGAAGTTAAAGAAGTCATTAATAGGTAGAATGTTAAGATAGATAATCTTGTGTACTAAGCTTAGGTCTGAATGCTCTTTTTTTTCAAATCTCATCAATCAGTAAATCAGATTTGGTTTTAAAGTCCTACAGGGCATGAGTCAGTTATCTACAGAATCATCCCATCCAGTCAGGCAAGGAAAATATGCTGCAGACCATGTCAGTTAAGGAATTCTAACTGTCATGGTTCAGGAAGAAAGCCTCAGCTTCTGGAACATTGGTGAGGCGGGCCTCCACTCTCCTGACCTTTTTCAAACATTTGAAAGCATGGCTTTGTTATCTGATTTGGGACCCAGAGAGGAGCACACAGCTATGGGACCAGTTAGCGCCCTGAAAGCCTCCCTTTGCCGTTTAATTAACTTTTAATTTTAAATTTTAATCATCCTTGCCTTTTTTTAAAAAAAATGTACTTTTTTATGATTCAGCATTTTATTTGTACACCACTCAGAGGCCCTCTGCGAAGGAGATGGGTGGTTTCAAAATTTGATAAATAAATTAAAAATAAATAAAAAATTGAGTTGCTTGAGGAAAGGCTGGACTTAAATACAACAAATTGAAAATATATATTATGCTAGTAGCAGCAGTGAGGGGAATTTAGGTGAAAAAGACAGTTATTTCCTAAATGGTATTCTTATTGTTGTTAGTTGCAAAGTCATGTCTGACCCATTGCGACCCCATGGACAACATTCCTCCAGGCCTTCCTGTCCTCTACCATCCTCTGGAGTCCATTTAAGCTCAGGCCTACTGCTTCAGTGACTCCAGCCATCTCGTTCTCTGTCATCCCCTTCTTCTTTTGCCCTCAATATTTCCCAGCATTAGGCATTTCTCCAGTGAGTAAAAATGGTATACTTACCATCTCACAAATAAACATTTTTGTACTACTCTGATCTGAACAGAACAACCTATGACTGTGGGTGCTGGGAAATGCAGACAGGAAAAAAATGATTTCTTAAAGCCATTTCTTCTTTGAGGACAACTTCTTTCCAGGATTTTGCTAATAAATTAACTACAAATAGTACACACATTCAAAATGGATATATGGATTGCAGCTTGAAGGCATCACTGACATAATATCATATCATATATCATGTCGTGTGTGTGTGTGTATATGTGTGTGTGTGTGCGTGTGTGTAAATCTGAACAGTATTGCCAGATCTTTAAAGAATTGGGACTTGCCTATTTTCTTGTTGGCCACTTGCATATAAGGAAGATGTATGAGCCATGAGAAGAGCAGTGAACCATATATGATATAGAAAACATAAATCAATGTTCCTTGTATTGCTTTTTTATAGCAGCTGAGACAGAGAATCCCAAAAAATCCCACATCAGCTTAAAGGATACTGTACTGATGTTACTGTACTATCATTGCATATAGATCATCTAGAATAATGTAGTTTATAATACTGTATATTATAGACATAATAAAATACTCAGCTTGTGATTTTTTTATGCCTTTCATGAATTTTGAATTGTCTCCATCCAAAACAAATATTTAGCTAAATCTTTATACTAACCATTTGAGATAAATGTCAAAAATATGCAGCAATGCATAATTTTGTCATCTTAACCATCATTCATTTTTAAATTCAGTCATCTTAGATATTACTGGATCTACTGGATACAATAGTGATTGGATTCATTTGAGACAACGATGAAACCTCATACAGACAGGAGGTTGAACAACTAGCCTTGTGGTGCGACGAGAACAACCTGGAACTGAACACACTCAAAACCATAGAAATTGTGGTAGACTTTAGGAGAAATCCTCCCACACTACAACCTCTTACAATATTAGACAACACAATATCAACAATAGAGATCTTCACATTTCTAGGTTCCATCACATCTCAAAATCTAAAATGGACACTTAACATCAAAAACATCATCAAAAAAGCACAACAAAGAATGTTCTTTCTTGCCAACTCAGGAAGCTCAAACTGCCCAAGGAGCTTAATCTGATCCAGTTCTACAGAGGAATTATTGAGTCTGTCATCTGCATCTCTATAACTGTCAGGTTCAGTTCTGCAACCCAACAAGACAGACACAGACTTCAGAGGATAATTAGAACTGCAGAAAAAATAATTGCTACCAACCTGCCTTCCATTGAGGACCTGTATACTGCACAAGCCAAAAAGAGGACTGTGAAAATATTTACAGACCCCTTGCATCCTGGACATAAACTGTTTCAATTCCTACCATCAAAAAGATGCTATAGAGCACTGCACAAGACAAGACAACTAGACACAAGAACAGTTTTTTCCCGAATGCCATCACTCTACTAAACAAATAATTCCCTCAACACTGTCAAACTATTCACTAAGGCTGCATTATTATTACTATTAGTCTTCTTACCGTTCTTATCACCCATCTCCTCCTAATATGACTGCATACTGTAACTTTGTTGTTTGTATCCTTACAATTTATATTGATTGTTTCCTAGTATGATTTGATTGCTTAATTGTACCCTATGACTATCATTAAGGGTTATACCTTATGATTCTTGATGAATGTATCTTATACTTTTATGTACACTGAGAGCATATGCACCAAAGACAAATTCCCTGTGTGTCCAACCACACTTGGCCAATAAAGAATTCTATTCTATCTATTTTGTTGCATAATTGTTGTGGTCCGCCAGCAGCCTGTGGAGCTGGCAGCGGAGTCGGACAGTGAGGAGGCTGGGAAGGACAATGGGTCAGTCCTGGAGTCAGGGGAAGGCCCAGACGAGGGCTCTGTGGAGCCATCTGGGAGCAATGTGCGGATTCTGGAGCCTACAGAGGTGGACAGCAGAGAGGCATAGCAAGAGGAGGAACTTGTCCCTAGTGCACGCATGCAAAGAGTTGTCAGAAGGCAAGAGCAGCTAAAGCAAAAAGGACAACTCGGGAATAAGGCCAGGAGATTATTGGCCCCTCCATAAGGCTTAAAAAAGCAGCAATGGCTCTTGGGTTCTTTGTAGGAAAGCAATGTTGATACATTTGTTTCTTGTCTCCTATTTTTGAAATTTGTGGGGTTCTTGCCAAGAAAAGCCTTTGGCAGGGTGCCAAAGAAGACAAAGGTTTGTGATAAGGCTGAAGGACTTTTTATGAAGGACTTTGTTTTGGACTTAATTTGGACTAAGCTGAGAATGAAGTAATTCTCAGCTGTTGTAATAAAATATATTTGTTTAGGACTGATTGTGTCTGGTACTAACTACTTGGGCCTAGGTCACAACAATAATAGGAAGGACCACTACTACACTTAGTTAGCCCTCAGCCAAATCAGAAATAGATTAAGCTCCTAAGACTGTAAATTCAAAAATCCTTATGTTAATTATAGGTAAATTGAACAGTAATTTTAACTGCAGTGGGAAGTCTGCCATAAAGTATTTTGTCCTGTATACACTGTGTTTTATTGGTGCAGCCAGGTAGAGCACCATGCTGGAAAAAATTGGCCTCAGTAATAGTAGTAATTGTTCTTTCCAAACCTAAAATAAGCATGGTCTCAGAATCATGCAGTAATGACCTATAGTAAACATACTTTCTTGAGTCTTGATTAGTTTCTTTGAAAGTCAGAGGATGGTCCACTCCAATACTCTTGAAATTAATACAAAATCCAGAAACATATAGCTCTTCATAAATTCTGCTACTAGCTATTCTTTTATCATCATGCCTCAGGCTTTCCTGACAATGATTCCTATTCTTTGGTCCTTGTAATTATGAGGATTTTTTTCATTCCACAGCATCAGAATATATATGGATGGTAATTGGATGAGCCAAACGTTGTTCATAGAGCCATTTCCATTAGGAAAATGAAATAATACATTGTAGATATCAATAATAATCACAGTTAATAACATTTGAGATACCTAAATAATAAGCTGCTGCTAGTATAGTAGAAGCAAAATAAGTAGGATTTCTGGAGAATATCACTCATATTGCATATGTAAATTTGTGTCTGTCTGTCTCTCTGTGTGTTGGAGTATGTTTCATGAATTCAATCATTGTAATTTATAGTTTTTCTTTTAATATGCTGAGATCCAAAAACCACTGCTAGGAAAATGTCAGTGTGCTCCAACCTAGTTGGATATGTCCCACATCAATTCCAATAATTCCCAGACAGCCAGAATAGCTGGTCTGTCAAGGTTCCAGAAAAACCTCTTCTGCATAAAAAAAACTCAGAAGCCATTGTCTTTCAGAGTTCTTTACTAGCATGAGGAAACTGGCACACGATGAGTGAAATTCCAAAACTGAACTTCCGGATTCTTTTCCCAGTTATACAGACCCCAAGAGTCCCACCCCCCTGACCCCTTTGCTGGTCACATGGTCCCACGTTCTCCCAGTTCATTTGAATATCTTCTCGCCACTCTTCCTGCAGATGTGAACACCATCCGACCTTGACCGCTTGAAGAATGTTATCATACCCCTCAACCCCCCTTCTTCCCCTCAGGGGAAAAATGTGGCAGCGTCTGGAACCCTAAAGTCTAGTATGATTTCCAGGCCTGACATAGTCATCATTCTGTATGAGAATAATAGGAATTGGTTCAATTTGTTTGGGGTCACCAAATTATGGCTGGCTTATCTAAGATTTTTTTTCTTTTCTTCTTGTTTACATGATATTGTCTCATCAATCATTTCTGAACCTTATTCTTTTTCTTGTCTCAGTTCAATTCACCATTAAAAAGCTCCAAACCTCTGTTTCATGAATTAAAACTGCAAGTGTTGTAGGTAAAAGGTAGATAATGCAATGATCTAAAACACAGTGGTTTCAGATTACCCCAGCTATAGAAAATATACTACCTATGGGCCCAATGTACATTGCACCTTCTGTTTTCTTTTTCTTTTAAAGTATTTCCTTTATATATAAAAAAATAATGAATAGAAAGCTGGCACACTGCAAAGTAGGCAAAATGCCAATCGCATAGGAATTTTTAACAAACAAATAAGGTGGATGTTCTGAGGTCAGTGTTTATTTGGAAATGTCCTCACTAGCTCAGGAAAGAAATGAACATTACATGAGATGGTAACTATAGAGGTCTAACACATTTACACACACTCCAGAATAGCAGGAAGAAACTTCTTTTGCTTAGTCACAATTCATAAAAGAAACCATTTTGTACATAGGCAATACCACATTCTATGCCTGTAAAATTACAGACATGTCAAGCAGCAAACTGATGGGGAAATGTTGATTACAGAATGAAAAACAGGTAATCAATAAACCCAAGTGAGCAGAAAACAGAACTAAAGAAACCAGCAGAATAAGAAAATACTATAGTTCCATATGAGAATGTTATTATTTTTGGTTTTGAAAAGCATATCCAGGGTGATATTCATTTACCTTTGCTATCAGTTTGCAAATGTGAGCGTGCGCATGTGCTTACTTTGCTCACATGTATCACCTCTGTGCATGTGCAGAGCATAAAAAACGGGATGTGATGATGTCCGGGTGGGTGGGCAGAGCCTCCCACAGACGCAGCTACCAGTTCACCCAAACTGGATAGAATCAGCTGAATCTCACCACTGGGCATATCGTTCATTGTTAGTACAATCTCTCATGTTCGTGCAAATCACCTTATTCATTATTGTTGTAGATCTGCAAGAAAAGTAAGGTTCTACATTTAGGCAAGAAAAACAAAATGCACAGGTACAGTATGTGGTACCTCGCTCAATAGTAATAATTGCAAGAGCGATCTTGGAGTCGTAGTGGACAATCACTTAAATATGAGCCAGCAGTGTGCAACAGCTGCCAAAAAAGCCAACATGTTTCTAGGCTGCATAAACAGAGGGATAGAATCAAGATCATGTGAAGTGTTAATCAAGATCATGTGAAGTGTTTATAATGCCTTGCTAAGGTCACACTTAGAATACCACATCCAGTTTTGGTCGCCACGATGTAAAAAAAAAATTGGAGACTCTAGGAAGAGTGCAGAGAAGAGCCACAAAGACAATTAGGAGACCGGAGGCTAAAACATATGAAGAACGGTGGAGGAACTGGGTATGTCTAGTTTAATGAAAAGAAGGACTAGGGGAGATATGTTAGCAGTGTTCCAATATCTCAGGGGCTGCCACAAAGAAGAGAAAGTCAAACTATTCTCCAAAACATCTGAGGACGGGACAAGAAGCAATGAGTGGAAACTAATCAAGGAGAGAAGCAACCTAGAACTAAGGAGAAATTTCCTGACAATTATAACAATTAATCAGTGGAACAACTTGCCTCCAGAAGTTGTGAATGCTCCAACACTGGAAGTTTTTAAGAAGAGATTGGATAACCATTTGTCTGAAGTGGTGTAGGGTTTCCTGCCTAAGCAGGGAATTGGACTAGAATAATAATAATAATAATAATAATAATAATAATAATAATAATAATAATAATAATAATAATAATAATAATAATAATAATAATATTTTAATTTTTATACCGCCCTTCTCCCGAAGGACTCAGGGTGGTGAACAGAAGACCTCCAAGGTCCCTTCCAACTCTGTTATTCTGTTATATCAAATATGTGCAAAATTGAATTAGAATTTTTTTCTTAGCCATTTCACATAGAATAAGTAATAATTTATGAAAGCGGCCATAAAGTGATTTGAAAGTGATTTTGTTTAACATTATATATTCAAAATCACGAGGGTCTGTGCTTGCCAAATTCTTGGTTTTCATTTACATTGGATTGTTATAGGCACTGATGGCAAGTTTACACTGATGTAAAATGTAACAGCTATATTACTAAACAGTGCAAGATACAGGTTCAAACAATGCTGGTATTGAAAGACCTTTATGAATTACCAACAGCTTACTGATAACAGTTTTGACCTTCAAAACTCTATGTGGTTTAGGGGCTGACTTGCTTCACTGCTTGTTAAGGTCAGTAAAAAAAGTCCTCTTGAAGATGTCACCACTCTCATTATTTAAATCATTAAATCGATAAGTAAAATCTTTCTGTCCGTGGGATAAGTCTGCCTTCTGAATTGTTTCTGGGTAAAGAATGCACTCCCCTCCAGAGTCACTTACTTCCCACCCCCCTCCATTCTCTCTGGTTCAGAGCTTCAGTAAATATATGTCTGCTTTGCTATATTTAACCTGTTAGATGATTTTAATATTTACTGTTATTTCACTGTTTTTCCCAACTTATTATATGCACTCAGCATGGGGCTATCCTTGAAGAACATTCAGAAGCTTCAACTCATGCGAAGTGCAGGGGCAGTCTTCAGGGCCCTAGAGTAGCCCACGTTACTCTGCTGTTCCATGAGCTGCTGGTTTCAAGATGTTGGTTATTACCTATAAAAACTTTCATGGCATGGGCCCAGGTTACCTGAGGAATTGTCTCACTCCTAAGGGAGTGCCTGCACTAGCAGGGAGTTATGCTACAGGCCCCATCAGTCAAGGCATTGCAGAAGAAGGTCCTTCCCTGCCATGGCCTCTGGCCCTTTGGAACATCTTGCTCCCTGAGCTGAGATTGCTCCTGACCTTCCACAACAGCCAGAAGACCTGGTTGTACTAGCTGGCTTGAGGCCCCAATGGGAGATGATTATCAACCAATAGCAGCTCCCATCTCCCCCCACCCCAATATTCTGCTCCTTTCCTCCCCATCTGTTAGTTTTAGTTCTAATTGGTATTTTTATTACAATGTTATTGTGATTTTATACATTAGTAAATATATTTATGTTTTTATTTTGATGTTATAAGCCGCTAAATGTTACCTTACAGCAAGATGGGTGGCAAAGCATTGTAATGAATAAAAATAAATATGTTACGCCTCTTAAATTTTGTCAGCTGCCTTAAAAGCTCACTACAGTGCAACGGCAGGATAAAAATCAAATCAATCAAATAAAATAATAACATTTTAGAAGATTCTAATAAAAGACTATTTTAATGCTAACAAGTTTTCTTTCTATGAAGCTCCATAAAAAAGCAAAAGCGAGAGAAAGCCTGAGTTGGCAATGGAGAAACGACTTTAGTCCAGTAGTGGCTCAGCCAATACTATTTCCAAAATCCCCACAACCCAAATATCATGTCTTGTTAGTTTCTCAGAAATCAACCTCTATCAGAGGTTTAGCATTACCTTTTATTAAGTTGCATCTCTATCTTAGTCTATGCACTGACCATAAATAAACTCCGTTAAAAAAGTAACTATTCTGTAATATGGGTTCATTGAACCATTTCTCAATTTTTTGTTAATATGTGTGTGTGTGTGTGTGTGTGTGTGTGTGTGTGTGTGTGTGTGTGTGTGTACATTTGTATCTGTGTATGCCTTTGAGTTGGGGTTAACTCCTGGTCACTGCTTGAATGAGTCCCTGCAATTTCCTTGACAATATTTAAAAAGTGGTTTGCCATTGCCTGCTTTTTAGACCTAAGAGATAGTAAGTGGCCCAAAGTCACTCAGCTGATGGGATAAGAATTCATTGTCTCTTGATTTCTAGCCTTAATACTACACCAAATTGGCTCTCATTTATTAACGACTAGACTTAAAACAAACAAAACAACTATGATTGTTTTGTAGAACTAGAAACTTATGAGTTATAAATTAATAATTAAGTTATCTACTTTTCTCTGAAGTAGTTACTGGATTTGATTATCCAAGCTTCTAATTATTTTCAAGTTAAGATAAACTGCATATTTGGTAATGGTATCTACCTTAAAGTGCCTTAGTCATGCTTAAGTTCTACTGAAATTAATGGGGCTTAAATTAATTGCAACTAATCTTTCTCATTGATTTTAAGACTATTTATATTGGATGGAGGCCAGACTGTTTCCATTTCACAGGTGTATTTGGAAAAAGTGTTGGTTTGAATATTTTTCCTTTTATAAATATGAGGGGAACAAAAATTTTAAATGAAAAGTGGTAAATCATTTGATATGACATTTCACAGTTTGCTTAAACATACATGATATAACACAGTTTTGCTAGATATAATTCCTTTTAATTCAGTATCTGAAAAGAAAAGAAGTTATACCTGGAAAATGAGTTCTTAAGTCTCTAGAGAAGCTTAAAATAACTCCTTCCAATTGTTCACCAAGGAGCAGTATTTACCTTCTTTAATTTGCTACCTGCTGACCAGGAATTTTAAAGAGGGGAATTTGAAGGCACCCAATTTTTTCTAGCAATATATCTTTCTGGATTTTGGAAAGGGAGAGAACACATATTGCACATCAATTTAGAGCTGATAAAAGAATAAAAGGCTTCAGTCATTCTTTGCATATTTGATGTTTACTTTCAAGCTCTTTTGAAGGCATTCTCACTCCAGGAATGCAAAGTAAATGAATAACATTAAGGAGATGTAATAACAATTTTGAAGATGTTAGGTTGAGTTAACCTGTAATTTTAAAATGCTACATTTTAAAAAGCAGTGACTCCTGCCTGAGAAAAAGTAAACATAGCTCAGATTTAATTGGGGAAAACTTAAAGTGCTGACAGAAATGTTAATTTTTAAAATACAAACTGAGCCCAAGCTTTTTGTATATTTTGTATATACGTGGAGCTTCAGATAAGGGGATCTTGCCACATTAATTCCAGTGGAGTCAAATCATGATTCTTGTGGTGCAAACATAGTCCACAATGGTTAAACTCTTCCTGATTTAGTGTGATTAGCAGGTGACTTATGTAATTGCCATGACTAAACATAGGGAGAAATGTTTGCTGTCATGAATTGTTTGGTAATAGAGCAATAAAAATATAAAAAATATTTTTTTCTGAGTTCCTCAAATAGGTGTAGCCAATCTTTAACTTATTATTTTAGTTTTTAGAATACACATGCAGGATTTACTGTACTGTGCCTCAGTGAATTCCTTTTAAAGCAGGGATGGTGAGCTTGCTATACATGATCTAATTTTATCTGGGCCTTAGTCCAGTTTCAAAAGCTTCCTGCAAGCAGTCAGCTCAAACTTCAAGCAAGAGTGATGTCTGCTTACTCTGCAGCAGCTTTCTGGACATGGGAGATAAAACAGGTCAAGCAGAAGAGGCGAGAAGGAGACAGAAATGGGATTGCCTTGCCCACTTCTGTAATGGCCTCATTATCAGCAAGTTTGCCATTACCAGCAACGAGACCATTCAATAGATAACCCATATGGGAATGCTGATATATTACAGGGGAAAAAATCTTTCATATCCTTCACTTACAATTGAATTTCCAAAGTGAACTTCAAGCTTCTGACCTGAGAAATCCTTTACAAGAATTGTAAAAAAAAAAAAAAGGCAAAAAAATTCAATAAGATTAGTCCACCAAAAAATATGACTGATAAATGATAAATTCATAATTAGATGCAAAATGTGAACCTTACTATCCTTATGTTAATCCCATACTTCATCAACTATCCACCAACAGCTCATCTTGACTTCTTCACATTTAGACTTGTGTGTGTGTGTGTGTGTGTGTGTGTATGTGTTTCTGCAAATGGATGTTGCTCTTCATGCATTTTCTTATTCGACTTGTTTATGTTGTCTGCATTGGATCTTGTTTGTCATGCATTTTCCTCATATTTGGAGCCAGCCAAGGAGAGCGGAAACTGCAACAAACATATACCGTGTGCATTGTTAGCCATTGTGATTATTATTTATGTGTTTATTTTAGATGAAAGTCTAATCAACCACGGTGAATTCTCCTTCCTTTTTTCATAAACCTAAATGTCATGGATAAGTTCTGCCGCTGTCCCCAGTAGTAAACTGTTTCAAAAATCACTTGGTGCTCTAAATGCAAAGCAGTTTCTGGAATTATGACTTGCTTTGTTTTTAATGCCAGGATTTAGTATTTATTGCATCATTGGGACTGTATAAATACTGGAGAAGCCTTTCCCATTCAGAAGCATTGCAATTTCTCAGGAATGGTGATGCATGTTTGACAAAGAAGCACTGTGGTACCAACATTTGGTGTTTGCACTCACACCCCACAGTTTTTCATTCTATCAAAGTGTTTCACAGGCATGAATGAATTAAAAGTGATGTTTCAGAAAACAACAGCTAATTGTAAGCATCCAGCTTGAGATGTCAGAATCACTTTGAAAGGGTGTCAGATACTATAAGCCTCACCCAGCAAGCTGTGGATGAAAAGTCTGATCTTGCTGAAGTCTTCTATAGTGAGCAAACAAATCAACCTTATCTTCAGATCTCAGACAGGGACTCTGAAATGCAAAACTGAGACAGGCACAGGAGCATAGGGGGCTGGATCAGCATGCTGAATATGTGGCTCTATATACTGTCAGCCAAACTGGGTATCTTACTGGAACTTAATAACTTTCCACTGTCACAAAATATGCCCATTTTACTGCCTGAAGAATAATGCAAAGGAATGCTTGAAAAACAGATATCACTCATGAAATCTGCCAACTCAGAACAAAGCCACTCTGCCAATTTATGCTTTCTACTTTCTTCTAGTAGCATTGGCCAAGAAGAAGGGGGGGGATTAAAGATAAGGGGAAACACTCCTCTCTCAACTCCTATCCCCTAGCAATTTAAATACTACTGCACAAGTTGACATTTTCTTTTTTAACGTTGTCAGAAGCCTAAGAATTACATTTCCCTGTTTTTAAAGGTTTTAGGAAAGGTTACTAGATTCCCTGTTTACATAACTCAGCATTTTTCTGTGTTTCTCTTTGTGTATGTGGTTTAGCAGATATGAAAAGGCTCTAGGTGTAGCAGAGATATGAATTTTAAAGTATTCTTTTCCTACCCGAGTTTTAAAATATTGTTTCTATCTATAAAGCTCCACTAAAAAGACACTAGAGCTTCATAGCATTCTTTTTAATTCGTGAAAACATTTGGCCAAGATTTGACAGACCACCATTCAGTTGCATAGCACAGCAAAGAAAACAAAACTTTTTAGGCCTCTTCTAGAATCTTAGGAAAGACGCCTTCGAAAAACTCTTCTGTTTCAGATACAAGTCTGTGCAGCAACAGGCCAAGACTAAAGATAGTGGACTCTGATGAGGTATTCAGGCTAGTGGTGTCATGATGTGCAGCAGAGTGGGCTAACTTGATAATTGCATTCTGAGCGTCAGGCAAGGAGAAACTGATCTCTCTTGATGCCTGTACATTACTGCCATTGTTAATCAGTCAATGTAAAGTACTCATGAAGGAGCCACAGATGTTATACTATGTAAAAAGAAGTGGGACACCTGGGTTTCCTTACTGTCTAATTAGGTTCTCCATGTGATTGACTACTTGTGCTGTAGACAAAGGAAGGCAACTGCTAGGGTAGATGTCAGCAGAAGACACGTGGTAAAGCTTAACCCATCTAGATTTCAAATAAAATAGGGAGAGGAATTTTGAATAGCGTAAGAACTTTAAGCACATACTTGTTCCCAAAGCAAAAGCTGAGAGTTAGTCCAGCCCTCTAGCTTCCTTATGCTACCTTGAAGGCCAACTCAAAAATTAGTCAGAACCCAGAGGCCATTAAAAGGAACAACTCAATATGAAGATTTAATATTTGAAAGGAGATTTTGATTTAATTGCATTCATCTAAGTGAACCAAAGTTATTCACAGTTCCCAGATCAATATTCATACCTAAATGCATTCAGAGAATAACTGAAAAGAACAATGTTCCAAGTAGTTCAGGACATAAAGCTCAGGATAGTTTGCAGAATTAAAAAAAAACTTTCAGCCTTAAAGTAGCCAGAAATTTCTCAAGTAAAATCATTACCAGGAAAATGATTGTTAAATATCTTACTTCATTTGCTCTCAGTCTTAGTGGTATGAAGATTGGAACTTATTAGCCTTCTGATTCAATTGGGGTTACAATGAAAAGGTAGGTGCTTGTTTCTCAGACAGAGAGCTGTCTTGTAGAGTTGCAGGAGATGGGAGTTTGGTTTTGTTCAGATTATCTGAAATCTGAACAAGAAGAACACTGAGAGTGGAGCAACTGCCTGATCTATGTTTATGATGAAGACCAATGTCATGATGCACTTCAATGTCATGAAGTGACAAGGACTAAAACCACAGGAACTTGGAATGTCCTCAGAACTCCATAGGGATCTGTCCATAGTGGCAGCTGTTCAGACAGAACCTGGCATTCTGTGTTAATGTCTAAGTATGAGAATCAGCTTTAAAGTGCTTTTGATATTATTTGTTATTCAAAGAATCTCCGTGATACTATAGTTATCTTTCTTCATTTTAATTCTTCTAATGGTTTTAATGCCAGCAAGAAGTACCAGATTGACAGTACTGGACAGAGTTTTTCCACCTTCCCAGGAAGCAAGCAGCTTGTAGGATAGCAACATTTCCCTCTGTTACTGTTTTTTTAAAAATTTATTTATTTATTTTTATTTGAATTTATATCCCGCCCTTCTCCGAAGACTCAGGGCAGCTTACACAGTGTTAAGCAATAGTCTTCATCCATTTGTGTATTATATACAAAGTCAACTTTTATTGCCCCCAACAATCTGGGTCCTCATTTTACCTACCTTATAAAGGATGGAAGGCTGAGTCAACCTTGGGCTTGGTGGGACTTGAACTTGCAGTAATTGCAAGCAGCTGTGTTAATAACAGACAGACTTAGTCTGCTGAGCCACCAGAGGCCCTTGTTGTGCTGCATGATCTGGCTTGAAAATCCAGCTCCCCCCATGGAACTCATTCAAATATAATAATATAAAGATATGCTAATTTCAATAAACACAGTCAGAGAAATGTGGCCACAACAAGCCTGAACAATCAATATTTAAACCAATTTAATTTAGTCATTACTTGGAAACTATAGTCCAGTGCCTGTCTAGAGAAAAGAAAGATTAGGGGTGACATGATGGCAATATCCCATATTTGAGAGGCTGCCACAAAGAAGAGGGGGTCAATTTATTTTTCAAAGCACCAAAGGGCAGGACAAGAAACAGTGGATGGAAACTAATCAAGGAGAGAAACAACCTGGAATTAAGGCGAAACTTCCTAATAGTGAGCACAATTAACCAGTGGAACAGCTTGCCTTCAGAAATTGTGGGTGCTTCATCACTGGAGGTTTTTAAGAAAAGACTAGAGAGCCACCTATCTGAAATGGTACAGGGTCTCCTGCTTGAGGAGGGGGTTGGACTAGAAGACCTCCAAGGCTCCTTCCAGCTCTATTCTGATTGAACTGTATTTTTGAAAGTTTTATTTATTTATTTATTTATTTTGTCACAACAATATATGTAGGTATCATACAAAAAGATTATATAGTATATAAACACATATATGAGTAAATATAAGGAGGTATAAGCATATATATATATATAGAAAGAAGAAAAGAAAAACAATAGGGCAGGAACGGTAGGCATGTTTGTGCGCTTATGCACGCCCCTTATGGTCCTCTTAGGAATGGGGTGAGGTCAATAGTAGAAAGTTTTTGGTTAAAGCTTTTAGGATTATGAGAAGAGACCACAGAGTCAGGTAAAGTATTCCAAGCACTGATGATTCTGTTACAGAAGTCATATTTTCTGCAATCTAGATTAAAGTGGTTGACATTAAGTTTAAATCTATTAGTTGCTCTAGTATTATTGCAATTGAAGCTGAAGTAGTCTTTGACAGGAAGGACATTACAATAGATGATTCTGTTGCATTCATTTATATACAAACAATATTTTAAAAGGACAGCATATTCATGAATTTAATAAGCCTACCAAACACAAGCAGCAAAAATCCAAATGACCATTATTACGGTTTAAATATTCTGTAGCTCTTTCTGCCATTTAATGTTTTCCTGGGTTTTGCAATATAATACAGCTACAGTATATTCAACCTTTCTTTAAAGAGTTTAATATGGCATATATTTGGATGTCCCCTCCTTTTATTCTCATAAGAATCATGTTAAGGTACTGGCTGACCTGACTGGCCCAAAGTCACCAAAGTTTGGTCTTTCTGTTCCAATACATTACTCCAGCCTTCCCCAACCTGCTATCCCCTGAATGGGTCAAAAATTCTTTTTTTTTTTCCTTTTTGTGTCATTGAGTCAGTGTTGATTCCTAATGGATTACTTGGGAAAGTCCCTGAAGGTTTTTGGGCAAGGTCTTTTAGAAGTAGCTTGGTATTGCCTCCTTCTTAGGGATAAGAGACAATGTCTGGCACAAAGTCACCCAACTGGCTTTTATGCCTAAGGTGAACTACATGCAACTCATAATCTGGTTTCTAGCCAGATGCCTTAACCACAAAGCCAAACTGCAAGCATCGGGACTACAAACCATCACCACTACCCCGCAGAATCTCAGAATGCTAACAGTGGATTTGGGGAATGAAACACCGAAAACATTTGGAGAGGGCCAAATTAACATTCCATTTGCTGCAGCCGAGAATGAAATGACAGTGTAGCTAGAAGATAAATGCTAATTGTGCATTTCATAAGCAAATTAATACATGCAGCTGTCTCTACCCTCTTTGCTAAAACAAGACCATTAAGCCCATAGTCTAAACAGGATATGCAATGAAAATTGTTTGTTTGTTTGATTTGCACACTGCCATAATCTGCAAGAATTCCTGGCAGTTAACAACCATTAAAAAGCATACATAATTTGTTCTCACAAATTGTCTGCCAGACTCCCTTCCCCCAATTTTATATTTTAAGGATTCTTCTTGAAAGAAAAAGAGATTGATAAATGAAGCAGCATTTTACAGAAGTAATGTATCGGCCTCTAGCATCATCTTTAGTTACACGACTGTGTCTAGAGGCTCCATCTGTCCAGGGAAAAAAAAATAACAGTGGAAAGAAAGGAAATATCCTGGAGGCTAGAGGTGGTGTGGGGAACAATCATATCATGTAGCTTCTAGTAAATAAATGTGGCTGAACCATTCAACCGTATGGAAAAAAATCTTCCTAGACCAGACTTAGGCTTCTCTTCGATGAGTTCAACTTCTTTGAGTCCCATGAATAAATGAAGAATATAAACTGGTTTGAACCTTCTTTTTTAAAAAAATACTCTGTAGGAGAACAATAGGAACTGACATTCACAAAGATAGATGTAAGATATTGCTAGGCATTTTACTGCAGTTGCTTTTCTGTTTCTTTTTCTTTCATTTATCTCTCTCTGTGATGCTTCTTTTCTCTATAGTACTTGGACCAAATGCTGTTGCATCAAATTTGGATATGTGCCACTGAGGACAAATACAGCATTATTTTTACATTTTTATATATTTACCTTTCACTTTAAAAATCTAAATTCTAGAAGGTAAAAATGAATTCTCTGATCAGAATATATTAAACAAATTAAATAATTACAATTCAACTTGTTTTGCATGAAATCTGTGGCTTAAACTTATGTGCTAAGACTGATATTCAGTTCCACCTTTACCTTCTTATATATAACCAGTGAAACACATTTAACAAGCTGTGGTGGTTGGCCGCTCAGTAAGATTTTCTTTGGGAACATATTCACATTCCCTTTAACATTGAAAATGCCATCTAAAGAAATTCCAAGTGTATATTTTTAAATATCTTGAGAATATGAAGATAAAACAAAAGTCTAATTTGCATAAGAAGCTAACTCTGAAAATTGAACAGTAGAGGTCAGACACCATATCAACTTTGTTTACCTTAGCCCAGCAGTCTATACTGCTTGTTAATCTTAGCCAATATTAACATTGCTGTATTATAGAATACTTGGTTGAAAATCACTCCTAGTTTCTTGAGGTTTCTTGACCTGCTTTTTCAATAATATGGCTAGTTCAGTTTGGCAAGATTCGTGAACTCCAGGTTTTAGAACATATCATCTATTGCCTGCCGTCCAAAATGAAAATCCCATTGGAATTTGAACAACACCAATCCTACTAGTATCTTGAAGGGCCCAAAAGTATGTAGGCTTCATGTAGGCTTCTGGTGAAGATAATTGATGCCCCCTTCTTTTCCTTTTCCTTGTTCCCTTCTGGATTTGTTTGTTTGTTGCCGCCTTTGGGTTTTGTTTTTCTTGTGCTGCTTTTGTGTTTTTCTCTTGTTCTTGTTTTTAAATGTTTTTAATAATTTGTAAATCATCCAGAACATCACTGGGAATCAGATGGTTTACATGTTAAAATGGTAATAATCGGTTAACCATACTGTACAGGTCTCATCAAAGGAGACAGACAAAGAGTGCCTCTGCCATAACCAGTAGGGTGAGATATAATTTATGGAAAACTATACTGGATTGTCACCATTCCAGATTAGCATGGACCAAGTTAGGCTTTGGAGTTCTTGGATGTTTGTTAATAAATGGATAGGACCTCTACAAGACTCTGGACTGTTGGATGAGCAACCAGGGCTAACAGCTGCAGGATTACTGGGGAAACAAGTTGTTTATCTGCTGAAAATATACATAGCTGAAAACAAAAAATTTGGTTATTTTGAATCAATTCTAGCAAGAAGAGAATATCTGAAAAGAATACACCAGTTCAGGAGAGAAGACCATCCAGAATCAGAAAAAATAGAACATGGGCTAGCAGATGAATATTAATTTATAATATGAAACAAATTATTTTCAGAAGTAGAGTTGGAAGAACTGAAAGGTAGAAGTAGCACAGACTGTAGTGGGAAACCAGGGAGAATCAGCAGTAGAGGGAACCAACATAAGTATGGAATTGTTTTCATTCCCAAACCAGGTACCCTCTCATTTTCTCTCTCCTTAGAGAGAAACCCCTCACATACTGGACATAAATTGTTTCAACTTCTACCCTCAAAACGACGCTATAGAGCACTGCACACCAGAACAACTAGACACAAGAACAGTTTTTTTCCCCAATGCCATCACTCTGCTAAACAAATAATTCCCTCAACACTGTCAAACTAGTTACTAAGTCTGCAATACTAATTAATCTTCTCATCATTCCTATCACCCATCTCCTCCCACTTATGACTGTATGACTCTAACCTTGTTGCTGGTATCCTTAAGATTTATATTGACTGTTTCCCTATGGCTATCATTAAGTGTTGTACCTTATGATTCTTGATGAATGTATCTTGTCTTTTTATGTACACTGAGAGCATATGCACCAAGACAAATTCCTTGTGTGTCCAATCATACTTGGCCAATAAAGAATTCTATTCTATTCTATTCTATTCTATTCTTAAAAAGAACTAAGACATCTAACTAAAAAAAAGATGGCTTGAAACAATCAACAACTAAATAACTGAGCATCTAGAACAGCACTGAATCTTGATACAAAGAAACATCACAAGTATTAAAATATGCCAATACTGTAATATCAAATATAAGTATATGCTCACTGCAAGAAACAAATCACCTAATGTACAGCATGGATGCAGTTATAACTGAATATCTTGGATGCAAAATTAACAAGGAAAAAAAAGCCGAACAGTGCATTACCAAACACTTCCTTTAAGCCTCTTCTAGTCAGCATGGAGGAGGACAGGAGTCTTGCCCTACATTACTTCACCCAGTGATTTCATGTAGTTTTGAATAGGAACAGGGAATGGGTAGAGCCTTGAGATACTCCACAAAACAGAAGCTTAGGGCAAGACTCCTGTAAGATGAGCTTCAAAATGAGAGCAATCACCATAACTTATTATTCTTTCTATATGATATAAAGGGATATTTTTTTGGAGCCAGAGCAGAATCATCATAATTACTAGCCACTAAAGCTTCATCCTCAAGCCCCATTTATAGCTGTTTAATTTGGTAGCCTTTTTTCACATCTTATGGAAGCAAATTGTGCTTTTAGTATGAAGAAAGGATGTAAAAAGGTATTTCCCTTTTCTCTTTGGAGTCTCCCATGATTGATCTTCAGTGGACAACATAGGGTTTCAAGTTTTATTAGAGAAATAAAAAGTAGCACTCTCCGTGTTCTCTCCAACATGCATTATCTTCACTTATTTGTTTTTTAAGGGAAAAAAGCTATAACCTCAAATGAGATTGTCATAATGTGTGAAAATTAAAATTGAAGAGAAAGAAAAGCAGTAGCTTCTAACACATTAGTGTTATTTAATCAGAATTGAGTAAATTTGTGGCTTCCTAAACAGAAATAAATTAACAGTGGAGAGAATTATTTTTAGAAAGATATTTATTCCATAGACAATGTGAATGTTAGATGTCATTTCTTGATTATTTTATATATATATATATATATATATATATATATATATATATATATATATATATATATATATATATATATATATATATATATATATATATATATAAATAAATCCCTTCTCTTTCCTCTGGGCGGTATGTGTCTTCCTCAGTCTTGAGTACTCCCCCTGGAAGCTCGAGGATTCTATGCAGTATCTTAGCTGTTCCTAGCACTGCTGTCTCCTGGACAAAGAACTCTGACATTGTTCTTAGAATCTATTGGAGCCATTCTCCCATCTTAACAGTCACAACCATTGGGACCAATTTGGCCTTTACTTTTGACATCTTTTCTAGTTCAGGCACTGATACTTCTCTAGCTTCTCATACTCCTTGTTCCTTATGTTGCTGTCACTTAGCATTTTTAGATCTATCACCACTACTGTCTTTTAGTCCTTGTCTACTATTATGATGTCTGGTTGATTGGCAAGGATCTATGTAGATCTGAAAGTCCCACAGAATCTTAACCCTATTATTATTCTACACAACATTCTCCCATCTGGACTTGGGAGATGGGAGGGTCTAGTCTATATACTTCTTGTGCTGCTATTATCAGTGCCTCAATACCATCCTTTAATACAGCTCTTTCCAGCCACTGGTAGGATTTCCCAGTATCTACTGTCTCAGCTATCTGTCAATGGTGCATACCATGCAAAGTCATGTTTTGCCATGGCACGTCTTCTACTTGATCTTCTTCCCATGTCTTCTGCTGCCTATGGCATTCTCTCAATAGCTTACTGTCTTATTGATGTAATCCTGGATGCTCTGGGTTTCACCCAGGATATAGGGATAGAGATGTATAAGTATATTTGTGTGTGTGTGTGTGTGTGTGTGTGTGTGTGTGTGTGTCCTTTTTAAAAAAAAAACAAATTAAATGTTGCCCTTAAGTACTATAAACTGTATATGTATTTAAAGGGTGCTATAGAATAGATGGAATTTACTTATACATTTTAAAAACAAAAAAACTGGGCTTCTTTGGCCATTTTCCATAGGCCAAACATGCACACAAATGCACATACCCACAAAAAAGAGAAAGAGCTATATTATAGGAATCCGTTTCCGACACTTACTTCAGTACTACAGTTTATTGTTGCCAGTGAGCATTGATGATGTAGTGTTTACAAAGAGGATAACTCACACTTCAAACAGTTTGGGAATAAAAAATATTTCATGGTTTATGTTGTATTAGTGGATAATAATTTGTCTAGGTTACACCTCTTAGCAGTTAACAATGTTGTACCTCTGAACTCAGATACAAGATTAATATTGTCTATTTCTCTTGGCCTTTTGAACATATAGCCTTTGGGTCAATTCTTCTATTTCAGTATACAACAGCTGGCTGAACTTGACTTCCTCCCAATACACTTGCAAAGACAGAATAGGACTGAATCCAGTATAAAAAGTCAGTTACAAGTTTTCTGCCTTAGTTGCAATTCATAAAAAATTACTCACAGGCTTTTTGGGGGTGGGGGTGGGGATTGGTTGGTTATCCTCCATCACAGTATGGCAAGGCTGTTGAAAATATTGTGGAGGGAATCTGGCCATCAAAGATATTCTTTTCAATCCTTTACATGACAGGCTTATCCTGAAAAGCCTGATACCATAAACTGACAGCAATAGTAAGAGTTACCAGGTGTTTGTGCCTGTTGAGTTCTTCCTATTTTTGAATAGTAGGTCTATCTTCTCAAGAATACCAGCATTCCCTCCCTCCTTTCCTCCCTGCCATTTTTCATTTAAAAGGGAGTAAAATCTGCTATACATCTGACAATAATCCTTGGACACATCTATGCATTGTATTAGCAAAATTAGTGGTAGTCTTTGCTAGTGCTCTGTTGGGTTACAATATAATATACTCAAAAGTGTTCAGCCACTGTTTGCTCCTGTGCAATTAATACTGGAAAATAATTGGATTTGGTCATGTCCTTTTTCAAAAACCTGGTTGAGTACCGAAGGAGGTGTTGCTCTCCCAGGGATGTGATTATCCGGCTTTTGAATGTAGCACCAGCAGTGTCTTTAGAAAGCGGTAGTAGAGTAGGTATTGTCATCTGAAAGATCCTGGTGATTTTCAGAAGCATTAACCTGGTTGATAAGATTGAGTTTTATGGATACTTTAGGGCAGTGGTGAAATCCAAATTTTTTTAGTACTGTGGGTTCTGTGGGCATGGCTTGGTGGGCATGGCTTAGTGGGTGTGGCAGGGGAGGATGCTACAAAATCTCCATTCCCACCCCACTCAGGGGAAGGATACTGCAAAATCCCCATTCCCTCCCCATTCCTGGGGGAAGGATATTGCAAAATTCCCATTCCCACCCCTCTCTGGGGCCAGCCAGAGGTGGTATTTGCCGGTTTTCCAATCTGCTCAAAATCTCCGCTACTGGCTCTCCAGAACCTGCTGGATTTCACCCCGCTTTAGGGAATGGAATTGAAAATAATTTTGAATTGCTGCTGTCTACTGACATCCCTATATAGTGGCTTTCCTGCTTGAACTGCTGAATGCCATGGCCAGATTGTTGATGGGATATCCCAAACTTATGATATTGGGGAACTGCCACCTGCCTTCTCTGAGTGTAGGGATGGAGTTGAAAGCTCTCATAGATTGTTGAAGGACCAGTCTGCAGCAGTGAGTGTATATTTTGTCTCAATAATAATGTGGAGTTGAAGATGTTACGTGAGTTCAAATCTTATTCATTTAAGACCACCCTAGAACCTGGTGGAGTCTATTGGGTACCAGAGGGAATTTAGCATTTTTCTTGAGGCTCTGATTCATGATTTAACTGAGGCCTTCAGGATACATTAGGCTAGGACATCAATGCATTTATACATCAGTGTTATTTTTTTACTGCAAAACTATAACAGCAGAATTTTGCAAGTCTGAATATATTTCTCTCAACGTTTTTCATGAACTAGGACAGGGGTCAGCAACCTTAAACACTCAAAGAACCACAAAGGTCCTAACCAGAACTGCCCATTCAATTCTGGAACTGGCTGGAAGTCCAGTTCCCCACCATAGAATCTCCTCTAGCACGTAGTCTTTTTTCCTCTGCCGACCAGCAGTCTGATTCCCCCTCCATAGAGTCTCCTAGCACGGCATCCTTTTTACCTAATCAAAAAGCCCTATCAAGGGCCGTGGTGGCTCAGGCTGTAAGATAGCCTGTTATTAAAACACAGCTGCCTGCAATTACTGCAGGTTCAAGTCCCACCAGGCCCAAGGTTGACTCAGCCTTCCATCCTTTATAAGGTAGGTAAAATGAGGACCCAGACTGTTGGGGGGGGCAATAAGTTGACTTTGTAAATATACAAATAGAATGAGACTATTGCCTTATACACTGTAAGCCGCCCTGAGTCTTCGGAGAAGGGTGGGATATAAATGTAAATTAAAAAAAAAATTGTGGAGCCGACTGGCGACAGGGAGCCACAGCAAAGGGATGAAAGAGGTTGCTGACCCCTGAACTAGGGAGAGTTTTGTTTTCTCAGGTCCCTTTTACCAGATTTATGTCATCTAGGAAGAACATAAAAAGCATGAGAGGTTATAATTTTCCTCTAGATATATCATGCTTCTTTTGTTCATGCTTCATTTTCTTGTCCACCCTGCCTTGTAGGCATGGAGTAAACTCATATTGTGGCCTACACATGAGCCTGTCACCAGCAGCTGCTAATTTAATGCCCTTTAATTTCTGAAAATCCAATGGGTTTTTTAAGATAATAGTCATAACTCTTGTTGGACCAAGGCTGGTGCATGGGGAATCTAGACTGGCCAGACCTGACAACATGGGACAAAATTATTGAATCATATCTGAAGAAGTATATCTGTATACTTCTTCAGAGTATCTGAATTTTAAGTCTCAGGATGGGGAAATGGGTATATTTTGGCTCTACTGCACAAAGCAAATACAAGTGTATACATTTTAATGTACCATTTGGTTGATAGCAGCCACTTTTATACTGCATTCACCAAATTGTTGATAACATAGCTTAGAACATGCATTTTTAAGTACTATATATAGTTAATTAAATGATTAAAAGCATTAACATTCTATTGGTTTTTTAATCAGTGCTGGAAAAGCTCTTAAAGGCAGAGGAGAGCTTTCAATAATGTTCAGGACCAAGACAAAAATCCTGGAGTGTTGATGAGCATGTCTCTATTTTTATCTTTGAAATATTGTACTGCCTACAGCAAACACCCTTGAAGTGCAGACGCTCAGCATTTTAAACAAGTGTTTCCATTCATGTCACCAGTAAAAGCCAGGGGAAATGTAACAGCGTACACTAAGAATTCTTATTTATTTATTTTAGAAACAGAACTATAGTTTTGTATTTCAGTAGATCATGTCTCTTGAATATTTTATTTCTAGGGACCTTTCTGAGATGCACAAGTTTGTTTCTGATACCATATTATCATGGAAGGCTACTATCTTCATCTGAAGCTTGGGAATTCTTGGAGTTGTACTGATAACATCAGAAGGAAGGCATCGGCCAGGAGAAGATCCCATAAAAGGTTGATTCCTTCTAATTGTGTGATCTTTTTATACTATATTGAACATCCTTTCATTTAGTTGGTTGAGGAAATGTACAATTTTAACTTGCAATTGGATCTAAAGTGACATGAGAGCTAAGAGCACCACCATTTCCCCATCACTTACAGCAGGGGTCTCCAACCTTGGCAACTTTAAAAGTTGTGGACTTCAACCCCCAGAATACCTCAGCTAGCAAAGCTGGCTGAGGAATTCTGGGAGTTGAAGTCCACAAGTCTTAAAATTGCCAAGGTTGGAAACCCCTGACCTACAGGATGAATAGGGCAAGGTTGGGATTTGGAAATGAAGAATAAGCTAAGCTAGAAATTTGAGATATAGCTTATATCAACAATTAACAGGCTGAAGCATAATTCAATTAGAATTTCAACTGGGGAAAAAAATAACCCATAATAATAAAAGGGTGATATTGCGTATTGATTGAAGAGAAAACATGCAGTCATTAGCCTATATTTAAATCTTATTAGCTGGAATGCAGAGCAGTGCCATATTATTAACCTGCTGTGTTAGTCTGCCTTCCTCTGGCTGCTGAACCAGTCTGGATATGCTGGAAGCAGGTGCAGGCTACAGGTTACTAACGTTTTATGTAAGCAGATGCTAGGGGTTTTATAATTCTCAAAACAGCACATCCCCAAAGTATTTTATAAGCCTTCTGTTTATGTTATCCACAGTTCTGAATAGAAAACTGAAAGATGGGTAGGGCAAATGTTTCAAGAATTATTCTTTTCTTGCAATGTATATGGCATTTTTGCTCCCCTAAAAACCTTGGGATTAACTCTGGTTTGCTAACAGCTCCCTTGTGCAAGACCTGTGTACTTTTGAATACATATACATAGCCATAGGAAAACCTAAATTATAGTACTATAAAAAGGAATAATAATAATACACCCTTCAGGTCGAGCAAATGATTTTTCCAACCACATATAATAGTTTTTATAACTTCACTCTTTATAGGTTCTGGAATCAAAGGCTGGTACTCAGCACAAGTATAGATGTTTTCATTGCAACTATTATTCAAGTATTGGCTTATGGGGTAATGCTAAGTTCTGGACTCTTTCACATCATATCCAATGTGTGTATCTTTGTTCTACAAAGAAATGGAAAAATACCTGAGGAAATGCTGCCACCTCCATAGCTTTAGTTTAAATGGGGATATTTTAATAAATGAAACAGGAAAATATTACTTGAAATAACCCCTCGTTACCTGCTTTGTTACCTTTAGTTATTTGCTATCATATATTCATTTGCTACAAACTTCTTAAAACCAATATGAAATAATTCCAGACTTTTTCTCTTCAACCTAATGTCAGTTCCACTGCTTCATTAGAGTCAAACAGACGCCCACTAAGGTGTTCCTTAAATTGAAAGAAGCATCAGATAGGAGTGCAGTCTGGACTCTATGGCAGATGGGGTATAGCGGTGAAATATAATTTTGCAATTGTTTTTTTGGGTGGCTGTGTTAGGTGTGAGATTAACATTACTATCTTGCTGCAAAATTTTCTTTTTGTGTTTCTGGACTCTGCGTGATCACTGTTTTGTTTTGTTTTAGTGTTATAGCGCTCTGATTTGATAGTGGAAATTCAAGGAAATCCACATAAACATCTACATAAACAATTCCATCTGCATTTCAACAAACTGTAACCATGAGTTTTCCTGCTAAAACCTCAATTCCCTCCACTCTACATGCCTTACAGGTGAAACTTTGTGATGTTATTCCATGGATTGACACTTCATTTGGGGGGGGGGGTGTCATACAATAATAATGAGCCATGTTTCATCAGCAATAATGATGTTATGAAGAAATTCATCACATTCACTTCCATACAATGAAAACAATTGCTGCCAAATTTCAACTCTTGAGTTTTCATTTCTGCCATCAGCATATGAGGAACTCATCTTGCATACATTTTCTGATGTTGAAGAATATCAATAATGTGATTCATATGTAAATTTTTATTATATCCATTCTCAATCAAAGTAGCCCTCTCATGGAGTTAAATTCCCATTTTGAGGTACCTGGTAAATTGATATCAATCTTGCAACTGATTGCAAAATTCCTCTTTCCCCTTCTTATAGTCCTGTGACTTGGGGAGGTGTCTACCCAAGCATCTTCCAGGTTCTTTCTGTTGTAGACTTAAAATATGTTTTACTCCTTCTCATTCAACTTATATTTGTCGAAGTCATATTCCTTACTGGAAGATGGATGATCCCACTACTAGATAGATTTGCAGTTGGCTGAACAACCCTAGCCAATGCATGCTTTTAATAGGCCTATGTCCATATGGAATAAGCTATGGAGAGGGGTACCTCCAGATTCTGTCCTCAGCCTGGTATTCTGTAACATCTTCATAAATGACTTAGAGGAGGGAATAAAAAAGATGCTGTAAAATTTGCAGATAATGACTAATATGCCAGAAGACAGATTCAAAAGGATCTTAGCAGATTTGAACATTGGGCCTTATCGAACCAAATGTATTTATTTAAATAATTTATATGATCACTCTTCTCACAAGTGTAATTCTGGGCAGTATTCAGAGGTTAAAACAAAACCCACAACATAGAACCCATGTTGTCCAAGGTTAAAGCAATAAACCCCAATTATAAAAAGAAAATGCTTCAAGAGCAGTCAAGCTCATCTTTCCTCCTGACCCAAATGTCTAGGAAAGCAGCCAGGTCTTCAGGACTTTGTGAAAAGCTAACAGGGTTAGGACTATCCAGGAATCTTTTTTCATAAAATAGTACTGCCACCAAGAAGACACAGTGTTGGATCCAACTAATTGACACTGATGGAAAGAAACATCCTTATAAGCCTATTAGGAGCTAGTGCAATTCACAAAGCAGTGGTATTGTAAGAGCATAATACAATGCTCCCATGCCACTACACTCTGGACAGTTACAACTTCCAAATGCTCTTCAAGAGTGGCCCCATGTAGAACACATTACAATAATCCAAATAGGGAGTGATAAGACCTGGCTTACCATGTGCAAGGAATGGGCACAATTGGTACATAAGATGAACCTATAAAAATGTTATTCTGCATTTGAGAGGAAAAATCAGATGCACATGTACAAGATAGGTGGTCATCTGGCTTAATAGTAGCATTTGCAAGAAGAATCTGAGAGTTTTGGTAAAACACAGATTATGGAAGAGTCAACAATGTATTACAGCTGCCAAAAGAGCCAATGCAATTTTGGGCTGCATCACCAGAGGTATAGTAACAAGATCACAGGACATGATAGTACTATTCTGTGCTGGACTGGTCAGTCCACACAGTGTCCAGTTCTGGTTTTCACATTACAAAAAAAATCTGAGGAATTGGAAAGACTACAGAATGATTAGGATGGTAAGGGACTTGGCAGTTAAATCCTACAAAGAGTGGTTTAAAGGAACTTTGTATTTTTAGCCCAAAGTAGAGAAGTGAAGGTGTGGTATCAGTCTTCCGATACATGAAGGGATGACTAGGGCATAGAACTTTGCTTTATACGCTATAGCAGGAGTGAAATCCAGCAGGTTCTGACAGGTTCTGGAGAACCAGTAGCAGAAATTTTGAGCAGTTCTGAGAACCAATAGCGGAAATTTTGAGTAGTTCAGAGAACTGGCAAATACCACCTCTTGCTGGCCCTAGAGTGGGGTGGGAATTGAGATTTTGCAATATCCTTCCCCTTGGAGTGGGGAAGGAATGAGGATTTTGCAGTATCCTTCCACTGGAGTGGGGTGGAAATGGAGATTTTGCAGTATCCTTCCCCTGCCATACCCACCAAGCCACGCCCACCAAGCCACTCCATTCCCACCAAGTCATGCTCACAGAACCGGTAGTAAAAAAATTTGGATTTCACCACTGCTCTATAGCATCAGGCAATTAAAAAAAAAAACCCACAATGGGTAAAAGCTTAATGGGGGAGAGCTAAACTTAAAATCGTGGAAAATTTTCCTGACTGTGAGATAATTAAGCAGTGGAATAGCTTGTGCTCTAGTCATT
The DNA here is from genome assembly GCF_028640845.1 of Ahaetulla prasina. Lineage (NCBI taxonomy): Eukaryota > Metazoa > Chordata > Lepidosauria > Squamata > Colubridae > Ahaetulla > Ahaetulla prasina. The sequence continues at coordinate 32,675,052 of NC_080543.1, read as the reverse complement.
GGTTCTCTATTACTGGAGATTTCAAGAGAAACAAAATGAATAAGGGGCGTGCATAAGAGCACAAGCATGCCTACCCTTCCTGTCCTATTGTTTCCTTTTGTTATATCCAATTAATATAGTTATTACATACTCATACTTATATATATGCTTACGTATTGTATAATTATTTCATGCTTATGCTTATATATACTGTGTGACAAAATAAATAAATAAATAAAATAAAATAAATAGAATAGCTATTTTGTGGATGGTATGAGACTAGGCAGGAGGTTGGACTAGATGACTTCCAAGGTCATTTCAGATCCTATAATGCTACAATTTTATGATCTTTCATAGAGGTTTTCTAGATAAAAAATGTGAAGTCAGAATTGTGATGTGATATGTGAATAAAAAGCCGTAACAATAGATTCAACATCATCATCTTACAACAATGAAACCACCAATTTCAACTTCATCCCATTTTTAACATTGACATTAGTTTTAAATGAATATCAGAATATATTATTTATATGAAGTGCACCTGAGAGCATTTAGATTTTGATGACGCCTAAAGTGGGTTTTTTGAATCTCCAATTAGCACAACAATCATATGTGCATATGATGAATCTGCCAACCTATGTCTGTTTTGTGATGAAGTGTTCCCTGCTGTACTTATTCCTGCCCTTTAACATTTCTTTTGTTTTGATTCCACTCAGCAACTTTTCTGCACAATGTCTTCATACAACTTTCTGATCCTGATGCACTTATGCACTTAAAAGTGCTTTTCTCACACCTGCTTCTCTTTCTATGTTATGTATTTTAATTAAAGGAGCCTTTTTTGTAAACAAATAAAAGCAACTCCTTCATTTCATTTATTCACTAATCAAAGGACATCCTCCCTCCTCAATACGCTCACCCTGAGTTAATTCACCATGTCATTATGTTCTTACTTGTCTCCTCTCCACATCCTGATATATTTGGGCATGAGTCCATCACACTGGTGTGGAATAAAGTATCTTACTGTTGCACCCTGCAGTAGTCAATGTACAAAACTTATTTCAGACAAAGTGATGGGCTGTTGATAATCACAGTAATTAGCTTTTACATACTTTCTGTGAAGGAGAAGTGGATGTGAAAGTAATATTGCTGTCCCTCTGCTTGTTTCTCCTGCAAAACCCCTGCAGAGGAATGCAGTTCTGTGGACTGATTCCTTTTTAACAAAGCTCTAAGCTGAGATGGGCTGCCCATAGCAAGACTTAGTTGCTTGCACAAATTTACCATCCCTAAAACATTTGGTGTTTTTTTTTTAAATGTTAGAATTGGACTTCATAATGTTTCTGGGGGAGGGGGTGATTATGTAAAAAGAACCTTCCTGAGGATCTGTTCTTCCATAGAGGAAAATGGGATCATATTTCAGTGTCAACAAATCAGCCCTATTATTGCTGTTGTTTTGCTGATTTGAATTGCTTTGCTAGCTTTGGGCAAACCTGATGGAAATGGTTTATCAGCTCCCTGTATGGACACATACTTGTTTCTCTACTCTGTTTGTCAGATGGTCTGAGGGAAAAAAAGTTATCTTCTTTTAACTAAAATCCCTTGCTTGTCAAAGGGAAGCCCTCCCTCATTTTATAATTGTGCAAAAGCCCAGCAAAATCTGTCTCTTGATAAAGAGAGAATAATAATAGCTCTTCCTCAGCTCATGTTCATGCCATTTGTCTCTTTTTATTTTAATATATTCCAATTTCCCTTCTCAGAGGAATATGTCCCTATGCAGGAGCATTAGATCAGATTTTTAGATTAAATTATCCTTCTGTTGCATAAAACCACATGCAATTATTCCCCTATAACCACAGTTTTTAAATTGCTGTTGAATGCAGCAAATAAGCCATTTTTCTACAATAACAAAGAAGATGAAAAGGCAGCCTAATATTAGAGATTTGCAACTTTGTGAGTAGATATTTTATTTTATTCTACTTTATTTTATTTAAAATGACTTAATTGCTTTGATGGAAATTGATGTAGCCTTGTATTATTAATAATTTCTGTCAGCATGGGGACAATAGGGGGAATAGTTAATTTTATTTTTCAATCCACTGTTGGAAAAATGAGTGAAATGTTCAGCTAATCCCTCTGGTGCAAATGTGCAATGGGATACAGTAATAAGATTAGAGTGAAATAATCTGCCCCTTAAATCCTAATGCAGTAGATACTTTTCCACGTATGTAGGGAAATGCAACCATGCCAATAAGATTGGGTACCTTTCATAGATAAAATTACAAGTTTGTTTTTAAACCTATGGGCTTTTCTACACTTTTTGGAAGTATATAATAAAATCATGATTTAATAGAGCCCTCTGTATACTTAATATGTTGTTCCCTCCAGACATCATTCAAAATAAGAAACAAGTTTGTTACAAAGTAACCCAGATTAGGCAGCTAAATTTAAATTAATTTTACCAGGATTTTATGACATTTATGGTGATTTGTGTCATTTGCCTAATTATGTCAATTATGCAAACTCTTACATAAATAAATTAAAAAGATAAGAACATGTCATACTGTAAGAAGCCTGTTATTAAACACAGCTGCCTGCAATTACTGCAGGTTCAAGTCCCACCAGGCCCAAGGTTGACTCAGCCTTCCATCCTTTATAAGGTAGGTAAAATGAGGACCCAGATTGTTGGGGGGGCAATAAGTTGACTTTGTATATAAATATACAAATAGAATGAGACTATTGCCTTACACAATGTAAGCCGCCCTGAGTCTTCGGAGAAGGGCGGGATATAAATGTAAATTTAAAAAAAAATACATTTTAATAACAAACTGTCCATTGTCCCATTATCCCTGATATTATTTCAACACTGGATCCCATTTTAGGAAATAAGCAAAAACTTCCTTCCAACATTTGGATTTCCAAATTTCTCTGGCTCAGATGTGTCCAAAGATAAGTCTGTTATCCATACCAATATCTACGCAAGTTGTATTGTAGATTTACCATTGCTGTAGCATGCTGCCTGAGAAATATATTTGCTCCAGAGAAAGCTGGAATGCAAGTCTCAGCAAGTACTTAACTATACATTGAATAGTTTCACAAAAATGGAGCACTAGGGTCAGATCAGACGCAACAGTTTTCACACAGTGTGAATGGTTCTTTAAAATAAATTGTAATTGTGAGGAGATTATTCCAAATCAAACCCCAAGCACAGGCGTGAGTGAGGGAGATAATGTGCCTCATAATTTAAGTACTAGGCTAGGTAATTTCTTCATCACTTCTCAGCTCACTTCTACATGCATTTTTAGCATTTTGCCCCAGTGTCCTCTGCAGCTATGACTGAGGAATTCTGGAACATATTATCTAGACACCATAACTCATTCTTTTTGTTATAAATAACTTTTATGTGGGGCAAAAAGATTCACAGGAAGATGTTTGCACATGATAACTAAATGTTTCTTCCTGTGCTTGCACTTTGTGAAAAGCCTTCTCTGAAGCCCAGGATCACGCAGGAAAGGCTCAGTAAATGATGTAGCAATTGCAGATCTTGAAAATGAAGGAACTGGGGAAAATCAAACAGTTGCAGTTTGATCAGCAGCTTCATTCAGAAGCCCTCGTGGCGCTGTGGTTAAAATGCAGTATTGCAGGCTAACTCTTCCCACAGTCTGGTGTTTGGTCTTGACAGGCTCAAGGTTAACTGAGCCTTCCATCCTTCTGAGGTTGGTAAAATAAGGAGCCAGATTTTGGGGAGCAATATGCTGATTGTAAGCACTTTGTAAACTGCTCAGAGAGCGCTGTAAAACAAGGCTTCTCAACAGGGATGCACAGCTGGAGTGAGCAGCAGACAAGCGAGCAAAACTAAAATTACCACCACCCATTCCATGGGGAAAAACTGGCTTCCATGAAACTGGTCCCTGGTGCCAAAAAGGCTGGGAACCATTGCTGTAAAGCACTATGGAGCAGTAAGTCTAAGTGCTATTGCTATTGCTACTTGGTTTACTTTTCCCCCAAATTCTGCTCTTAAACTTTTTTTAAGATTTCTGACCTCACAAATACAGAAATCTCCAGTGGGAAAATGAGACTTCTTTTGTCTATCGTAACTTTATGTGAACCACTACTGGGTGCTTATTTCATTAGTGGCTTATTTTCAGTATTTATACCCACACTTTACTAACGGACTGTTGACAGGGTGCAAGAAAATCCAAAAATGTTGCATTAAAACATATATAAAAAATGGAAATCAATGTTTTTGTTTAAAAAAAGCCCCTAACAAATAAAAGGCACCATATACCTAATATAAGAGCTTGAGCAGGGGGTTGAACTAGAAGACCTCCAAGATCCCTTCCAGATCTATTCTGATTGATTGACCTGAACTACTGGAAAAATGTTGCTTTAGCTTCTATTCAAAATATTTGTAGAGCAGACGGCATTCATGCTTCCAAAAAGAATGTTCCATAAAATAAGGGCTACAAATGATGTCAGAATATTCATGACTGGGAAGACATGGTAACAAGGTCAGCCAATGAATAGGCATAGCAACTAAGTCAGCCAACTGGGAGCTGAGACAGACTGGAGCCAAGGCATTTCTTAGTCTGCAGCTTCAGAATCTGAAAAGAGAAACTGAAACCAGTGTATGTCTGTGCATGCTTGTCTGCTCTGCTGAAATGAAACTTGAACATGCTGTTGGTATTGTAAACTTACTGCATGTATTATTCTTGTATATAAATAAGTTAACGAATCCTGCTGAATCAGTTTACCTGTGTGTGCTTCTGGATTTGATGTTTGTAAGAAACACTGACAAATGAGAAGGTCATTTCTGACCCATGACCAATGAACATCAAGAGAAGTTGAGGTCCACAATAAATAATCTCTTGAGACTGAATGGACAGACTCAATTTTGGCAAAGCATTGATACATCCCAGTGTTGCTCAACAGAGTGTTTTAAAGATGATAATCAGTTTTTTATTGGACTTGGGAGCTTATTGACAGCCCTTGATGTTTATTTTATTTTATTTATTGTATTTTATTTATCCCCCATATCCTGGCAATGGGATGCCAAGACAAATTATAACGAAAACAATACACCATTATTATTAATTTGGCTTTTTCCTTTATTAGCTTTTGAAATATGACAGCAGTGTTCCAATATCACAGGGGCTGCCACAAAGAAGAGGGAGTCAAGCTATTCTCCAAAGCACCTGATGGCAGGACAAGAAGCAATGGGTGGAAACTAATCAAGGAAAGAAGTAACTTAGAATTAAGGAGAAATTTCCTGACAGTTAGAACAATTAATCAGTGGAACAACTTCCCTCCAGAAGTTGTGAATGCTCCAACACTGGAAGTTTTTAAGAAGAGATTGGATAACCATTTGTCTGAAATGGTATAGGGTTTCCTGCCTAAGCAGGGGGTTGGACTAGAAGACCTCCAAGGTCCCTTCCAACTCTATTATTTTATTTCTAAATAAGAAATGTATGATGATGTAACTTCAAGAATTTTACCACCGATAGATGCCTGCTTCTACTTATACACAAACTCTGAGAATTCTACCAGGGCCATTACACCATGCAAATTCTTTCTGCAGAGAGTTAGGCAAGACACCACTGCTATTTAATTTGTAGATCAATTTTCTAGTACCTAAAATAAATAATCAAGCTCATCATTCTCTGAAATTGAAGGAGAGTTATATTCTAATCCTCCTTGGCACCTGAGAGAGCCATGTTGCTGCATTGCTATTTCACGTGCCAACTGGCCTAAAACAAGCCTTGAGCAAAATAGTCTTAGCTTTGCCAAACATCCTAAAATCCATTCAAACCTGCAACTCAGTAATCATCCAATTTAACAGGTAAAATTGTTCAAGTATCTAGGGTTAGAGTTTTAAGTTCCTGGCAAATACAGACTACTGCATTTTTCAGAGTATAAGATGCACCCCACCCCCAAAAAAAATAAACAGGGTGGAAATGTTGGTGTATACACCGAATACAGCCATTTTTGGACTTCTGAAACCCCACCCAACATGTCCCATTTTCACCAAAAACAGGCCCGTTTTCATGAAAATGGGGTCATTTTTGCCCTCCATAGCCCCCAGGAGCACTCTTCAGGCCTCCCAAACCCTCTGCATGCCCCATTTTTGGCTTCCCAAACCCCCATGCATCGCGTTTTTGCCTTTCCCGGCCCACAGGAGCACTCTGCAGACCTCCCAAACCCTCTGTGCATCGTACTGTATAGTACTGTAAATATCTGTTATGTCATGTTATATTACATAACTAAACCACATTTAATAAAGCACTTGTGGTACCTGAAACATGCAATACAATGTTACATTATGCTATATTAATTCTGTTAGTTTTTATTCTTAATGCTTATGTGTAAAGTGTATGTACGGTGGGAAGGTGTGGAGGACAGGAATAGTTATACCTTATTTACTAATCAAATTTGTTTATATTACGTGACCATTTGGATGCTCATTTATACTGAAATGGATTAATGATTCATCTCACACAATATTTCTTTTAATGACTGATGACAGTAAAATAATCTAAATACGAAAATGATAAGTCTTACTGGTTGTACTATTTTGACCAGGGATGGTAATGTTTTAATTCTTTACTCTTTGCTTGTAAATGTGAAAAACTTCCGTTTTTCCTCATTCCTTCAATAAAATTATGTTTCAGATCAAACAGCATGAAACTAATTGGTGAATTCTACTTAGTCATTAACATCTGGATTAGCATCAGCACTCAGCATCCTTGGACAGCTCCCACAGTCTTCTATTACTGTTCAACAATTTAGCAGTATTTTGATCAGCTACGTTTAGTGACCAGATTTCGTATTGTGCTCTTGATACTGCTTTATTCTGGCAAATTAAAAAGAAAACTGGAACCTATTGGATAACTAGAAAAATTGAAGATGAGGTCCCACACAAGCTATCTTGTCAGGATTCCTTCAAATACAAATTTATCCTGACGGATATGTTCATCACTTACTCTTAAGAATTAGCATCCTGTAACATATGGCAGAAAAGAAAATACCAGCTAATGATGATCAATAAGGTATAAACATTACTAGAAAATGTGTTCCAGGCTCCACATTTATTGAATTGAATGTGGCTTATATAAGATGCCAAGTCATCTTTTTTCATTCGTGGACATCCTATTTTAAATAGGATATTCAAACCACTATCACCTTAGGTTTGATGCTTTCCTTTATTTCATCTGATAAACTCTAGGGTCCGAGACTTTATGGAATATGATGTATGTGTGTGTGTAATTACTTTTGATCTGCAAAGCTGCTGGAAAGTTGGATGCATTTCGTATTAGTTTTAGAAGTAGACTTGTATATTGGCCCTAAGGAAGATACATAGAACATAGAGGAAGGTGGCTGAAACAAGCAAGTTTCTCTCTAGACAGTTAGTAGTAAACGAGTAGTAGAAAAGGTTATTGACACAGATGTACAAACAATGTTGTGCGAAAATTTTAGCCTCTTCCTCCTCCAGGTCTTCCTCTGTTTTCCAATCTTGCACAATTCAGTATTTCCTCTGCCTTGCTTCTGTTCTTTTTTTTAAAAAAAATCCAGAACTGTTCCAGCTATTTCAGACAATAGCTGTGAATGTGTTGGTTGGAAAGAACTATCACATTCATCAACTCAAAACTCATCTTTTTATCCGCGCGGGGCTGGCTTAAATTGGGATTTTAATGTTGAATTTTATTAATTTTAAACGGGGTTTTTTAACGTGGTAAATTTTAATTATTGGGCTAATTTAAATAAGTTTTTTAAATCATATTTTAAACTTGTATATTGTATGTTCGGTTTTATTATGCCTGTACACCGCCCTGAGTCCTTCGGGAGAAGGGCGGTATAAAAATCAAATCAAATAAATAAATAAATAAATAAATAAATTGTTGTTTGGTTTTTAGAAGAAAAAGTCTGGATTCATAAGAGGTCAGAAAGCACTTGATTATATACTGCCCACCTTGATTCTTTTATTATATTTTTGTAGAAAAAAGCATAGGTTTGCAATTGGCAATATCTAACATAATTTCCTAACCTCAATTTGCACATGCAGAATGAACACCCCTAACCCACCCACCCCCCGTCTGTATGTATCCAGTTTGTGCATTACTGTAGTCACATACTTTATTGGGAGGGGGCAGAGGTGAAATGTAAAATTTGTTACTACTGGTTCTGTGGGCATGGCTTGGGGTAATATGACTGGGTGGGCGTGGCCATCTTTTTTTTTTTTTTTACTTTTAAAAGCATTTTTTCTACAAGCTCTTTGGCCGAAGAGCTTGTAGAAAAAATGCTTTGAAAGGGTTCTGACAATCCCAGCTGAGCCACATGATCATCAGAGGCTTTTTTTTTACTTTTAAAAGCATTTTTTCAACCGAAGAAAACATGCTTTTAAAAGTAAAAAAAACTTCTGATGATCGCAAGGCTCAGCTGGTTATGCGGGGGTGGGGGGTGGAGGGAAGGGGGGCAGGGATTTTTCTACCATTGCTACCAGATTGGGCGATCCGGTCCGAACCGGGAGCATTTCACCCCTGGGAGGGGGGAACCATTTTCATCCTTAACAGAAACACCCATGCAATGTTTTCTAGTTTGCTACTTGCAAAGGAAAGACAGGAGTCAAAATCTGGAAAGAAAGAAATGGAAAATGAATCTTCTGCATATAAACAGCCTTATGAATTAAGCTAAACATTTCTCTAGTACAGTGATGGCTAACCTTTTTGCTATTGCGTGTCAGGAAGGGGGTGTCACGTGCACATTTTTCTCTCTCACCTGGCTCCAGAGCCTCTCTATGAATCTGGGGAGGGCAAAAACTGCCTTTCCCACTTCCCCAGAGGCCCTCTGGAGGCCAGAAATGGCCTGTTTACCAACTTCTGGTTGGATAGGAAATGACATTTTTTGCTATCTCCAGCCTCCAGAGTCTCCTAGAGAGGCTCTAGTCCTATACTTCATTCTTGAAGTGCTACCTATAGAAAGCTGATAGGTTTGCTGATACTAGCCAGGAGTACAAAAACACTTTCTTGCTCATGTTCCCCAGTAAAATGGATGGTGATACTACTTTCATTATTGAAAATAATGTATACAGCCAATAAGACTACTATCAATTATTACTAGTTGCTACTTCCTGATTCCATTATGCTCAATATTCCATAAATTGGTAAATCTTTAATGGTGTTTTCATTCAGACTTATTTATTGAAGCATGGAGGCATAAATGTTTGGGTTTTCTTTTCTTTTCAGAAGTGGAGTGAAACAAATTTCACATTTATTACAATCTCTTACACAGTCAATCGTTCATGGTTTTTCCCCATTGTATTGAAATGGATTACATTCCCATTTAAATTCTGAAGTAGCATTTCTCTGTATAAAAAATCAGATGAAAATTCCAATCATTTTGTGTGATACAAATCTCTCTTTCTTTGCAATGTGTACAGGCTACTTCAGCCCAATAACGGTATACGAGTTTAAGTCAGGCCTTTAAACAGGGGTGGAATTCAATTGGTTCATACTGGCTAGGCCGAACCCACCCGTCCCGGAGCTATGCCGTCCTATTTAGCTGTGTTTTTAAGCCATGCACATGCATGCAAGTGTGCGCATACACAAAGCACGTGCGCAGAAGGCCACGCGCATACTCATATTTCTGATGCTGGAGCGAACCAGTTGTTAAATTATGTGAAGCCCACCTCTGCCTTTAACTGTATAGAAAAATAACCTTTGTTTTGATTTCAGAAATTATATGGAAATTCAGATTTCCTCATGATGTGTCTGTCAGCCCCGAAATGGCCAGCCATGAGTGAGCCATCCTGGGGCTGCCATTCAGGGAGGGAAAGATCCACCATCACTGCATGAGGAGTGAAATGGCTGAGCAACTGCTCTGTTGGGCTGTGTGCTGCCAGGAATGCCTCTGGACCTGCAGTCAGCTGGGAAGCAGAGACTGGCCAAAACAGCTGAGCATTGGCAACTGGAAGCCGGGGTGGGTGGGCGCATATGCAAAGCTTCTGCTGGACTAAATGTGGGCAGACATCAGGGATGGGGACTCCAGGGGCTGTGATAAATGCACATACTTAAGGGTGAAGGGATAAACTGCAGTTAGCACTGACTTTGTTTTGCTTCTTTGCTTGTTGGTCACTTTGTTTCATGCTTTCAAGGATAAACACTTCAAACTGAACTATGTTGTCTGAGGTTTCTTGATGATGAACTGTGGAACGTGAGAGTGTCATAATCCTGTAGAATTGTGCATTTGAATAAACTCTTCTGTTTGACTGGTTCTGTATCTCCCCCACCATAATTTTAGGATGGTTGTTCAGCATTCCAATAAATTAACTAGTACCGTGTCCTTTTAGAACAACTAGCACAAGTAGAATATTTGGGTGGTGTGTCAGTTGCACCTATTCCTTGACTGGGAAGCCTTGCTCACTTTAAATAACTCTCACTTAGCTTACGGCAATACATGGGTCTGCCCTTGAAGAATGTTCAGGCACCCCAGTTGGTGATGTGACTGTGTTGGTTATACATGGTTCTGGATACACAGCATGTACAATACTGCTATTATATGAGCTGCATTGGCTATTGGCGTCTTTCCAGATGCAACTCAAAGTTCTGATTTTATATTTAAAACCTTACATGTCTTGGGGATCATCTTTTCCAAGAGTCTTTTCCCACCCAATTCAATCCAGCAGATTGGGCATGCTGCAGATCCCATCAATCAAAGAATTTTGACTGGCAGGAACTAGAAGATGTACCTTCTCTGCTATAGCCCCTGCTTTGTAGAATATTTTTCCCTCAGAAATTAGAATGGCCCCAGCCCTCTTGGTCTTTCACCAGGCTTTAAAAACCTAGTTGTGTACTTGGACCGCTGGCTCAGAATATGTTAGGGCCATTTCTTGCCTTTGCAATTAATTGGTTAACTATCTCGGCTGCTATATGTTTATTTATTTATAACATTTATTTGCTGTCCATCTCATATCCAACCACTTTATGTATTTAATCTTTGGATTTTTTTAAAAAAGTTATTTTAACTATATGATAGTTTTAGAATTAAACATTTGCTAGACCAATTCTCGAATACAGCTCATCTGTCTGGAACCTACACTGCATATCAGACATTAATACAATTGAGCGCATTCAGAAATATTTCACAAGAAGAGTCCTCCATTCCTCTGCTCACAACAAAATACCTTATGCCACCAGATTTGAAATTCTGGGTTTAGAAAATTTAGAACTATGCCGCCTTCAGTATGACCATAGCTCATAAAATCATTTATTTTATTTATTTATTTTGTCACAACAGTATATATAAGCATTGACATGTAACAACTATATAATATATAAGCATATATATGAGCATAAGTATGTAATAACTATATTAATTAGATATAATGAAAGGGAATAATAGGACAGGAACAGTAGGCACGTTTGTGCTCTTATGCACGCCCCTTAGAGACCTCTTAGGAATGGGGAGTTCCAAGTGTTAATAACTCTGTTACAGAAATCATATTTTTTGCAATCAAGATTGAAGCGGTTTACATTAAGTTTAAATCTATTGTTTGCTCTTGTATTGTTGCGATTGAAGCTGAAGTAGTCTTCAACAAAAAGGACATTGTAATAGATGATTCTATGAGTTAAACTCAGGTCATGTCGAAGACGGCGTAGTTCTAAATTTTCTAAACCCAGGATTTCAAGTCTGGTGGCATAAGGTATTTTGTTGTATTCAGAGGAGTGGGGAACTCTTCTTGTAAAATATTTCTGGACATGTTCAATTGTATTGATGTCTGAAATGTGGTATGGGTTCCAAACAGGTGAGCTGTATTCAAGAATTGGTCTAGCAATTGTTTTATATGCTCTGGTTAGTAGTGTAGTGTTTTTGGAAAAGAAGCTACACAAGATTAGGTTTACAACTCTTAGAGCCTCTTTTGCTATGTAGTTGCAGTGGGCTTTGGCACTTAGATCATTTGATATGAAAACTCCAAGGTCTTTAACAGAGTGGGAGTCATCTGTAAGGTAATGTCCATCAAGCTTGTACTTAGTGTTTGGGTTCTTTTTTCCAATATGTAAGACTGAGCATTTGCTGGTTGAGATTGGAGTTGCCATGTTTTAGACCATTCAGATACAAAGTCAAGGTCTTTTTGAAGGGTAGTTGTATTGTTGGTGTTGTTAACTATTTTGACATTGTCAGCAAAGAGAACACAATTACTTGTGATATGGTCACAGAGATCATTAAGGTATAATATGAAGAGCATTAGTCCAAGAATGCTGCCTTGGGGAACACCACTCTTGACAGGAATAGGATTTGATAGAGCATTGCCAATTTTGACCACTTGTTGTCTGTTTGACAGGTAAGCAGTCATCCAATTGTGGAGGGGTCCTGAAATGCCATAGGATTTTAGTTTTAGGAGAAGTTTATCATGTATTACTGAGTCAAAAGCTTTACGGAAGCTGCTACAATGTCCTTCCTGTCAATGACCACTTCAGCTTCAACCACAATAACACATGAGCACACAATAGATTCAAACTTAAAGTGAACCGCTCCAATCTCAATTGCAGAAAATATGACTTCAGTAACAGAGTTGTTAATGCCTGGAATGCACTACCAGACTCTGTGGTCTCATCCCAAAATTCCCAAAACTTTAACCTAAGACTGTCTACTGTTGACTTCACCCCATTCCTAAGACGTCTGTAAGGGGCATACATAAGAGCACCAGCATGCCTACCATCCCTGTCCTAATGTTCCCTTTAGTTGTATTCATTTTATGTATTCAATTCATGCTTATACTTATATATATTATTTAATATGTATTTGACTAAATATAAATAAATAAATAAATAAATAAATAAATAAATAAATAAATAAATAAATAAATAAATAAATAAATAAATAAATAATCCTCCTACAGTCAGTTGGTTGAGATGGGCAGCTATAGAAACTGGATAAATAATTAAATACAAAATATTTACAAGAGTTTTCTCAAATGAAAACAGGTGAGATGGAAATCTCTTATATAATGGGGCTTGAGATATTTAAGCATTTGGCAGAAGAAAACATACTATTCTTTCCCTTCTCCAAAATGATATAAGGTTTCTATGATGGTTGCAGTGGTGGAGAGAGCTGGGTTTATTGCATTAGATATCAATCTTCTTGGCATTTGGATGGTAGAGTTCAATACTCTAGCTACTTAAAAGGGTTTCTTTGAAAACAATAATTCACATGAAGAACATGATGTGAAAAAGAATGAAAACTATGTGAAAAAGAATGAAGCAACAAATAACACAGTGGTAGGTTTCTTTTTATTGCCTCAAGTGAACAAAACAAGTTTTTGGATCCCAAAAGAAAAACTGATTGCTCTGCTATTACAAATACAGCATTTTTTAAACCCCTAATCCCTCAACATTCTTGAGTTAGGAGAAAATACGTGTGGGGTTTTTTCCCCTTTCATTCACTGTACATAAGTTAAGAACCATTTTTACAAAAGCATAGTTAGCTAATACATATTGAAATAAGTGAAATTTAAAAACAAGCCATTGAACATGAGGAATGATTTTGTTCCCATAATCTTGTCAAACCTTCTACTTTTTCTTACTCTCTTAGGTAATGCCATTATAAGACATCATCCACAAAGACATGTAGAAAATTGAGCTACCCATATTTTTCCGAGTATAAATGCACTCCCCCCCCCAAAGAGGCTGAAAATTTGAATGTGTCTTATATGCCAAATGTAGCTTTTTCGAAGCTTTTTTTCAGCCCTAATGAGGCACTAGCGAATGAAGCGATCTCCATGCTTTGCCTGCTTTTCTCATTGCTCCTCTCAGCTGTCCTTTAGAAGCTGTTTTTCAGCCCTAATGAGGCGCTAGTGAGTGAAGTGATCTTCCGAGCTTCACCTGCTTTTTTCATTGCTGCTCCCTTTCAGCTGTGCTTTAGAAGCTGTTTTTCAGTCCTAACAAGGCGCTAGAGAGTGAAGCGATCTTCTGCTTGCTTTTCTCATTGCTTCTCTCTCCAAAGATCAGCCGTGCTTTAGAAGCTGCTTTTTATTCTCAAGCAGGGAATAACTAATAGCAAACTAACATGCTGAAGCTCACCAGACTAAGGACACTAGCCAGATGAATACCTGGTAAGCAGATTTTTCCCCTATTTTCCTCCCCAAAAACCAAGCTGTGTCTAATACTCCAGTGCGTCTTATACTCCAAAAAATACAATAAGTAAATCTCTGCATTTCTTCTATGTCATTTTTGCATGCAATGCTTTCAAGACAGGTGCTATTGTTAATTTACAATGGCAAAGGCAACAAACAATCAACCCCACACATATTAAGGAAGCATAAATTACACAGACTTCAATAATTTATCTTTAACACTAGTATTATAGGCAAATACAGAATCTTGGAAAATGCAGAAGGAATGTCCAGATTTCGTTTAATTTAATTTCATTAAATTGGAGACTCTTGGAATATTTGAATTGTTTCTTCCCAGATTTCTTGCCGGCTGACCTAGTTGCCATTTATGAGATACATTTCCAGTGCACCACAATCCTAGCTCTTGATTTTTATGTCTAAATTAATTCCATTATTGTTCTGTCTCTCCACAATTTCTCATGAATTCTCCCTTTTAGAACCAAAAAATCACCCAACTGCCCAGATTGCATTTTTGCCTCTTTACTGTGGCTCTTAGGCTTCTAAACCTTTTAATTGTGGTTCTAGTCATCAAACGATCAGTCATCCACTAAAGTGTGATATGTGAATCCAGTCAATTGTGATTTTATGAACATATGATAGGCAAACAAATTATGATTTCATATAACGTGTGCCTCAGATCACTGCAATTGTGTTTACCCACCACATGCGTGATCCCTAAATAGGCATCCCTGAATAAATGATATTGAGTCAGCCTAGGTATTATTATAACATATGTATATATGAACATATATGTGACTTGATAAAATATTTATAAAACTATCTACCTCTCATGGCATGAATGAAAATTTAATGCTTTATGACTTGGTCTGTTTTCCAGAAGGAATATGGAATTATTTAGGAATAGGAATAGGAATAGGATTTTATTGGCCAAGTGTGATTGGACACACAAGGAATTTGTCTTGGTGCATATGCTCTCAGTGTACATAAAAGAAAAGATACGTTCATCAAGGTACAACATTTACAACACAATTGATGATCAGTATATCAATATAAATCATAAGGATTGCCAGCAACAAGTTATAGTCATTCAGTCATAAGTGGAAAGAGATTGGTGATGGGAACTATGAAACGATTAATAGTAGTGCAGATTCAGTCTGACAGTGTTGAGGGAATTATTTGTTTAGCAGAGTGATGGCCTTCGGGAAAAAACTGTTCTTGTGTCTAGTTGTTCTGGTGTGCAGTGCTCTATAGCGTCGTTTAGTTGTAAAGTACTGTGCTTCATGATCCAATTCCGATTACTTCCCATTCCAGCTCCAGAATTAGACACTTGAATCCCTTATGTTAAAATCAATTAACATATGAAAACAGATAAACTAGAAAATTATATTTCAACCCAGTGAAATGTTGGAAAAAAAGATTTGGGACTTGACCCCTTATCAAGAAGTGAATGGAACAGAAATAGATTTAGTAGGATGGGAGAAGTTGTCAAAAGGAAAAGCTTGGAAATGAGCCAGATCTGGCTTGAAGCTGAGACTGTAGAGGGAAATATTCTAGGAAAAAATATACTCCCAAAGCATTCTTTTGGGTTAGATGGTGGGGCCAAGACTTAGAATTCTGCTGACTGCTCCATTCTAAGTTCGCCCCAGTTTCTCATCCCAAGTCACCCCAGATCACATTGACCAGAGCCCAGGATATGCAGCCTGTCATGTACTCCGCAATACAGCTAGTCCTCAACTTATGACCACAACTGAGCCCAAAATGTCCAAAATTGAACAAGACAGCTGTTAAATGAATTTTGCCCCATTTTACAACCTATCTTGCATAGTTGTTGAGTGAATCATTGTAGTTGTTAAGTTAGTAACATGTTAAGTGTACCTGGCTTCCCAATTGATTTTACTTGTCAGAAGGTCACAAAAGATAATCACTCCATCCCAGGACATTACAACCGTCATAAATATATTCCAGTTCCCAAGCATCCAAATTTTGAGCATGTGACTATGGAGATGCTACAACAGTTGTAAGTGTGAAAAATGGCCACAAGTCACTTTATTCACTGACATTGTAAATCTGAATGGTCACGAAATGAACGGTTGTAAGCCAAGGACTACCTCTACACCATTTACACAAAAGTATACAGACAGAGAATGACAGGAGAACAGAAACATTTAGAAATAAACATGTACACATTCTTTTGTTCCCATAGGCTACTAGGTATGGCCACTGCTAAAATAATGTTGGAAAGATTTCTTGGAGCCAATGAACCTTATTTTCAAATAAACATGCATAGGATTGTTCTGCCTATATCATACCATTGCTTCAGGCTACTCCTACTATTGTAAAAATGTAGAAGAAAACAAGGTAAGAATTTTCCATTATTTAATTTACATAAAAAATAAAGAAAATAGTGCCTACTGTATTTTCTTCATTATTACTACACATTCCTTTATAGCCACCAGCCTATAAATGCCATTCTTTTATTTGTTTCTGTACATTTTCATTTTATGCTAAATGTATTAGTTACAGTAAATATCTCTGGTAACGATTTCAAGATATATGATAAATTAGGCTAAATAGAAAACAGCTTCTCATTCTCTGCAGCATAAGAAATGAATATGTTTCATAGATATTTTAGTGGCAGATGACTGGCTTTCATTATCTGGGTATTTATTTCCTAAATAAGTTAAAAATGCAAAGGAAATAAGTGTGGATCTCCCTTCCATTATTCAGTTGTGAAGATAGATTGGACTAGATAGCTCTGTCTGCATTTGTCATTATGAGGTAAGGCTAACATAAATGTAGAAAATTGGTGTTATTTGCACAATTTTGAGTTCACATGGGATAACTGCAAAATATATTTTGGGGGAAATTATTTAGAGATGGTCTATGGTTATGATAAGAAAAACAAAGATTTTTATATCAAACCCCTCCCATCCACTCACCACCTTTTGGAATATAAGGATTTTTTAATTGATAAATATAAATTGCTCCTTTCTAATTTTAAAATCAGAGATAAATAATCTGAGACTCCAAGGCTGAATTCAGTAGCTAAAAAATAGATACAGCCTTGAAGGCCTCCAAAAATTGTTTTCAAATTATATTTTTAATGTTATCACAAAGAGAATATTATTAAATCCTTGGATGCAGAATGATCACTTTCAATGCACTTAGTTTTTCTTCAATGTAAATGAATATACAGTATATGCTACTCAAAGACCAAGACCCGTATAAAAGGTTATAGCCGTCTTTTAAACTGAGGTGGAAAATAGTGTTTCTTTTCCATTGTCATTTATATAATACTAATGCGATTTGCTAATACTTAGCACTAAGGGTTCAGATATGATGTCTAAAATATGTTTCAGAATGCATGGGGTGAATATGTATCAGAAGTCTACAATCCTTTAAAGCAGATATCTTTCATAGAATAGGATCGGATAGGATAGGATAGGATAGGATAGGATAGGATAGGATAGGATAGAATAGAATAGAATAGAATAGAATAGAATAGAATAGAATAGAATAGAATAGAATAGAATAGAATTCTTTATGGGCCAAGTGTGATTGGACATCCAAGGAATTTGTCTTGGTGCATATGCTCTCAGTGTACATAAAAGGACAAGATACATTCGTTAAGAATCATAAGGTACAACACACTGATAGTCATAGGGAACAAATAATCAATCAAATCATATTAGGAAATAGTCAATATAAATCATAAGGATACCAGAAACAAGGTTAGTCATATAATCATAAGTAGGAAGAGATAGGTGATAGGAACGATGAGAAGATTAATAGTAATGCAGACTTAACAACTAGTTTGACAGTGTTGAGGGAATTATTTGTTTAGCAGAGTGATGGCGTTCGGGAAGAAACTGTTCTTGTGTCTAGTTGTTCTGGTGTGCAGTGCTCTATAGTGTCGTTTTGAGGGTAGGATTTGAAACAGTTTATGTCCAGGATACGAGGGGTCTGTAAGTATTCTTACACCCCTCTTTTTGACTCGTGCAGTATATAGGTCCTCAATGGAAGGCAGGTTGGTAGTAATTGTTTTTTCTGCAATTCTAATTATCCTCTGAAGTCTGTGTCTGTCTTGCTGGGTTGCAGAACCAAACCAGACAGTTACAGACTCAATAATTCCTCTGTAGAACTGTATCAGCAGCTCCTTGGGCAGTTTGAGCTTTCTGAGTTGGCACAGAAAGAGCATTCTTTATTGTGCTTTTTTGATGATGTTTTTGATAAGATCACCCTTATGGTTTATTTATCTACCAGAAAAAGGAACTTTTCAATCCCCTCCCAAAAAAAGTAATTATAAAAAGTATTCACCAATAGGAAAGGAATTGTTGGCCATCCAAATAAGTACATACGAATTGGGCAAATATTATACACATGTGAATGCTTTCCTGTTGAAGTGCAGCTCTTTTCTTTTCTTTCTTTTCTTTTCTTTTCTTTTTCTGTCTATTCTTTCCTTTCTAGTCCATCTGATTGCCCCATCTCTATCCAGAAGAAGGAAGGCAAGGTATTTGTGAGCTTATATGTTTTTGTGTGAGAAAATAGTTCATGAGAGAATTGGTATACACCAACCAAATAATAAATAGAGTTTCTCTCTCCCCTCCCCCTCTCTCTCTACACACACACACACACACACACACACACACACTTTGAGAGAATCAGAGAACGTCTTCATTTTGGTATAATATGATGGCAATGTTTGATGGAGAAATTGGTCGCATCTAGAGATAAGCCATATTACCTTTAATATCAGAGGACTTCTAAATGAAACCTTAGCTACATGTGCCAATTATGCAAAATAACAGCATACACTGTGGAACACTGTTACTAAACAGCTACTGGAAGTTGAACAACTTAATATTGCTGAATGCTAAATAAAATCCTGGAAGAAAGTAAGAAATACAGATCTAGTATGTACATATAGTTGCCAATTAATTGTGAATGTAATGCAAATTATAATATACAATTAGCCATTTTAGTTTTTAATTTATTTTGTTACACTGCCATCTTCCCTTTTTTTATCTGAGCTGTTGAGAATCCAATAATTAATATATAAACCCTAATATTTACTTATCTGCTTAGGTTTATAAAGTGCTTCAAAGACAGGGATATTATAGCTTTAATTGAAAATGCAGCATTACAACACTCTGAAGTAACAACCTTCCTCTCATTATTCATATTATATTTGGGAAGATATAAATGGAAAGGTGTTTTACTTGTCTATGTTATTAAGAAATCCAAGCTGGCTCATCACATTTTGCTACCTAAAATGAAATACAAGTTAGTACCTTCACTCATTCTAAAGATATAAGGCAACCAAACTGGCAGTTGAACATTACTTCTTTCATTATAGCTGAAGGGGAGGTTGTTTGTTATATATTTTGTTGTCTGGTAAATTACTTGGTATTTCCCATCACCCAGTATCCACTATCTGATGCAATTTCACTCTGTGTAATGGCAATGCTGGCTCTGCATCATTCCAACACAGAGTTAAAATGCTACATGGCAAGCAAGATTTTGAGAGGAAAACACAGCCTCCTTGCGTGGCTCCCTTTGTAATTCTTAGGTGATTTCTGTGCATGTGTCCATGCATTGCTAAATGTGCCCAAGCAGAAAAGATCAGGACTTCACCTTAGCTGTATGTTTATGTCATGAAGGACAAGCAAGAGAGGAGAACAGTGGAATAATTTGCTTTCATTGCTTGTATAAACAAAGGATATTGAAGATATTCTTAAATACAACATCTTGTGAGATCAATAATGGTATAATCATGGAGCTAGCAAGCTGAAGCACTCATCTAAAAAAATATTTATATATATATAAGATTCTGACTACTGTGGTGAATCTATTTTATTTATCTCAAAAGTCACAACTGGACTTCTCTGAACAGATACTAGTATTTTGACTTCTCAGGGTGCCGTCCGCCAAACAATGTTGGCTGGCGGCCCCCAGGGGAAGATCCTTCTCTGTGGGGGCTCCTACCCTCTGGAACGAACTTCCCCCTGGTTTACGCCAAATACCTGACCTTCGGACCTTCCGCCGCGAATTGAAAACACATTTATTTATTCGCGCGGGGCTGGCTTAAATTTTGTTGGTTTTTAACTTTATATTATGAATTTTTATTCATAATAATAAAATTTAATTTTATTTATTTTATTTTATTCATAATAATAAAATTTAATATTATTCATAATAATTAAAATTTTTAGAATTTTAAATGTTTTAAAGTCTTAGGCCAATTGTGTAATAAGTTTTTTAATTCTTGTTTTAATTGTATATTGTATTGTTTGTTTTTATTTTGGCTGTACACCGCCCTGAGTCCTTCGGGAGAAGGACGGTATAGCAATCTAATAAATAATAATAATAATAATATTTTAATTCTTTTTCAAAGGAAATACACAAGATTAGTGTCAAACCAACACATGATGTTTTACAGTCTGAACAGAAGGTGTAATGCTTTTTTAATACTGTTTAAATTTCTTTAGTAGGTTAAAGCATAGAAATTTGATTGAGCACCTTCTGTTTTGATGCTCTCCACAGTGAAACAGGCTCCAGAGAAGTAATAGTATCCTATATGGACTACTTTTACTGTTTCGCAACATTCACAATCCACTATTTTTATGTTACGGGTAGGTACCATTCCAAAGGTTAACAATTTTATGAAAGCTCTATAAACCTATTTCCAATCCAATCTGGTGTGACAATTTAAAATAAAAAGTACTATGTGTGCAAAGTTACAAATGGCCATGGTAACTGCTCATCATGGATCATATGAATTCACCCTCAGCACCATTATTCAGATAAAATTGCTGGGAGATTGTTCTACCTAGTTTGCCAGGATTCAGAAATAGGGATAATTTGCAGAAAAATAAATTTCCAAGCCATTAGCTAATCATGAATTTCTGAACACTTGAGAGGAGCTTCTCAGTATGCAAGTGCCCTGGAGTAAATGATGCTATCTGCCTGTCTGTGATAACTATTGCATATATTACTTGACCATTCAGCTTTCACAATTACACAATTCAGCAATTCACAGAATAGTTACATGCCCTGGCCATGTTGTTACTGAATCGTTAGACACATTAGCATAAGGAACTGAGAAAAAGGCTAGAACAATTTTATTAAACATTGAAAGGAAAGAGATTTTCTGTATCCTCTAAAAACAGGGGTGATCACAACTATGTCTTTAATCTTTTTCAGCCATACTTTCTAGGCATTCACAGCTGATCTCTTTCAACACTCTGTGAAGTCACAAGTTTTATCTTGTGACATCATCAAGGAACCTTCCTGCTCTTTGCGACATCAACTGAACTTGCCTCCTGAGTCTGGAGACTTGGAAGACCAAGCAATACTTGTTTTCTGACACCTGGCAGGATATAGATTTACATGTGTATTAAAACGTGGTAATCCTCACCTAGTTTATATATGGAAGATTTAATGATGAAGTTCTGTGGGGGAATTGCCTGTAGCTGTACATTGAATGACAGGCAGAGATGAAAAATGAACTTGAGCTCTGGCTTTCTGAGCATGAACTGCCCGCTAGATACATGTCATTCACTGAATATATGTGATAGTGTAACCAGTAAATAATACAAGGCAGTAGCACTAAACATTCAGAGCAAGAAAATACAAGGTAAGTCTTCTCCTCTTAGTTAATAATGACATATTCTATGATTTTATAGTAGCGATAGAGATTTCCACTATAAAATTTCCCTTCTGTATAATTTCATCTTTTTTTAAAATTAGAATAATTGTTCTGAACATTTCCTACTAAGTGATTGCAAAACTTTCATTACTACTGATTCATTATAATCCAGGATAGCCTAAATTTCATTATATTCTGACTTCAAGACCACTGACCTACCCACAGCTCCAATGGAGATGCACTGAGGAACATTAAGGGGGTTCATATAGGAAAAGGCCGGCAAAGCCTACACTCTTTTATTTCTTGACAAAACTACATGCTCATGAGGTGCAAAGGAATTGTTTTGGGTTGTCCTATATAATAAGCTTTTGAAATATGACAAAAAGATGATATTTTAACGCTTGTGATTTGCCTCTGGATGGTCAAAAATATATTGACCCTGATTAGGACTGAAACACCATGAATTACTTCCAGTTTCAGAAGATTTACTTACAGTGAATTGCCCCTGAAACAGCCAGATTGGCATGGTCTGAGTTAAAATGGAACACATCAAAATAACTTGTTCCCAAAACAGTTTGTCTTTCCCATCCTTAAATAAAATCATTTTTGTCTTAAATTTTACCAGTTTGCAAGTATGTATACTTATAGTGAGAATCCAAGCATAGCGGGGTGGGGTGGGGGAATAACCAAAGAGAAAGATGACTGAGGGTAGGGGGAAACCGGTGATTAAAAGGCTGTAAAATTTTGAAGGAAAGGTGTCGTGTCCAACTCCTCCGCTGACGGCCGGTTCAGGGAAATCCGAATCAGGCGTGCCTCTGCAGCTCTGCCAAAGTCCTAGCAAAGTTCTCAAGGCAGGCAGAAGACCAGAAAGTGATTTCAGCAAGATAAGGTAGACTTTGCCTGACTCAGAGAATGCCAGAAAGCAGATCCTTTATATAGGCCATGGGGTGTGGCTCCATGACTCAGCACTTATCCCAGCCTGCCCCTCCCTTCCTTCTGTTGACGCCACTTATCAATTCTCCTGAAGCGAGGGTCACTCCAGTCTGCAGCTGTTGGTAATTGACCTTCCTCAGGCTCACATGCTGTGGGGGAGGGGGAGGGGTCTAGTTGCTCCATTTGCCTGGGCAAGGAGCCAGGGCTGGGGCCGGGAGGCATGCTAGGACATTCCTCAGCATTCAGAAGCAGATAAGAAGGCCCCGGCTGCGGGGAAAGCGGACGAGGCACAACAGAAAGGGTTTAATGTTAGCAGGAATCCACCAGTTAATTTACAGGGATTTATATTTTTGAAGAGCATACAGGATTTGTGTAAATAGAACCAAGCATATTGAGAATATCTAGGGAAAGATGCTTAGCACCCCAAAAAAAGCAAATAAAGCACGTTAAGAAAGTTACATGCCCTGGTAGAAAATTTGCATTTTTGAGGTTTTTGTCCTCGTGGTTGGAAAGAAGGCAGTCTTTTTGACTAGGCACTTTACAAATTGTGTAAGTAACTAAGTAAATAAATAAATGTAGCTGAAACAGCCTAGGGTTACCAATCTACTAACTGGGAAAATGGAGCAAGGACAATTCAGGAGTTCCTTGCTTGCTATTTCGACTTAACAATGCCTTTAAGAGTCACTACTATAAACACTATAATAAAATATGCAGAATCAATATTTCTGGAGTTACAGTCCAATAATTTATCAGTTAAAAAGAAACATCTGGAGTTCTTACGAAGGCATGCAGCCCTCCTAAACTCTACTCTAAAATAGATCAGTATCTGGAAAACCCTGTCTCCCCTTCCCCATCTCTCCTATTCCTCATACCCTCTCCCCTTTTTATTTATCTGCAAATAGAGAACTGGGAAGGTTACAGTGATAGTAAAAGAGGAATGATAGAAAAACATTCCTCCTCTCCTTCAATCTTCTTCATTGTGATGTTCCCCACAGTACATCAAGCTTATGATGTCTGGGAATCTGAAGCCTTCAGAAAGGCTATTACACATAATAGTGGTCCTTGAAACCATTTTAATTCTCAAGGATCATTGCTCGCTCTCGCTCTCTCAGTGAGCTATGAAGCTTATCTGGATAAAAAAAATGAAAAGGATAGGAAAGTATTCATTCCTTATGCTCTCTTAAAAGGGAACAATTGACAAGGCTGGGGGCCTGCAAGTAAGTGGGAGGATTTTGTTTCTAAAATCCCTCTCATTGTTTTGGGCAATGAAATATGTTTCTCAATTAAAACAAAAACAAAACAATTCATTTTCCACTGTGAAAAGCTGACTGTGTCCCATTCATCCCTACCTGGCACATAAAGACCACACTCATGTATCCATAACATAGAGCATTATAGATTTGAATCAAATTCTGCTGCTAGATTGTAATTTTTGAACAATTTCTTTATAGCATAACCATATATTCAAAATAAGGGATGTGGTGGCTCTTTGGCTACGATGCTGAGTTTGTCGATTGAAAGGTCAGCAGTTCGGCAGTTCGAATCCCTAGTGCTGCATAATGGGGTGAGCTCCCATTATGTGTCCCAGCTTCTACCAACCTAGCAGTTTGAAAGCACATAAAAAATGCAAGTAGAAAAAATAGGGACCACCTTTGGTGGGAAGGTAACAGCATTCCATGCACCTTTGACGTTTAGTCATGCTGGCCACATGACCATGGAGACATCTTCAGACAGCTCTGGGTCTTCGGCTTTGAAACAGAGATGAGCACTGCCCCCTAGAGTCGGGAACGACTAGCACGTATGTGCAAGTGGAAGCTTTACCTTTATATTCAAACTCATGTCTATTTTACTTAATTTATTTATATGCTGGCATTTCTAAATACATTTTTTCAATACCTAGAAGAAAAGAAACTAATGATGGGATTTGGGATTGATTTCAAATGTAATTAATCCCAGATCTGGAATGAGGTTCAAGAAGAAACATTATCTCAAATCATTTGGCAGGTGATAGTGAGTAAGGCCCTTATTGTATAGCAGTGACAGACTCATTTTCTTGAGCCATCTGGAATTTTATTAAATTCATCGTGGCATGCCTGCAAAAAAAACAACAACAAACCACCCTCACTTTTTTTCAAATCAGAAAGTTAAACTACATGTCTTTCAGGCTTTTAAATGCCATCTGCTTTACCAATCATGAGGCAATATTATTTTTGAATCAACTGATATTTAAAGATTTCAGTCGTTGTATGTTCTGTTACATTACCAGATGTTGGTTCTAATCCACTTGGAGACAGACGGAGCTCTCTGCTTATCAGTTGATGCCATTGTTGTATATGGATACAGCATCAAATCCTGGCTTCTCTTATACCAGTTGCATCTTTCTTACAAATTGCATATTTCCAAGTCAGAAGTGGTAAAGAAGGAAAAATCTATCTTTCACAGCAGAAAGAGTGTGCTAACTTCATGATACGATAATGCCAGTGATGTAATGCTTTTATACTTTATAAGGGAGGAAGATAATTTTTTGATTTGGTCTTTTGATGTGAAACTATGTTAATTTTAATAGCCAATAGATGAGCATCCATTGGCTACCAGCCAGCAAAGACTGCATTATTCTTGGGAGTGGCAAATTATGATTGTCTATCGGTTCTCTCTGAGATAATTTTTTGATTTGGTCTTTTGATGTGAAACTATGTTAATTTTAATAGCCAATAGATGAGCATCCATTGGCTACCAGCCAGCAAAGACTGCATTATTCTTGGGAGTGGCAAATTATGATTGTCTATCGGTTCTCTCTGAGCACTATAGAACTTTAAAAGAGAAAATGGTTTCTGTTCCTATACTGTCTATGCTATCATTCAAGCCTTGATTTCTTTTCAAGAATAACATGAGAAGACATGTGCAAAATAAACTGTAGTCATCTAGAAGTGCACATATATGGAGGGCAACCACCTACATATATAAAAAAGGATCACGTGCAATCCATAAATACCTCTAAAGGTACTATTATGGTAAAAATGAAGAGGGAAAAGTGAATAAAAAAATGAAATCATAAAAATAAAGAAATAATCAGAGGAAGTAAGATAAGATCATGGAGGGTAAAGAATTTTACTGCACACAAATAACTACCAGAGGAAAACAATTTATGAGGAATTGACATAAATAGAAGTGGATAATTATGGATGGATCTAAAGAAAATAATGAGAGCAAAAATAGTAAAAACTAAAAGGTTGAAAAGCAAGGGGAAAGAAATATATGCTATATTTTTAAGTAGGGCTTTTTAAAAAAATGACATAAGTTGATCTCAATGATAATGATAGTTGAGAATTCTCTGTTAAAATAATTGGAAAATCAGCCTCTTATTGCCATAAATTGATTGGTTTTGAGACAACGAGCTCAAAACCATGTAAGAGAACCAAGCAACACTTAACAATACTAATGAAATCCATGTCCTCTTCAAAACTGGCCTGGGTTACATTAGTAATTGCAATGAACATTGGAGTATTGTGTCCTGCAACACCACCATGTGGTAAATCTGTTTTCATTGTGTTACTCTCAGACAGAAAGTTGTCAACTCCCTGAAGGAAGGAATAATAATAAATATAATTTTGAAGCATTCTTTTATCTAAAAAAAATTATCAAAGAGACTAGTCTAATTATTTAGATACTAAAAGTGGTAACCACACAGTGATGGTAATTTAAAAAAGAAAACAGATAAAAGACTTTGATCCTTGTAACCTGATACTTTTTAAAGGAATTAACAGGACGTGTGTCTAGAGAGCTGTTTGTGGTGATTACAAATGTAGAAAACAACACAGCAATTAGAGAAGGAATTTTGGCATTATGAAGGATATGAAAATTCAAATGCACAAATGTAGGTAGGAAATCAGAGAACCAAACATAGAAGGGGGTGGGATTACCGGGTGGGAGAAAATAGAGAATATAAGTAGAAAATATTGAAATCATTTAGATAGATGAAAACTAATTCAAGAGCATTTGAACTGTAAGGCACCACAAACTCTTCTTTAGCCAGTATCTACTAATTGATTGTTTAGTCTTCATGAACCATAGAAAATGTGCTATTCCGTAGTCCAATGTGGCTGAACAGATCAAAAGTCAAAGTCTATAACCTCTCAGCTTGGAACAGATTGTGCAATCATTTTTCTTCTCCATATTCATATTAAGAGCCCATTTGACATTATGACCATCTTTTTTTCAGATATAATTAACATTTTGTAGCCAAGCTGCTAAGAAGACATGGTAGTTTTAAAATTATTCCATTACTGATACTCCAAAAAGTGTTATAATTTGCCTATATGAGTCTCTAAATATACAATCATATATTTACAATTTCATTAGGAATGAATGTTCTTGTGAAAATAGGGCAGGGATTTCTGGCATAGACTGAGTGGCATCTGATTTTTCAGATCAGACAATAGCATACAATTGCTACAAATCTGTGCCGCTGGTGGCCTAAATAGACTGAAAGAGAATCTTGCTTCTTAGAAAAGAGTTGTTCGAAAAATAATCTCAGTAAAAGGGCAGCATTTGTACCTTCATTGAAATCCCTTACTAATCTGAATGTCTTTCATGCAACAATGTACTGGCTGATTTCTCAATATTCAAACTATTGTGAAGAAATGAAGTGTGCTTTAGTGCTAACTAAGATCTGAAAACAGATTTCAGGCTTGTGTTTCTGTGTGTCTTGGATCTTTCAACTTTTGTCTTTAGGATCAACTTCAGACATGATAAGACATGTTTGGTCTTCATATATCAAGGAAACAAATTAATGCCCATCTAATATATTGTATTGGTTCTTCCAATCATGGCAAAATTATCTTGATTATTGATTACATGGTGTGAACTCAGGCCTCCATTTTACTGTTGTTACTATTGCTACCTGTGATTGTCCCTCAACAGAAGAGGAATAATCTGATCCTTTCATAGAATATATGATGTGAATTGATTTTGATTCTACACAGGATAGTGTTATTAAGTGACTTAATGAGCTAAAGATCTGTCCTAGATTCTGGCCTTTAGGGAATGTTAGCAGATATTGGTAAGTAGAGAGTTGTATTTTGATTCTGTCCAACACAAAATCTCAGATATGATCTACATTCTGCCTAAAGGAAAATTTCAAAGCTGTTTCAAAAACCATAATCCTTATACAGTGACAAATTCCTACATGGAATCAAGAATTTAATAGGCCAGTAGAAAGGAAGGTAGAATAATAAATTTCTCTATCTCTATCTATCTATCTAATGTCATTCCTGTTAAAGACTACTTCAGCTTTAATTGCAATAATACAAGAGCAACCAATAGATTTAAACTTAATGTCAACCGCTTTAATCTAGATTGCAGAAAATATGACTTCTGTAACAGAATCATCAGTGCTTGGAATACGTTACCTGACTCTGTGGTCTCTTCCCATAATCCTAAAAGCTTTAACCAAAAACATTCTACTATTGACCTCACCCCATTCCTAAGAGGACCATAAGGGGCGTGCATAAGCGCACAAACGTGCCTACCGTTCCTGTCCTATTGTTTTTCTTTTCTTCTTCCTATATATATATATATATGCTTATACCTCCTAATATTTACTCATATATATGTTTATATACTATATAATCTTTTTGTATGATACTTACATATATTGTTGTGACAAAATAAATAAATAAATAAAAATATCTATCTATCTATCTATCTATCTATCTATCTATCTATCTATCTATGTATCTATCTATCCATCTATCTATAAAACAAGATCATATTGCTGAAATTTTGACCTGCCTTTATAATGTAAAATAATACTAGTGGTTGGGGAGGCGTTATTGATAAGAAGTAGTATTGGCCAAAACCAATTACAGTGAAAATAAGTACATGGGCATAGATGCTTCCAAAAAAAATGTTCCTGATGGGATATCCATCTGGTCTGCAAATGGAATGCCAGATTGCTTGCAATTTCAGTACTGAAGGCATATTTAGAAGCAGAAGCCAATGAAATATACATAATTGCTGTATCATTCCTCTCATCAAAGAAGTCAAAAAATCCCTATTCCTGAATTTATCTTTCTAATCCACTCAGACACTCTGTGAAGATTATTTTATGAGCAATCAAATATGAGTCTGCAGTGGTCCTTTGGGTAAGTTAGTATATTTCAGCTCCCCTTGGAGGCTATAGTGATGGATTCTAAATTGATATTAGGAAAGCACAACTCATACTTTGCTTCCCATATCAATGCTTGTTTGGGAGGCACGCAAGTTATTTCAGAATTAGCTACATCAAATAATTGCTCCCATTTGTTGGCATCACTCTTAAAGTATCTTAATTTGCATCTATAGTCGGTCATATATTCAAGTGTTGGGTGACCTTTGGATGTCATGGTTTTAACTAAAACATTGTTGCACTGGCTAAGATTCAAATAGACAATAGCGATGAGGCAAAATTATGATAATAATATATTTATGAATGCCAGCAACCCTATCCTGGGGAGCTTATGGAACCCCTGATGAAGACGACCTTTTCATCTGATACTCTGTCCATAGGGAACCAACCTTACCATTGAGTTTTCTGTGCTTGGAATTGGACTCCCCCTGTGGCTTAAAACCCTTGAAATTATTTCAAGTTGTTGTAAGCAAATCCAGTGTGTCTATCTGATGAATCTCCTGAGACAATTTAACAGTATGAGAAGGAGCTAAGGAGGGAAAGGAGGCCTTCTTCCTGTAGAGATGCAGAGGCCCTAGCAGTGATGTTTAGATACCTCCATGGGAAAGAAATCTTCCTCACAGCAGAATCATCTTCCCTGAAACAAACCAACAGGCAATTTCTATTATCTGCTTAAAACAAATGCCTGGATGCTGCTGTACACCCTGAAGTGGTTTTCAGTGTCATCTCTTAAAGATCCATATCAGCTGGTAGTAGGCAGTTGGTAAAAGGAAGGAATTGCTCCATAATTAACCTCCTTCATTCCTGGGATTTCATCACATACAGAACAATTATATTTATCAGGGCAGAGCCCATTAAACCTAATTTAGAGGTCAACACTGCTGTTGATTTAACTAATTAGAGAAGGATGACAGAATCTTCCTCGATACTGAAAGATTTGGATTTTTTTTTAAAAAAAAATAATCTATTAATATGTGGCTATGATATGAAATTAATTTAATGATTAAAACAAATATACAAAACTAATGATAATTTGTAGATAGATGGACAGCTATCTGAGGAAAGAATTAGGAGCTGAAATCTTAATCTAGTTCTGGCCTGGACTGATTTGCCCTGAATTAAAATATTATTTTGCCAACGATGTCTTAGTGATGATGATCTGCTTTGTTCATAAATCTGAGGTACAGGTAGTCTTCACATCTGATTTTTGCAATTTCCTCAGATACTTAGTTACTGCGGCCAGTTATTTTCTGCAGACCCAGTTATTTTCCCTGATACGATTTTCACCAGAAAATTCTGGGGACTGATTCTAAGGCCTTGCAAAATTGACATTTTACTAATGAGGTGCAGCCCATATAGCAAAGCTTGCAGCAGAGGGCTATAAAAGTGGCACTAATTGGAAAGGAGAAGCACTCCCTTACTGGGAAGAAAAATCAATCCTTTATGAAGTCAAATCAAAAATTCATAAAACTCAACTCAACCCCACCCTATGTACACATGTCCTTTTTTCAAGCTTCTCCAACAGTTTTCCATTAGAAATTTTTGAAGTAATAACCCCAGTATTGTCCCTGGTAAAAATAAGAGCTTTTTTCCTTTTTCCTTTTTTTTTTTTTTTTGGAGGAGTTCTATATTTTAAAAGAATCCCTAACTTATACTCAGGTTTATTATTGGGCTTCAAAAATGTAAGCAGAGAAACCAATATTGCTTGTACAGTACATTTGGGGCACTTTTAACACAAGCAAATGTGGCTTTCACTTTTTCAGGTGCCCTTCTTGAGGGCTTGCATCACATCTATATCACAGTAACTTATAAAATTGTTATAGGTAAATTAAAATGTATGCAATGTTTTCATCATTCTACTCAACCCTGAAGAAAATATCCAGCTCCCTCCTCAATAAATTGTGATGAACATCTGCATTTGGGGGGGGGAATTGTGTCTGTAATGCATAAACTGCAGTTATCCAGCTGAATCTGCATTCAGACTATCTTAATATAATGCAAGGGTTGAAATATCCATGCCAAGGTAAATGTCCTAATTCGAATGCACCTTACAGTGCACCATAGCTTGTTAATTCGTAGGTGTGCACTGCTCATCTTTCTTTCATTGTGTTATTATCTGGGCAGACAATGAAAAGAGGATATGGGAAGTGATTGTTGGTGCTGAACTATTTTGCAAGCTGACCACCAAGTTGAGATGGAAATTCAAAGCATTGAGTTCCCCATGTGCTTCATTCTCTGCAAGATATGTACAGTTTGTGGAATAAGTGATGCAAGAACTGTATCCAAGAAAAAGCTCTCGTTGGCTGATGGTACCCTAAGGGCAGGATATGGTTGCCTAGCAACTTTTGCTTGGCTTTATCACAGATACGTTGAAATCTTTCAATTACAGACCACATGTAACACATTTTGCATTAGAATTCTAATAAAAAGAAAATGTATTGACTAGGGGAATACTGCTTTCCCCATTAGGTGTTCCCTTTCCCAGTTCCATTTATTTTAGGCTTGTCCGGAAACATGTGCAATCTAGCTCCCTATTCTCTTTTTCATGGCTTTGCAGACATTATTTTCCCACTGCCAACAGATTTACTACAGTCTAACAATCACATTTCAGTATGTTTTCATTGACTACCCTACTGCCCTGTTCCAACCCTCCACTCTTGCAACTTTGCTTTCAATCTTACTTGAACCAAATACTCAATTCTATCCACTGGTTTAGTTAAAATAAAGATACAAAGTGTATAATACCGTATTTTTCAGAGTATAAGACGCACCTTTTCCACTCAAAAAAGAGGGTGAAAATCTGGGTGTGTCTTATACTCTGAATGTAGCCCCGCCCAGCTTCTCAAATGGAGGTTTCAGAGGCTGAAAAAAGTTTTTTCTGAAACAGAGTTTCAGAGGAAGGGAAAAAAAGCCCAAAAAAGCAAGGCACAGAGCTCACAACCAAGGAACCTGTTGCTAAAATTCACCTCTGGGAACAGCTGATTGGGGGTATTCTGGGAGGCCAATCCACCTGCCAATCAGTTTTTTTCTTATTTTCCTCCCCAAAAACTAAGGTGCGTTTTATACTCCGCTGCATCTTATATTCTGAAAAATATGTAATTCCTGATTTGGTGGTTTTAAAAACCAATTGCACCTCACTGGGTGATTCGAGAAAGTTCATGCTACTTCAGCCAGAAAATTTCTTGAGAAAACAAGATTTGTTCTCAGATAGTGACTCTTTCTATTATGACATGAATGCATTTAGGAAAAGGTGTAATCAGATAGCGATAAAAAGAGGAAAGAAGCAGAGATGAAACAAATTTAAACAAAGCAACCATTGCCTATCCTTATCACTACATATTCAGCATATATGAGAAATTGTTTAACTGAAATGGAATGTGTGGATGGCCTTGAGGAACAAAGGAAAAAATACTGCCTAGGAAATGATCACACAAGACAAGTAGAAGCCCCCGGTGGCTTAATGGTCACACAAAAAATCATAGGAAAGCCACCATAAAGGAACAAGCAATTAAAAGTGGCAGGAGAAAGTTTGTACTTTCAGACTTGCAAGATTCTATTAATGTAACCTTACAATAAAGTAGAATTAATTCATGTAGTCCTGCTTTCTGTCTGGTTTATCTGGGAAGGCTGACATCAACATCCTTAGAAATGATGTTTTCTGCTGAATAAATTTACACATCAGTAGTTCATTCTGGTGAGAATTGTTTGTAACATAAAAATGATGGCACTTATTCAGGAAAAATACACAGTATAGACCAGGGGTCTGCAAACTTGGCTCTTTTAAGACTTGTGGACTTCAACTCCCAGAGTTCCTCAGCCAGCTTTGCTTTGCTTTGCTGGCTGAGGAACTCTGGGAGTTGAAGTCCACAAGTCTTAAAACAGCCAAGTTTGCAAACCCCTGATATAGACCTGTGGTATAGAACACATGTGTCAACCTGGTGGCCCATGGTCCGGAGGTGTTATGTGCAGACTACGCCCATCCCAGCTCTGCGAAGGGAAAAAAAGTCACAATATGTCATGTGACGGCATTGTGATGCGGCGAGTTGACACCCGTAATATAGACAGTATATCTACACAGTAAAAAAAAACAACAAAAATATATTTCCTAGTTGAAAAAAATTACTGATAGAAAGTCAAGACACCAGGAACGACAAATATAACAAAATGTATACAAGTAAGAATGGTAAAAGAAAATGAAAAATAAAGCTTAATATCTTTCAAGGAGCACAAAAATTCCTGTTTTTTTTTTAAAAAAGAAAAGAAAATTAGTGTTTTTTTAAAAAATTATATTTACTGATCTCTACTTTTTCATGGAACTCAAGGTTAAATTATCCCCATTGACAGCTGGGAAATGTAATCCAAGCTTTCCATAGCAGTAAAGTCCAATCTTGAACTTTTCATGTATCAGTAGATATATCATTTACTTGCTTTTTGTCACTTTGGTCTGTTTATGTTTGTATGTTGGTGTATCTGAGTGTGTGTGTGTGTGTGTGTGTGTGTGTGTGTGTGTACGTATGCACATGCACACATGTTCCAATTTTCTATCAACTTGTCTGAGACATTCAATGGCTTTGCTGAACTAGGCTTGGCCATTAATTGAAGAGAAGACTGCTTGTGAGTTTATCCATAAGAGTTTGAGTTCTATTGCTTTTTAAACTATGTATATAATTCTAAAAAAATTTCAATCTTGGCCATAAAATAGATATAATTATTAAGAAAGCTATTCACTTGGATATTCCAAGAAACATTAGGGTTCGATATCTTCATGAAACTGTCACTAAATACTACACCATTGGGTGGCAACCTTGTGCTATAATTGGCTCTCTAGGGGTTTTATGATATCCATTAGAATTTTGGGTTACATCTTTGGATGGCAATCCATATAAATTATGACATATTTTTATATGTTAGAGATATTTTATTTTAAAATCATAGAATACCTGTAAACCATCCAATCACTACCTTCAAATAATTAAACTTAATTATCTCACTGTAAGTAACTACTTTATCTACAGTTTGAATTAAGTTCAAACTGTACAGGAGGGGAAATAAAGGGGAGGGGAGGGAGGAGGGAAGAGCGAGAGGGAGAAAGAGAAGGGAAGGGAACAGAAGGGAAGGGAAGGGAAAGGAGGAGGGAGGGAGGGAGAGGAGAGAGAGAGAGGATAGAAGGGAGGGAGGGAGGAGGGAAGAGCGAGAGGGAGAAAGAGAAGGGAAGGGAACAGAAGGGAAGGGAAGGGAAAGGAGGAGGGGAGGGGAGGGGAGAGGAGAGGAGAGGAGAGGATAGAAGGGGAGGGGACGGGAGGGGAGGGGAGAGGAGAGGAGAGGAGAGGAGCTCAAAGGAAGTCAGCAATAGAGAGGCAAATTAAATTAATGGACATAACTTGTGTGTTTAAATGTGCATTATTTATGAACAAATTTCAGCTGAGATGCATTCCTGTCTGATCAGAGAAGGCAAGAGGACTGGGCTACTTGCAAACTAGAAAACTAATGTCTGATAATGCCACATTTGCCACATTTTTGATGCCACATTTTTCCTTCTGAAACCTCTGGAGAACTGCTGTATGTCTACAAGTAGGGAAATCTTCCAAAAAAAGATATGCTGATTTATTACAGAGAATTCATGTTGAAGAATGCTATGGAGAGAGAGTGGTGGTGGTGGGGTTTAAGTGTGAAGGACTTAAACTTGATACTGCACTGACTTTATGCTTCAAGACAAAACTACACATTTGAATGCCTATGCTTCCATTACAGCCTGTATGCTTCTTTGTATCTGACTTAATTGTAGTACCTTCAGAAAAGATGTAGAAATCAGTTTCTTGAGCAACCAGCCAGGAAGACACCTAAACCAAAGTTATTTAGAAATTAAAATCTGGCTCATTACTAGCCAACTTGTTTTGGTATCCTCCTTTATTTAGGTATCCAGTGTCCATGGGCATACTTGACCCCCTTGCCTCATTAACATCAAAACATTTATTTGCTTTATTGTCTTTTGTTTCAGATTAAGCTAGTATGCCCTATTTTTGTCCTTTGTCAGTTCATATCCAAGAAAGTGGCTAAACTTTCAATCTATGTCATACCTATTATGAATTCACTTAATGGATATTATCCCCTTCTCTTCACCCTTCTTCTGAGGAATTTGGATAGTAAAAGTCATTTACATCTCTCTATTATATGAATTACTATGAACTGAGCTTTACACTAAATTGGCCTTCTCTCTGTTTGCAAACATCTAGTAAATGCACATATATAGTGTTCTGTCTTCATTATCTGAATTTCCCTGAAATTCTAAAGCAGTGATGGCTAACCATTTTGCCATTGTGTGCCGAAAGCGGGGGGAGTGTGGGGGGGAGTGTGTGTGCATGTCCACACAATGTGCCCCCCTCCCCGTGCATGTGCACGTGACCCCCCCCCCCGTGCTCCCTCTGCTTTTGGCACAGGATGGCACAGTGGGTCCAGTAGGCCCATTTTTCACCCTCCCCAGGCTCCAGAGGCTTTCTTGGAGCCTGGGGAGGGCGAAAACAGCCTTTCCCACTCCCCACCCCCTAGAGGCCCTCCGGAGGCTGGAAACGGCCCATTTCCCAACTTCCAGTGAGACCGGAAGGCCCAAAAATCAATTGGCTGGCGCATGCATGTGCGCTGGAGCTGAGCTAGGGCAACGCTCGCATGCCCACAGATATGGCTCCAAGTGCTATCTGTGGCATGCGTGCCATAGGTTCACCATCACCATTCTAGAGCAATGAAAAAGATGATGATATTTTTGTTGGGATCCCTGAACCAGGGATAGAAAACTCATGGCCCTTCAAATGTTGCTGAACAACAGCTGCCAGCAGCTTCAATTAATATAGTTAATAATGGAAGATAATGGAAAATATAGTTGAGAATATTGGAAGTTTGCATATTATAATTATTATTGCAGAGAATGTGAGGAAAATTCAATGTATAGTGGTGCCATTTTCAGAACTACTTCTTTAGAGAGTGTTAAGTGTAGTCTAGCTCTAAGAAATCTTTTGGGGAGGGGAGTCTGCATATTTATAAAAATGGTAATGCGTCTAAGTCCCTTATATATTATTTAACAGTAACTCTTATTATTATGTATTAATGGCCCTGGCTAAAGGTGATCAAAATTGAAGTTTGCTAGAATCTGAAACATTACCAATGGTCTCTCTGAGGTTTTTTCAAAACTGCTGATTCATACATATTCTATTAGTAAGATTTCTCATTAGTGAGTAGCCTTCCCTCACAAGATAAGTTCCTGAGTACAGAATGACAATAGTTGAATAACATTAGACAGCTTTTTCAGAATTCTGTACAAAATAATATCAGCAACAAAATAATCTTGATTATGCAGCCTAAATAAGTAAGTAAATGAAAAGCATTTCTAATACAGCTGAGATCAGGAGTGTTGTTGGCATATAAAGTACACATCTATATAAAGACATTTTTTAAAAAATATTCTAGCCATATGTATACTCACTCGTGTGCTATTTTTTTACCTTGTAACAGGTGCAGACTCCTCCCATATTCAGTGGTCTTGTGCCACATACACACTTGGTTTGCTTACTAATTAGAAATGTTAAGATATACATTACGGTCACTAAGTTCTGTGAATAAAGAGTTTATTATTGTTATAATTTATTTCATTGCTGTTTTCTCATTTACTATGATTGCTTCAGCTTGCCATTTTCATGGAATTTGAAAAGGGAAAGATACAGAGGTGGGTTTCAGCAGGTCCTGACCACTTCTGGAGAATCAATAACAGAAATTTTGAGTAGTTCAGAGAAATTCTGACTGGTCCCGCCCACATCTATTCTCTGCTTCCCAGGTCCCAGCTGGTCGCAGTCGGTGTTGACAGGGGGGCAGAGGTCGGCCCCGAGGCCCCTCACTTGTGGGGTGCCGCAGGGATCGATCCTCTCGCCCCTTCTGTTCAACATCTACATGAAGCCGCTGGGTGAGATCATCAGTGGGTTCGGTGTGAGGTACCAGCTGTACGCGGATGACACCCAGCTGTACTTTTCCACACCGGACCACCCCAACGAAGCTATCGAAGTGCTGTCCCGGTGCCTGGAGGCCGTACGGGTCTGGATGGGGAGAAACAGGCTCAAGCTCAATCCCTCCAAGACAGAGTGGCTGTGGATGCCGGCATCCCGGTACAGTCAGCTAAATCCGCGGCTGACCATCGGTGGCGAGTCATTGGCCCCGATGGAGAGGGTCCGCAACTTAGGCGTCCTCCTGGATGACCGGCTGTCCCTAGAAGATCATTTGACGGCCGTCTCCAGGAGAGCGTTCTACCAGGTTCGCCTGGTGCGCCAGTTGCGCCCCTTTCTGGACCGGGAGGCCCTTTGCACGGTCACTCACGCCCTTGTGACGTCTCGCCTGGATTACTGCAACGCTCTCTACATGGGGCTTGCCTTGAAGGGCATCCGGAGGCTGCAGTTAGTTCAGAATGCGGCTGCGGGTGATAGAGGAGCCCTCGTGGCTCCGTGATAACACCCATCCTGCGCAGGCTGCACTGGCTACCTGTGGCCTTCCGGGTGCGCTTCAAGATTTTGGTGACCACCTTTAAAGCGCTCCATGGCATAGGGCCGGGTTATCTACGGGACCGCCTACTGCGACCAGTTACCTCTCACCGACCCGTGCGCTCTCACAGAGAGGGACTCCTCAGGGTGCCGTCAGCTAGGCAGTGTCGGTTGGCGACGCCCAGGGGAAGGGCCTTCTCTGTGGGGGCTCCCACCCTCTGGAACGAACTCCCCCCAGGACTCCGTCAACTTCCTGACCTTCGAACCTTCCGTCGCGAGCTCAAGACACATTTATTCATCTGTGCAGGACTGGCTTAGATTTTTAAATTTAGAGGGGTTTTAAATTGATTTTAATATTTATATTTGATATTTATATTCCTATTTTTAATAATTCGGGCGCTAGAATAAGTTTTTTAAGGATTATTTTAATTTGTATATTGATATTGATGTTTTATATGCCTGTAAACCGCCCTGAGTCCTTTGGGAGATAGGGCGGTATATAAATTCGAATAATAAATAATAAATTGGGAGGAAATGGGGATTTTGCAGTAACCTTCCCGTGGATTGGGAGGGAATGGATATTTTACAATATCCTTCCCTGCCATGTCCAAGCCACACCCACCAAGCCATGCCACTCGCACTAAGCCATGCCCACAGAAGCAGTAGTAAAAAAAATTGAAACCCACCACTGGAAAGATAATATTGCTTGAGAAGACAAATGAATTTAAGGCTAGTCCCTTCCATTGTTCTCATTCAAATGAGCATTGAATTACAGGAATAAAATAAAGTCAACAACTTTGGGTGATTTGGGAATAGATTTTTCCATAAAGGGGCTGCCTTGATTTATATATTGTGTTAAAGTGTGATTATTTAATCCTTGTTTAACCCTTGTTTATTGAATAAGCCATACTGGCCACCATGTGCTGATTAGTAGCTGATCTCCCTAAGTCAAATTATATCATTATGCTTTTTTTCATTAAATATTTATTTCCAAAATTAAAATACAGAATATGTTTCAGCAATAATAGTTGTTCTCCCTCCTTGCAACAGTCCTCAATTTATGTATTCTATATCTATATTTACAAAATTGTTACATAACACTGAAAAAGATCATAGATATAGAGATCTATTATCAGTCCACCAATTTGACCTACCATCTATCTACTATTTTAAAAAATCCAGTTAAAAGGTAATTCCAACGTCAAAGTTAAACTTCAAAGCCTTCTGTAAACAATATGTTGTTTTTAACTCACAGTAAGTCCACAAACAGCCTCTAGTCTCTCAGAAACCCACAGCAACCATTGTCTTTAATTCATCCAGAATCAAATACCATCAATGATTCTTTTTTTTTTTTATAAAAAGTTTTATTTTTACAATCATATCAAATAATTCATCCAATGTACAGTTAAATACAATTAGTCGGGCTTGCCCAGTCACCACCCCCCTTTTTAACACTCTTCCCTCTTCTACCTTCTTCTACTTTCCAGACCTTCCTCAATGATTCTTGATAATTTATCTTTACTTTTCTTTAACATTATAAATGGAATATTTCCAAACATCTATTTCTCACTCCCAAAGAATGTAGGTCTCCATTGACGAACCGGTAGTTCCGACGATCAGCTGGCCCCGCCCACCCACACCTGCCCTATCCTGTCCTGTATTTCCTTCTTTCTGGTTCAGCTGATTTGTGCAGCACAGCTGATTTCTGCACCTCCACTGTTCTATTTAATGCCGCTGCCTTAGAAGGCAAGAGCTGAGCTTCAAATTGCTGTATTTTTGAGTGTTGTGCGCAATTGTGTTAGGCATGCGCGTACAAAGCACATGCTCACAGAACAGGTTGTTAAATCGGTTGCAGCCCAGCACTGCATTTGATTCACTGAAACAACATAGAAGCACCTTAAAAAAGTTAAACTTATTAATGGGTGAAACATAAAAAGTCACTGTTTTTTGTTTTATTGTTCCATATATAGAAAATGAAATCCATCTATTATGCATGTATAGGGACTTTCCTTTGCTATAATCATCAGGAAGAAAATTGATAATGTATATTCTAGCCCTTAGCAGCATCTAGCCAAACTTGCCTGAAAACAGGCTAAGAAGCATGGACTTGGTTAGTTCTTGGATGGGGAACCATGAAGAAATACTGTGTTTCCCTGAAAATAAGACCCAATCGGAAAATAAGCTCTAACATGATTTTTCAGCCCTACCCCAAAAATAAGTCCAGGTTAAGATTATCAGCCAGATGGGTGCATTTAGTACAGTATTTCCCCAAAAATAAGACCTGACTGGAAAATAAGCCCTAATGAGTCTTTTGAAGCAAAAATTAACATAAGTTCCAGTCTTATTTTCAGGGAAACACAGTACTAAGGCTGCAGGCTAAATGGGAAAGTTGAAGACAGAATTTAGAAGATAAGTGCAAGCTGCTTGTGCACTGTTATCCCCATTCCACCCAAAAAAAATCCTATAGACTTGATATGAATCACCAGGAATTGAGTGCAACTCGGCAGAGCCTTTGCTTATTTCAGGTGACATTCTGTTTCACAAATCTTTGTAGTAAACCTTTATCAAAAATATGCCAGAAGCATAAACCATTCTTTGACAATCCCTGAATCTCCACCTCAAAATCCATCTACTAGCCCACCCTATTCCAGGTAGTCCTCAACTTATGACCACAATTAAGCCCAAAATCTCTGTTGCTAAGTGAGGTATTTTAAAGTGAATTTGTCCCATTTCATGACCTTTCTTGTCACGTTCGTTATATGAATCACTGTAGTTGCTCAAGTGAATTTGGCTTCCCCATTGACTTTGCTTGTCAGAAATAGGCATTCCCATCACTCTGGGATACTGCAATATGAGTCACTAAATATGAGTCAGTTGCCAAGCATCTTGGCCATGGGGATGTTGCAATGTTCACAAGTGTGAAAAATGGTCATAAATCACTTTTTTCATGCATTGTAACTTCAAATGGACTGTTGTAAGTCAAGGACTACTGTTGTGATAAAGGCCCAAGTAGTGATTACTAAACACAATTCAGTTCTCAGCAAACTTATTTTACTAAAACAGCTGAGAATAAATTAATTCTCAGCCCAAAACAAAATTCTTAATAACCAGTCCTTTGGCCTTATCACCAACCTTTGATGTCTTTGGCAACCTGCCAAAGGCTTTTCTTGGCAAAAAACCCATAAAGTTCAAGAGATGCTGACAAGAAGCACGGGAATCAAAGTTGCTTTTCTACAAAGAACCCAACAGCTCGTGGCTGTCTTTTAAGCCTTATGGGAGTGGCCAATCATCTTTTGGCCTTACTCCCAAGTTGTCCTTTTTGCTCCAGCTGCTCTTGCCTTCTGGCAGCTCTTCACATGTGTGCACTAAGAACAGGCTCCTCCTACCTCTGCCTCTCTGCTATCCACCTCTGGAGGTTCCGGAGCCTGCGCATCACTCCCAGCTGGCCCTGGCTCCATCTCTGCCTCCTATGCAGAGCCCTCGTCTGGGCCTTCCTCTGACTCCAGGACTGGCCCATTGTCCTCCCTAGCCTCCTCACTGTCTGACTCTGTTGCCAGGTCCGCGGGCTGCTGGCAGACCACAACAACTACCTATACTTCATGGATTAGAAATTAAACAAAAAACCTAAAACTTGTAATAATGTAGGATTGAGGGTAGAGGATGGAGTAACTCTAAAACTGTTTCCATTGTTTAGGACCCACCCACATACCCACACATACACACATACCTTAAACAACATAAGAAAAAATAAGAACTGAACATCTCCTACAATCTGATGCTTGTTTGCTTGTTTGGTTGGTTGGTTGGTTGGTTGGTTGGTTGGTTGGTTGGTTGGTTGGTTGGTTTGGTTGTTTAAAATATTTATTTAATCTAAATATTATACACATTTATAAAGCCACCATCTTATCTCTAATTTGGGGGGGCTCCCCAATTTTATATCCTTATAACGTAAAGATAGGGTCAATGTTTTCCTTTACTGTTTTGATCCTGCTTTTTTAATGTTTCTTTTTGCTCCATAGAAACATGATCTGATCCTTTCCTCCCTGTCAACCATTTTCCTTTCACGTTCCCTGGTCTGATATAAATGTTCAGGAATGCCTTTCTTCTTCTCAATTCAGTCTTCCTGCCTGTTCACAGCTCTCTTATATCCCCTCCCTTCAGCCAAATATCTATTTTGTCTCCTTCTAATCCACCTTACCTTTTTACATTAACTTGCTATCTCTTAGGCCTCAGGCTCTATGTTTGCATTTCTAATATATTTTTCATGTCCTTTACGTACTTCACTTGAATAACAGGAATAGATGCTGAATTTTTATTGCTGGTGAAAATCCCAGAATTATTGCCTTCGCTTTTGCCCTTCTGCTTAGCACTGGAATTAATTAATAACATCTTACAAGAAATACACAAGACCTTGCAAGTAACAAAATATGAGAAATGATTACCAGAGATGAAGGGAAGAACCTAATCTTCTTAAGTATATATCAGGAGTTGGTACTCTTTTGAACTTCCTCTATGCCTTTCTTCCTATTTACCAAAGGAAACCATGTGGCTCAGTAAGAAGCAAATCTAAAACACACACACACACAAACACACACCAGGCTAATGCATCTTATTTGCACCTAAAACCTATCCAGAGTAGGCAATATTCTTGAAGTCATTTTATGCATGTTGGGATATTTAAGAGGCAAAACAAGTATTTAAATCTTGAAAAAATCTCTAAAGAGAGCTATTTTATGGGAGATTTATGGAGCAAAATGGATCTTTCTTGTAATCTGCCAAAAATGTTAAAAAGCATTAAAATATTAAGCCCAACTCATTCTATGTTACTGAAGATCTTAGCCATTTAGCTAAGAACTAATTAGTTCTTTTAACTGATGTTCGGTGATCAGCCTTTCCTTTTTCTCTCATCAATGTGTTTATGGCTTTCATTAGTACTTTCGGTAAACTCTCTTTGGTTCTCATATATATCACCAGTTAGATTAACAATTAAATGATTCTTATATAAGATATTAGATTACAAATGTAAAATATCTCAAAATCTTTTTTGCATTAGCTTCTTAATATCTTTTGTCCTAATGTGCTGTTGTTTTTTTACCCTGCACTGTTGATCATGTTTTTCTGAAAGTGTATTCTTGTCATGTCTCCTCCCACCAGGTCTCTGCAGAAGTGTTATGCAGAAGTATGTTGCTCAACCTGGAAGAAAAGTGAAGTATTTTTGCATGTTTGGGTATGCAGAGATAGGAACAAAAGCAGCTTATAAAATACAAGCTTCGTAATTGCCTGTGCTATTGTTGTGCGTAGAAATTAGGGCATCTATGTCAAAGATTTAATGGAAAAAGACAGCAAAATGGAGGATCTGCAGAAAGCAAATTTGTTGGTTTTATGTAGTTACTCTGAAAGCAGGCAGTTCCAATATAGAGTACAAAAAGCAGAGGGTTTTTTTTTTCCATGGAAGGACATATTCAAAATTAAGAGTGATGGAGTTGAAGGATAAACATGTACTAAGAGGATTATGTCATTAAGAACACAGATAT
This sequence comes from Ahaetulla prasina, assembly GCF_028640845.1. NCBI lineage: Eukaryota > Metazoa > Chordata > Lepidosauria > Squamata > Colubridae > Ahaetulla > Ahaetulla prasina. The sequence continues at coordinate 32,632,157 of NC_080543.1, read as the reverse complement.
ATCAGGTAAAGCTTTGAAGGTGGGAGCAATGAAACTATTAGGACCAGTAGTCTGGAAACCAGCACAGTAATATAAAGAGGAGCGATACATGCAAGGCAGCGAAAGAAATTGTTGTTGTTACCTGTCAGACCAGATAGTTATGAAAAGACCAAGTGAGACAACAGAGGATCTGAGAGAACATTGCAGGAAATTTATATGAGTCATATCATTGCCCACTCTAAATCATGATTAACTAACTTGAAAAACAGTAATCCTAACTGGAAAAATGTATAAAAATATATAATTTACATCATCTCTTTGGCCTTTTATTAATTTATCACAAAACCCCTCTACCAAACTTGGAGGATGGGGGGATCAACATTCCCACCAAAGCCTTCTGACAGTGAAAATTCACTACATTCCTAGAAATGTCAAACAAAATATCAGCAAATAAAAAGTGATAATTTGGATTTTAGCCCAACTCTCCCAATAAATAACAAAAAAGATGTGACTCCTGAACATCACATACAATAAAGGAAGTAATGAAGCAAAACATGTGTTAGTGAATCTTTTGTCATATTGGCAAAGATACAGAAATTTTCCACACAAAGAATGTTATGTATTCTCCCTTCCATTAACGTAGAACATAAAGTATTAAACATGGATAATATAAGTGCTTCTCTATATGTGACAGAAGTAATCTTATCAAGACAGCTAGGAACACAGAAGAGCCATTAAAGAGGTCCTTGAGACAACATGGTGAAATTTTAGCTCTGTCATTCTGAATATTCAAATCAAAGATTCTCTGATTAACTGCAGCATAGCTTTATCAATTCCAAGGAACTTTTGAAGCAACAGGAAGACAAATTGCTGGGTATGGTTTTTTTTTCCCAAGATGAAATTGACTAAGGTGAATGGTCAGTGGTTCATCTCTTCTCCAAAAGCACTACACTACTAACCAGAGCATATAAAACATTTGCTAAACCAATTCTTGAATACGGCTCGACTGTCTGGAACCCATACCACATTTCTGACATCAGTACAATTGAATGTGTCCAGAAATATTTTACAAGAAGATGACACAACATGTTCCTCAAAAATGACTAGAGTATTTTTCAACCAGGTGATGTTGGGAAATGCCTTGATCAGAAATCAAGAAGCCTATTCTATACTGTCTTATTCTATGATTAGAATATCTTATTACTCATCTAAGCTATCAGTTTTGTATAGTATACAAAATGGTATATGGTTTGCTTAAGTTCAGAGTTCTTCATTCATTAGAGACTCTTTTTATGACTGACCTATCACTATTTCAGAGATCCTTAAGATCACTTTCCAGCTATAAAAGTGATGAAGTTGCAGTGGTGATATTTCAGCTGAGCTTTTGAAAATCTAGCACCTAACTCTGTCGTAGCTTCTTTGATTACCATCACTGATCAATCTATGCAAATGCCAAACAAAAAGTATTGTTCCATTACTAGAATAGAATTCTTTATTGTCCAAGTGTGATTGGGCACACAAGGAATTTGTCTTTGGTGCATATGTTCTCAGTGTACATAAGGAGAATAAAATACATTCATCAAGAATAAAAAGATACAACACTTAGTGATAGTCAAGGTTACTAATAAGCTATCAAATTGTACTGGGAAACAAGTAAAAACAATATAAATTGAAAGATACAAGCACATGGTTATAGTATTAAGTGAGAAGATATAGATACTAGTAAGGAAGAGAAGAATAATAGTAATACAGTCTTAGAAAATTATTTGGCAGTGTTGTGGGAATTAGTTGTTAAGCAGAGTGATGGCATTAGGGGAAAAACTGTCCTTGTGTTTTGAGGGTAGAAGTTAAAACAATGTATTTCCAGGATGTGAGGGGGTCTGCAGATATTTTCACAGCCCTCTTTTTGACTCATGCAGTATACAGGTCCTCGATGGAAGGCAGGAAATTTCCAAATAGAATATTTCCAAATAGAAGATAAAAAGTAACTTACTGCTCCAGCCTAATAATTGTAATAAGCAGTCCCCAACCTTTCCAGCTTTGCAGATTGGCAGTGGCAGGAATGGGGGAAGGGATAGTTTTGTTCGTGCCGCTGGCACAAATGGGGCATCACAGGCTTTGCCTGGCACTTGCACGGCCCAGTTCCCAATGGACCACAGACCAGTACCAGTCTGCAGACCAGGAGTTGGGTACCCCTGCTATACATAAACCAGTTACTATTTAAAAAATAAAAATAAAAACCTTGTGCTTCTTACATCATGGCTGCCAGGTAAATTAGCTTATAAATCATGTTTATTAGGTCTGTGTGAAGCCTTATTTGTTTCAATCAAAGCTTTGGTGAAGTGTCCCTTTGATCAGGGGTCTCCAACCTTGGCAACTTTAAGACTAATGGATTTCAACTCCCAGAATTCCTCAAGAAAGCTGGCAGAGGAATTCTGGGAGTTGAAGTCCTCAAGTCTTAAAGTTGCCAAGGTTGGAGACCCCTGCCTTTGATGGATTCCACAAACCAAACTACTATCCCACATTTAGACCTTGTTTCTGAGATGCCTCAAGCAAATGGATCAACTGCTTCATGAGTATTTCATGGTCTTCTGCTTCTCCATGGACACGTGCAGAAGACATTCCCACATGAAATAGCCTGCCATAATTATTTCCATGGAAAAGACTCATGCAAAATTCTTGGCTTTTCTGCATCACGTCATCACCTTCAAATGGATTGCTCCAAGAGCTAGAGTCAGGAACTTTGTGAAGTAAAGTGGCATCATTTTACATAGCCCTGCTATCCACATACTTGACAGTTTTACTTACAATTCAAGAAGACAGGTAGCCAAATAATGGCTTTGGATAATCAGTACCAAGATGGAAAGAGCCAAAGGACTGGTGGTGCAGTGATTTAAATTCTGTACTGCAGGCTGCCTGCAATTTGGCAGATTGAATATCACCAGGCTCAAGGTTGATTCAGCCTTCCATACTTACTAGGTGGGTAAAATGAGGACCCAGATTGTTGGGAGCAATATGCTGACTCCAGAGTTGGGTTTCAGCTACCAGTTCTGGAGAACCGGTAGTGGAAATTTTGAGTAGTTTGGAGAACCAGTAGTAAAAATTCTGACTGGCCCCGCCCCCATCTATTCTCTGCCTCTCAAGTCCCAGCTGATTGGGACGAAATGGGGATTTTGCAATAATCTTCCCTTGGATTGGGGAGGGAATGGAGATTTTACAGTATCCTTCCCCTGCCAGGCCCACCACGCCAGGCCCACCAAACCACACCCACAGAACCAGTAGTAAAAAAAATTGAAACCCACCACTGGCTGACTCTGTAAAACTGCTTAGAGATGGCTGTAAATCACTGTAAAGTGTATATAAGTGCTATTGCTATTACATTAACAGGGGAGTAGGAATCTTACAGAAAACTTAGACAAGAAGTATTCAACTCTACTCATCAAGAGAAAAACAGGAGAAAAGAAAAGAGAATTGAAATGGGAAATTAAAAGCGGAAAGGTGGTAGGAAATGGCTGGCTGGCTCTGATTTAACAATGAAGGGAGAGAGAAAAGCTTTAATTTTAGCATTACAGAAAAAGGAGTGGGCAGCAATGGTAGAGCAATCTACTGCACAGAATCAAAACTAGAGAAGATACACTAAGCAATTGATATGTATCAGAAACACAATTCTCTTACATGATGAATGAGAATGAGAAGATTGGGCCTTTATAGTAAATGAACTCAGCCAGTTTTAAGTTTCCTAAAGAGATAACCAACTGCATAATATCAAAAATAAATGGATTGAATGGAGAAAGTACTAGTTGAAGGACAAGCAATATGGGACCTCAGAATGCAGTATCTTATATTACTGTACCTCTGGTTTTGGAAAGCAGTTATGGTATAACAGAAACAGGTGAAAAGCAAGCTCTTTCTCCAGATAAATGGAACTGATGTTCACTGTTGAAGGAAGAACATGAACATTTATGTACTAATTTGAGACAAAAAGATTTGAGAAGTACAAATTGTCCATGAAAACTGGGAATCCAATTTGTGCCACTGCAACAGTGCCAATAATCTTCAGTCTGCTTTTTCAGCTAAGCTATATTATTTGAAACTTATCAGTTTGATCTGATCATTTCATTGTCTTGTACTTCAAATTCCTCACAAGCTTGTCGTTTAAATTATTTACAGCTTTCCAATGATCCTAAGACAGGCAATACCGAACAAAATCTTTTTTTTTTTTTACTGTTTCATGCGCTATATCACATGTCACAAATTCTTTTAATGCTAGAAAAATGTTTTTGTTCTTTCAGTACTTTGCTTGCATACTGGCTATTAGTGGACTCGTATTAAATTCTGTCATCCATATAAATAATCTATAATACTATCAAATTAATATCTATGGCCCTTTTTTCCAAATTCATTGTTTTGACTAGATTCCAAATTGCATGTCATCCAAGTTTCTGAATGCACATCTATCAACAGATGAACTTAAAAGAAACATTTATGCTGAAAATATTTGATAAGACCAGCATAAAATTAACAATTAAAAGGTAAATAGAAATCAAATATTTTCCCCTGACTGTAACTAATTTGTACTAACATGTAGCTGAATGATTTGGTCCACTATTTTATGAGATCTATGCTCACAATTTTTCCTCCCTTTCTGATGGTTACAAGGTAAAAAGAGAGTATATATATTTTGCAACTTCCTGGTCATCTAGTTCTTGTGACAAGATATCTCAGCTCTTATTTCCCCATTTAGGAGATAAATTCACTTGCAAGGAGGGAGAGAAGGAAGAAATAACTTTTCATATTTAGATATCCATGGGGGCAGGGAAACCAAAGCAGTAGTGGGTTTCTACCGGTTTGCCCCAGTTTGAACGAACTGGTAGTGGTGGCAGAAGAAGACTCTGCCCACCTGCCTAGACCACATCATGGATGATCTGCACAGGTGCAGAAGGTTCTGCACATGCGCAGAAGCATCACACATGAGCGAAGCAAGTGCGCGTACACACGCACTCTCGATTCCAAACCGGTAGTGAAGGTAAGAGAAACCAACTACTAAACCAAAAGTGTGTAGGTACAAGAAAATAACCAACTGCACCCCAGGATAGGAAAAAGGTTAAGAAGCAGGTCTTTTGCTGTAAGTTCTCTGAAGGGATGGAAAGCCTGCAACAAAGCAACCATTCCCTACTCTGTCTCTCCATTCCTCTTCTTCCTCCTTCCATAGGTAGCAGGAACAATGGAAAAGAGGAAAGAAGCAAGTTGCCTTGTTGTCAGTTCTCCGAAAACCAAAACTTTCATCAATGGTCAGTCTTCTGTATTGAAGAGTCCTCCTGTTCCCATGGTAGAACTCCTGTTCCCATGTGGTGTCCAGCAGGGTACTAGTACATAACTAGACACCTGTTTTCAACCCTTCTCAAATGGCTTGGGCACAGCGGTGAAATCTACTAACCTTCCCTACCAGTTCGGAAGTGCATGTGCCATCGTCAAGTCTGATTTTTGACGTTCTGCGCATGCACAAAGCCTTCTGCACATGCACAGAGGGTCAAAAATAGGTTACTTCCTGGTTTTAATGATGTCCGGGCAGGTGGGCGGAGCCTTGCCCTGCCACCGCTACCGGTTCGTTGAACCATGCGCAGCCGGAGTTACCGGCTCATGCGAGCCGGACAGAACCGGCAGGATTTCACCACTGCTTGGGCACTATTAGAAAATTGGCCAATATGACTTCAAGAGATATTTTAATTATACATCAAATGGCACACCACTATACCATTGTAAATATATTTAAAATGTTCCCCAAATCATGGGGGATTGCTAGTTATAGCACACTATTTCTTCCAACTACCCATAGCATATATTCCTACATATATGTCCTAATGCATATATATTTTTAATCACACTCATTATTCCTTTCCCCTGTACCACCTGAAAGAAAAGCATAGTGTGATTAGTAGAGGAATGGTTATATATGATTTATACCTTGCAGAACTGTCAGGATGTCAAAAAGCTATCTGTATATTACTAACAATTACCAATATCTGCCTACCTGCCTACCTGCTTATCTATCTATCTATCTATCTATCTATCTATCTATCTATCTATTCATCCATCCATCCTTCCTTCTGTTACTAATGTGATGCTGATTTTATTGGTTATATGTCTTCTAAACAGTAATAGACAAATAGAGGATAATGCTCAGTAGCTATTAGCCCTGATAGTGAAATGGATGTTCCAGGATCAGAGGCAATTGACTCCTAAATACCATCTGGTATAAAGTAAGAGATACTGCTGCATCCTCAGTTTATAGCCTTCTAAATAATATCTGGCTAGACCCTATTAAAAACAGAATGCAGGACTAAATGAACCCTCAGCTTGATCCAGGAGGGCTTTTTAAAATTATTTATGTTGCTGTCAAGGCATACGCAGTTTCCATTTGCTAAATTACCTTATCTAACAAGACAAAACTGACATAATTATTGATTACTTCAAGAGCTGCAGTAAGAACTAAGACTTCAGTGCAAAGAATATGTTTTTAAAACATCAGTGGATACAGATTCTTCCACAACTCAATAGTATATTTAGGTATATTTCAATTTTTATTTAGATAACACATTTCATACAACTACCCATCCAACCAATGGAATTGTGAGTGGCCAACAAAGTTAAAGTCATAATGCAATTATCTAATCTGATTACTCAGACAAAGGGTCTAATATCTAACTTGGGGGGGGGTCATAACAGCCTAACTCTAATGACATCTGGAATGACCTTGAGAGACAGGATGGAGAGCCACACAGGACAATTGGCATATAAAAGATCTCTCTACCCACAGAAGGAGGGAAGGCATTTGAAACATTTCAAAAGGGACCCTCCCTATTTTGCAGACAGTAAAAGGAAAGGAAGGGAGAAATAGTTCTAGTCCTATAAGATCCTCTTAAAGTATCCTTGTAATAAAAATAGAACTAGTATAGGGGTATCAAGGCCCAGGGGCCAGATCCAGCCTGCGGGGTGCTTAGATCTGGCCTGTGAGGCTTCCCTGAAAACAGTGAAGGACCAACCTGTGGTGCCTTTGCTAGCAAAAATGGGGCTGGATGGGTGCTGGCAGAGGGCTGCAGGAGGCTGTTTCGGCCAATAATGGGGCCCAGGAGGCCTGCACACGGTCCCCCTGACCTCAATTTTTGCTGGCAGAGGACTGCAGGAGGCTGTTGTGGCTGAAAAAGGAGCTCGGGAGCCAATTTTCGATGGCAGAGCACTCGGGCCGCCACAGGTACCCCCAACACAAGTGACATCAAGATGGGCACCCCAACCCCAGCCTCCCCCAAGGTCAAACACAACACTGAAATGAAATCGAGTTAAATACCTCTGAACTAGTATTCCAGTTTATGTTCCTTATTTGAATTACCTCATAGGGCTAATACTTCTAAAAAAGGTCATCCATATAGTTTATGTGAAAAGTCTAGGAGTGTTTGTCATTGCCTTCATCTGTTTTGTAGGCAAGTGTCTGTGTCACAGGTATCAACAGGTTGTCGTAAAAAAAAAAAAGTCAAAAAGTCAAGTTCCTCCTGACTTCTTACTTGTCACACATTAAAAAAACAAAGTTTCAATTGTCTCATCATGACTGCTATCTTGAATTTTTTAAAAATTGTATTCTATGGGCACCTCTGCTTTTTTGGTCCAGTTGACAATTCTGAACTTTCCTGGTGGTATCCCATACAAATCCTAATCATATCTGCTTATACTTGTTAAAATAGCATCAGGATTAATATAACTTACTATAAAAGCTTTCTAGGTTTAAAAGTTATACAGTGTTACCAGACTGATTCCTGATGGATGATTCAAGCATTGGATGCATTGATTTACAGCACTGTTTCACACCCTTAGCAACTTTAAGATGTATTTTCCAGCTTGCTGATTGGGGGGATTATGGGAGTCGAAGTCCACATATCTTAAAAGTTGACAAGGTTGAAAAACACTGATTTAGAATCACTGTACACTATTTGGCAACTATACTAATTGCTGTGAATAATGCTGCTAGTCTATATGAGGAAGACTGTAACACCTCTGCAATTACAGAGTGGAGAATTAACATTGTGTCTTAGTCATATTTCATATCCTCCCTGTGAAACCTTTTGAGAATGTTTTCACACATTTTAATTCCATCTAAGCAATTACATGCCATTCAAAGTAACAATTATTCTTACATTTCTCCCCTTTATATTCCTCAGTTCTGACTAGAAAACTTTAGACTAAAAGTTTCTTACAGCAGTCTTTTGTCTTGCAGCTCAGGTGAGTTTTAAATATATGTCTGGATGAAGACAACTAATTCCTGTTTCGGGATCTCAGTCATTCATCTTAAATTAAATACCTCACCAAATTGAAAAATGTATTCTCCTGCTAGATATTCCCTTCTATTTAAGTTATAAGGTCATGCTGGATGCCATAACCTTACTGTATTTGTTGATGTGTCCCTTATTACAATTTCTTGATTCCCAATTGTCAGAGTAGTTTATGAACCATATTAACATTTTTAAATAAAATTACAGCTATGTATTTAAAAATAGAAACAAGCATTGACTGATATCTATTCAGGGAGGAAGCAGGCCATCTGTAGCAGTTCTGAGGTAGTTTTCATTTGCCTGTTTCTCTTACATATTATAATGACTGTAAATGTTTTTAGTCATGACTCTTGGTTCCACAGGAATAGTTTCTACAGTAGTTGTTTTTTTAATTGGTTGCATCATGTTAATCCCAATTACTTATTAGAGAGTTATATGCCACTTCGAGACAGAAGATTGGAGCAGCCTATAAACTAAGGAAAGGAAGGATGGATGGATGGATGGAAGGAAGGAAGGAAGGAAGGAAGGAAGGAAGGAAGGAAGGAAGGAAGGAAGGAAGGAACTATCATTGCACATATATTAATGTATTTAGAAATGGGTATAAAAATCAGTTCCTCAAGTATTTAGGACTGGGAAGCAGTCATTGTTCAATATTTGAGTACCTGTTTTGCATGTAGCAGATCCCAGTTTCAATTTTCATTGTCTCCATGTAGGACTAGTAAAGAGTTTTTTCTGAAATCATAGGAAGCACTGTTCTCTGTGGAGTTAATAGCTAGTTAGATTGGGGTTGGCAATTTTCTGACAGCTGAAGACTTATTTGTAGAAAGGATTATTATTATTTTAAACATATAGTATACAAGCCCTTGCAATATATGTAAGGTGTTGTGATTTTCTAACACTCCATTATAGCTGCTTCAACCCTACGGTTATAGTTTTTAATCAAGATGAAAGAAATGAGGGCTGGAAGAAATACGACAGGAGTTTTAAGATGCTTTTGTTTGCAGAGTAAAACTAGATCAGTCAAGAGAATGTAGTCTGAGAATTAATTTGCTGTACCTGTTCACAGAATTTACATAGTTTTTTTTTTAAAAAGTGCAATATTTTTAAGCTAATGGAATATATGATACAAAAATCCCTCAATAATCCATAGATGGTTTCAAAATAGAAATGGTACAACAGAAACCCCACTGACATAAGTAAAGGGGGGAAATCCATTGCTTCCAATCTTATCGGATAATAGCAAATTCTAAACAGGAATGCAGTCAATCACTAGAAGATAAAGATATCCCCTTCGGCAGCATGCTTCCTTAATAAAGCACCGTTGCAATTGAAACAAATTCATATCTTGATATATTCTACCATTAGAACTTCTGGTCCTCTGCTACAGCTCAATTCTGTATGCTTGTGAAGGGAATTTTTTAAAAGGGCTAGCTATAAGAACCCAGAGTATTTTGAAGATTTCTTGGATATATCAAAACTTCCAGTATAAAAAGAGAAACTTGTTTTATGAGCCAAGCAGGAAAGATTGTGCATATGCATGTGTGTCTATTTCTGTCTTCTTTAAGATGTGCAAAGCACATGAAAGAAACTGATGCTGGGGGTGATGGATGCAATAGCTTCAGGAAAAGAATATGTATGGTATACATTACAATTTCATAAACCAGGTTAACCCCACAGGCTGAGAAAATCAAAACCAACATATTCTGAATAAATATGATATGGAAATCATATCATGATCAAGACAGTGTGAATTTATCTTCGAGGGTACCACATTGATGGGTGTGAGACATCATCAGAAAAATCTTCCAAGCTCATAATAGAAGAGATTGGAAAGGCTCTTGATCTCAGAATCATGTGGCTTTCTCCAGAGGAGTCAAGGCGTGACATTTCCACTTATCGGCATGTTGTTTTGAACACATCATTTCCAGATCCATTAGAGAAAAAAGCTAGATTTATAGTACATTCCTTAATTCCCTTAAGTATGTCATTTTTTCAAAGAGCAAGATGTATGGTAGTGATTACAAATTTTGATTTAGATAGTTCCCAATTCAGCAATCTGAAAGCAAATGATTTAGGTTGGACTCTCAGTAATTTCTTTACTTGATTTGGGATTGTATACACATTTTTAAAAATTCAACATTTCATTTCATTTCAACATTGCAGTAATAGTGGATCCTTCTGTGGGGATGCTAAACTTTGTCTTGGATAGCTGATTTAGTCTATCTTAAAAATATATTTAGATCCTGTTAGGAATTGTAGATAGTGGAGCAGCAATTCCTATTGTATGTATACAATCAGATATGTTGTGCTACATTAAATTTGCCTCTTATTATTATAGTCAGGCTTCTCATTTTCAATAGTTAGGTAGCAGACAGGTAGTACTTAGTCCTGGGACTCTGACTGTTAAATATATTCCAGTGATGATAGGAAAATATTTTGCTTTAAAATAAGAATCTACCAAAATTCACTTTTTTCAAAATAATAGAATGTTAAATTGAAGAAATGTTATCCAACTAACCAGAACAGGTAAAAATAAATAATAGTTTTGGATAGTACACCAAAGGATGTAAGTGAATTATACATTCTCTGCCTGTTCTTTGTATAAAAAACAAACAGATTGAACTACATGACTGATGGAGAAAAGAAGGCAAACTTGAATTCAGCCCTCAAATTCTCCTTTGGTAAAATGAGAGATTCAATTCGTGTAGACCAATAAGGCAAACATTTGGATAATGTATAGTGAAGGGTGTTCAATGTGGTAGATGTGCAGTATACTGTATGTCTAGACGTTTTGGGTCCTCATGGAGACAATGATATTATAGGGCAACAACAACTTTAGCTTCTAGATTCATTGAAGGACTCTGTGTGTGTGTGCAGAATAAGAGCTTTTTGGAAACTTAATCTTTGTAGTTCTAATGGCCATTTAGAATCTGGGATGCAATTTCAGTGGAACCTAAGTGGAGAATCTAGTTTCACTGATGGTTGCCTTAATCTATGAATAAGTAGTAGTTTCAACTAGCTCTAGGTGTATTTTTTACAAGCATTCAAGCATCATGATAGGCAATTTGGAAGTATGTTATCCAAATTCTATTTTCAGAGGGCTTGTAATAGGCAACAAGAGAAGGATTTTAAGATGCTTCTTTGAGAGCTTCTTAGGAACATCAAACCAGTTACTTTTGGAAATGGGATCTTTTGTGTATGTGTGAGTGTGTATGTCTGAGTGTGTGTGAGCATGCACCTTTAAATCAGTGTTGATTCTTTATGACTGTTTGAATAGTCTCTAGACTGTTCAGTTTGAATAGTCTCTACAGCTTCCTTGGAAATATTTTAGAAGTGGTTTGCCATTATCACTTCTTAATGGTAGTGGTCCTTAAGGTTGTAAAGGATGACTAAGGCAGGACTAGAAGTCATGTTCTCCCAGTTCCTAGCTCATTGTCTTAACCACTACACTAAACTTCGACAACTACCTGACCTCGGGACCTTTCGCCGCGAACTTAAAACTTATTTATTCCGTTTGGCTGGACTGGCTTGATTTTAAATTCTAAATTTTAACTGTGGGTTTTAAATTCTGTAATTTTTATGGGGTATAAGGTTATTTTAAATTTTTTGGCTAAATTGAATCAGTTTTTTAAGGGTTGTTTTAATTATAGTGTATGTTTCTGTTTGTATTTTATTTGCCTGTTCACCGCCCTGAGTCCTTCGGGAGAAGGGCGGTATACAAATTAAAACATTATTATTATTATTATTATTATTATTATTATTATTATTATTATTATTATTAATAATAATAATAATAATAATAATAATAATAATAAACTGACTGTTTCTGGAAATGGGGTGCTTGGATTCCCATAACTTGTTTAATTGGCCTGCATGTACATAACTATTAAGCTTGGTTCATTAACTTTGGAAGACTTGAGGGGGGGAGGACAGTGGTGGGTTGCTACTGGTTCTCCCCAGTTCGGGAGAGCCGGTAGTGGAGATGTTGAAGTGACAGCGAACCGGTTCGCTCCAACCATCGTCTGGGCCCTCCCACCCACCCCTGCACTATATCTACCTTTATTCCTTCATTTTTAGCCCAGCTGAAAGTCATGGCAGAGCGAATTGCCATGCCTCAGCTGTTCAGCCAGTCAATGCATTTGCGCGAAATGCAAGTTTGGTGTGCGTGCGAGCAAAGCGTGTGCGCGCGCACCAATCACGTGCAAAGCGCATGCGCGAAGCAAACCGGTGATAACACCGGTTAGAACCCACCACTGGAGGAGGGGATAGCTTAGTGTTTTGGGCAAAGCCAGCTTGTTTGATGTTTGTTTATGATTCAAAGTACTGGTTGAAAATAAGTTAAAATTCAGCAACCAGCTTGTCTGCCACAAGATTAAGCATCTTGGCTCCTCCCCATTGGGCTACAATTCTACCATCAGCCCTATTTAATTCATTTGTTTGTTTTATATTCATTTTTTCATATTCTTGAACTGCCAGCCTCCCTCCTTTATAGAAAATGGTTTTTGGGGGAAAAAGTATTTTATGTAAAATATAAACCTGTTTTATAGAAAAAGTAAGAAATAAAATTTTACATGTGTAAAGGGGCTTTCTCTAAACCAGTGTTTCTCAACCTTGACCCCTTTAAGAGGTGTGGACTTCAACTCCCATGCTGGTTGGGGAATTCTGCAAGTTGATGTCCACACCTCTTAAAGGGGTCAAGGTTGAGAAACAGTGCTCTAAACAAACCGCTAGGGAAACAGAAAATATAGTGTGTGTGAAATGTATATTTTTGTCTCTAAATATTACAATTTTGAATGTTACTTTGCATTTTAAACCCCCTGAAGTCTGTTCTGACAAGAAATAAAGGACATGTTCAGTTATTTCATTTTTGTCAGTGGCTTTTTACTTATTGTTCTGTTACCTTTTGATACGTTTTCTAACTCTGTTGTGATTTATTTCTGGCCGTGTCAATTTGATGCATATTTATGCTAACTGCATCTTTATCTCATATATGCCATTTTACATAAACATATTTCCCTTGATTATTAGATTAACATTTGCTCCTAGGAAATAGTATAATATGCCAATAGCCAATCTTTGATGTGTCTTCTCTCTACAGTTTATTATGGATGTTGAAAAAAAAGAATCAAATATTTATCTATGAGATGCTTTGTACTTTCTACCACAATTTTTGCTTTAAATATTTTAAATGTTGCTTTTAAATATTTTGCTTTAAGTATGTAAAATGTGATACCAGAGACTTTAAAACGCCAGTGATTAATGAATATTCATATGTAAAACCTTAGGTGTCCACATTCAACAACAAATTAATGATGCAGGGATTATAGGTTGATGTCTGTGATGGCCCCATTTTTAAATGTATTCTACTGATCTCTGTTTGGTATAGACTTCTAATCATATTACAAAATTAAAAAGCTCATGACAGAATGTACAAAGCTGGTTGGTAAATTGGCCAAACATCATTCTTGGCTATAGTCACAGTATGGTAAGTCACAAATGACTAACATTGAACGATGTGTTTTTGGATCATATAAGGCAGCGGTTCTCAACCTGTGGGTCGGGACCCCATTGGGGGTCGAATGACGATTTGCCAGGGGTCGCCTAAGACCATTGGAAATATGGGAAGTATACTTGCGAGTTGAAGAATTGCGCTCCAATGGTTGACTCCACAAACTAGCTGCAGGCTCTTCAAATTGATGCTATTATACATCTTGGCACAAATGATCTGTCCCAAAAGGATGTGCTTTCTGTGCAGAATGATTTCCAGAGCTTAGGGTATGAACTTAATAGCATAGGTTGTAGGCTTAACTTTTCAGAGGTTTTACCAGTACATAAGGAACAAAAAGGCAAAGGCCAGCGTGTAGTGGAGTTTAATGTGTGGCTAAAGGAGTGGTGTAAAAGGGAAGGCTTTGGTTTTATTAGTCATGATGTCTGCAACTGGTCCAATGAAAAATTGTACAAAAGAGATGGATTGCATCCATCAAAGAAAGGGACTGAGTTACTCAGCAATACATTCACAGATTTTCTGGATAAACATTTAAACTGAACAGTGGGGACAGAGAATTAACTGATATAGAAAATTTCTGTCCCCAGCAATCGAAAACTAAAAGGGTTATCAGTGCATGTAACATAGATGTCTGTATGGGTAAGACTATCAACCATGCTATCAAGCAAAACCAAGCATTTAACAGTGAGTGCCGTACCATGTGCACTAAACCAACAGGTGGCAAGAAAGTAGGGGCAGTCAACACAGGTTATGTAGATAGTAAACACAAGATCAATCCAAATGGACTCAAATGTCTATACACCAATGCACAGAGTATGAGGAATAAACAGGGTGAATTAGAAATCCAAGTAAATGAGGGTAGATATGATATTGTTGCCATTACGGAAACTTGGTGGGATGAAACTGACAAATGGAACATACAGCTAGAGGGATATAAATTATTTAAAAGAAATAGACCAAATAAAAGAGGAGGTGGAGTTGCACTATATATAAGAAATAACTACATCTCTACAGAAATAGAGCACAACAATGATGAAAATCATCTTGAATGTATTTGGGTCAATATAAAAGGGTGAAAACGATATTGCCATAGGTCTATACTATAGGCCACCCAACCAAACAGAGGAAGTAGATGAACTTTTGCTAGTCAGCTAACTAAGGTATGTAGGAAGCACATCACAGTAGTAATGGGAGATTTTAACTACCCTGACATCAACTGGGAAACAAACTCTGCACCAAGTGGAAGATCCAACAGGTTCCTAACAAACCTAGCAGACAACTTTGTTTCCCAAAAATAGAGAAGGCGACAAGGGATCAGCTATATTGGACTTAATTCTCACTAACAGAGATGAAATGATAGAAGGTGTTGAAGCTACAGGAACCTTGGGGCAAGTGACCACGCAATATTGGAATTCGACATTAAGCAAATACAAGTAGTAGAACAAAGTCAAACTAGAGTCTTGGACTTTAAGAGAGCTAATTTCAATAAACTTAGAGAGAGCTTGAGAAGGATTCAATGGATGAGAATCCTCAGGGGGAAAACAACTCAAGAAGCTTGGGAAATTTTGAAAAGTGAGATTATAAAAGCACAGTCTAACACAATACCAATGAAGAAGAAAATAGTAGATCTCAAAAGAAACCAGCATGGATGCATAAAGAACTATCTGACAAATTGAAAGACAAAAGGACAAATATAAAAAGTGGAAAGAGGGGCAAATAACTAAGGCAGAATATCAGCAACAGCCCGAGCCTGTAAAGATGAAGTGAGGAAAGCTAAGGCTCACAATGAACAAAGGCTAGCGACAAAAGTAAAAATAACAAAAAGCTTCTTCCAACATGTTAAAAACAAGAAAAAGTCAAGG
This sequence comes from Ahaetulla prasina, assembly GCF_028640845.1. Classification (NCBI taxonomy): domain Eukaryota; kingdom Metazoa; phylum Chordata; class Lepidosauria; order Squamata; family Colubridae; genus Ahaetulla; species Ahaetulla prasina. The sequence goes on along the minus strand of NC_080543.1, from coordinate 32,616,489 downwards.
AAACAATTGGCCCATTGCTGGGAGAAAGTGGCAAGAAGATGACAAGCAACAGGGAGAAAGCAGATCTACTTAACTCATATTTTGCATCTGTCTTTACACAAAAGGAAAAACAATCCAACCTATCAAAAACAGCACTACAAAAACAGATTAGAAACACAAGTTAAAATAGGAAGAAAATGGTAAGTGAACACCTGTCTACCCTAGACGAGTTCAAATCACCAGGACCGGATGGATTACACCCCAAGGTTCTGAAGGAACTGGCAGACGTGATCTCAGAACCACTGAACTATATCTTTCAAAGATCCTGGAGCACAGGGAGCTGCCAGAGGACTGGAAAAGAGCTGATGTAGTTCCCATCTTCAAAAAGGAAAAACAGATCCAGGAAACTACAGACCTATCAGTCTGACCTCAATACCGGGAAGATTCTGGAAAAGATAATCAAGCAACGAATCACCGAACACCTAGAAGCAAACAAAGTAATAACCAAAAGCCAACATGGGTTTGTCAAAACAGATCATGCCAGACTAATCTTATCGCATTCTTTGACAAAATGACAAAATTAGTAGACCAGAGGAATGCTGTCGATATAATTTACTTGGACTTCAGTAAAGCATTTGATAAAGTAGACCATAACCTACTACTAGATAAAGTAGAAAATGTGGGTTAGACAGCACCACCACCAGATGGATTCGTAATTGGCTGACCAACCGCACTCAACGTGTAGTCCTCAACGGAACTACATCCACATGGAGGAAGTATGCAGTGGAGTACCCCAAGGCTCTGTTTTAGGCCCAGTACTCTTCAACATCTTCATCAATGACTTGGACGAGGGATAGATGGGGAACTCATCAAATTTGCAGATGACACCAAGCTGGCAGGAATAGCCAACACTCCAGAAGATAGGCTCAAGTTACAGAAAGATCTTGACAGACTTGAACATTGGGCGCTATCTAACAAAATGAAATTCAACAGTGAAAAAAGTAAGGTTCTACATTTAGGCCAAAAAACAAAATGCACCAGTACCGTATATGTGGTACCTTGCTCAATAGTAGTACCTGTGAGAGGGATCTTGGAGTCCTAGTGGATAACCATTTAGATATGAGCCAGCAGTGTGCAGCAGCTGTTAAAAAAGCCAACACAGTTCTGGGCTGCATAAACAGAGGGATAGAATCAAGATCACGTGAAGTGTTAGTGCCACTTTATAATGCCTTGGTAAGGCCACACTTGGAATATTGCATCCAGTTTTGGTCGCCACGATGTAAAAAAGATGTTGAGACTCTAGAAAGAGTGCAGAGAAGAGCAACAAAGATGACTAGGGGACTGGAGGCTAAAACATATGAAGAACGATTGCAGCAACTGGGTATGTCTAGTTTAATGAAAAAGAAGGACCAGGGATGACATGATAGCTGTGTTCCAATATCTCAGGGGCTGCCACAAAGAAGAGGGAGTCAGGCTGTTCACCAAAGCACCTGAGGGTAGAACAAGAAGCAATGGGTGGAAACTGGTCAAAGAAAGAAGCAACTTAGAACTAAGGAGAAATTTCCTGACAGTTAGAACAATTAATAAGTGGAACGACTTGCCTTCAGAAGTTGTGAATGCTCCAACACTGGAAATTTTTAAGAAAATGTTGGATAACCATCTGACTGAGATGGTATAGGGTTTCCTGCCTGGGCAGGGGGTTGGACTAGAAGGCCTCCAAGGTCCCTTCCAACTCTGATGTTATGTTATGTTATGTTAAATCGCTAGCCGAATTCGGCTTCAGGCGCAATGAATTAAAAAAGAGAGAAATCTTTGCTCTGATGTCTCCCTCTCAAGCCAGCTGCAATCACTCCCAATCACTAGCCTAATCTGGCTTCAGGCGCGATAAGGGGAGGAGTCTCCACTTTAATGCTTCTGTCCTCCAGGCAATCGCAAGCAGTTCAGATCACTAGCCAATACGGCTTCAGGCGCGATAAATTCAAAATGAAAATAATTTTATGGTTGGGGTCGCCACATCGTGGGGAATTGTATTAAAGGGGTCGCCACATCGTGGGGAATTGTATTAAAGGGGTCGCAGCACTATAAAGGTTGAGAACCACTGATATAAGGAAACAGAAGTTCCTAATTTTATTAGAAATGAAATGTCTTCCTCTATGTGGTCGATGATAAAAATTCAGCAACTTCAGTTTCTGCCATTTCAGAGTTTTAGTAGGAAGAGATTTTGTACCGGATATAAGGAATGTCCGTGAAGAACAGCAGGAAGAACTGCTACCAAGGTAACAGTCAGATAAGCAAGTTCTTCAGTCTGAGTCAAGAAAAAAACTTGAGAAACTATCTCATACAAACCATAATATGAATGTAAGGCAATAGAGGCAAACAAATAGTTTAAAAAACCCCACTATAGAAGAGTTTAAATTGCCAGGACCAGATATACTGTGCTTCCCCGAAATAAGACCTAACCAGAAAATAAGCCCTAGCCTGATTTTTAGTATGCTCCTAGTATAAGTCCTACCCCCAAAATAAGCCCCAGTGAAGACTTCATCAGCTGGTGGGGAGGGCTGAGTGTGGCCAGCACACAAGGTGGCGAGCACACAAGCGTAGACAGTGTACAGCAGCAGTCAAAATCCGTACAGCACAGGTGAGTCCCAGCTCTACAACCACTGAGTGAGACCTCCAAGCAGAGGTGCTGGGGTAGGAGGGAGGCAGGTGATTCTGATGTGCGGCGGCACCTGCAGCAAGCAAAGGCATGGGGGGGGGGAGCAGGCAATCCCGATATGATATGTGGCCTCCTGTGCTGTCACAGCCACAGGTAAGTTGAGAGATGGTGAGACCGATTGACACCTGATTTAATGGAGGCAGGCATCAGTTTGCCCATGGCCACAATGGGACAGAAGTCTGCATGGAGCATCAGGATCGCCTCCCTCCCCATGCTTCCTCCTGCTGCCAGTGCTGCTGCACACAAGGACCACCTGCACTACCTGCACCATGCTTCTGCTATGCATAGGGATTGTCTGCCATCACCCCAGTGCCTCTGCCTGCTGCTGGTGCCACTGTGCATCAGAATCACCTTCCTCCATTAAATCAAGTGTCATATCATCCCACCATCTCTCGGCTTGCCTTGTTGCCCATATTTCACTGAAAATAACCCTAATGTGTATTTTTGGCTCTCCAAAAGTATAAGATTGGGTCTTATTTTCAGGGAAACACAGGTATTAGGGCTCTGCTGGATAAATCACGTAAGGGAACTAGGTATGTTTAGCCCAACAAAGAAAAGAATTAGGGATGATACGATAGCTGTCTTTCAGTACATGAAGGGCTGCCACAGAGAGGATAGGGTCAACTTATTCTCCAAAGCTCCTGAGGGTACGACTAGAAGTGAAGTTCTACATTTCAAAGCATTTCAAAGTATTTCCTTCTGCTATGGCTACTGGCATCTCAGCAGTATCATAGCAGAAGATAATTAGTTTCAATGACAGTATGATTCATAGAGACACAATTATAGTGTACCACATTATCTTCTGTACCCTGTCATAACACTGTGTAGAGTATTAATATAGTCAACATTTTCTCCCCAACCAGCCATTGTTCTTCAAGGAAATGTAGATAAGGCAGGCTCGAAAAATCAGGGCCCACCAAAGAAAATCCATGTACTCCAAATCCATTGGTGAGATCCATTTTGTTCTCTGAATTCATAGTGACAGAACACTAGCCCAAAGTGGATTTTACCCCAATGAGAATTTCCCATGTATTTTACCAGGAAATATAGATAATGCAGGTTCGAAAAGAATCCATTGCCGTAGCCCATTTTTCAGAGCACATGGATGCTGACTTTATAAACCTGCCTAACCCACATTTCCTTTTAAAATACATTGGAAAATCCCATTTGGGGGTGGGAATTCAGTTAGGGTTAGGTAAACATGAATTCGGATAGCAAAATGGACATCGCCAAAGATTTGCAGTGCATGGGTATTCTTAGAAGGGTGGTGACATTTCCATTCTGCCTTATCTACATTTCCTATTAAAACACATGGGAAAATCCCATTGGGAGAAAAACCCAATTACAGTTAAGGTTAGGTAACCATGCAGTCAGAGAGCTTAAAATGTGCTGACTTTTTGAGTCTGGCTCATCTAGGTTTCCTGGTAAAATATATGAGAAAATCCCATTGGGGGAAAATTCAGTTAGGGTTAGGTCACCATGGATAGAAAATCCAATGGATATCACCAACGGATTCACAGTGAATGGGTATGCTTAGGAAAGTGGTAACTTTTCAAACCTGCCTTATTTATGTTTCCTAGTAAAATCCCATTGGGGGAAAATCCACTAAGGGTTAGGTTGAGGGCACCATGAATTCAGAGAGCAAAATGAGTATTGTCAGATGATTCGGAGCACATGGGAATGCTTAGGAGGGTGTTGGCTTATCTATATTTTCTGGTAAAATACATAGGAAAATCCATAGGGGGAAAAATAACTTGAGGTCACAATGAATTTGGACAACAAAATGGACATCGCCAATAGATTTGGAGCACCTGGGTGTTCTTAGGGAGGCCCTGACTTTTTAGCCTGCCTTATCTATATTTCCTAGTGAAAATACATAGGAAAAACCAATCCCCAAATACCACCCCCACTCAACTTCTTGCCACAAGAAATTTCATCCTTGACTGCTCAATGGATTGTAGGTTCTGTCCTCTGGCTTTTATCAATATTCATAATAATATTTGATTCGTTTTGCCACTCCTTGCCTCCCTCTCTTGATTAAAATAGTTTTGGTGTCTATCCTAGAAGAAAATTCCATGCATGCCATCTTAATTAATCCAGAATGACCGTTACTCTGAGGCTCTACATTCACAAATATCTTATCAGGAACAGAACCATACTTCACCAAGATGTATTTTATGTGGAGAGTTATTTAGTCACATTAGTGCTTAGTAACATTGATGTGCCACAAAAACTTATTCTGTGAAGTCTTCCCTGCTGGTATTTCCTATTCTTAACAAGAAATAAGAATAATAAGTTGTGCTATGATAACAATGAATAGCTATTTTCTCTCATAAATAATAGCATCCTCAAGACTTCTGAATCAATTCAAAACACTTTTGAGGAAATTTGTGGGGAATTCAAAGGTAGAAGAATTGTGAGGATAGACACATAAATTAATTTGTCAGTAATTGATGGGTCACCTATAACAGTGTTTTATTGGTCTATTCTTCCTGTGTTTTATTCCTCTCCACTTCACAACAAACTCAGAACTGCTCTTTGTATAAAGGACATATTAATGTATGAATCTATTTCAGTCCTGCTCTGGAAACTACTTACACCACAAAGAACATGCATAAGTCTCTCAGATATCCATCCTTTCTTTTCTCTCAACCTTTCTGAATTGAAGTGTATCCAATGACTCTTTTAACTATTTCACTTCCGTCTGGAGATTATGTAGTTAAGCACATCTGCATAATCATATGTTTGTGGGTCTAGAGAACATATAAAATCATTGGCCAATCAGCATTTGCCTTTCCAACAATAGTTGGGCACAGTAAGTGATCAACCAATTAATGCTAGTTTACTTACTAGCCATTTAACAAAACTAATCCCTTCCTCAGGTCCATGTCTAAATAAATAACCCTTTCTTTATATAAAAAGAGAGAACTGAAATGCTAGCATTCCCCTGAGTTTCTCTATACCCATTGGGGCAGGGATCACCAACCTTTCGGACCTCAAGGACCACTAAATTCATAATTTTAAATTCCGTGGACCACTAATATGAATTTTTAAAAAGATAAATAGTATTTAGTGCAATATAAAATATACAAATACTTTTTCTGCGGACCACCAAAATTTTCTCGTGGACCACCAATGGTCCATGGACCAACAGTTGGTGACCGCTGCACTGGGCCATCTTCCATTGCTTTCTAAGCACACCATATTCTCATGTTGAGAATATTGACTTTAAACTCTTTCCTAATCATGCGGGTATTTGGAAAGCAAATATGAACCAAAGATTTTCTTCAGTGATGGCATAAAGAAGCCTCAGAAGCACAAAACAGAAATACATTGACTTGAAATAACATTATCCTACTCTAGCTACGTTATATATACAGTAGTGGGGAAATTGTGGAAACCTTTTGGGAAAAGTGTATTTTTGAGGTTTGATGGCTGATAACACCACTTTTTTTGGAGTTTCAAGATAATTATATTCCACTGCTGGAATGGCCTGGGAATAGCCCAGACCTTAACCCAATTGAAAATCTATGGAGCCGACTAAAGAAACTTGTTAGTCAGAAGCAACCCAGCAATAAAACCCACTTAATAGAAGCAATCATTCAATCTTGGTTCCACAGCTGAGAAACTAAAAGACTTGGTTCACTCCCATGTTGTAAGGCCGTAATTCATGCTAAAGGTTACCCAACTAAGTATTAACTGATGTGGTAATTTTTGTATATCTCATTTTTTTCTACGTGTTTCTCTTTTCTTGTTTATACTATAACTGCTATTCTAATAGCAAATCCTTAATAAAAGTTATTGTATTACATTCTTGATTAAATTATCTTTCCATTGATATATAATTTTATGGTACTGTTCCCAAATAAGTGGCGTTATTAGCTGGTTTTAGAAAATACACTTTTCCCAAATGGTTTCCACAATTTTGGCCACTACTGTAGTGCATAGGTCTACGTCAGAAGGGCTCACATTTTCAAGACCTTGGTTATAACTTTGTGTTATCAACAGGGGGCTCATCTCACCTCATTAACACAGCCGCACTTTTCCCTGGAAGGCCTCATAAAAGCTGACTGAAAAAGAAAAATCTGATGGTATTTACACAGTACCTTCTGCTGCTTTCTTTCCAGTTGCTATTTATAGGTTTTTTCTTATAAAAATAGTATTATCTTGTGTTCTTAATATATACCAAAAGGACTTCTTGAAAAATGAGGAATATTTAATTTTTATTAAAGAATAGAAACTGTATGTGTTCTCTCTTTCCCTTCCTCCCTCCCTCCCTCCCTCCCCCTCCCTTTCTCTCTCCCTCTCCCTCCCTCCTTTTCTCTCTCTCCATCTTTCCCTCCCTCCCTTCTTTTCTTCCTCTCCCTCCCTCTTTCTCTCCCTCCTTTCCTCCCTCTCCCTCCCTCCTTCTCTCTCCCTCCCTCTCCCTCTTTCCCTCCCTCCTTTCCTTCCCCCCTCTCTCTCCCTCCTTTCCTCCCTCTCCCCTCCTCCCTCTCTCTCCCTCCCTCCCTCTCCCTCTCTTTCCCTCCCTCTCTCCCTCCCTCCTTTCCTCCCTCTCACTTTCTCTCTCTCTCTCTCCCTCCTTTCCTCCCTCTCCCTCCCTTTCCCTCTCTCCCTCCCTTTCTTCTCCATCATGGGAGTCTTTTAAAAAACGTTGAATTTCCTCTCTCAGCATCCCACACCCTTGCCCATGCTCAATAGCTGGGTTTCTTGAGATTTGTACATCTGAAAGTCCTCAGATCACACATAACTTATTATCTAACATCTCTCTTTCTCTTTCTTGGTTATAATTCCATCTACCAATCCAAAAAAATCAAATAAAATAAAATATATATTTTGAAGATCTGAGATAAACAAAAATCCCTGCTACTAATTTTGATACTCCTTGATACAAAATCTGATATTTTTTCCCCATTATTATGTAGTATCAGTATCAAGGGGCAATAGATAACAAAGACATCACAGAACATTTGAATGATTTATCTTCAAAATATTTAGTTTGTACTATATATAATAGGATACAACAAATGCCATGCCTGTTGTTCAATATCCTACACTAAAACGTTCTCACATTTAAAATGTGGCACAAACCAGAGAAGCTGTGAAATTCAAGTGCAGAGTAAGACAGCTGGCCTGCTACTTTGGCAATTGAATAATGGCAGCTAAATGCATGCTTCTTTCTGTTTCAGTGTATCACTATATAAATACGTAGTTTCACTCCTTTCGTGGGGCAGTAAGGATTTCCTTTATGGTTATTAACATCAACAAATAAAAGACCATAACAATAAAGCACTTCTACTTAGTTCTTTGATAAATTACAGATTAAAGATTAAAACTGGTGCTTACTTATTGCAGTCTTTTATACAGGCCTAGTTTTGGACTGACCAGGGATACAATGTCCTGAATGAGGAATTATGATTTCATAATGACGAGAGAATCTTCAAGAATTTCAGGCTCACATATTTGCCCATTTTTTCCCAATATGTCAGAAGAGGCAACCAACCGTATCATCTTTTGTTTCTAAACAAGTCATAGTTCTTTTGATTTATGAAACTGGAGAACAATGGGGCTTTGGGATTTTTTTTTTCCCAAGCTATCATTAGGAAGAAAAGATTATATTCAAAACACAGTTCCCAATGCGGCCTCTCCTGTAGAAACAAATGATAACTCCTTGAATCTTCTTTGATCTTCCCCTTGAGACTAACTATGTCTCATTTTCATAGTGGGAAACCATAGCTTCCTAGGCAATATCTGAACGGAGTCTGTTGCAGACAGGAGATTAATAAAGAGATCAGCAGTTTCAAGGCTCAGGGAAAAAAAAAACTTGAATAATTTACTTACCAGAAGCCTGTTGAAGACCACACTGGCAGTAGATCAACCAAAGGATTTTGTCAAAGTGCTGTCTATAGAAAGCAGAAACAGCAGCTCACTACAAAGTGAAGACACCTGACTACTGTTTTTTATTGATCAAAACCATCAAACACTTTTCTGGTCTGCTAATTAAGAACAAGTTCATCCTTTTTAGAAAACCGTTACTGATGACTGTCACTGGCAGACTCCAGACAAGAAACATAATCTCACAAACCTTTAAAGTTGGTTTGGGGAATCAGTGGTTCTTTAGATGTTACTGAATCACAATTCCTGCATGCATAATAATAATAGTGCAAAATAAGAACACAGTCTGCAAATTGGAAAGTTCTTAGTCAAAATTCTGTTTCTGCGATGAACTCTCTGGAAGTCCCTCATTTAAACATCTGCAATTTTGGAAATATGACAAAATTGTAATTAATGCTACTGGGATAATGTATATTGCCTAACTATTATTTGTTTTAGCCTAGATTTAACCTAGCCTGGTGCTCTTCAGTTGTGTTAAATTACAACTCCCATAAACCACAGACAGTCTAGCATTTGACCAAGGAAGACCAGAATTTAAAAAAAATGACTAGCAGAAACGTTTGGGATTTCAAGAATTGTAGTATGACTGCATTGACAAAATGAGGGCCATGCATTGCTTTCTGCATTCATAAATTAACTGTCATGGTGACATACCAGCTTCTCATTTAAAAAAATAAACAAAAATAAAATCAGGTTAAGTGGATAGATTAAACTAAGAAATCAATTCCCTGTAGGTCAGATCTACTTTTATTGTAACAGCTACAGCAAGGGTGTCAAATTCATGGCATCACAGCATCATGGCATCATCACATGACATATCAGGACTCCCCCCCACTTCGCTAAAATGGGCATGGCCAGCACATGACACATCCAGCCCATGGGCTGGGAGTTTGACAGCCCTGAGCTACAGTAATATATGACTTCATATTTTATACATATATATGTGTGTGTGTGTGTGTATGTGTGTATAAGTGTGTGTGTGTGTGTGTGTGTATGTAGGTCTTTGGTTGTTCGGGTTTTCTCCCGTGTAAAATTGGAAATGTCTTGGCGACGTTTCGACGAAGTCTCATTCGTCATCTTCAGGCCTCAGCTTCGAGCTTCTGGGAGCAATGCTCAGTATTGCTCCCAGAAGCACAAAGCTTTGCTCCCAGAATCATGAAGCTGAAGCCTGAAGATGACGAATGAGATTTCGTCGAAACATCACCAAGACACTTCCAATTTTACATGGGAGAAAACCCGAACAACCAAAGACCTACATACAAACACCCGCGAAAACCTCAGAAAACCAATATATATATATATATATATATGTAGGTCTTTGGTTATTCGGGTTTTCTCCCGCGTAAAATTGGAAGTGTCTTGGCGACGTTTCGACGAAGTCTCATTCGTCATCTTCAGGCTTCAACCGTGCTTCTGGGAGCAATGTGTGATTGCAGCTGTTTCTTCCTTTTAACTGCTAGTGGGGTTTGAACTGATTGGGTGGGAGCTTGGCTGTGCTCTGATTGGATGGGGTTTTTGTGCTCTGATTGGCTGGGGTGTGTCCTGTTTGGGTGGGGGCTTGGTTGTGCTCAAATTAGTCTGAGTTGCAGGGGATCTGAGCTGGTGAGCTGCATTGCTGCTGTTTGGCTTCGTGTTCGTGGTCGTGCTACATCTTCGTAGTGGGTGTCAGTCTGCTGCATGTATGGATTGGAGGGGTTTGAAATGGCTAATGTTGCAGCTGCGGTCTGGCTTCTGGTCCTTGGTCGTGCTTCCTGATCAGTGTGGGTTTGGGTGTGCTTTCTGGGTGGATGTGGTGGTGACATCCTGTGTGGACCTCGTGAGTGTGGGTCTGGTGTCATTCCTCGTGTTAGGGACACGTTTGTCAATAAGGGCAGGTTTCAAATGGCTGGTAGGCGGAGGTATCATCTCGTTTGTTCATGCTGTGTGGGCGTTTTCTATCTCGATGGCTTCTCTGATTATTCTGTTGTTAAAGTGTTCAGTTTTGGCGATAGTTCTGGTCTTTTTAAAGTCAATATCGTGTCCTCTGACTTTAAAGTGTTGGACCAGGGAAGAAGTTGGTTCCTCTTTTTTGAATGAGTTCTTGTGTTCTTCAATGCGTGCACTTATTCTTCTGTTGGTTTGTCCAATGTATGTGGTGGGGCAGGCGGTGCATGGGATTTCATATACTCCTTGATTTTCTAACTCAATTTTGTCTTTGGGCTTTCTTAGGATGGTGGATATTTTTTGGTTTGTGCAGAATGCTGTCTTGATGTTATGTTTGTGGAGGATCTTGCTGATTCTGTCTGTGGTGCCTTTTATATATATATATGAAATCCCATGCACCGCCTGCCCCACCACATACATTGGACAAACCAACAGAAGAATAAGTGCACGCATTGAAGAACACAAGAACTCATTCAAAAAAGAGGAACCAACTTCTTCCCTGGTCCAACACTTTAAAGTCACAGGACACGATATTGACTTTAAAAAGACCAGAACTATCGCCAAAACTGAACACTTTAACAACAGAATAATCAGAGAAGCCATCGAGATAGAAAAACGCCCACACAGCATGAACAAACGAGATGATACCTCCCGCCTACCAGCCATTTGGAAACCTGCCCTTATTGACAAACGTGTCCCTAACACGAGGAATGACACCAGACCCACACTCACGAGGTCCACAGGATGTCACCACCACACATCCACCCAGAAGCACACCCAAACCCACACTGATCAGGAAGCACGACCAAGGACCAGAAGCCAGACCGCAGCTGCAACATTAGCCATTTCAAACCCCTCCAATCCATACATGCAGCAGACTGACACCCACTACGAAGATGTAGCACGACCACTAACACGAAGCCAAACAGCAGCAGTGCAGCTCACCAGCTCAGATCCCCTGCAACTCAGACTAATTTGAGCACAACCAAGCCCCCACCCAAACAGGACACACCCCAGCCAATCAGAGCACAAAACCCACATCCAATCAGAGCACAGCCAAGCTCCCACCCAATCAGTTCAAACCCCCACTAGCAGTTAAAAAGGAAGAAACAGCTGCAATCACACATTGCTCCCAGAAGCACGAAGCTGGCGCCTGAAGATGGCGAATGAGACTTCGTCGGAACATCACCAAGACACTTCCAATTTTACGCGGAGAAAACCCAATAACCAAAGACCTACATACAAACACCGAAAACCTCAGAAAACAAATATATATATATATATATATATATATATATATATATATATATATATATATATATATATATGTGTGTGTGTGTGTGTGTGTGTGTGTGTGTGTGTGTGTGTGTTTTCTGAGGTTTTCGCGGGTGTTTGTATGTAGGTCTTTGGTTACCTCCCGCCTACCAGCTATTTGGAAACCCGCCCTTATTGACAAACGAGTCCCTAACATGAGGAATGACACCAGACTCACACTCACAAGGTCCACACAGGATATCACCACCACACATCCACCCAGAAAGCAGACCCAAACCCACACTGATCATGAAGCATGACCAAGGACTAGAAGCCAGACCGCAGCTGCAACATTAGCCATTTCAAACCCCTCCAATCCATACATACAGCAGACAGACACCCACTATGAAGATGTAGCACGACCACAAACACGAAGCCAAACAACAGCAATGCAGCTCACCAGCTCAAATCCCCCTGCAACTCAGACTAATCTGAGCACAACCAAGCCCCCACCCAAACAGGACACACCCCCAGCCAATCAGAGCACACACACACAAAAAAAACCCATCCAATCAGATAGACAAGCTCCCACCCAATCAGTTCAAATCCCCACTAGCAGTTAAAAAGGAAGAAACAGCTGCAATCACACATTGCTCCCAGAAGCACGAAGCTGGAGCCTGAAGATGACGAATGAGACTTCGTCAAAACGTCGCCAAGACACTTCCAATTTTATGTGGGAGAAAACCCGAATAACCAAAGACCTACATATATATACACGGGAGAAAACCCGAACAACCAAAGACCTATATACAAACACGCGACGGAAAGTCCGAAGGTCAGGTATTTGGCGTAAACCCGGGGGAAGCTCGTTTCAGAATGTGGGAGCCCCCACAGAGAAGGCCCTTCCCCTGGGGGCCGCCAGCCGACATTGTTTGGCGGACGGCACCCTGAGAAGTCCCTCTCTGTGAGAGCGTACGGATCGGTGGGAGGCATGTGGTAACAGCAGGCGGTCCCGTAAGTACCCAGGCCCAAGCCTGCACTGTCTCACTGTTGAATTACCGAGCTAACCTGCTTCATTAAGTTAGTGAAGGTTTATAGTTTATCTATTTGATACTGGCCTTCAAGATTTTTATTTTTTGCGGCCTAGAACTAATAGCCCTAATTAGTTTCATGAATTTAAATTAGCTAAACCTGCCAAAGTTTCTCAGGTGACTAGGTATCTGTAACAAACCTAGAATAACAACAAAATGGCAATATTTTCCATTCAGGCAGATCAAAACATTACTATAATCATACAAATTTTACTGTATCATAGAATCACAGTGTTAGAACGAAACCTAGAAGATATCTAATCAAATTTCTTTCTTAGTACAACATATATTGTTATAAAGAAAGGTAGAACTGATCTTGGGGATATAGAATTAAGAATGAATGAATGAATGAATGAATGAATGAATGAATGAATGAATGAATGAATGACTTTCAGAAAAGATTACACAGTTCTAAGAAAGGAAAATAACCCAGACTTGATTTTGTTTAGTATAACATGGAACAGAAAAAAAATTGGACAGGCTTTCAAGATTCTATTACTCTATTTTACTACAATAAAGACCATTTCTGAAATCTTTGCCATGGTGTTTCTTGACCTGGCTTTCAAGAATTGACAATTAGAGCATTTCTGACAAATGATTATCAGTCTCTGGAGAACTGAAGATGACATGGGGCATCCTCAGCTGGCAGCTAGCCTAGCCACCTGCCCTCTGAAGCAACAAAGCCCTCACCATGTGAAACTCTCAGATATTTGCAACATTTAAGAAAACTGAAATGCTATTATTCTTCATGGAGTCAACATCTGAAACTAAGCCAACTTCATTTCTATATCAAAAAATTAAAGAATTTCATTACCAAAACTAGGTAAGATGTTGTTTACAGAATTATTTTGAGAAATTGAAAAAATAGAAGTATTCCTGATGTATAATATTTTTATTTTTGAAAAGGCAATTTTACCTACAAATAAAAAAAAATACTGAATATGTTTTTCTTTGGCACAGATTTAATGATATTCTATAATGTTAGAGATTAATCTTTCTCTATGTTGATAAAATGGTTTGAAGTTTGATGTTCTATCATCTGTCTGTCTGTCTGTCTGTCTGTCTGTCTGTCTGTCTGTCTGTCTGTCTGTCTGTCTATCTATCTATCTATCTATCTATCTATCTATCTATCTAGTTTTCCCTTTTTTGTTTTGTATGTGTGTTTTGCTAAGTTGGATGTTGATTTTTTGTTGGTTTTCTTATATTTCTCTTCTTGTTTTGTTTTTCTGCTTTGTACTTCTTTCTGTAAAATGTATGAAATAAATAAATAAATACCCCTCAGATATTTGAAGACTGCTATTATATCTCTCCATAGCTAACTTTAGATTAAACATACCCATATCCTTTAACTGTTCCTCATAGTGCTTCATTTTCAAATCATTTGGTAGCCCTTGCTACTCACCTCAGTTTTTCAATGTCCTTTTTTGCAATAATAATTATCAGTATGGTAACTACAGTAAAATTAGTTTTTCTGGTTTGAATTCAATGCACCTCAGCTCATGTTTAACTTGTGATTACTGAGCATAACCAGATTTCTTTCTACTGCCCAGTTAGGTCTTCCCATCTACACTTATCTTTTTTTTTTCCCCATCCAGATGCTGAACTTTGTATTTCACCTCTTCACTTCCCTCTTATTCACTTTAGCCCAGTTCTCAAGCTTATCTAGAAACTTCTTTCCCCTTTAAAATAAAAACATCACCACTACCCCCACCACTCTGTGTCATCTGCAAGTCTGAGAAGCATTCCCCTTAGTCACCTCTTTCAGGCCATTTATAAAAAATATTGAATGGCAGAAGACCTAGGATAGAGATTTAAGGAACTCCATATGATATTTGATGCTTGATAATCAAATAGAATAGAATTTTATATTGTCCAAGTGTGATTGGACACACAAGGAATTTGTCTTGATGCATATGCTCTCAGTGTACATAAAAGAAATGATCATAAAGAATTCTAAGGTACAACACAATGCTAGTCATGGGGTACAAATAAGCAATCAGGAACCAATCAATATCAATATAAATCGTAAAGATACAAGCAAAAAGTTACAGCCATACAGTCATAAGTGGAAGGAGATGGGTGATGGGAACGATGAGAAGATTAATAATAGTGCAGATTTAGTAAATAGTTTGACAGTGTTGAGGTAATTATTTGTTTAGCAGAGTGATGGCTTTCGGGAAGAAACTGTTCTTGTGTCTAGTTATTCTGGTGTGCAGTGCTCTGTAGCGTCATTTTGAGGGTAGGAGTTGAAACAATTTATGTCCAGGATGTGAGGGGTCTGTAAATATTACCACAGCCCTCTTTTTGACTCGTGCAGTATACAGATCCTCAATGGAAGGCAGGTTGGTACCAATTGTTTTTTCTGCAGCTCTAATTATCCTCTGAAGTCTGTGTCTGTCTTGTTGGGTTGCAGAACCATTAAACATTGGGGGCAGAGTCATTTAGCCCAATGTGATTCCACCTAACAATCTACAGTAGTGGCCAAAATTATGGAAACCATTTGGGAAAAGTGTATTTTCTAAAATTAGTTAATAACACCACTTGTTTTGGAGTAGTATCATAAAATTATATATCAATGGAAAGATAATTTAATCAATAATGTAATGCAATAACTTTTATGAAGGATTTTCTATTAGAATAGCAGTCACAGTATAAACAAGAAAAGTGAAACATGTAGAAAAAACGAGATATACAAAAATTACCACATCAGTTAATACTTAGTTGGGTAACCTTTACAATGAATTACGGCCTTACAACATGGGAGTAAACCAAGTCTTTTAGTTTTGCAGCTGTGGAACCAAGATTGAATGATTGCTTCTATTAACTGGGTTTTATTGCTGGGTCGCTTCTGACTAACAAGTTTCTTTAGTCGGCTCCATAGATTTTCAATTGGGTTAAGGTCTGGGCTATTCCCAGGCCATTCCAGCAGTGAAATATGATTATCTTGAAACTCAAAAAAAAAAAAGTGGTGTTATCAGCCATCAAAACTCAAAAATACATTTTTTGCAAAAGGTTTCCACAATTTTGGCCACTACTGTAGATCACATTTCATCTTTTATTATGGAGAATATAGAAAGAAAGATTGTGCCAAACACTTGCTGAAGTGCAGGTACATATTGCATGTCCATGGTGTTTTGCTGATTTATTAAGCTACTAAATCTGTTTTAAAAATAATAATGTTAGTCTGACATCTGGGACAAACTCAACTGTTTGATCATCTGTTTAAGAATACTGCCCAATATCAATAAAATATTGTAATTTCCCAGATCCTCCATAGCCATTTTGTTTTTTGCAATATGATATTATAACACACATTTAATCCTTTGCCCTTCCCCCTTGGACAATTTAAGTGTGTAACGTGGTTCAGTCACTTTGACATTGAAAGAAACTATCAATGCTAATGGCAATATATAACATAATTATTAGTCATTTGGAAAATGCTTTTTATCACTTTTCGAAATGCAATCACATTCTATGACAAACTTAGTTTTGGGAGAGGAAGAACAATATACTCTACCCTGACTTGTAAATAGCACAACATTCTTCAGTACATTTTAAGGCATAATAAAGTACTCCATGAAATTTGAAAACTAATGCAGGACAGAAAGATATTACATTTCTTTGTGGTGTTCCCCCTGGAAATAGAGGCAGATAATTAGTCTACTGAGAATCAAATGTAATGAAGGAAGAGGATATATAACAGCAAGATACAATGACAGCAGTAATTATATAACAGGAACTCTATTCTGGTTTTCTCTCTGTATTATTGTGACTTCTTGATCCATCAAAAACACAGTATTTAGGACTGTAACTTATTTATATCTTATTATTTCTAATGTCTTTGTAGGCTTATGTAGGCAAACTTGGCTTATTAAAACCATTCATCCACACTGCTCTGGGAAAAGTTTCCAATTTGTTGCAGACTTTGTTAATTTTTATATCATTATTTTGAAACGTTGGGAAGATATAGCAGCATGAAACCATTTCAAGTTGAAAACTATTTTAAAGATTAGACTGAGGGAAAGGAGGAAAAAATTACTATTGTGCAAATGTTCAGAAATTGCAGGACTGCAGTCCAAAAGAGTAGCCCACAGGATTGCTAAACTTCCAGAAAAGCAGTGAAATGATGCCAGCCAGTGACTTGACTCAGCTGTGATATGCAGCTGCAATCCTTGGAAGGCTTCTTCATGGTCAACCCACCACAACTTCTCTCTGCTCCTAGGATGTGCCCTAAGAATTCAACATGTGAAATTCATTTTTTTTAATTAGGGACCCTCGATTCTGGGCATCCCTTTTGATGGTGGAAACTTTGGTGGAAATTAAATCTTGCACAGATATGCTCTGTTACTAAGTATAATCTGTGGCTTTATATATATGGGGAAAATAATTCAGTGGGGCCTGCCTCTTTATAAATCTGAGTAAGATTGCTCTGTCACCTGGTATTCTTTGAAAGGTTCATGGGAATAAATAAATTTAAAGAAATCATTACAAAACTCTTATTACCTCTATAAAATGAGCTCTAATATAATCCAACTATCTGTGAGTAATCCATTCATAAATCTCCTCAGAACAACTTGGGTAACATAATTGACCAGGTATACAATTAGTCAAGATGAAGTACCTCTCTCTGGAAAAATCAGACAGGGATCAAAGAAGATAATATAGCTTTCGAGCACTTTCTTGTGTGCCAATAAAACAAATGCTTTGTACCTCTAACTTAATTTATTGCCCTTTGGCATGGTATTGGATTTTGGGTAATTAATACTGTAATGAAATCTCTCTCCTAATTTCTCAGAAGTCTTCTCACCCTTTTGAAAAAAAACCCTGTTTAATCACCTTATCCTCAGAGAGCTTTAAAAGTTCATGAGTATATTTTTACTGTGTGTAGAGTATTTTATTGTGAAAATCAGAGAATGCTGTAGCCATCTCTATCGTTTTCTAGCCTCTCTGGTTGCTCCTATTCCTTGAACAAAAACAAACTTATTAAAGGATCATAAATCATACTATAAAAACCATAAAATCTTATAATTGGAATGTACCACTTAGTCTAGCAAATCCAGCCTGATGCATAGTACACAGGAACCCAAAATTTAACATCTCACATAGATGGCTGTTTAGATTCAAGGTGAATCTGTTGAAGCAGCTGAATCTGTTTCCTTCATGAACGGAGGCTCGCCATTTCTGTCTTTCCATTGGTCAAATGAAATTTGTTCCAACATGAGGATTCCTTCATTATATCTTTTTTCAGCATTTAATTGTGTGAACTATCAATGGGCACTTCTGGTTCCTATCATTCCTTCTCTCTGAATCTCTCTATCCCTTCTCCCCAGACTTCATGGCAGGTTGCCATCAAAGCGAAGCAGGGATGAAGTAGTGTAATGGCAGGTCTGACAGGCAAGCAGTATCATCACAACTATTTGTTGGCCATGTAGACTGGATCTTAAGTCCTCTTAGAAAGGTCAAGGCAGGTCCCAGTGTTTCTCAGGTCACAAATGGCCAACTTTCCATCTTTAGCACCATTACATGCTGTACTATGTACTGATTAATTCAGAAGAATCAATCAATTTAAGCCCCAGAAGGCATAAAGTTCACCTTTTATAACAAAAGTCTTTTGCTCGCAATACAGATCTTAATCAAGTGAACTCTCTCTCTTTTTTTTTAATTTGAATTTATATCCCGCCCTTCTCTGAAGACTCAGGGCGGCTTACACTGTGTTAAGCAATAGTCTTCATCCATTTGTATATTATATACAAAGTCAACTTTTATTGCCCCCAACAATCTGGGTCCTCATTTTACCTACCTTATAAAGGATGGAAGCCTGAGTCAACCTTGGGCCTGGTGGGACTTGAACTTGCAGTAATTGCAAGCAGCTGTGTTAATAACAGACAGACAGAATTAGTCTGCTGAGCCACCAGAGGCCCTCTCTTTAAGTCTTCTGCCAACAGGCCTTAGTGTCAGGCAATCTGAGATTTTCTACCATGCCCAGGCTGGAAAGACTGATAACCATCATCTACTGAAATTTGGAAAGCCATATGTTTACTGCTGCTGCCTAGACCATGTGGGGTTTTACTGGTTTAAAATGTTTACTTTGGTTATTATAGCATTGAAATAAAGTATTTCAAGATAATCAAAAGCACATACCTTTTCTCCTCAAAGTTCTATCAGTTCATTCCTTCACCTATAACCCAACTTCAGCTACCACTTTTATCTACAACTCAAGTTACGTACAGAATTATACTTGCTTCATCACATCAGCCATCCCTCCCAGTCCAATAGGAAAGGTATGTTGCATAACCTCTCAATTAAAGAATTCTGACTGGTGTGGTCCAGGAAGACACCTTCCTCCCCTATCCTTTGAAACATTCTCCTTCCAGAGGTGAGATGGCTCTCCATATTCCTGGCTGGTGAGATGGGTCTCCATACTCCTAGCCTTGTGAAAATATCTAAAGACCTGGCTCTACATCCACTTAAGACTCACAAAAGAGCATACGCCCTAGGGATGGTTAATGCCTTGAAGATCCTTCCCCACTTTTTAATTAACATTTAATGTTGAATTTTAACTAGCCTTGTCGCTATTTCAAATTTCTATGTTTTTGTTTCTAATATTTTATTTGTACACTGCCCAGAGTGTACAAGGAAGATGAGTGGCTTCTGAGGAAGATGAGTGGCTTCTAAATTTGATAAAATAAATAAATAAACTTTATAACTGCTTCCATGTGGATTCCTATTTTTGGCTAGCAGTAAAATAATTCAGAGCGAAAGCAAAAGCTTGAGCAATATAATTCTAGGAGTTTTAATACCGTTAAAATAGGTTAGTACCAAATTAATTTTTAAAGCTCTCAATATAGAAAATGACCTCTTGGCAAAGAACTAACGTTTGAAAGGTATTTAAGTCAAGATAACTACAAATGTAGCCATTCTGCTTGATACGATGTCCTTTTCCCCTTAACCAAGACTTAGAAAATTCTCAGATGAGAACAAAACCACCTTATGGAAAACTGGGTAGCATATGAATGGCCTCACAGTCTCTGTAGTCTCTAAATGATAATTCATTAGACACACTTTTGGATAACCTTCTACAGCGATTGTTCATCATTTGTAGAAATTTGCCTCATTGCCAATTTTTATTTCCTCCCAACTTCTGCTTTTAGCCGTTGGATCTCGTATGCATTTGGAAAATTAAAGGCTGTTTTATGACTCTCTTTCTATTCTGTTGCTTCCCTATGGCAACTACAGAATTTCATTTGATTGCAAAAAAAAAAAAAAAGGAGGGGGAGGGGGGAGAGAACAGAACCAGATTAAAAAGACAGAAAATAAAAATTCTCTTTGAACCAGTGTGATGTCGTTAACTGCTTAATCCCCCAAACCCTTCAATTTATACTTTACACATTTTCTTTTTCTTCTTGAACAAAAGAATTTTACATTCATTATCTCTTTACAGGCAGCTGTCCGGTATCGTGCTCTCTCAGATTGCCTACAGTTTGGTTCTGAGATACTGGAAATTGGGAAAGTTAGTAGACTTTGCAAAAGAAAGAAAGAAAAAAGATTTCCCCTTTATTTTATTAATACTGCAGCATGGATATCAGTTGTTTAAGTTTATTCTTATTTAATTGATTTTTTTCCTGTTCTAGCAAACACTCCAAAAAGCTAACAAAAGTTATAAAGGAAACAAAAACAAAAAGAATTAAAGAATTTAAAAGATCAATAAAATAGATTATTATCTTTAATAAAGATGTACAGTAATGTTAAGTGGGTAACTAACCTTCCCCTATTGATAAATATGAACTCCTGTAACCTTTTTCTCTCTCCTTCTGTCTTGTTTCTCTCATACAATGAGCTGCAGTGGCGGAGTGGTTAGAGTGCAGTACTGCAGGCTACTTCTGCTGATCACTGGCTACCAGCAGTTTGGCAGATCGAATCTCACCAGGGTCAAGGCTGACTCAGCCTTCCATCCTTCCAAGGTCGGTAAAATGAGGACCCAAATTGTTGGGGGCCATATGCTGATTCTGTAAACTGCTTAGAGAGAGCTGTAAAGGACTGTGAAGCGGTATATAAGTCTAAGTGCTATTGCTATTGCTAATACTACAGCTGCTTGCTGTTTGGTTTTAATTGTGTACAGAGTTTCTCAGTCATCTGGGTCATGGTTGTCCCAAAGGTGCTTTTTCAAAAGGCAACTGAACTTTCTTTGGTTTTCCTTGAAGACATTTCACTTATCATCCAAGAAGCTGGATGTCAGAACTTCAGTCAGAACTGAAGATGCTTCTTGGATGTTAAGTGAAATGTCTTCAAGGAAAAACAAAGAAGTCTAGCTGCCTTTTGAAAAAAAACACCTTTGGGACTTAGCTTGAATCAAACTCGTCACACTAATGCTGTGAATGGGAGGAGAACAGGAAAGAGAAATGGCAGAACCTCAAACTGTTGTTCAATGTCACCATTTATTCTTTTATAGCCTTACATAACTTGCTTGAGAGCAATATACTTTGGTAATGCAAAGAGACTTTAATCAATATGAAATTATTTTACACCCTCTTTGACTTCATTGGCCTGTCTGCAGTTCTTAAAGTCACTTTGAATTAGATTTATGCCTGCTTCTCACCTTGCTATTGGAAGACTGTGTTAAAATATTATATATTTATTCATTCATTTATTCAATTCATATACTATCCATCTCAGCAGGTGGCGGCAGCTTACAATCATTAAAACCAATAAAAACTTTAAACTAATAAGTAATAACATTAAATTTGGCTTAAAATTGATGAAGATGGGAAGGAAGGGTGAAAGATGCACATGTGGGTGAGATGATGTCTTATATAGTCAGTTATATCTGTCCTGAGTCAGACCAGAGATGATCTGGGAGAGGTCCATGGCTGCCATGGTGGCCATGAACTCCTGCCACACATTTGAAGGTAAACCCAGGGATGGCAGATTGAAGCTCCCAAGGACCTGACCTTCACTGTCAACCCTGAGATGGCCACCAGCAGCTTAGACAGGTAGGTTGCTACACAGCAGGGAGGCTTCTAAAGAAGCAACAAACCCAATTGATCCCATGAGCCCAGCTTCAGGAGCAGGGTCTCACAAAAGTATTTCTAAACTAAACCATAAAATTATAAAATAACATTAAAATATTCAT
Organism: Ahaetulla prasina; assembly: GCF_028640845.1. NCBI lineage: Eukaryota > Metazoa > Chordata > Lepidosauria > Squamata > Colubridae > Ahaetulla > Ahaetulla prasina. The sequence goes on along the minus strand of NC_080543.1, from coordinate 32,594,501 downwards.
AAAGTCATAGAGTTATATCTTCCTCTCCCACATGTGGTTAGCTTGAGGAGAAACATGCCAGTTTTTATAGACTCACTGTCGGTGTTTCTATGTATTTGCAAATTCCCCAAATTCTAGCATACCCAAGATCAATGATTTTGTCTCCTATGATACCATTTAAGGACAAGTATCCATGTATACAACAGTGATCTCTGTGCTGAAGAAACCATCACAAATTATTTATGTATGTATTGAGTTCTCTGTAACTCAAATACTAGCTGTACTGAGTTTGGGGCTTGTACCAGAGTGAAATCCAGCAGGTTCTGACAGGTTCTGGAGAACTGGTAGCAGAAATTTTGAGCAGTTTGGAGAACTGGTAGCGGAAATTTTGAGTAGTTCGGAGAACTGGCAAATACCACCTCTGGCTGGCCCCAGAGTGGGGTGGGAATGGAGATTTTGCAATATCCTTCCCCCAGGAATGGGGAGGCAATGGGGATTTTGCAGTATCCTTCCCTTGGAGTGCGGTGGGAATGGGGATTTTGCAATATTCTTCCCCCAGGAGTGGGGAGGGAATGGAGATTTTGCAGTAACCTTCCCTGCCATGCCCACCAAGCCACGCCATGCCCACCAAGCCACACCCACAGAATCGGTAGTAAAAAACATTGGATTTCACCACTGGCCTGTACCCTCAGCAGTGACATCTTGTACACATGAATACTTGTTCTTAAACCACATTATAGGTACGATGATGAGTTTATCAGTTTTATAAAGGTCTAACTATAAAAGCTTCAGAAACATTCAGTTTTGGATTCAGGTCAATTCTGATGAACCCTGCTTTGATTTTTACAACTTCTAAATCTTATGATAGGCAATGATATCCTATCATATATTTGTCAATATAATATTCTTTTTTAAAAGAAGCATTTTCCATTAATTTTGTTTTTACGATCTCGGGGATTACAAATCTGTTCACAAGGCTGTATTTTAAAGATCAACATCAGTGTAAATGATGCTTTTTCTCTAATAGAATTAGCACATAGAATAATGAACATATGGCATGATTGCAGCTTTTAAAGGACTGTTTGGTGCATGGTGAGAAAGGACTAGTACGCATACCAAAATAGTCAGAAAACTGTTAAAGATCATAACACTTTTACAATAATTTCAGAGTTTGTGTGATACCTCCCATTTTATTCCATGAATCTGATCTCTCTGCCTTCAGCAAGAAAGCTTTTACCCAAAACTATGTAGAAGTAATATTCCAATAGAAGAGAGCACCAAGCTTAAGCCTCAGAGCTCTAAGCACCAAGTTCCGAGAACACCAATAAAACCAATAAAAAAATGTAAACTAATAAATAATAACATTAAATTAGACTTAAAATTGACAAAAGTGGGAAGGAAGGGTGCAACACCAAGGACTCCACAGAAGTCTATATATTCTATAAAATGACCAATTCAGAGTATAATAATAGTACACTTGTTGTTATTCCCCGCTGTCTATATGCCAGATTTAAGCTATGGCTACTTACTATACCTGTAGGAATATATCTTACTCTTTTCTACATGAGTACTGTTTTCTTTCATTATTGAAGAAAATGCTGAATGATTTCTTTTTATCTCAAGAATGAGATGAAGCTATGGGAGCAAGAAGAGCAGTTGTTCTTTACAATGCTACAAAAAAAATTACCTAATTTCCAAAAAGTGACCAGAAGATGTATCAGAGCCAAATCACACCATCAAATGCGGAGTTCATGACACACTAGCAGAATGGAAATGGCAGAATGGAAGACAATGAACTATATATCCGGCAATAGAGGGATATAGTATGTCAGAAAGGATTTTATTCCCTGGACCAATCGTCCTTCGAAAGCTTCTTTTTCAACTCGTTCCTTGAAACATTGTAAGAATATGTCTGGAATGTCAAATTAGATTGATAAGAGACTAAGAAATATGACTTGAAGGACAATAATGAGAGAAGGTTGAGTTAATCCCTTCTTAGTTAATCAGCTTCTTTTATCCAGCTGTTATTAACTGTAAGCTGATGCAGAGTCATTTAGATTTCTGTTACTATAATAGTTCTTTGCAGCACTGAATTGGAAGATAAAAAAACATTTGGAATCGTGCAAATATAGAACTAACTTTCTAATACTAACTCTCAGGTGTGTGAGCCACTAAAATGTAAGATCCTCAGTCTGCTTTAAAAATGGCACTACTTGAGCATTTTTGGCAATTCCAATTCAATTTGGTGCAGGAAATACTTTTGAATTTTTAAGTTGGGCATAAAAATTCAGTGCAGTTTTAAATAGGTTGAGTGCAGACTTCTGATATTTAGTTTGTAGAGGGGTGATAAAGAGCCAATCTATAACTGTACAGTCGTCTCTCCGGTAGTCCAATATTTCAATTAAATCTTAAGTGAATTCTTTGCATAATCAGGAAAGAAATGAATTCTTCCATAGGCAATGGCGGGGGGAAAGCAGTGACAGCCAGGAAGGTTGAAAAATAATGGAGAGATACCTAAAAAGAAAAGGCAATAAAGCAGCACCCTCTGTCACTTTGTAAGAGTCAAGTAAGCTCAAGAACTAGCATCAAAAGAAATTCTAAAGAAAAAAAGTAACTTTAGAATAAGGTAGAAAAAAGAAATGAGGACAACGCCCTCACCAAGCACCAACTTATGAAATGTCTTAGGAATTGTGATACTATCTTGATTAATGATATCAAATTTCCCAGAAAATCCAAAAGAATCACCACCATCCCATTCCTCTTTTGGAAGCCATAAATCATGACTATTAAAATACTTGAGCTGATCAGACTGTCATCTAAGTTAGAAAGTTTGGAAATGTATTTCACTAATGTTTGCCACTGCAAAGTTACTACTTCAATCACACGAGCCATCACACCATTTAGATTTGTTTTTCTATGAGATGTTTGCTTTTACTTTTGCCTTTGCTTATCTTGCTGAAGGATAAGCAGAGCAGGACAGACACAATTCAAATGTCAGGGTTCCATGCATATTGCCACCCCCAACAAAATAAATCTCCAAGGCTTGAGTTTCCTTAAAGTTGCATTTTTTAAGGGATGTTGTATTGGCACATCTGGGAAAATCCGAATCTGAAAGCTTCCAGGTTTTCCCCACCCAAAGGAAAGTCCAAGTCCCTGCCTAACACCCACAAATCCATCACATGGTCCAATCAAAGCACCATCCCAACTGGAGATGCCTCCCAGTTCCAGCCTTCCAGGTGCAAGGCTAGATGTCCTTGAACAACACAAGGAGTGTTGTTATGACTATATATCATCCATGCTCCATACAATCCCCCCTCTCAATTTCCCACAGTAGTAAATGTGGCAGGTCTGAAGGCCCAAAGCAAAAGGTAGCTTCCAGGCCTGACATCAGATATAATTTTTTATTTTATTTATTTATTTATTAAACTTATATACCGCACCATCTCCCATAGGACTCAGGGCGGTTCACAGGCATATTAAAACAATATAGAACAATATAATAAATAAACATTTAAAACCCAGATTAAAACTAAATATTATCAAAGCCTGATCACTAAAACAATAAGAACCAATAAAACCCCCATTAAAATTTGGTTAAAACATTTTGTTCTTAGGCTAGTCCCGCAAGCTGAAATAATAAAGTCTTCAGTTCACGTCTGAAGGTCCGGAGGTCAGGGAGTTGTCGTAATCCTGGAGGAAGCTCATTCCACATGCCGCCACAGAGAAGGCCCTCCCCCTGGGGGTCGCCAACCTATATTGTTTGGTCGACAATTCATTCCTGATATTCCATTCCATTGCTGATAAAGATATTGGATGAATTCCAGATGCCATGTCCTGCATGCTTTCCCTACCTGGTTTATTCGAAGTAAACAATACTTTGAACAAAGAGTGGTTCCTGATAAACAAATGGTCATATCTATGTTGTCTTCTTAGCAGCAATGTGGAAATGATTTATGATTGCTTCTGAGATGGGATTTTTTTCTTTAAATTCCCAAATACTGCCACCAATATTGATTTGGTTTTAATTAATTACGTTTGTTCATAATCATCCTAATGTTTTCCAGAGAAATAAATAAAAGGGCTTGAGACATCTGGAAAATATCTGGGCCATTAATGCTTAAAATTTTGTGGTTTAGATCCCCTTTATCAAATGCATGGAAGCAAGAGTCACCAATCATTTGGGGTTGACTGACCTCAGGCTCTAATATCCGAAATGTTTGGAATATATTCTAGGCACTTTGGAAGAATGGCTCCTGAGACATTACATTAATATATTCATTTTTTGCCATTTTGGAAGCTTTATTGTTATGCTTTTCTAATGTAGTGTAGTTAATCTTTCTCTTTGTCTCTTTTTTCAATTTTATAAAGTTGAATATCCCCAGAAAAGGGTTTTGATTAGATGTGAATAAACTCTGAATTTTATAAATATGCATATTGTTAATCTTAAAGGTACTGGAGAGGTGAACTATGCCCTGTGAACTTCAAAAGAAGAAGCCTGTGCAATCCATGACATTAGCACCACTTGAAGTATATGCTGTGAACATGTTATTCAGAGCTATTTAATAGCACAGTATGTGAGAGCCACCACCTTTCTTATTGCTAGAAATTGAATTGAACTTCAGAACTGAAAAGTATTATGTAAGGAGCCAGACAGAATCTTACACTTAAAGCTGCAAAAGAGCAGAACTATATACACATGATTAAAATGTTTTATGTTGAAGAATATGCAGGGAAAATCTCATGCTCCCAATTGCCAGCATTCAAAGAGTTCATATTTGTCTCTGAATATTAGATTGGGACAAGCATGAGGGAAAAAGTATTGCATTCTTTATCTTCCTTGTGGGATTTTACTTTTATTATTTATTTATTTATTTATTTATTTATTTATTTATTTGTCAAACACAACAATATATATAAGTATAAGCATGAAATAACCATACGAATTGGATACAACCAAAGGGAACATTAGGACAGGAACAGTAGGCACACTGGTGCTCGCCCCTTTCAGACCTCTTAGGAATGGGATGAGGTCAACAGTAGATAGTCTTTGGTTAAAGCTTTGGGGATTTTGGGAAGAGACCACAGAGTCAGGTAGTGCACTCCAGGCATTAATAACTCTGTTACTGAAGTCATATTTTCTACAATCGAGATTGGAGCGGTTCACTTTAAGTTTAAATCTATTGTGTGCTCGTGTATTGTTGTGGTTGAAGCTGAAGTAGTCTTTGACAGGAAGGACATTGTAGCAAATGATTTTATGAGTTATACTGAGGTCATGTCGAAGGCGACGGAGTTCTAAATTTTCTAACCCCAGGATTTCAAGTCTGGTGGCATAAGGTATTATGTTATCATCAGAGGAGTGGAGAACTCTTCTTGTAAAATATTTCTGGACACACTCAATTGTATTAATGTCCGAAATGAGGTGTGGGTTCCAGACAGGCGAGCTGTAATCGAGAATTGGTCTAGCAAATGTTTTGTATGCTCTGGTTGGTAGTGTAATCTTTCTGGAGAAGAAGCTACGCAAGATTAAGTTTACAACTCTTAAAGTCTTTTTGGCGATTTAGTTGCAGTGGGCTTTGGCACTTAGATCAATTGATATGATAATAATAGAGATGGGACTGGTGTTTTTAAAGATATTAAACTGTGATTGAATGTCCCAACAAGTATGACAATGATTGCATCTATGGAGCAGCAGCATCTTCAGGGTCATAATTTAGTGGCATTTTTAGCAGAGATGCTTTATCTATTTATTTATCAAATGTATATGCAGTCTTTTACACAAACGTGACTCTGAGCAGTGTACAGCAAAACCACCAATAAAATATTCTCCAAAACCCATTAAAACAATTAGACATAAATAGAAATAAGATTATCACAGAATTCATCAGAATCCTAAGCAATGCCTACCAATGAAGTCATTAATTTGAACATTATTGGTGTGGTGTGGATGCTATTTCTATCCATATAATGTACGCTGACAGCATATGCACACAAATTCCTTGTGTGTCCAATCACACTTGGCTAATAAAAAATCTATTCTATTCTAATCTTATATCGCACCCTATGCTAATCTACCAACTGCATAAATTCAATCTTTCAACCTCAGATGGGTTACTCAGGTCCCTTCCCAGTGCCTAGACGTTGTGCAGGAATGGGAAGAAACTGACTGTAGCTCAATCTTATCAAAATGGAATGACTGCAGATATTATGGGTCTCTGAACTTAGGAATTTTTTGTCTACATTATAGAATGGAATAACATTTTCTCATTCAAGGATAATGTATAATCCAGGGTCCTTTTGAACCCAGTGCTCCTATTTGAAGAGCAGGTGGCAGTTGTGATCAAGTGGCTCTTTGCAGAGCTCCATCTGGTGTACCTGTTTTGCCATTTCCTGGATCAGACAACCCCTCAGACTCATTCCCTAGTCACCTGAAGCTTTGACTATTGCAATGTGGTCTACATGGAATTGCCCTTGAAAATCACTCAGACGGTTCAAATGGTTCAGGATGCTAGAAGGTCACTCCTTAGTATGCCCATATGACTGCTTCATAAACTGCATTGGTTGCCAGTATGCTTCTGAATACAATTTATGATGCTGGTCTTCACTTATACAGCATAGGGACAGATTATTTAAGGGACTGTCTCATCTCTTTTGAATATGATGCCTCCTGAAGTCCAAGAAATGTGGCTTCCAGTCTTTTAGCATTCCATAAAGCCTTTACTATTTAGTTTGGAGTTTATAATCCATTCTGAGAAGTGAGATGGGCCTATAAACTGCCAAATTCTGACAATTTTTACCTGATTTAAGGATCAAAATTATCTTAGATTGTTTCCAGGATTTTAGTAAATCCTGTGGAATATATTGTATAAAAGCAAAAATTCAGGAATTAAGATCTCTTTAAATTCGTTATAAAATTCCCCTAATAATCCATCAGGGGTAGGAGATTTTCCGTTTTGAATAGCATTAAAGACTTCAGTCATTTCTGAAAAAGAAAATGGATATTCCTAAATTTGATATAATCTGAAGCCAATTTTGGAAATGTTAATCTATTTAAATATTGATTTATTTTTATTTTTGAAAAAAATCAGTTTTTAAAATATACTTTTAGTTTTGACCATAATTTGATCCTCACCATTTTTAATTTAATAACATACATATATCTATAGCTTCTTTGCCAGGATTCTAGAATTCTTATTATTGTGTTCATAATATTTTTGCTTGGCAAAAAATAGTTGGAGAGTAGATCTTTCCACATTATCCAACTCTCCTTTTATTTAGCAGCTGTTTATAAATACTCTCTAATCCAGTTCTGTTATAATTTGCAAATAAAACATTAATTTTAAATAAAGCTTACTTGTCTTTGTGCCGATATTTTTAATCTTAATGATTTATGCACTTTCCTCTTAATACCTTCATAGCATCCCAATGGAATCTTATTGATGTTTCATTTGTATGGTTCTCTTGAAAAAAGTTTTTTCAAAGTTTGAATTAGTCTTTGCTTTGCTACTAAATTTTATACTATTACCAATTATACCAATTACCAATTATCAGTGAATGCTTTCTTAAATCGCATGAGATTTAAATGATTTAACATAATTAAATCTTTTTCTTCTTAATAGAATCTTCCAGACCTCTAACATTTAAAGAAATAATTTTACATTGTTCTCCTATCACCCACATTTTTAGAATGTCTCTATCTAATTTCTCTATGCAGTTAAGATAATCTTACAACTGAAAAGTTATTAAAAGCTTATTACTTACAAAATCTATCAAAAAGTTGCCTGATATTATGGAAAGCACATATAAAATTAATATTCTTTCCCCCGTCTTAAGACCTTCCTCCCACTCAGAAAATCACCTTTGTTCCTCCCTTCCTCCCATCCCCCACCATACACAATTCCTCCGTGTCCAACTTCCCTCCCCATCAATCCCACTTAGACTCGTAGAAAAAGACTTTCAGAGGAGTTAGCTTCCTTCTCCTCTTCACTAGCCAATAAACTCCAAAATATAATTACAAAAATTCCTTAGCCATAGTTTGGATGTATGCAACGAATGTATTATTGTCGATGTTTTAGCAAAATGAGTCCAAGATCCCATCTTGTTTTGTTGTGAACTGTATTTTTTTATTAGTTAGTATACTGTGACCTGGCCAGAGTCAATTTGAAGTCAGGTGACACATGAACTGAATTTTTTTTTTCCAAAGAAAAAATACATCCTGGGTTGAGGGGAGTTGTAATTAAAAAAAAAAATCTGAAAGGCATCACATTTTTGACCACAACTGTTCCCATTTCCTCTGACCCACAGATACATATCTGTTTTACTAAGCCCTCTGTGCAAGAGAGTTGAAGGTATCAGATGGAACTACAGTAGTGGCCAAAATTGTGAAAACCTTTCAGGAAAAGTGTATTTTTGAGGTTTAATGGCTAATAACACTACTTTTTTTTTTGAAGGGTCATTATAATCATATTCCGCTGCTGGAATGGCCTAAACCTTAACCAAACTGAAAATCTATGGAGCCGACAAAACAAACTTGTTAGTCAGAAGCGACCCAGCAATAAAACCCAGTTAATAGAAGCAATCATTCAATCTTGGTTTCACATTATAACAACTGCAGAACTAAAAGACTTGGTTCACTCCATGGGAAGACCTTGTAAGGCCGTAATTCATGCTAAAGGTTACCCAGTTAAGTATTAACTGACATGGTGATAATTTTTGTATATCTTATTTTTTCTATGGTGATAGTTTTTGTATATCTCAGTTTTTCTATGTGTTTCACTTTTCTTCTTTATACTGTAACTGCTATTCTAATAGCAAATCCTTCATAAAAGTTATTGCATTACATTCTGGATTAAATTATCTTTCCATTGATATATAATTTTATGGTACTACTCCCCCCATAAATGGTGTTATTAGCTAGTTTTAGAAAATATACTTTTCCCAAATGGTTTCCACAATTTTGGCCACTACCATTTATAAAAGTAACTGATTCCCCATAATTCTTTAGTTCTGCAAGTGTTTGACTCAAAATTGAATAAAAGCTGGGTAAATGCCAACTAACCAAGGTGAAGAGATTCTATTTGCTCTTGAGCATGAATTCATACCCTGAAGGGTAATACATCTGGAGGACGGATTATTCATATTCATATTTTAACATTCAGACTTCTTTCCCTTATTGAGCTTAACTCAGTTAATCACTATTGATTTCAGAAATGTTAAGCATGACTGACTTTACTCCAGTTAAGTCCTTACACGCTGAGGAGGAATCACGTTCTTGCATTTGGTGGAATAGGAAAGGCATTCTTTTCCTTTGTCCCACAAGGGAGAATTAAATATGCACACTCTGTTACTTTTTTTGAGTTCTTAATATATATATTTTTTGCATTCTTCCCAAAATACAAACATAGAACTTTTTTCCTTCTGAATGCTCACATAGACATTGATAAAATACTTTGGAGAAAACAGTCTTGATGTAATCATATCTATGACTGATTGCTTTTTCTGCTGAGTTTTACTGATGTACAAACATTGCTTGTTCATTGGTAGAATTCCACGAGAAAAGCATCAGGACTAATAACTGAAAGCAGGCCTGTTTTATCTCCATCTGAAGTTGCTTCAGCAATATTACTGAGGATGATCAGCAAGTCGGGACTGAACAAATAGCATTTTATCAGAAGAATAGACCAAGTAGAGGCAGGTGATAGAATAATTAAATATACTATAAAATAGTAATAAACCTTTATGTAAAATATTCATAAAATATGATATTAAAACATATAAAAGGAGCATAAAATATTTAAAGCATAGTAAATGAATCATATAAAATGATTAATAAAATGATTGATGAAATGAAGCAATTGCAATACAATTAACTAAAATGTTTAAATTAGGATAAATGATAAATCAGAAACTAATCAAAGTATCATCAGTGACACAAGGCATATTAAATCTAATAGGAAAATAATACATAAAATTCCAAATTTTGCTAGTCCTACTTAAGAATCCTATCCATTATTTTAATAACAATAATAATAATAAAAGGACATATTTCCATTCCAATTGAAGGCTCAATATCTTTAAGATGGCTAGCCTGCATCTAGGAAAGCCCAATTAATGGGAAGCAGAAAAGAAGACACCTCTGAGGTGCACTGAATGAGGGAATGATTCTCAAAGGAATACCAGAGCACCAGGGATGGGCTTCAAAAATTTTAGCAAGGGGTTCATTGCCCAATTGCTGGTTGAGCATGGCCATGGTGCGCATGGCCTAGTCGGCCTCCTACACCACAGTGGGTGAGGGCGCTTTTGCCCTCCCTGGGCTCCGGAGGCTTTCTATGAGCCTTCAGGAAGGCAAAATTGGCCTCCCCAGGCTCCAGAGACCCTAAATGAGCCTTTTCTGGCCTTCCCGAACTTCCAGTAAGTGTGTTTTTTGTCCTCCCTGAGCGTCCATGCACACCCTGCACTTACCTGCATCCAAAACAGGCTGCTTGGGGACTCCTGGGAGGGGCGAGGTGGGGAAGGCAGGGCCAGCCAGGAGGCCAATTTGGGGGATTTCTCCAAACTATACAGAATCTTAGCTAGAGGTTCTCACAAACCCCTGCAAACCCCCAGCAGCCCACCCCTGCACAGCACCATACTCAAGTTCTCTGGCAGCAAGCAATAAATAGAGGGATAAACAGAGGGATAGAATCAAGATCATGTGAAGTGTTAGTGCCACTTTATAATGCCTTGGTAAGGCCACACTTGGAATATTGCATCCAGTTTTGGTCGCCACGATGTAAAAAAGATGTTGAGACTCTAGAAAGAGTGCAGAGAAGAGCAACAAAGATGACTAGGGGACTGGAGGCTAAAACATATGAAGAACGGTTGCAGGAACTGGGTATGTCTAGTTTAATAAAAAGAAGGACTAGGGGAGACATGATAACAGTGTTCCAATATCTCAGAGGTTGCCACAAAGAAGAGGGAGTCGGGCTGTTTTCCAAGGCACCTGAGGGTAGAACAAGAAGCAATGGGTGGAAACTGATCAGGGAAAGAAGCAACTTAGAACTAAGGAGAAATTTCCTGACGGTTAGAACAATTAATAAGTGGAATGACTTGCCTGCAGAAGTTGTGAATGTTCCAACACTGGAAATTTTTAAGAAAATGTTGGATAACCATCTGACTGAGATGGTGTAGGGTTTCCTGCCTGGGCAGGGGGTTGGACTAGAAGGCCTCCAAGGTCCCTTCCAACTCTGTTGTTATATTATATTATATTATATTATATTAAATTAAGGCAAGGATGGAGTTGCTGAATGGAGTTATGGGTCTGAAGCCATTTCTTTTCAAAGGGATGAGGAACTGACTTAAGCAGAGAAATAAGAAATGCATGCAAATCCTGCTTTCCAGCTGTGCATCACAAAATCTGTGTGTCCTGAAAGATTACTTTTCAGAGTCCACATCCTGAGCTTGGAGAGGATATATACCTAAATTAAGGCCTAGATTTGGAATTAGGAAGTGGTGCAATGAGTACAGGACTTTAAAGTCTCTGCAGAATCTGCACGCTGTTAGTTCCTTTCCAACTTTAGCAAACTGAAATCTTACAATACATGAGCATTTCTCCCTTGTCTTGTATGTCACTGTGTCTGCAGTAGGAGGGTTGCAAGCCTTAATATCTCACTCCCGCATGTCTGGCACTGTTCTGGCTTGTTGAGTTCAGCAGTGAATGGATATATTTGTTCTCTGTACTGTTACATTTTATCAGTTTTGTTCAAATGGGATGGGGAGATTATCATATAGAAAAATGCATTCACTATGTGCTATGTGCAATATACGCTGTATTTTTTAATTAGATGAATCAAGATGGCTTACATTGCAGTCACCATTCATTTTATTATTTCCATGGTTAGATTGTACTTGAACCCACATTCTTCCAATGTCAGTCCAACAATTTAGCTACTATGCTTCACTGGCTCTGCATTGTAATATAATATACAAGCTATGTCCCTTTTTCCCATGTTAACATGGTATCTTCTCGGTGCTCACATTAATGCATAAATGTTCCCACACTCAAATTACAAATTACGCTAACATGGGAGACAAAGTGAAGAGAATCTGATTTTAGAAGAATCAGAGCATTCACAAAGCAGGTTTAAGATTTTCTTCCATGATTTCAGCAAGAAATTGATCACTTGAAATAATAAATATATAATGGTGCAAAGCCCCAGTGAGACACTACTTTGATGTGGTTGTGAAGCGTGTGTATTCTGCGGATGAGACATCTGCCAGGGCTTCAATCATACTGGACAGATCTGATCAGAGGAGCCAGATAAAAAGTGCTTCTTCTTCTAAACATGGTAAGACATCATAGACAGAAACCCATACCAAACCAGTTGTCATCTGGATCAGCAAGAACCATAGTAGGCATTGGAGTTCCTGGATACCTCCTGACAAAGGGGCTCAGGAATCAGAACTGTTGGCTGGGCACCAAGGGTCAGCAATACCGGACTACTGGAAGAAAAGTGGTTTACCAATTGCAAATAAATGAAGACTGGAAACAAAAAGAATAATGATCTGTTATTACAAATCAAATCCACAAGAAGAGGATATCTGAAATGAATGCACCAGTTCTGGGGCTGGGGGGGGAAACACCATCCAGAATCAAAAATAACAGAACAGAGGCTAGCAGATCAAGGTTTATTTATAATACATAAAAAAAGGAATTCACAGAAGTTGAATTTGAAGAACTGCAAAGGTATACCTAAGGCAAAGAATTTGAAGCCTTGCCAGAAATAGCTTAGTTTGTAGAGGGAAAGCAGGGGGAGTTGGTAGTAAAAATAATGAAAAATAATGACAACGAATCATGCCTTCAACCATACAGTGATGTTGATAGACTCTATTTACCGAGCAAAATAGGTGGGCGTGGAATGTTGCAACTATACCAGATATTTGAGGAAGAAAAAAAGGGCATTGGAGTAATCTCTGGAGGAGAATGAGGAAGATACATGGAAACTAGTATATCATGAAGATTTATTGAGTACTGGAGAGACCAAACTGGCCTACAAAAGAGATATGGCAAGCAAAATTATTATGTGGTACATAACAAGAATAACAACAAAAAATAGCAGGGAAAGCAGATAATAACAAGACCTGGCAGTGGCTAAGAGTAGGAAAGTTAAAGAAAGAGTCAGAGGGGTTAATTATGGCTGCGCAAGACCGAGTCTTAAGAACAAATGCATACAAAGCCAGCATTGAGAAGACAGCAACTGAGCAAATGCTGCCTCTGCAAAGAAACTGAAGAAACAGTGGACCACCTTGTTAGCTGCTACACAAAGATTGCACAGACTGATTTACAAACAATGGCATGACAAATAACAGCAATGGCACATTGAAATGTCGGCAAGAAGCACCACTTTCCTTCAGGCAACAACTGGTGGGACCACAAAATAGCCAAAATAATAGAAAATGAGCAAGCTAAATGCTCTGGACTTTGAAAATTCAAACAAACAAACATGTGCCACGTAACTCCCCAGACTTAATAATATTGATAAGAAAGATTAAAAAAAAAAAAGTCTGGACGGTAGCTATTGTAGTAGCTGAAGACAGCACTGGAGGAAATGACAAACTACAAAGACCTGAAAATAGTACAACTGTAACAAAGGAAAGCAAGGATAGAACCAATAGCAATAGGCACCATGGGTGCAATCCCAAAACATCTGGAGGGCCAGTTGAACACCATCAGTATTGACAAAACCACCTTCAGTCAATTGCAAAAAGCAGCTTTGTTTGGAAGAGCAAATATCCTGCCACTATACTTTTAACAGCACCAAACAGTGGCATCTCCCTATTCGAGGGAAAATCAGACTTGGATACAAATACTAAATCAAGCCTAAAAAATAGATAAGAATATTTGGAAGCAATGTTATTTTGGATGGCAAGATGGGTGGCATATAAATGTAATAAATAAATAAATAGCAATAGCATTTAGATTTCTATAGCCCTTCACAGTGTTTTACAGCCCTCTCTAAGCAGTTTACAGAGTCAACATATTGCCCCCAACAATCTGGGGCCTCATTTTTACCGAAGGACGGAAGGCTGAGTCAACCTTGAGCCTGGTGAGATTTAAACAGCCAAATTGCAGGCAGCCGGCAGTCAGCAGAAGTTGTCTACAATACTGCATTATAACCACTGTGCCACCACAGCTCTCACAGTTATAAAACATAATTGTGCGCTGGTCTACCGCACTATCAATATGACAAGTTTATGACAATTACAGTAAGTTATCATGATTTTTCACAATTCTGCTTCCTTCAGTTAAAATAACAAATGAGGATCTAATGTTAAGGCTTACCTGGCCTTATTTAAAGGATATATTATGTCCCCCCCTTGGTTAAAGTGGTTCTGAAATAGTTTTCATGCTTTAATGGTATGCATTTCTGGACAAGGAAGAGATGGAAACGATTAGCAGGATATGAGTGGTGAAGAGTCTGATCATCTCACAGAGCATACAGTAAGACAAGATGCCAAGGTCTTTGTAATCTTCTATCTCTTTATCTATATGTTATATAAGGAAATTTGGCTTGCAAATTAGCAGCTGAGGGATGGATGGCTGCTATCGCAATGGTAGCGGGGAAGATCAAAGATAAATGACAGAAAGCAAAGAAGCAGCAGTGACACACTGTATTCGCATACTCTATGTTCCTATGCTTTCAGATACAATTCAAATTAAAGATTAAATAATAAATAAAAATAAATCTGTTATGTATAACATTTGGTACTCACAACATAATTTATTTAACATCTACATATCCAACTGCATATATTTGGGAAAGCTAACTTAAGAATTATTTCCCTATGGATTTCCTCCCCCCCCCCCAGAAATTCATCATGTGTATGATTAGCAAAACTTTCTTTACTGAATCACCTTTTCCATATGTATATGATTATTTCAGAAGGGCATTCCTTGATCGTTACATTTGATTTCATCACTTGGCATTCCCAAACTTGTTTACTATATAGGAAACTAGAGGAAGATAAATTATTCAGCATTCATGGCTAATATTTGGAATTGACTGGGGGGGGGGTTTCTTCATCATGAATTTGTGATGTTTTGCATTATGCTCTACCGCAAACATATTAGATTATAACTGGACAAGGGTCCTATAGGGTGCAAATTCTTACCATGGCACAGTATATCAGTGCCTTGCCTAATTGCTATTCTCAGAAGAATGAACCCATTAATAAGCTAAGTTGAAATCAGATCTGCATGCTAATTAGGGAGCTGCCTCAGAGGATATTAATTAGGGGTGACCCTTTGAGGGCAACGTCTATTTTTCTTCTGCATGTCCTTTTTAAGACGTGCTCACAATAAAAGTAGGATATGAAGAGCAGAGGATCAAAAAGAAAGGAACAGAGAATGGAAAGAGAGAGGGAGACAGAGAACATTGCAATACTGAGCACGTGTCTTTGAAGTTTTCAGAGAAAGATTTTTACACTGAGGTTATGGAACAGGTTTCTTCTATTGGTTTCTCCACAGAGACTGAGTAGATTTTTCTGCTTCTGCTGCAAAGACTCCCATTGAATGATTGCCCACTTTCATATTGAAAAAGAATTGTGGAAAATTCTCCAAAATGCTCCACCTTTCTTTCAGAAATTTTAAAATTTACACTCAGGAAAGAAGAGAAATAAGTAGAAGGAAGGGAGCGTATGTGTGAGAGAAATTATAAACAGTGTTTGGAAAAGCCTGAAGCCTAGAAAACCTTATTCTCTATTAATGAGAAAAGAACATCTTTCTGTAAGCAGAGAACTGGATCCTGGTTACAACTAAAATGAAGAGAGAAAGAGAAAGAGGCAAAGAAGGGAGATGAAAAGATCTCTTGGTCCATTGGCAGAAGTTGGTTTCATTCAGCCCCAGCCTTAGCACCACCACTGAGCACCATTGTTTAGGATGGCCCAGAAGGGGCAGGAGGGTCCAATGATCAAATTCCTATCCTGTCATGTTTTTTCTCAAGAAGTCAAAAAACACATTTTCCCATTGGAAGGATTCTGGCAATCAATTTCAAAATCTTATTTCAAATCCAGATGGACCTTACTGCTAGGCCAATTCTGCAAACTAAAAGGAAGTTTAACGTCCTCTTTTCTCTCCTATCTCCATTCCTTCTTTTCTTTTTCCTGCGTTTGCTATTCTCTCTCTTTCTTCCACCCCCCTCCCCATCTGTCTCTCCCCCACCAACTCACCCCTCCCAGTTTCTCTTCTTTGATCAAAATGAAATTACTGGTTATGGGCAATTACACGGTATCCAAGCTTGGTCATTTAGGTACAATCGATTAAAAAATATATTGCCTGATATCAATGGCTACCTGATTTACAAAATCAGCATTTATAATCCTTTGATACTTTCATTTGGTAGATTGAGGTGAGCATATGGCTGAAAAGCCTCTACTAACCTGACCTACTAAGCACCAGAGTTTTTTATCAGCCCTTTGCTGAATACTCTGAATTTCTGGGCAGTTTAGAGGTCTTTAAGCCATTTCCTATAGCAGTGGTGGCAAACCTTTTACTCATTGAGTGCCAAACAGGTATGTTCTTTGCATGCTTTGTGCATGCATGTGCCATCTGCGCTAATGTGCAGCTCCTCCCCCATGTGCTGCATATGAAACCACACCATCTGCGCACGCGCACGTCTTTTGCATGGCTCTCCATGCGCTGCATGTGCAGTTGCACCATCTGCACAGGTGTGCAGGTTTTGCATGGTTCCCCATGCGCTGCATGTACAATTGCACCATCTGCGCATGTATGTGGTTTTTGTGCGCACAATGCATGTGCGCGAACGCCATCTCTGCATGCGTGCGCTGCACACAAGTACTCTTGCAAACATGCAGTAGTAGTAGTCTACAATACTGCATTATAACCACTGCGCCACCATAGTTCCTATATAAGGAAGATTGATTGACTGACTGATTGATTGATTGATTGATTGATTGATTTTGTCAAGTACATATTAGATAATATATACTCTATAGGTATAAGCATGAATTGAATACATAAAATGAATTAAAGGGAACATTAGGACAGGAATGGTAGGCACGCTGGTGCTCTTATGCACCAAGAGTTAGTGAAAGAAGATTTAGAAAAACATCTATAGGAAAGGATCAGACTGGTTGGAAGCCCCAAGTGGCTGGAAGCAAGTAACACAACAGCTTCTAAATGGAAACAAAAACAGAAACCAATTCCAGCAAAAGACTTGATCTTGCCTGAGCTCTATTTTGTTTTCTGTAACAAAGCAAGCAGTGAAAATGGCTTTACTGTTTCAATAGGAGAAAAGGAGACAACCAGTGTGGTGTGCAGAAGAAAATGTCCTTGGAGTTAAAAGCACTTTGCAGATTGCTAAGTGTTACTTTAAGAGCCTGAAGAATAATGTTGAAGAAGAAGGAAGTGGCAAGAAGAAATGAACTCTGTGTAAATGATTAACCTATTTACGCATTAATATAATCCTGTTTACTAAAGAACCTGAAGAAGATCATTGTGTGTGGGAGTAAATGTGAGCCTTGTTTACATACACTGCCACAAAGATCATCATCTGTGTGTAAATAACTTCAGCTACCACTGATCAAGCCTGGTACCCTCATTTAATATAATATGCACATGGGTGCACTCATATACGTGCCTCTGAATGAGGAGAAGGTTAAAATTTATAAATTGGGCTAAAGAAAACAAGCTGTATTGTTGTCTACTATTAACAAAATCTGTCAAGATAGCAAGTAAAGGAAAAGAGATCTCCATAAAGCTACAAAACTCATCAAGATACGCAACAAACCAGTTGCAATGTAATAATGATAGCATTCCCCTTCGTGGATTATTGCCTTGTCATGGCGAAGGGGCTTGCGTAGATCAATGAAGCTATGAGCTATGCCATGCAGGGACACCCAAGATGGACAGGTCATAGCAGAGAGTTCTGATAAAACGTGGTCCACTGGAGAAGGAAATGGCAACCCACTCGAGTATCTTTGCCATGAAAACTCCATGGACAGTACCAAAAGATAAAAAAAAGTATGACACCGGAAGATGAGCCCCTCAGGTCGGAAGGTGTCCAATATGCTACTGGGGAAGAGCAGAGGGATAGTATTGGAAGCGCCAGAAAGAGTGAAATGACTGGGCCAAAGCCGAAAGGACGCTCAGCTGTGGATGCATCTGGTGGTGAAAGGAAAGTCCAATACTGTAAAAAAAAATTTCTCCATAGGAACCTATAATGTAAAATCCATGAATCAAGGCAAGCTGGACGTGGTCAAAAAAGAGATGACAAGACTGAACATCGATATCTTAGGAATCAGTGACAGGAATGGGTGAATTTAATTCAGATGACCCTCAGGTATACTACTGCGGGCAAGAATCCCTCAGAAGAAATGGAGTAGTCTTCATAATCAATAAAAGAGTAGGAAAAGCAATACTGGGATACACTCACAAAAATGACAGAATGATCTCAGTTCGAATCCAAGGCAAACCATTCAGTATCACAGTAATCCAAATCTATGCCCCAACCACTGGTACTAAAGAGGATAAAATTGACTGGTTCTATGTAGCCCTACAGCACCTTATAGAATTAACATCCAAAAATGATGTCCTTATCATCAGGGGGGGATTGGAATGCTAAAGTAGGAAAAGCCAAAAGATAACCGGAATGACAGGCAATTTTGGCCTTGGAATACAAAATGAAGCAGGGCACAGGCTGATAGAATTCTGTCAAGATAATACAATGGTCATAGCAAACACTCTTTTACAACAACCTAAGAGACAACTCTACACATAGACATCACTAAACGGTCAACACAGAAATCAGATTGACTATGTGCTCTGCAGCCAAAGATGGAGAAGCTCTACACAGTCAGTAAAAACAAGACTAGGAGCTGACTGTGGCTCAGATCATGAGCTCCTTGTAGCAAAATTTAGGATTAAATTGAAGAAAGTAGGGAAAAGCACTAGGCCACTCAGGTATGAACTAAAACATATCCCTGATGAATATACAGAAGAAGTGACAAATAGATTTGAGGACTTAGATCTGATAGACACGAGTGCCTTAAAAACTATGGATGGAGGTTTGCAACATTGTACCAGAGGTAGCAACTAAAACCATCCCCAAAAAAACAGAAATGCAAGAAAGCAAAATGGCTGTCTGAGGATAAGGCCCTCTCATTCAAAACACTTACACCATGCATCGACACTGGTATTTCCAAAACAAGAGCCTGCTCTCATTGCTTAGAGGAAGAATCTGGTCTTTACAACCTTCAAAAGATCTGCAAGGTTGGGGTTATCCATATCTATTGGGGAAGGTTGCTCCATAGGGCAAATACCATGACACAAAAAAGCCAGCATCATATTAGGTGATATTGTTTCATTGAGGGGACCTGGAGCATGCCTATGCTGCCAGATTTGGTGGAATGGGTAGAAACCATTGGGTATATGCAGTCCCATATGTAATATGGCTCCAGGCCATGCAAGCTTTAAAGGTGACAATCAGGAACCTTTAAATTGCACCTGGAAGTCTACTGAGCTGTCAGTGTAGCTCACTGGAAGTCAATGTAGCTCACTTACACCATAATAGTATTATGTGAACATATCATGATGTATCCCATACTGCACAACCCATCACATTCTAAACCAGCTGAAATTTCTGAAGCATTTCAAGGGCAGCCCACATAGAACACATTGCAACAGTCCATTTGGAAACTGTGGAGAACTTCAAGGGAATAATATGTCCATGACAAGAGACAGATAACCATTTTTCCCAAACACCAAATTACTACTATCACAAAATTAAAAAGTCGAGCCAATGTATAATTCCCACTGTCAGTTGGGCCAGCAATAAGATGGAGAAGTCCTTGGTTTCCATAATGTCCATAATGCCTGAGCCACTGTATCAAGGGAGAGCAGAAATCTTCCAGCATGATAAGCTAGGGATTCCACCACCATGGCCACAGAGCAAGTAGTTTAGTCAGGAATGCTGCTGTTTAACAGGGAGAATCGTACACAAACATCAGTACCAACCGATCTTTACATTGAAACTTCATAAATATGATGTTATCACCTGATGGGGCCATGACATCCACCTATCAGTGGGACACTTTTTTTTTTTAATTTACATTTATATCCCGCCCTTCTCCGAAGACTCAGGGCGGCTTACACTGTGTTAAGCAATAGTCTTCATCCATTTGTATATTATATACAAAGTCAACTTTATTGCCCCCAACAATCTGGGTCCTCATTTTACCTACCTTATAAAGGATGGAAGGCTGAGTCAACCTTGGGCCTGGTGGGACTTGAACCTGCAGTAATTCCAGGCAGCTGTGTTTAATAACAGGCTATCTTACAGCCTGAGCCACACTGCCCCAGGAGGCATCCAGAGTCTTTTGGATAATGACTGCACTCCCACCTCTATTCTAGAGTCTCTGCTGATGCCACATCTGAACCTCAGCCAAGTATATTTTAGAGAAAAGAGCAACACCTTTTCATCCCAACCAACTAAGTCTCAGTGATGCATGCCAACTTAGCCTGCTCATCCATAGTTATATCACGCATGAAAGAACCCTTATTATAGATTGACCTGGCAGTCAGTAATAACAGAGCAAAACTCTCATATATTGCTTTACCCCTCTCCAACTTTTCCCCATTCTCTCCCCCTCCCCCAAGGAGAGAATGGCACTGATTCCTTTCTAATATCTTTTCCCCAAACCTATCTAACACCAAAATTTCCAATCCCACCAATCCAAACAGAGATCTTCTACAAATCTTCCTCATCAAAGCCATGACCCATAAAATGATTCATAAATTTGAATATTCTTCCTATATATTGAATTATTTCATTTGGGTCAGGGTTGGGCAAGAGCTAAATACGCCATTTACCCTTAATCAGTTTATTTTCATCTATATATCTAATAAAACAATTACAGAACATTTCATTGAATATAGAGCATTTTCATGAGAAATAATCTATCAATTAAATTTAACCCATATTTTAAAAGGGAAAGAAAGTTTTACATAATTATTAAAAACCAGCTTTTATTTTTCAGACAGCCGTTCTAATTTCTCTAGCCACATTTATATTAAATTTTTATTTGCTCTTTCTCACAAGAAGTATAAAACATTCTAACTTTGCTCCTAGCTTGTCCAGGTAGAGCAGGAACAAATTCTGACAGCAATCTAAATTAGGATACGTGAGCTAGAGAGATTGCTCATAGCAAGCCAGGGTTCTGTCAGGCTGTGCTCCAGGCTTTCCCTTCCATTTTGCTTGAGCAAACCAATTGCCAGCTTGTCTGGTTAGAGCAGGAGGAAGATCTGACAGCACTCCGGCTTTGTACATGCAAGACATAAGGCTTGCATATGCAGAGTTAGAGGCTTGTTCAGAACTTGATCCAGAGTGAGCTTGGATGAGCCGGTTTCTGGCTTGTCCAAGCAAAGTGGAGGGAATTCTGACAGAAATGGGTTCTCAAGTTATTTGGCAAGTGTACACAGATCTGGAGCCCTGCAAGACAATGCTCTGGGCTTTGATCTCTGCTTTGATTGGACAAGCTGACAGATGGCTTGTCAAGAATGAACAGGAGCAAGTTCTGATAAGGTTTCTGCTTTGTGGGTGCACACAACCCTCTCCCAACTGCAACTCCCTTCAAATTTGCTAACAATCCCCATACGCTCATGACCTATGCTTCAGAATCTCGGTCTTAAAAGTAGATGTTGAAAGTGTGGCAGATTCATCTGACAGCAGGTAGAAAACATTTAAAGCTTTAAAACTTCAGCTAATTCTGTGGAATGTGTCCAACATCCAAGCAGCCTCTTGGCCAAGCTCCACTATGAGTCTTATTTATTTATTTATTTATTTAGTCTCTCCCCCACCCCCAATTACCATTGCTGCTTGGTGGTTATATTACAATACAGCAGTAAAGTACAAATACTATATTTGCGCTTAGATATATCCCATAGCACGGTAGCATTTGGTTCTCACTGCTGCCCTCTTATTACTATTGACTACCTTAGTACACACTGGCATGGGCTTCCCAAGATATCCCAAATTCAGACATTTTGGGGTGAAGTCTATAATAAAATATTTCCTGCAATAATTCAAGCTGCTGACAGCAGTTGGTGGAGTAGTGTAAAATACCTGAGGGAGTACTTGCAGAAAGACATATCTAAGGAACAGCTTTGCAACAGACACTCCTGGATCAGACATTGGCAGTAAAAAGGGATCTGTTGAATGAATCACTTCCTTTCTAATCCCAAAGGTGCTTTTTCAAGAGGCAACTGGACTAGCTGATTTTTCTTTGACGACATTTCTCTTCTCATCCAAGAAGCTTCTTCAGCTCTGACCGGATGGTGGGGAATGGGAGGATTTATACTCCTTGCAGACAGCTGGTCATTTGCATTCTTTTAGAGTCATTGAGGCCACCTGGAGGTTTATCTGTGTCATCAAGGTAACCTGAGCAGTGCAAATGGGTATGGAGCCTTCATGGAACTGTTGAAACTGTTGCCTCAATGACTCTCTAAAAGAATGCAAATGACCAATGCGAGGAGTATAAATCCTCTCATTCAACACCATCCAGCCAAAACTGAACAAGCTTCTTGGATGAGAAGTAAAATGCTTTCAAAGAAAAAGCAAGAAAAAGCAACCAGTTGCCTCTTGAAAAAGCAACCAGTTGCCTCTTGAAAAAGCACCTTTGGGACAACCATGACCTGGATGACTGAGAATCTCCATAGACTTCTTTTCTAATATATTTTCTACTTTGAGAAGACAAGTTATATACCAGTGATGGCTAACCTTTTTCTCATTGTGTGCCAAAAGTGTGTGTGTGTGTGCCGGCACCCATAAGCAATGCGCCCCCCACTCATGCACACACAACCCCACATGCTTCCCCCTCCCCCACACATGCACACATGACCTCCAACGCTCCCCCCACCCCCATGCATGCGCACATGATCCCTGCCCCCCATTTTTGGCCTAGCAAGCCTCCCTGCAGCCTCCTGAGCCCAAAACAGGCCGTGGGGGCCTTGCACCCTCCACGCTCCCCTGTCCCTCACGCATGTGTGCACGACTTCCGCCCTCCGCACATAAACATGCAACCACCCCTGTGCATGTGTGCACATCTCCTGCATGCATCCCACCCCCCACGCATCCCAAAAATCAGCTGGCCGGCAGGAGGCGCGCACACACATGCACGGTGGAGCTGAGCTGGGCAACAGCTCATGTGCCCACAGAGAGGGCTCTGCGTGTCAACTGTGGCACGTGTGCCATAGGTTTGCCATCATGTATTTGTACAATACAAAAAAATGGTGTAACAATATTAATGTAGTAAGTTGCAATGACATAGCCCACAGGGTGCTACAACCGTTATGAACACATGTTGGTTGCCAAGCACTAGAATTTTGGTCATGTGACTATGGGGATGTTGCAATGTTTGTGTCAGGACCTGTCATAAGTCACTTTTTTCGGCCCTGTTGTAACTTTGAATGGTTGCTAAAAATGGTCATAAACTGACTACTACCTGCTGTATACCTCCAATCCAAAGACTGGGCAACAGCCTACCATTGTTTTCTAAGAAAGTTTAGGAAAGGATTCTGAGGCCTAGAGGCATTCCAGGTAAGAAAAATTGTACCTTCTCCTGGAATGGAAAACTTGCCAGACGATCACCCCTACACTGATGACCCTGTATATAGATTATTACAGTATGATTGATATATATATATAAAATACTTGGGCACCACCTGGAAATTTCAGGTGGTCCCCAATATACTGGCCCAGACATTAATGATAATACTTCTGACTCATAAACTATGCTTGTTGCTAGTTAGCTTATTGTGCAATTTAAAGTATTGGATATGAGGTAAAGATATTTAAGGTATTGGTCTTTCATGTGAGATAGCACCAGCCCCCTGAGGAAGCATCTGTCTCCAGTACTTTTTGCCCATCTGATTTGATCAGACTGAGCTGACATGCTCCAGGTCGTATCAATCAACAATAACATCAGGTGACAGCTCCAGAGATGTGTATGCTTGCTCCTTATCCTCCTTCAAAACGGTATCACATGGCATTTACCCCAGGCCTTCAGTTATGGTGGGAGGATAAGTTGCTCATATGATTTTCTCTACTGAATTGAACAGGGTGCCTCTTCCAGAGATCTTTTATTTCTTTTCTGTTTCATTTATGGTTCTGGAATTACAAACTAACAATCAGTTTTGGCTTGCAATATGTAAGCTTCCACTTTTTAAAAAAATAATAATTCTTTGGTGCTTAGTGTATTTTGGGACCCCCACAAATACAGCTTTAATAAGGATTTTGGAGGGATCAAGAAACAAGTCCTTGCTCAATGCAGGGACTGCAATATAGATGCAGCCACCATCCCTGAAAGATGATAGCTCAGTCAGTCTTTAAGCCAGGGATTTCACAGCCTTTGAAATAAATTATTCCACTGTAAAACATGTTTTTACCTGTAGTACTGGAGAGAGATGGTTCCTCAAAGAACTGGTGTTATCTTACATGAAACACTTTATACATGATATCCAATATCTTGAATTGTACAAGAAACTAACTGGTAACAGCATAGTTCGTGAATGCTCTATTTCAATTCACATTGTTGTATGTGTACCTATTAACTGATCTTGAATGCTTCATATCATTGTTACTGAATTTTCAAATTTATGAATGTTGATTAGAATCCAGACTAGTTCTAAAAGTTTGGAAGAATTAAAATGTCAGTCATGGAGTTTTGTCTGTAATAGTAACATGTGTACATGCTGTACAATCAGGCCAGAAATGCACTAACAAGGGAGATAAGAGCAGCAAAAAGAAGCTACTCTGAAAAGCTAAAGAATCAATTTTCAGCAAATGAACCAGCAAACATGTGGAAAACTCTTAAAAATATCACCGGCTATGGCAAACCTCCTTCCCAGGCTGAAGGTAATCAACAACTGGCAGATGACCTGAATGAGTTTTACTGCAGGTTTGAAAGGAAATTACAGCCACCTATCTCCACAACCCCCATCTCAGACACACCAACAACAGCCAAGCCTCCTACAATTGACCCCATTTCATTGGGTTCACAACCCCTAGTGATCACAGAAAAGGAAGTGCAGGACCTATTTCACAGACAAAAGCCAGGAAAAGCTCCAGGCCCAGACAAGATAACTCCTTCTTGCTTAAAAGTCTGTGCTGACCAATTGGCCCCCATCTTCACCCATATTTTCAATAAATCACTAGAGATGTGCTATGTTCCTTCTTGCTTCAAACGCCTACCATCATCCCAGTGCCAAGAAGCCCACCATCAAGGAACTGAATGACTACAGACCAGTTGCTCTAACATCTGTAGTCATGAAAACCTTTGAAAGGCTAGTGCTTTCCTACCTGAAAACCATCACGAATCCGCTCTTAGACCCCTTGCAATTTGCATACCGAGCAAATAGATCAACAGATGATGCTGTTAATATGGCTCTGCACTACATCCTACAACATCTTGAGTCTCCAAAGACCTATGCAAGGGTCCTTTTGTAGACTTTAGTTCAGCATTCAATACCATCATTCCAGACATTCTTCTAACTAAGCTAAACCAGCTACAGGTACCGGAACAGACTTGTAAGTGGATCACAAGCTTCCTAACAAACAGGAAGCAGCAGGTGAAGCTAAGCAAGATCACATCAAATACCTGTACAATTAGCACAGGGCCCCCAAGGCTGTGTGCTCTCCCACTTCTCTTCTCTCTGTATACCAATGACTGCATCTCCAATGATCCATTTGTTAAGCTACTGAAGTTCGCAGATGACACAACAGTGATTGGTCTCATTCGAGACAATGACGAATCCGCATATAGACGAGAGGTCGAACGACTAGCCTTGTGGTGCAACCAAAACAATCTGGAACTGAACACACTCAAAACCGTAGAAATGGTGGTAGACTTTAGGAAAACCCTTCCATACTTCCACCTCTCACAATACTTGACAACACAGTATCAACAGTAGAAACCTTCAAATTTCTGGGTTCTATCATATCGCAAGATCTCAAATGGACAGCTAACATCAAAACATCATTAAAAAGGACAACAAAGAATGTTCTTTCTGCGCCAACTCAGTAAGCTCAAACTGCCCAAGGAGCTGCTGATCCAATTCTACAGAGGAATTATTGAGTCTGTCATTTGCACCTCTATAACTGTCTGGTTCGGTTCTGCAACCCAACAAGAAAAACACAGACTTCAGAGGATAATTAGAACTGCAGAAAAATAATTGCTACCAACTTGCCTTCCATTGAGGACCTGTATACTGCACGAATCAAGAAGAGGGCCGTGAAAATATTTGCAGATCCCTCGCATCCTGGACATAAACTGTTTCAACTCCTACCCTCAAAACGACGCTATAGAGCACTGCACACCAGAACAACTAGACACAAGAACAGTTTTTTCCCGAAGGCCATCACTCTGCTAAACAAATAATTCCCTCAACACTGTCAGACTATTTACTGAATCTGCACTACTATTAATCGTTTCATAGTTCCCATCACCAATCTCTTTCCACTTATGACTGTATGACTATAACTTGTTGCTGGCAATCCTTATGATTTATATTGATATATTGATCATCAATTGTGTTGTAAATGTTGTACCTTGATGAAGGTATCTTTTCTTTTATGTACACTGAGAGCATATGCACCAAGACAAATTCCTTGTGTGTCCAATCACACTTGGCCAATAAAATTCTATTCTATTCTATTCTATGTGTGTGGGAAGGCCTAATCCACATTAGGTGAACTTCAGTCAGTGCTTGGATCAATTGTTTCCCATATGGCTTAGAGAAGATAGTTCATCTCCTTTGTTGTCTTTTCCAACTATTGCTACTAGTGTAGCAGTATCTTCAACAGGTAACAAAAATGTATTTTATTCAGAAGAATAATAGGCACCCGGCCTTATATTATCAAACAATCAGAACAGCTTAATAACTGAATTATATAAACAAGGAAACAAAATACAATAGCTTAGACAGAACCCATGTTACTCTGTAATTGATTAACTCTCTATACCTCTTAGCTAGCTTGTCGCAGCAAAATTGTTGAAATCTACAATGATAGCAACTTACAGCTACAGGAAATCCTTGCCTTACGACTGTAATTGAGCCCATAATTATGGTCATAAGTTATTGTGATCATTGCATCATTGAGGCATCAGGTGACTGGATTCAGAGGTGCAATCATTTTTATGATGGTCATTAGGTGAATGCAGCTGTCATTGAGCAAATCCATTTTACCCAGTTGGTGTTTTTTTCTGGAAGCTGGAAGAAAATGCCTGAAAATAGCAAACAACCCACACGGATCACAATCACATGCCAGTGTGAACCCTGCAAATGGCCTTAAAAGTGAACCAATTACCAAGCACCCAAAATGTGATCACTTGACCGCAGGGATGCGTGCAGCCCTCATAACTCCAAAATGGGTTATAAGAAGCTCTGGAAAGGTTTGCCATAACTTTGAATAGCCATTAAGCAACCAGTCATAAATTGAGGACTATCTGCATGAACTGCTCAGGAAAGGCATGCCTGGTGTCTGTTATGGTTGTTTCAATGTTCTCTGAACACATTATTATTATGCTTGGTTGCATAGTCAGCCAGATATTTAGACTGGATTTGGGAGTGGGATAGTCAGTTGTTGTTGTTTGTTGTCTTTGTATCATCTAAGACAGGGGTCCCCAACCTTTCGGACCTCAGGGACCACTAACTTCATAATTTTAAATCTCGCAGACTACTAATATGATCCGTCTAATGACCTAAGTGGGCGTGGCTAGGTGGTCATGTGACTGGGTGGGTGGGACCAACTCAATGCCACTCACATCAAGGGGCACCTTGCCAGCCGCTCCTTGCCCCTCCCCTGCCAGCCACTCCTCGCCTCCCCGCCTGGGCTCCTTAAGGCCCCAAGAGAAAACAGTTGTTGGAGCTAAGCAGCCACCACGAGAAAGAGTTTGCAAAACAGCTGGCTCACTTCAAATTGGATCTGACTGAGAAGGAGGCTCAGCAGAAGCACCTCACTGATGACTACAAGCATAGGCTTTCCAAGCAGAGAGAAGACCTGCAGGAGTGCAAGGCGAGGTACAGGCATCTGGAGGGTCAGCAGGCTGAGATGGTCAGCCAGTTCCAGGCCATGATGCCGTCCCACTGGAACAAGGCCCTCCGACTCTTCGCCACCAGTGGCACTTCCCTCCAGCCTTCACCCAAAGCCCTGCACCAGGAGGTTGAAGCAGACCACAAGTCAGAATTTCTGCCCCCCTTCAACCCACACAAAAAGATCCCAAAGGGGGAGACTCTCTGCAGCAACACAAACGTTCATTGCATGTATCTGTCCCAGGGGCTGTAGTTTGAGGACCCCTGATTTAGTGCAATATAAAAACTGCAAATAATTTTTCTGTGTACCAACAAAATTTTCTTGCGGACCACCAGTGGTCCATGGTTGGTGACCGCTGATCTAAGATGTAAGGTGCATCCAAGTAAAGCTACCTTTGGCAATTTAGCTGATGATTTTGTCAATGCCAATAGCATTTAAGTGGTGTTCCAATATGCCTATTACTACTGGTATAGTATCTTTGTTTTCTTTTGCAATTGTTCTTTTACTTCTATTTTCAGGTCTTTGTATTTTGCAATTTTCTCCTCTTCTTTTTCTTCCCTCCTGCTCTCTCCAGGTACTGCAATGTCCCCAATACAGACTTTTATTTTTTGTCTTTCTTATCAACAAATGTTAAGTCTGGTATATTGTGTGGCAGATGCTTGTCTGTTTGAATGTTCAAGTCCCAAAGCATTTCAGCTTCTTTATTTCTTATTTGTCTATTTTATGATCCCACCCATTCTTGCTGTATTTCTTGCAGATATTCCAATGTACCATTGTTGCTATTTTGTCATGCCCTTATTTATAACCTGTGCAACCTTTTGCAGCAACTAAATAGCTTTATTATTTCTTACATATATAAGTAACTCAAGACAGTGAACATACCTAATACTCCTGCCTATTTTCCCAACAGCAATCCTGTAAGGTAAATTGGAATGGAGAGAGTGACTGGTCCAGAGTTACCCAATCAGTTTTCATATCTAAGGGAGGTCAAGAACTTATAGGCTCCTCATTCTAGGCCAGCATCTTAACCTACTCATCACCTATTGTATTTATATTCTTGGTCATAAGAATGGAGAGTCGCTCATTATGTGACTCTCTATCTTTGTGATCTATCTTTTCTTACATTATGCAACTGATCTTGAGCAATCCCTACCACCATCACCAGTTTTTCTTTCTATCTTTGCCTTAATTCCACAGCTATACAAATAGATCTCAACTTATGACTCTACCCCATACAATCTAACCCAAAATTTCTGTTCCTAAGTAAGAGAGATGTTAAGTGAGTTTTGACCCATTTTATGATCTTTCTTTCCACATTTGTTAAGTATATCATAGCAGTTGTTTGGCAAGATGGTTGTTAAGTGAATCTTGCTTCCCCATTGACTTTGCTTGTCAGAAGGTCACAAAACGTGATCACACGACCCTGAGAAACTGCAACCATTATAAATGGTTGCCAGATACCAAGCCTCTGAATTTTGATCATGTGGCCGTGGAGATGCTGCAACAGACATAATTGTGAAAAATGGTCATGTCACTTTTTTCAGTGCTGTTGTAGCTTTGAATAACGAACTGTTGTAAGTTGAGGACTACCTGTATATGGGAACCTGTCATTAACACAAGAGTTCAGCAAAGAAATTTGCAAACCGAAAGATCAACTTAAAATATAGTATTATGTGCACCATAGCTAATTTAGCATCTCTCCATGTGTACAATACAGATTGTTTTTCCTATCTGAAGGATGGGAAAGAATGCTTCCTTGCAGAGGAAGAGGATTGTTATTTTCACTGTGTTATAGCTGTGGAAGTCACTACACAACCATTTTTTCCCCTGTGTCATTTAGAAGAAATATCCTTTGATGTTGAGTCAGTCCCCTCCCCCAAGAGATATACTGAAGGGAAATAGAGGCTCTTCATAGTTCCCATAACTCCAAAATTACATCAGCTAACCTATGTGTAATGTGATCCATGCACTCAGCACTTTTTGTCAGGAAAAAAGAATAAATATTTCCAGCAAATGCTCTTAACAGGGGTTTGTTTGCCAAGTGATGTTACCTCCTGACTTGCTTACCAGAAAACATCTTTGTTATATAAGTCGGAAAGCCCTGAATATTAGTTTGCAATATTTCACCCATATGAAGATCAGTTTGTCTGCACGTGTTTTTCCTCTAGGCAGGTGGGAATGGAAAATGGCTATTCACTGCAAGCACATTACATGAATTGTCTTATAATTTGCTAAAAAAAGGCTGCGGTTTTTCCTGTTGTTCCTCTCTTATTTACAGTACAGATTTTTACAAAGAGGTTTGTTTACCTTCTCCAGCACAATGAAAGAGGTGGAAATGTGGGAGGTACACTTCTTGAGTTACCCCCAAAATAATTAACAATTGTTCATAATTAGCTTGAAATAGGACTAGGGCTCTTTACCGTTCAGAAAATTCTTCAGCCTGGTCCACAATTGAATGTGAAATCAGTAAATGTAACTGAAATATGTATAGGTATGAAAGTTTTTTCACTACCAATGCTCATGCTGTATATGTGCATATGTTTAAGAATTTCATGAGCACAGTATTGTTTCTAATTGCATGATAACTTTCCTATTTTCCTCAGAAAGCTCAAACTGCCCAAAGAACTGCTGATACAATTCTACAGAGGAATTATTGAGTCTATCATCTGTACCTCTATAACTGTCTGGTTTGGTTCTGCAACCCAACAAGACATACACAGACTTCAGAGGATAATTAGAACTGCTGAAAAAACAATTACTACCAACCTGCCTTCCATTGAGGACCTGTATACTGCATGAGTCAAAAAGAGGGCTGTGGAAATATTTACAGATCCCTCGCATTCTGGACATAAACTGTTTCAATTCCTACCCTCAAAATGACACTACAGAGCACTGCACACCAGAACAACTAGACACAAAAACAGTTTCTTCCTGAACGCCATCACTCTGCTAAACAAATAATTCCCTCAACACTGTCAAACTATTCACTAAAGCTGCATTACTATTAATCTTCTCATCATTTGGATCACCCATCTCTTCCCACTTATGACTGCATGACTGTACCTTGTTGCTGGTATCCTTAAGATTTATATTGACTCTTTCCCTATGACTACCATTAAGTGTTGTACCTTATGATTCTTGATGAATGTATCTTTTCTTTTATATACACTGAGAGCATGTACCAAAGACAAATTCCTTGTGTGTCCAATCGCCAATAAAGAATTCTATTCTATTCTATTCTATTCTATTCTATTCTATTCTATTCTATTCTATTCTATTCTATTCTTGTAAATATATAACCAGAAAAAAATCACTGCTATTCATTGGTAGAGTACACCCTTCCCAGTAAAAATCCTGCAGAGTCCCATATATTTCTAAGAATTATTGCAATATCCACCTCAGAATAAGGCATCTTCATTCATTCCTATTTTAATTTGGTATGTCCTATTTTAGTAGCATATCATGTTTTTGATCCACTGCAAATACTAGAAATATTACTCTACAACAGGAATTTTGCTTCAGAAGGTATTGGCAAGGATATATGGTTAAGATGCCATTTAATTTTTGCAAAGCTAAAATATAAGGTTGGGATATGGTGATAATACTCCTTCTCTTAATTATTTCTGCAACAGGTTTTTGTATCACACAATGAATACTTAAGCAAAGTGCTTAGAAAGGTATTGAGATCATAAAGTGCCTTGCTTTGATATCTGCATTAGCAAATGAAAGCAATTGAGTGAACTTTGCTCAAGGGCAAAGTCAGTTTCAAGTAATTATCCCAGTCTAATCCTGGCATTTAAATTTGTTTCAGACCCAGTCTTAATTGGGAGAAAACAACTGTTTATGGCAATGACAAAAGTCAGTATCTAGTCTGTGCAGTGGGTGGGTGGCTTTGTGGGCAGAGAAAGTTAGGAAAAAAAGGCAACTTGGTATATTAAAAAATGAGACCTAGCTTCTGAATTGATGGAGCTAGTTCCCAAAAACTGAAGCATGGGTCATCAAGTAGACAATTTAAAAACATTTGGTAGATTGTGCATCTTTCACCATTAAAAGAAAAATCAGCTATAAGACAGGATTAATAGGTATGTTGCTACAAAACTATATGTGTGTATGTATGGGTGTGTGGGTGTGTGCATGGATGTATATACACAAATGCCACACACACAAACATAGTCTGGAGCGGTAGGTCTGAAGGCTTTGAAAAGGATATTCAGATTCCATAACATTTATTTTTATTTATTTTTATTTTATTTATTTATTTTGTCAATCATATATAAGATAACAGGTAAAAGTATAAACATAATTTGGATACATGAAAAGAATAAGTAAAAAGAAATATTAGGACAGGGACGGTAGGTACGCAGGTGTACTTATGCATGCCCCCTGTCTATGTAGGTATATGTCCTTTGTATACTGTATGTCTATACCTACAAAAATTAGAATCATCCAGACAATAGTGTTCCATGTGACACTATTTGGAGCTTCAAGAAGCAGGATAAAAGATGTATTGGTGGTTTTGAATTTTAGCATTGGTGAAGATTCTTGAATATAGCACTGTTAGCATGTGACACAAGCAAATGGATATCGAATAAATTAACTTAGAGTTCTCAGTCAAGGCTTAATCATATTTCAGCTACATTATGGGAAGAGAAGTCCATAATGCTGGGAAAAATGAAGAGAAGAGGATAACCAGTAGCAAGGTGGATAGATCTGATTGCAACAATAATGAATACACTATTAGAGTTAAAAGGCCAGGTTTAGGGTAGATTATGATGGAAAGAGTCTATATCATTATTAAGAGTCAATGGCAACTTGATGAAATTTAATTAAGCAATGTAATAGAAAAGGAAATCTAATTCCTAACTTATACCACATCATTCCCTGTATCTCTTCATACATCTATAGTCATGTATCTACCATGTTTCTCCAAAAAAAAAAAAAAGCCCAGGTCTTATTTTCTTTTGACCTCTGAAAAAATGGCTAGGCCTTCTTTTTGAAGGGTTCTAATTATTGACTCACTTCATGGCGGTGGCACTGACAACCCCACCCAGCAGGAGCCCGCTGCTGGCCCACTTTTTCTGTGGCTGCTTGCCGCCACTTGCACGCATTGCCCCAGCCTCTGTTTTGCCTTCAGATGACTGCTGGAAGGCATCTGCAGCTGATAACAGAGCTCTGGATTGATCCGGAGCTCTATTATCAGCTGCAGATGACTTTCAGAAAGAACACTGCAGCTGATAAAAGAGCTCCGGACCGATCTGGAGCTCTGTTATTGGCTGCAGATAACAGATGCCGGCAGGCAACTAAAGGCAAAATGAAGGCCAGGGCGATGAGTATGAGTGGTGGCAAGTGGCCACAGAAGAAAACGAGGCAGGTGTCTGGGTGGGCAAGGCCTGGTAAGTAGGGCAGCTGCACCCCCCCATCCCCACCCTAGCTTATTTTCTTTACCTGTGTGCCTCGCCCCACCCCCTGCACCCTGGGGTGGGCAGGGTCTTAATTAGGGCTAATTTTGTAGGTGGGGCTTAATTTGATTGCATGCGCTCAAAAACGTGATAGGGCTTCTTTTCAAGGTGGGTAGTCTTTTTGGAGAAACACGGCATGACATCTATTTGCAGATTAAAGGACATGAAAATCCAACAGAGGTACTTACGGGGAGAAAGATAGAAGCCATTTGCCTGACTTGTCCTTCCACTGAAGCCCCTTCCACCTTTATGTCTCTCCCTTTGTTTTTTTATTAAGAGATATAGATGTTGCAGTGGAGAAAAGAAAAAGAGAAATTAAATAAACATTTAGTCTCTGAATGCCTCTCTTAAAAACTGGGGGTGGAAGCAAGAGACGGCATTCAAATCTTTCCCCAACACAACAATCCATATAGAAAGCTTATCTTGTGCCCCTGTTTGGCCCTAAAAACTATCAGGAGCTTATAAATTCCTTCAGGTAAATGTCATTACAAGCCTTCTTCAATCAAGGAACCAGCCTTATCATTTTTTTTTCTTTTGTTCAATCATGTCTGATTCTTAAAGTATGCCTGGACAAATCCCTGCAATTTTCTTAGCAAGGTTTTTTTTTTTCTCCCCAGAAATGGTTTGCTATTACCTCTTTCCTAGAGCTGAGAGAAAGTGACTAGACCTGTGGTTCCCAACCTTTTTTTGGCCATACCTTCCCCTAAGCATCTCTAAAATCCTGATGCCCGCCCCCCCCCCACCCGTGACCTATAATTCTTACTTTACTCAAAAAGTGAACTTTACTCACACGGAGGAAGCCTAAAAGACCATTAACTTGGTTTAAACAAGGTTCAAATTGCCCCAATTAAAAATTGAATTGCCCCCCTGTGGGGCGTGGGCCCCACGTTGGGAACCACTGGACTAGATCAAGCTCATCCAGCTGGCTTTCTGCCTAAAGCAGTACTAGAACACAGTCTTCTGCTTTCTAGTCTGATGCTTTAACCACATCAACTGCCTCTCTCACCTTATCTGTATCTCAAACCAATTCAGTTGTAAGAGCTTGCATTCCCAATGTATTACTTACTATACAAAGGAGTTAGGTGTATGAGATGAATCATGCATTATCCCCATTTCCACCTAAACACATGTTGTAAATGCCTGCAAAAAATGGTGGACAGGTTTAAAAGGGATGTAGACAACTTCATAGCAGTGTTTTGCAAAAAGCCACTGGAAAACAAGAATTAAAAATTATCGTCCCTATGCTCCCACCTCTCAAAGACTTGTTGGTCATTCTGAGAAGCAGGACACTTCACTACTTTCACAGGGAGAAAGCAGATCTACTTAACTCATATTTTGCATCTGTCTTTACACAAAAGGAAAAAAAGGAATCCAACCTATCAAAAACAGCACTACAAAAAACAGATTAGAAACACAAGTTAAAATAGGGAAGAAAATGGTAAGTGAACACCTGTCTACCCTAGATGAGTTCAAATCACCAGGACCGGATGGATTACACCCCAAGGTTCTGAAGGAACTAGCAGATGTGATCTCAGAACTACTGAACTATATCTTTCAAAGATCCTGGAGCACAGGGGAGCTGCCAGAGGACTGGAAAAGAGCTGATGTAGTTCCCATCTTCAAAAAAGGAAAAAAAACAGACCCAGGAAACTACAGACCTATCAGCCTGACCTCAATACCGGGGAAGATTCTAGAAAAGATAATCAAGCAACGAATCACCAAACACCTAGAAGCAAACAAAGTAATAACCAAAAGCCAACATGGGTTTGTCAAAAACAGATCATGCCAGACTAATCTTATCGCATTCTTTGACAAAATGACAAAATTAGTAGACCAGAGGAATGCTGTCGATATAATTTACTTGGACTTCAGTAAAGCATTTGATAAAGTAGACCATAACCTACTACTAGATAAAGTAGAAAAATGTGGGTTAGACAGCACCACCACCAGATGGATTCGTAACTGGCTGACCAACCGCACTCAACGTGTAGTCCTCAATGGAACTACATCCACATGGAGGAAGTATGCAGTGGAGTACCCCAAGGCTCTGTTTTAGGCCCAGTACTCTTCAACATCTTCATCAATGACTTGGACGAGGGGATAGATGGGGAACTCATCAAATTTGCAGATGACACCAAGCTGGCAGGAATAGCCAACACTCCAGAAGATAGGCTCAAGTTACAGAAAGATCTTGACAGACTTGAACATTGGGCGCTATCTAACAAAATGAAATTCAACAGTGAAAAAAGTAAGGTTCTACATTTAGGCAAAAAAACCAAAATGCACCGGTACTGTATATGTGGTACCTTGCTCAATAGTAGTACCTGTGAGAGGGATCTTGGAGTCCTAGTGGATAACCATTTAGATATGAGCCAGCAGTGTGCAGCAGCTGCTAAAAAAGCCAACACAGTTCTGGGCTGCATAAACAGAGGGATAGAATCAAGATCACGTGAAGTGTTAGTGCCACTTTATAATGCCTTGGTAAGGCCACACTTGGAATATTGCATCCAGTTTTGGTCTCCACGATGTAAAAAAGATGTTGAGACTCTAGAAAGAGTGCAGAGAAGAGCAACAAAGATGATTAGGGGACTGGAGGCTAAAACATATGAAGAACGGTTGCAGGAACTGGGTATGTCTAGTTTAATAAAAAGAAGGACTAGGGGAGACATGATAGCTGTGTTCCAATATCTCAGGGGTTGCCACAAAGAAGAGGGAGTCGGGCTGTTCTCCAAAGCACCTGAGGGTAGAACAAGAAGCAATGGGTGGAAACTGATCAAAGAAAGAAGCAACTTAGAACTAAGGAGAAATTTCCTGACAGTTAGAACAATTAATAAGTGGAACGACTTGCCTGCAGAAGTTGTGAATGCTCCAACACTGGAAATTTTTAAGAAAATGTTGGATAACCATCTGACTGAGATGGTGTAGGGTTCCTGCCTAGGCAGGGGGTTGGACTAGAAGGCCTCCAAGGTCCCTTCCAACTCTGTTGTTATGTTATGTTATGTTATGTTATAAATGGACTGTTGGACATTCTTATGATTTTTAAACTTGTCTGGAGCTAAACCATGCCAAGGTCGCTTCAGTTTTGTCCTGAAATTGTAGAAGCGAAATTGGATACACACATTTGGTGTGTTCTAGACAGCAAGACATCATTGTGCTTTGTGGCTCACCCTTCCTGAATCATGAATACCTGTTGGCTTCCACCAAGCTTGAGCTAAACAAACCTTCTTGTGTATCGCCCAGCATTCTCTCTGAAATATATTCACCTTGATATATACCTCCTGAGATTTTGGTTTTCATGGCATTTCAGAAGCAACAGCATCCCCTAGTGTTTTGTTATTTGAGTACACATGCCATTATAGACTTGCGGGTCATAATGTTGACCAAGCAATATCTCAAGGACATGACTTAGAAAACTCTGATTGCAGGAAAAGCTTCCATATTTTTATGTGCAAGGAAATCTGAGAACCAAAAGCTTAGCACTTTTACAGTTGAGGGGGAAATTGTTTACTACTGTCAACACTTCCTTCCTTTGGAGCTTTCCACAGCAATAAGTGTTTTGAAAGTTTTAATTTAAATTAGGTTTACAAGTAGCTAGATAAAGTAGAAAAATGTGGGTTAGACAGCACCACCACCAGATGGATTCGTAACTGGCTGACCAACCGCACTCTACGTATAGTCCTCAATGGAACTACATCCACATGGAGGAAGTATGCAGTTGAGTACCCCAAGGCTCTGTTTTAGGCCCAGTACTCTTCAACATCTTCATCAATGACTTGGACGAGGGGATAGATGGGGAACTCATCAAATTTGCAGATGACACCAAGCTGGCAGGAATAGCCAACACTCCAGAAGATAGGCTCAAGTTACAGAAAGATCTTGACAGACTTGAACATTGGGCGCTATCTAACAAAATGAAATTCAACAGTGAAAAAAGTAAGGTTCTACATTTAGGCAAAAAAACCAAAATGCACCGGTACTGTATATGTGGTACCTTGCTCAATAGTAGTACCTGTGAGAGGGATCTTGGAGTCCTAGTGGATAACCATTTAGATATGAGCCAGCAGTGTGCAGCAGCTGCTAAAAAAGCCAACACAGTTCTGGGCTGCATAAACAGAGGGATAGAATCAAGATCACGTGAAGTGTTAGTGCCACTTTATAATGCCTTGGTAAGGCCACACTTGGAATATTGCATCCAGTTTTGGTCTCCACGATGTAAAAAAGATGTTGAGACTCTAGAAAGAGTGCAGAGAAGAGCAACAAAGATGATTAGGGGACTGGAGGCTAAAACATATGAAGAACGGTTGCAGGAACTGGGTATGTCTAGTTTAATAAAAAGAAGGACTAGGGGAGACATGATAGCTGTGTTCCAATATCTCAGGGGTTGCCACAAAGAAGAGGGAGTCGGGCTGTTCTCCAAAGCACCTGAGGGTAGAACAAGAAGCAATGGGTGGAAACTGATCAAAGAAAGAAGCAACTTAGAACTAAGGAGAAATTTCCTGACAGTTAGAACAATTAATAAGTGGAACGACTTGCCTGCAGAAGTTGTGAATGCTCCAACACTGGAAATTTTTAAGAAAATGTTGGATAACCATCTGACTGAGATGGTGTAGGGTTCCTGCCTAGGCAGGGGGTTGGACTAGAAGGCCTCCAAGGTCCCTTCCAACTCTGTTGTTATGTTATGTTATGTTATAAATGGACTGTTGGACATTCTTATGATTTTTAAACTTGTCTGGAGCTAAACCATGCCAAGGTCGCTTCAGTTTTGTCCTGAAATTGTAGAAGCGAAATTGGATACACACATTTGGTGTGTTCTAGACAGCAAGACATCATTGTGCTTTGTGGCTCACCCTTCCTGAATCATGAATACCTGTTGGCTTCCACCAAGCTTGAGCTAAACAAACCTTCTTGTGTATCGCCCAGCATTCTCTCTGAAATATATTCACCTTGATATATACCTCCTGAGATTTTGGTTTTCATGGCATTTCAGAAGCAACAGCATCCCCTAGTGTTTTGTTATTTGAGTACACATGCCATTATAGACTTGCGGGTCATAATGTTGACCAAGCAATATCTCAAGGACATGACTTAGAAAACTCTGATTGCAGGAAAAGCTTCCATATTTTTATGTGCAAGGAAATCTGAGAACCAAAAGCTTAGCACTTTTACAGTTGAGGGGGAAATTGTTTACTACTGTCAACACTTCCCTTCCTTTGGAGCTTTCCACAGCAATAAGTGTTTTGAAAGTTTTAATTTAAATTAGGTTTACAAGTAGCTAAATAAATAGGGAAATGAGATGCATATGCTGTATGTTAAGTGATCACAGACACACAGCTTGATGGACTGGGATTTGAACTGTAGCCATGTCCCCAAAATTAAATTCAAAAGGCTGCTATTCAGTCTCTGGTTGCAATTTACATCTGGTTGCTTAAGAGCATGACTGAACATCTTATGGTGAGAGTGACCTCTAGCGGGAATATTTAATATTTCTGTCCTTCATTTTAAATCAGAGAGCAAGGAAAAATGACTTGCAAACTAAGGAACATTTATCATCTATAACCCTGAATCTGCTAGCTAGCACCAGCAGGCTTGCTATAGGAGAATGGAATTAGGACAAAGGCATGTG
The DNA here is from genome assembly GCF_028640845.1 of Ahaetulla prasina. Taxonomy (NCBI): domain Eukaryota; kingdom Metazoa; phylum Chordata; class Lepidosauria; order Squamata; family Colubridae; genus Ahaetulla; species Ahaetulla prasina. Next base: position 32,555,358 of record NC_080543.1, on the reverse strand, counting down.
CTCAATGACCATAAAAGAAAGCAGTGACCAGCAGAGTTTAAGGCATAATTTATGTCTGGGAGAACAAGCTATTGAATGTTATTCACACTTGGGAGAATGAAACCTTCACAGCGTAAGAAAATCATTTCCAACTTGTGTTCTGACAGATGTTCTGGTTTTCTAGTAGAGATGTGATATGGGATATATTCGCAACTCATCACCTCCTGTCATGGCTGCAGAGATAATTTGGTTCTGGTATCATTTAATGGCTCTTTTATTTTATTAGTTCTGATAGCAACAATTGCATATTGCTTTAATTCAGACACCGGTAAACATACGACTGTGTTCTGGGGCAGCCATGCTTTCTTTTATCTTAAAACTTCAACCTGCAGTTCCACTAGCACACAAAGGAGCTTGGTCCAGCATTTCCAATAATTTCACATCACTTTTAAAATGGAGGGATTAAAAGCCATAGTTTTTCAATGTCACCTTGCAATGCTTTCCATAAAACCTATTGAAGCAAAATGCCCCTTCAAAGTTCTGACAGGCCTTATCTCAACATTCAGGCTGGATTTAACTATAATACTAAATCCTAATATGGACTATCAGTTTAATGAATTATACTAATTGTGGTTTAAAAAGAGTTTTAGAGTTTACTACAGCTTGTTCAATAAACCATGTTTTCTGTTCTGCAGTCTCAGGCATGAATAAATCTAAACAGAACCCCATCTTCCATGTATTAATCAGGAAGAAAGAAACAAAGATAATAAATATCATTTCTCTCCTCTATTTCTGTCCCATTTTTTTTGGAGAGAAATCAAAGAAATTTACTAGTAAGATAGGAGAATTCTCAACTTCTTCTTTACTTTATGTTTTAAAACGTTCAGCTCCACTACCCACCAGCAGTTTCCATGATAGATTTGGGAAGAATGTTTACCTACATTTTCAGAGGGGAAAAAGGAGGAATAAAATGTTTTAAAACCCTCTCTGACACCATTTACATGTATCCTGCGGTCCCCCAGAAGCTTTTGGGAAAAGGAGGGACCCTAGGAGTCCTGCCCTCCCAGAATATTTCTTCCCGGTTCTGGACTCATTCATAAGGTCCTTCTCTTAAATCCAACAAAGCCCAAATGGGATGAAAAGCGGATTACCTTTAAAGGAAATGCTACATTCACCCTTCAAAGGATGACTTCTTCGTATACACTCTAATGCAGGGGTCTCTAATCTTGGCAACTTTAAGACTTGTGGACTTCAACTCTGGGCGTTGAAGTCCACAAGTCTTAAAGTTGCCAAGGTTAGAGACCCCTGCTCTAATGGATAAAATCCATAGGAGCTTGCAGTATGGGCTTTTCCCAAAGGAGCTGTTTGCTCTGATCTCATTCAGTCAGGCTTACTTTCCTGATGGCATGGGAGCTGGGATAAAATTATTCATTCTTTTTAAGCTGCCTCATCTTAAAGCCAGTCTCTGGACCGGTGTTTGTCAACTTTAGCAACTTTAAGATATGTGGAATTAAATTCCCAGAATTCCTCAGGCTTTTAGTCCAAAAGTGTAAAAGCATCAGTTACCTTGCTTGCTTGCTTTGCAAGACTTAGCAAAGTATAACCAATCAATTGACACAGTCAATTCTGCAGTTCTAGGGGTTTCCAATAGATGTCAGATAGATGTCACCATGTTTGAACAAAAAGAACTTATTGCTTGTATCCAGAGGGGAAATCTCAATGACACCTTGTGTTTTTAAGGACACAGAAACATATCCCAATGAATCAAAGAATGCCCACTACATACAAAGAGACATGCTGAATATGGGAATTTGGTAGGAGGAAAGAGTCCATTTATCATGACTACAGAACTGTGTTAGGTAACTAAAATAAATAAATGGTTCTTGTTCACAAGCAAATTCTTAGCTGAGAGTTATTTTTTTAGTTATAAGGCTGTTTCTTTCCAGCTGTGTGAACTTACTTTTCAAACCAAATCAACAATGTAGAATGTGATTTTGGTTCTACAATCAGATCAAAAAATGTAGCAAGTCCTGAACAGAAACCCCCAACTTTTCCAGCTCCATGGACTGGCAACAGCAGCAGTGGCAGTGATGGTGGGATTCATGTGCACAATCTAATTTCTGTGCATGCACAAATGAAGTTTTGTGTACTTGCCCACCACTTGTGCAGCCTGGTTCCTAATGGGCCACAGACTGGGATCAGTCTGTGGCCCAGAGTTGGGGATCCCTACTATGGGAGTTCATATGTTACATTGTCTATCTATAACTTAACGTTAAATATGTCCAAGGCATTATCTTAATATCCAGCATTAATTTACAACAAATGAAATCAAAGAAAAAGTATAGGTGCAGTTCCAATATTAAATGATAAATTCATCTGCTGAATTGCTTCTACATGTTAGTTCCTATATGCTAATTAAAGGCATGGAGGAAACATTTAGATAATAGACAACTGGTCATAACTTTCTTTTATGCTTTCCAAAATATTTGAAAAATTCTTACCATACTATATCTTAATTCAGTCAACCTGGCTTTGGTTTCAACAAATCTATTCTTTTTCTATAATGAAAATGTTCATTGTTGTTACTTGTGCATCTTTAAAATTGTATATATTCTTGAGATGTGCAGTATTGTTGAGAGTTTACAAATCCCACTCTTTTCCTTGTGTCAATGCAGCATCTCAGAATTTTTAGTAGTAGATAAGCTGTTCTAGGGTGTAGCACATCAAGTGAAGCTTATCATGCATGGAGATAATGAGTAAATGTATGTTCTGCTTTGACAATACATATTCTTAGACCAGGGTTATCAAACTGGTGTCCTGCAGGCCAAATGCATCCCATGGCCACGCACACAACAGCTCCGCGAAGGGAAAAAATGTCATGATAGGTAACGTGATGGCAACGTGAGAAGGTGAGTTTGACACCCTTGTCCTAGACCAGGGGTCTGCAAATTTGGCGCTTTTAAGACTTGTGGATTTCAATTCCCAGAGTTCCTCAGCCAGCTTTGAAGTCCACAAGTCTTAGAAGAGCCAAGTTTGCAGACCTCTGCCCTAGACCAATGTGATCCGGGAAACCCATTGAAAAAACAATGGACTATGGGATGAAAAAAAGCAATCAAATTTCAGCTTCGGTAAGAGTTTTTTTTAATGACAATCATTTGTTTGGGGTTGCTTATATTAAACTGAAAAAGAAATTCATTCAGTGAGATTTGCCACAACTCCACAGAGAAAGCAATTACCTTGACATACAAGTAGTCCTCATTTAACAACGACTTGTTCAGCAATTATTCAAAGTTATGACAGTGTTGAACAAGAGATACTTACAACTAGTCCTCAAAGTTCCAGACATTCCAGCATCCCCGGAGTCATGTGATTACAATCTGGGTGTTTAGCAACTGGCTTTCATTTACAATGGTTGCAGTTGCCAGTCATGTGATCACCTTAAAAAAAAATCAACGGGCAAGCCAGCAGACAAAGGTCACAGATCACTCTGGGAGCTCACATTTTCTCTTGCCTGGCAGCTGCGACCCCTGGCCCTGCTCACGCTGCACTGGCTACCCATACACCCCACAAGGCAGCAGCCACTTACCTGCTTCCCAGCCTGCTTGCAAATCCCTGGGACTTTCTTAATAACCTGAAACCCTCACTTTAAGGACAGCAGTGGGGAATGTCAGGATTACCATCTTTAAACAAAGCGGTCACATTATGTCACTTTGCTACCATATGACTTGATGATGGCCATTCCAGTCCCAATTACAACTGTTATAACAGACAATCTGTATAAGCTATGGAGTAGTAGCATAGGTAAAATATATAGGCTCTCTTTTTCTGTCTGCCTGTCTCTCTCTCACACACACAGAGAGAGAGAGAGAATAATTGGCAACCTGACCAATTGTCCAACTCATTCTTAAAGAATATTTGGTACTTTTCAGGATTCTGGTTTATTCTCTGTCTCTTCAGAGACTGGGTATAGAAAGAATTGCTGGAAACTGCAGGTAAATACATCTCAGATGAACATGCAGAGAAATTTCCTAACAGAAAGTGATGCTTGTCAGTGGAATAGACAGCCTCAGGAAATGAACTCAGCTTCACCTGAGACATTTAAATCACCGTGTTATTGCATTCTGCATTTAGGTTCTATGCAGAACAAGGAATCATTTGCCACTCAGAATTTTACGACTATGCCAATTTGTGAGTTCAAAGAAAACAGGATTAAGCAACTATTTAGGTAGAACTTATCCTGTCTGGGTTGATTCCACCTGCATGTATGCCAAAGGATGTGTGATGCACATATGCACAAAGACTTTTTCACATCTATCCATAAACTCCTAAATGTGGGTTGATTTAAACCTTTGAAAAACCTTTGATAGTGACTGGCTGAGGTTGAAGATCTTTTTTAAATATAGTTCCAGGTCACAGATTAGATATACTATCTGGCCTATCAAGGCTCCTTTTACCTTGGAGAGACTGGGAACAAGAGGTCTTATCTACATTATTTCGTCTTTGATTTGCTTCCCTTTCCAAGGGAACAGAAATGCAAGGAGAGAATGCTGTTGTGCCAGCAAGGAACGCCTTCATGTTTTTCAAAAACCAGATTTAAGTGGTGCTAAATTTGGGGCTTCCAAGTGGTGATGTCCTACACTAGTGTTCAATAGAATTACCTTAAATGAACCACTGCTCTCTTTACCTTACAGCTTTTTCTTCCTATGGTTGGGATTGCTGTGTGTTATCATCAGCAACAGGTGGCTCAGTGGCTAAGACGCTGACCTTGTCGATCGAAAGGTCGGCAGTTCAGCGGTTTGAATACCTAGTGCCAAGTAATGGAGTTTCTGCCAACCTAGCAGTTCGAAAGCACATAAAAAATGCAAGTAGAAAAATAGGGACCACCTTTGGTGGGAAGGTAACAGCGTTCCGTGCGCCTTTGGGTGTTTAGTCATTCCAACCACATGACCACAGAGACGTCTTCGGACAGTGCTGGCTCTTCGGCTTTGAAATGGAGATGAGCACGGTCCCTAGAGTCGGGAACAACTAGTACATATGTGTGAGGGGAACCTTTACCTTAAAATTAGAAGTGGAGAATCAATTATCTCATCTGCAGGGACTGTAAAGAGATCAAGGGGAAAACCTTTCTCTTTCAATAACTCTGTTGAAAATCGGTGTCCACATTGTGATATTAAGCAAAAAAAAAAAACCCCAAACAATTGTGTTCTGAAAATATGGTGAAAACTTAGGAAAATGGATGGCATTTACCCAGATTCCTTATGGAAAACATATTCTACACAAATATTTCTACTCCCTGATTTTTTTTTAACAGATCATACTGTTTTAATTCCAATTACGTACTGGGAAATTCGTATGCTCTTCAGAGTTGGCACACTGGAGTGAAAATAAAGTAAATTGAAAGCTCCATGAGGTTGGTAGACTGTGATTGCCAACAAATTGTGCTTACCCAATCACAGTGCTGAAAGTATTATTTAAATTTAACAGTGGGGACATTTATTCTACCTGTTCAGAGGTTCAATTCTGCTTTATAAAAGTTCTAGGTTTTGGACCCTTTCTATTATATTCCGGTTTGCATTCAGTTTGCATTTCCTGGACAGTGGTCCCTCAGCTGTTCTTTAATGCAATTAGCAATAAGGGGCTAATTGTACATAAACATTACTTCAGTCCATTTCTTAGTTGTATATAAGCATTGCTTCAGCCCATTTTTAATCACAATTAAGTCCAAATTTAAGCTCTCAGGAAACAACAGCTAAATAGTCTCTTTTTAATGCAACTTGTATTTCCCCTTTTCTAACCCCAATTTTTTTTAAAAAAATAAATAAATCCACCACCACCCCCATCTTTTTTATGTTGTTTTTACTATACAACTTCAAATCTGGTATTTACATAACTAAGGAATACACAGATTGCAAGTGGTTCTTTTGTGTAAAGATAAATGCATATATGTCCATACAAAAGATATGAAGACACTATGGGAAAACACCCCCCTCCCCGCCACCTGATTTCCATCTTGTTTGTAATAGCTTATAGCACTGGGTACAAAATTCAACTTCCTGACAATGGTGTGTAGGTGTGCTGCATTTGAAAAAAACAGCAATATGATTATAGCTATTCAGTGCTCTAAATATCTGCTCATCTTTTTGGTGGCTTTCTATTTCTACTTGTCCTTGTGGCTGACAACAATTTTTTGGCAGCTTCCGGCAGAGTTTCTTACCCATAGTTTCCAATCTGATTGTTAATCAAAGATGGTCTAGCTGGAAGTTGGGACTTTGTGTTGCACAAAGTATGCATTTTAAAAACGATGTAGAATTATTAGAATCATGATATGTGGCCCATACAGGGCTCACATGGAGTGGGATAAAGATACAAAGTGACAAGGATCATGTAACATAGGGTTGGGAGGGTTGAGGATTTTTGTTTCGTTTGTGGTTCTTTAAAAAAAAATTCCTTAACTATTTTAGTACTTAATTACAGTGTTCTTGTTTCCCTCTCAGAATAATGGGAAGCCGCAGTGTCCATTTTCAGCAACTGTGGTCAGAGAAAGGTCTTGCAAACAAAGGCTGATATGATCCTTGTACCTTAAGCATTCTCATGTATGTGTGTGTGTGTGTGTGTGTGTGTGTGTGTGTATAGGTCTTTGGTTGTTCGGGTTTTCTCCTGTGTAAAATTGGAAGTGTCTTGGCGACGTTTCGACGAAGTCTCATTTGTCATCTTCAGGCTTCAGCTTCGTGCTTCTGGGAGCTCCCAGAAGCTGAAGCCTGAAGATGACGAATGGGATTTCGTCAAAACGTCGCCAAGACACTTCAAATTTTACACGGAGAAAACCCAAATATATATATTTGTTTTCTGAGGTTTTCGGTGTTTGTATGTAGGTCTTTGGTTATTCGGGTTTTCTCCCGTGTTAAAAGGAAGAAACAGCAGCGATCATATATTTCTCCTACAAATAGGAAGCTGTAAGCACCTAGCCTGAAGATGACGAATGAGACTTCGTCGAAACGTCGCCAAGACACTTCCAATTTTACGCGGGAGAAAACCCAAATATATATATATTTGTTTTCTGAGGTTTTCGCGGGTGTTTGTATGTAGGTCTTTGGTTATTCGGGTTTTCTCCCGTGTTAAAAGGAAGAAACAGCAGCGATCATATATTTCTCCTACAAATAGGAAGCTGTAAGCACCTAGCCTGATGATGACGAATGGGATTTCGTCAAAACGTCGCCAAGACACTTCAAATTTTACACGGGAGAAAACCCGAATAACCAAAGACATATATATATATATGTATATATATAACATAGAAAGCAAATAAATAACCGAATTCAGAGACAACCATTTCCTCTTTTATATGAATAAGTTTTATTGTTTTTTAGACAATTAGAAAGAAGAAAGAAAGAGGAGAGTGAACAGTAGAACCAGGGAAGAGCTTTCTGAGCACTAGTTGTAGGCTGCTGTAAGCAGCATCTCTTGAAAACGCCTCTTGTGTTTCCCGTTGTTAGAAAAGCAGAGAGGGAGAAACCGTGTTTATGTATTTTTTTTTCTTTTTGCACTACCTTAAAAAAAAAAGGCATTCTTCTTTATTCTAAGCTATCCCCACTCCAGCAATGCCATCACACAACTTCCAAATAATTAAAAGGAGAAACCGGCAGTGAGTAGGGGAGGATAGATACTGCTCCCTAGGAAACATGTATAAATACAGCAGCCATCTGTCTTCCTGGTGTGCTCTGAAACTGATGGAGCAAGTCCATTAGCAGGGGGTGGGGTGGGGGGAAAAGGAAAGTAAATGGGAAGGAGAGGTGTTTTTAAAAAAAACAAGCAAAAAAGGCACAGCTAAGCTTTAAACCTAATTTAACCTAGAGGGCTCTCTTGACGATGGCATCATGGCATCGTATAGATGGTTTATATATGGCCTATGCAGAGAGCTCTCCTCATGGTCTTAACACCCCTTTGGAAAGGGGGAAAAAATGAAATTAGAGTGAAGCAGAATGGAAGGTGAAAGAGCAGTTGAGATTCTCTAGGAACCTTGTTTCCAGTGCAGTTTGGAACGTGGAAGGGAGCCAGTGGAAGAAGGCTTTGATCAGAAGGATATATTTTGTCAGTGCAGAGAAGGAAATCCTGTTAGGAACTTCCAAAGGAAGTTTGTTTAAGACCAGTGTGTCAGTGATCAATGAGGCAGGTGCGGACAGCAGCACTCAGTGACGCGTCCCTGGCTGTGCCTCCTCGAGGTATTCAGAAATGTATTCCCTTCCCACCCGATCCCAAGCTCCGTATGAAGCATGGAAGACTCTCACTTGTCTTTCTTTCTTTCTTTCCGAATTCTCCGTTGTTGTTATTCAATTAAGGCTAATGAAATTATAAATCTCACCATGGGCTACTATTTAGAGCAGACCACGCTTCAAGAAAAGAGAAAGGAGGGGCAATGTAGCCACAATCCATCTTTCTGCTGCTCTTAGATTTCTTGCTTTATTCCTCCCTCTATTCCTTCCTTCCTTCCTTCCTTCCTTCCTTCCTTCCTTCCTTCCTTCCTTCCTTCCTTCCTTCCTTCCTTCCCTAATATAATAAGTCCAAAATATCCTGTAAAGGAAGGGCTAAAATGAATGCTTTGAATGTATGAATGGTCAAACTATCAACCTGACCATGCAGGCCAGCCCCACACAGCCATTTATGGGGACATGCCATGCAGATGCCAAAAGCTTTGGAAATCTAGCTCTTTTGAGAAATGCCAGCCACACACCCTAGAAAATACACAGCCAGTTCGGTTAAGCAACGGAGGCTTTAGCTTTCAACCCCACACCATGCCCTCCCCAAATCCCTCCTTTCAACAACAGCCAAACAACAGCAACGACAGCAGCAGCAGGCCAATCAGATGCCAAGCAGCCCTTCAGGGAACAAGGCCAAAACGACCAGAGTTGCCATGGAAGTGGCAAGGGATGTGAGAAGCATCCAGAAAACTAGCGCAAGGGGAAGAAAAATCCAATTTGGAGAATGGCAGGAAGCAGGAGAAGGGAGGAAGATAGAAATAAAGAACTCCTGAAAAAGAATTAAATAAAATATAACTCTCAAGTCAATTGCCCTCCCTCCCACTTCTTTTGCCTCAGCTTATTTTTTTTTCCCTCTGCTTTTTTACTCTGAGATCAGTAGTCACAGACAGAACATCACCAATTCCCCCTCAACATCATCTGTTTTGAGCCAAGCAGCAACGGGCTAACCCCAAGGCAGCTGAGCTGATCTACTGACCTCTGGACTTTATAAATTCCATAATAGAAATTTTGTATAGCAGATCTTAGAAAGCAAGTATGGTCTCCTTCCCCTGATGCCTTATATGGCCTCCTTTTGACCTTGGCACATACAGCCATAGCTGAGGAGCCCCTGAGATCATGAGGGTGGGGTAATAAAGGAGGGATCATCACATCAGTTGGGTTCAGTTGACTGGGGTAAGGGAAGAACACAGATCTTCCCCTCCATCTCAGGGAGGAAGAGGAGAGTCTCTTATTGGGCCCATCTTCACTCCCGCTTACAGTAACAAATTTGCAGAACCACAACCGTTTTTTTACACCAAAGAGCCTGCTCGGCTCTGTGCTGGTACCATTACAGGCACCGCACCTATCCTCTCCAGCGTCGCTTGGCTTACAGCATAGGACCATGTGTGTTGGGGCCGTGGCTTCCGACTCACAGATCCATTACTCCTGGCCATCTCCTGTGGAGATGGAGCTGTATTGGTTGTCACTACCAATGTCTTGGGTGGAGGGGGTGCTGGGTGACCTCCATTAGCATATATAGAACGGGCATTGGTGCTTCCAGAACGAGAGAAGGCCTGTCGTGCATCATTGTTGAGGTGAGTGAAGGAGTCTGTAGCATGGTTTGCTTTGGGGTCATTCCAATATCGGCTGTTGTAGGTATTGGAGGAGGTGAGAGTGTCATTTTCAGATGAGGAAGCATCACCGTGGAAGGCTTTTGTAGATGAAGAACATTTGGGTGGCAAATCATCCTCCCTAAGGAAAAGAAAGATATAACTACAATCCCTTCACGCCGTTTCCTCAATATCCACTCATTTCCAAGACAAACAGGAATACTTCCTCGCTTATTGACAAGCACACATGAAATAATTAACAATGAGCAGCAAAACAAAAAACAAAAAACCACCAAACGAACACCCAATCATTTCACTTTTTTGATACCAACATCTTAATTCTTGCTCAAATGTGCAAGCATGGACACCACAACTTTAACTTTTACATTCTAATTGTTTGTGCCAATATCCTGGTTTCATTCTGTCAAAGCCAATATGCAGTGACAATGGACAAAAAGGCAGAAATTAGTCATGGTTATTTCTTATGCTACTGCCATTAATTAGCATTAAAAGGTATTGTTTTCTCTTGAAGAATATATTGCTTGTTTTGACTGCCACGACTAATTAACAAACTATACTTCTCTTACCAGGAATATTGCACGTAACCCTCTTGCTAATGTGTCAGAAAAGATGATGGATGAGACTTGCACTGCACTTATGCCTACTCCATTAATAACTGGCACGGCATAGCCATACCATTACTAGTATTATAAGAATTAGGAATGAGAATCTTGTATGCTAACATCTAATTTGGATTCATTACACTCAAATGAGAAGTTACTGTAATGTCTTTCTCTTGAAACCTGGAGACATCTTGCTTGGAAGAAAGGGAAGAAATTTGGAAAGGCAGACAAAGTAATTTCCAAGGCCAAACCTTATCTCATTGGGAATCTCCTCCTCCTCTTCCTCCTTGTGTTTGTTTTTCCAATAAAAGAGTATAACAGCCACCAAGACAATGCAGGCAATAAGCACAACTGCCCCTGCTGCAGCAGCTCCGGCAATCAGACCAATATTCCGAGGATTAGCTGTGTGGGACATGGAACACATGCAAAATCTGAGTAGAAAGAACACATGAGCATGTTCAAAGAACCACAGCAGGCATCAGGAAAGACCAGCTGTATTCCTAAAAGTAACCAAAAAATCACTTACAAAAAAGAATCCATCAGTGAAAAGTTCAGTGTAAGAAATCTGGTGCAGAATGAGTATGTGCTGGATGTTGTCTTACATATTCTTGTAACTTGTGATATAACACTAGAGGTTATTAACATCTTCCCAACCTTTTGTCACACTAGAAATGTTTCCATATGCACATTTTGGAGTGGTTTCTGGCATTCATCCAAACAAAACAGCTTTTAGCGAAGTGAAATTATTCCATGCAATCTGCACATAGCCAAAACAGCTTTAAACCCACTATGAATGTCTGAAGTCCTGGGAGAAGGTGATAGGGCAAATTAATAATTATACAGAGAATCTAATGTAGGATTGCTGTGTCTGTGTGATTTTTATTTATTGCTCTTTTTCTAGAAAAGCAAACAACTTCCCAAACTTTCCAACTTTCTTCTTAAAGTGATGGAGCTCTGTCTATCCGCTGAGACAGCCTTAACTACTTTGTGTTCAACTAAGCGACTGAATGACTGAATTTTGGGGTGTCTCTATGTATTCAACTGTATTTGAATTCAGCCATGGTAATCAGCATCCTGTCTGCTGCCAATATAGAATGGAGACAAAGTGGTATATGAACATTTTCACACCAAGGCCCTCCTTGGTCTCTATTTCTATCACCCTTCTTGTTCTAACAAGTCAGATGCAATGATGCACAGTGTGAATGAGGCTGCCATAACTTTAATAGTTATTCAGTGATTACTGACAGACGTCTCTCCTTTAGTAGTGATGCATTCAACAGGGATGAAAGAATCTTTCCTCTGCTGGAAACAGCCATAACTATTGACTGTGACAATGCAAGTATTTTATTTTGTTTCCTAGAACAAAATGTGTCAGTTTCTTTAAAACATGACAGGAAAAAAAGCATTTGATTTTGAAACAATGAAATATGTAAGGAGATAAAACAGATATAGTTTTACTAAACTAAAATTTCCCCGAGTGCTTTTATCTTCCCCAAGGCCTTCCGATGTGGACTGGAGCCAAAATACAGAAACGAGAATTTACACTTTTCTATCGTGCTGCAGTTACAAATCGACATCCCAATAATATTGCCTTGGTGGTACAGTTATTATGTTTCTCTTTCTAAAATAACAGCTCTAAGATGCAATTTAGACTTGAGATGTGTGCAGAAAATAGACCTTCCTTGAAAAACTAAATCACTTACAGCTATTTGTAGGGGGGAAAAAAATTGTACAAGAAAATTCAATTATCATTCAGCCACATAATAGTTCATTTGTTCTAAATGTCTGGTGTAGTGAGAGAAAGCCTTTCTCTAATGCTGACCTTCCTGTAAGAAAGGTCAGAGATGATCAGAACCGACAAAATTAGGGATGTTAAAGAAATTTCCCACAGAATTTCTGTGAATTGGTAGAATCTACCAAAATAGGCTTTGCCTATATAGGCAGCAGCAGCAGATAGCAGAGTCCAGTAGCATGATTCATTTAGGGCAAAAAAAGGAAAAACAATATAACAGTTATAACAATAACCCCAAACAAGAACTTATATTTGGGAAGACTATGCAAAAGTGTGCATAAATATTTTTTAAAATGAACATAATTCATATTAAAAATCATACTGCAGAAATTAAGTTTATATATATATATATATAGTTTACATTTATATCCCGCCCTTCTCCGAAGACTCAGGGCAGCTTACAGTGTATAAGGCAATAGTCTCATTCTATTTGTATATTTTTTACAAAGTCAACTTATTGCCCCCCCCAACAATCTGGGTCCTCATTTTACCTACCTTATAAAGGATGGAAGGCTGAGTCAACCTTGGGCCGGGCTTGAACCTGCAGTAATTGCAGGCTACTGTGTTCTAATAACAGGCTTCTTAACAGCCTGAGCTATTCCGGCCCTATTGAGATATCTATCTATCTATCTATCTATCTATCTATCTATCTATCTATCTATCTATCTATCTCCCTCCCTCTCTCTCTCTCTCTCTCTCTCTCTTTCTCTCTCTCTCTCAAAAAGATACATATTAAGAGAAAGTTGATTTAGATATGTTACCATCGATGTGAGATATTAGTGATTTTATACAATGCCTAGGAAATCTGTAGAATTCCAAAAATGGGAAAATGGGAAATACTTAATATTTCACACATTTCCTAGCCAAAAAGCAAACCAGCAAAGTATAAGATACTGCTGCTAAAATGCCATTCTAGCCGTCCTTGTTGCGACAAGTAGGTCAATACTGGTGGGTTTCAAAAAATTTTTACTACTGGTTCTGTGGGTATGGCATGGCTTGGTGGGCATGGCTTGGTGGCATGGCAGAGGAAGGATACTGTAAAATCTCCATTCCCATCCCACTCCAGGGGAAGGTTACTGCAAAATCGCCATTTCCTCCTGATCAGCTGGGACTCGGAAGGCAGAGAATGGATGGGGGTAGGGCCAGTCAGAAGTGGTATTTACGGGTTCTCTGAACTACTCAAAATTTCCACTACCGGTTCCTGATGAAACCCACCTCTGTCTTTTTTGCTTGTTTTTTTACAGTAAGAAAATCCTTTTTTTTTTTTTTTTTTCATATATGTCTTCTCAATAAAGGGTTAGATTTAAGGTTAACCCTAATCCTAAATCTTTTCGTGACTCTAGTTTCATACTTTGCCTGAATAGTTCCTGTCCTTCTGCATAATGTCTAGATCAGGGGTGTCAAACTCAAGGCCCGCGGGCTGAATCAGCGCATTGGGTGCTTAGATTTGACAGGCGGGGCCGCCCTGGAAACCACAAAGGATCGGCCCATGATGCCTCTGTCAGCAAAAACGGAGCTTCGGAGGGCCACCTGTGGCCCTCCGGAGCTCAATTTTTGCTGGCAGAGGGTTGCAGGAAGCTATTGCACTGAAAACGAAGCTCAGGAGCCCATTTTCACTGGCACAGCACTCAGGCCACCACAGGCGCCCCTGACATGAGTGATATTGAGCTGGCCACACCCACCCTGACCACGCCCACCCCGGCTCCCCACGGTCAAACACAACCCTGATGCTGCCCTCAGTGAAAGCATATTAAAATAACAGAAATTTTATACTTTGCCTAAAATCATTGTGCATTTTATAGATTTTCTAGGCATTCTATACAATGCCAGCTTTTCACACATTGCTGGTAACATACTGTATATAAGGTTTGATGGTTTTTCTAATATAAAAAAGCAATGGAAAGGATTATTACCTGAAATATTGCAACAGCAATATAGACAAGAGTTATAAAGCTGCACAGATTCCAATATAAGACAACAAGTTCTAAATATTTTTAAAATGAACATAATTCATATTAAAAATCATACTGCAGAAATTAAGTTTATATATATATATATTTGTTTACATTTATATCCCGCCCTTCTCCGAAGACTCAGGGCAGCTTACAGTGTATAAGGCAATAGTCTCATTCTATTTGTATATTTTTTACAAAGTCAACTTATTGCCCCCCCCAACAATCTGGGTCCTCATTTTACCTACCTTATAAAGGATGGAAGGCTGAGTCAACCTTGGGCCGGGCTTGAACCTGCAGTAATTGCAGGCTACTGTGGTCTAATAACAGGCTTCTTAACCGCCTGAGCTATTCCGCCCTATTGAGATATCTATCTATCTATCTATCTATCTATCTATCTATCTATCTATCTATCTATCTATCTATCTCCTCTCTCTCTCTCTCTCTCTCTCTCTCTCTCTCTCAAAAAGATACATATTAAGAGAAAGTTGATTTAGATATGTTACCATCGATGTGAGATATTAGTGATTTTATACAATGCCTAGGAAATCTGTAGAATTCCAAAAATGGGAAAATGGGAAATACTTAATATTTCACACATTTCCTAGCCAAAAAGCAAACCAGCAAAGTATAAGATACTGCTGCTAAAATGCCATTCTAGCCGTCCTTGTTGCGACAAGTAGGTCAATACTGGTGGGTTTCAAAAAATTTTTACTACTGGTTCTGTGGGTATGGCATGGCTTGGTGGGCATGGCTTGGTGGCATGGCAGAGGAAGGATACTGTAAAATCTCCATTCCCATCCCACTCCAGGGGAAGGTTACTGCAAAATCGCCATTTCCTCCTGATCAGCTGGGACTCGGAAGGCAGAGAATGGATGGGGGTAGGGCCAGTCAGAAGTGGTATTTACGGGTTCTCTGAACTACTCAAAATTTCCACTACCGGTTCCTGATGAAACCCACCTCTGTCTTTTTTGCTTGTTTTTTTACAGTAAGAAAATCCTTTTTTTTTTTTTATTTTCATATATGTCTTCTCAATAAAGGGTTAGATTTAAGGTTAACCCTAATCCTAAATCTTTTCGTGACTCTAGTTTCATATTTTGCCTGAATAGTTCCTGTCCTTCTGCATAATGTCTAGATCAGGGGTGTCAAACTCAAGGCCCGCGGGCTGAATCAGCGCATTGGGTGCTTAGATTTGACAGGCGGGGCCGCCCTGGAAACCACAAAGGATCGGCCCATGATGCCTCTGTCAGCAAAAACGGAGCTTCGGGGGGCCACCTGTGGCCTCGAGCTCAATTTTGCTGGCGGAGGGTTGCAGGAAGCTATTGCACTGAAAACGAAGCTCAGGAGCCCATTTTCACTGGCACAGCACTCAGGCCACCACAGGCGCCCCTGACATGAGTGATATTGAGCTGGCCACACCCACCCTGACCACGCCCACCCCGGCTCCCCACGGTCAAACACAACCCTGATGCTGCCCTCAGTGAAAGCATATTAAAATAACAGAAATTTCATACTTTGCCTAAAATCATTGTGCATTTTATAGATTTTCTAGGCATTCTATACAATGCCAGCTTTTCACACATTGCTGGTAACATACTGTATATAAGGTTTGATGGTTTTTCTAATATAAAAAAGCAATGGAAAGGATTATTACCTGAAATATTGCAACAGCAATATAGACAAGAGTTATAAAGCTGCACAGATTCCAATATAAGACAACAAGTTCTAAATACTAAATCTAACTCACGTGTAATCACTTGAACTTCAAGAGAACAGGTGCTGCTTCCAATGACGTTGGATGCCATACATTGGTAACGTCCTGATGACAAAGAGCTAATATTGCGCAGAAGAAGAGTACCCTGAACTAGATCTAGACAAGAAAGACCAAAAACAAAATAAGTAAAATCTTATAAATTAAAGTGCAATTTATATAAGGGAGAAGAACCATTTTACCAGAATTTTGAAAATGCAAATCCAACAAAACCTAAGTTGTAATGTAAGGCTCTTAAAAGACAGATTACAAAATAACCTTCAGATGAAAGCATCTTCTACAAATGAGACTAGAGTTTAAGAAGCTTATAGTGGTCATTTTCTTCTGAAAGATTGTTATTATAATTTGAAAACCTAAGTCCTAAGGAATACAGTAAGAAAACTAAAAAAAAAAAAAAGCTATCACCAATCTATCACTTTAAGAAGGAAACTGAGGACAGTGTTTGAATGAATCAGATTTTCTTCTTCTTTGTTTTGTCTTGTCTTTGCATTGTTTTCTTTTGTTTTTCCTCTTCCAGAAAAGAAAACATTTCAGCCTGTGAATCAAGACTCACCAATGAATTTAAGAAAACCAATCATAGATCACATTACACAATACCTTTTCTCCATCTAATCAAGCCTGCCCAGCCAATACACTCCAACTTCCATAAAAATATTCTAAATTTTGCTAATAAAAATTAAGAGAGTTTTGCAAATCAACAAATACATGAATATTAAGTAAATTTTGGGGTGCAAAATAAACATACTTGTTGTACAGTATGAAATATTTAGTAGGAGGAAAGTGACATAGCTTTTAAAATGCTTCAGGCAATCTGTCTCTCAACCTGGGACTATAGGAAGTTTTAGATAAATGTTTCCAGGAAGATTATTTTCACTCCAGTCCTTGCTGCAACCCCCTTGATCTAATCCTGAGTTTTAAGTGCTTAGCTAAAGACACCAATCAATTTTGTAAGTACTATGAAGAAATCTTTAGAAAAAACAATGAACCTAGGTTGTAACTCTGGTTCCTGAAAAAAACATTTCGCCATCTAGGAGGTACCACTGACATATCAATAAGATTCAGATGAGCGATTTTCAATTTATAGACTACCACCATCGCCACCACTGTGACAGATATTTCCCGTGTTTTGTTGACCCAAAGTCTATGTTCACAATCAGTTCCACTATAGTAGAATAGCTATTTGTGATTTTGAGCCACTGATACTGTAATTGGAAGTAACTGTTTGCTAAGACTTTGCTAAAATATTTTTGTGGTGGTTGTTGTGGCTACAAATTGCTGAAGACACCTTCTAGCAAAAAATCAGTTTATCTTTATTTGTATTGATTTCCTGTATTTGTTTTGTATATTTTTAGAGTTTTTTCCAAGGATGCTTTCTAAGATGTGATGAAACACTGCATAATCAATGAAAAAAACTGTGGCAGGATTTTAAAAAAGCTAAAAAAAACCTAAATTCCAAGTGTGTTGTTAACCATTGCTGCCTTTATACCTAATAACCAATAGCCTGCAATCAATGCTACCAATGGTTGGCTTATCACCCAACTTCTGATCTGACTTCTGTCTATCTCTTTATATGAACATTAGCAAATTTAAAAACCTTTATCTTTCCCAAAGTATGTTTTGTTCAACATTAGAATATTACTTCTTTCCCATTGAAACAATGTTAGTTTCAGACTGACTTTTTTCTTCTTTTTTAGTAAGAAAAAGGGGTGCAGGAAACGTTGCTGATTAATCTGACAGAAGCTGACGATTTTGATCAGTCTGGAATGCACTCAACAGTGTTCCAAAAAAACAGACACACGGGTGTTAATAGTCAAATACAGAGCCTCCAAATTCATCCAAAGGGTGGGGGGGAAAGACTTTGTACAGTTATTTCGGAACAGATAGAAGGGAGCAGAAGCTCTGGGTAGAAATATATCTCAACTGAGTATTGGGTTCAATAATCAAAATTATGTTCCTGAAAACTATTTTCCTGAAGTTTCAGATCGCTCTCCTATTTTCTGGCTTTGTTTTCACTTGATTTGTTCAAAAGCTTCCTATTTACAATCTACCATTACTCTGTTTCCCCAAAAATAAGACCCTCTCTTATATTTTTTGAACCCTGAAATAAGCGCTTGGCCTTATTGCCATGCACTCAAAAGCCCGATTGGGCTTATTATCAGGGGATGTCTTATTTGGGGGGAAACAGGGTACTATTCTAAGTACAAAATCTGATAGATTTATTCTTGGCAAAACACTTTGAAAAGTCTGTTTACCATCATTACTCACTTTTTATCAGCTGATGAAATATATGCCTGTCTGTCTGTATCTAATAAGACTTTTGGAATAAAGTGACTGCTATCTGCATTTTACACTTTTTTAAAAAAAGTTTTATGTTCCAAATACTTAGATTTTTTGAGCAATCAAAAACCAAGTACTGCATCCCTGAAACAATCAAATATAAATGTATTTTTATATAAAACAATCAAATATAAATGTATGACTGTAACTTTGTTGCCTGTACCCTTACGATTTATATTGATATTGTTTCCTGATTGCTTATTTGTACCCTATGACTATCATTAAGTGTTGCACCTTAGAATTCTTGATGAAGGTATCTTTTCTTTTATGTACACTGAGAGCATATGCACCAAGACAAATTCCTTGTGTGTCCAATCACACTTGGCCAATAAAAAAATTCTATTCTATTCTATTCTATTCTATTCAAAATAACAATACAATTGGATTATTACAGTAATCTTTTATGACTTCTGTGAACATGTTTTTTTATTTAAAAAAACCTGAAACAAGTAGAATAACATGCTTCTATTCTTTGATATTTCTGTCCTGAATCCTCTATAGAGTTTTATTTTTATTTTTTAGCATTTATTCCATGTGAGGTCAGAGAGCACTGCCAAAATCTGAAATTCTTTGTGATATCACATAACCTGGTTGTTATGGGGTACATGATGTTTCACAGTCACCCTAGCTCTATGAACCTGATTGCCTGGTATTACTATTCCTTGTAAAGTATATTACAAGAAAAAATAATTAAGGATGGGACTATTATGTTTTATAGTATATTTTATGATAATATTTGACTCATTGGATTTCTGGCAAATTTGCCAAAATAGCTAGCCACCATTACTTCAAAGTAATGTGTGCTATTTTATTGCATACATAAAAATATTTAAACTAATTAGAATTCCACTAGAGGGCACCCAATGCTTTACAGGCTTGGTTGTTTTTATCACCCAAAACAGGTTTTTCCTTTCTCTTGCTTGTTACTTTTAATGAGTTTTTACATTCAGATTATCAGCATTAATTGATAATATCAGCATTAATTGACAACATTAATTTCTTTCCTCTCTTCCATAACATGCTTGGATCAGGTGTTTTGCCAAATAACTGAAGCGGAAGTTTGGGGCAAAATGCAAAACTTACGACCACATTACCACAAATAAATTAAGAAAAATTAGTCAGGCGTCCAAAAGAAACAGAAAGCAAGAAAGAAAGAAAGATAGAATGGTCACCTTGGATGGATGTTGGAGGCAACTTGGGAGCGTTATCCAGCCTTTCCCAGTTGTAAGTTGGCCGAGGGATGCCTTCCTCTGAATTACAACTCAGTGTGATATCACTACCAATATTCAAAGAACCCTGAATTCTGCAGTCAGGGGCAGATGGAGGAACTGTTACAATAGAAGATGGCATGGATTATTTACAGTAATATTTTTTTAACATTCTTGTCATCTCTACAAATATAGACAGCTTTTTTTAAAAAAATGAGAGGATACAGATGTTCAAGACTAATAAGAAAACAAAAGGCAAGGTAACCTGCTAAGACTTTTGTAACGATGGATAGTCCTTGACTTATGACCACAAATGGGACTGATATTTTAGTCGCAAGCCTCTGGGGTTGTAAGTCGAGGCACCATGTGACCTAACTCAATTTTATGACCTTTTTTTAAAAAAACTGTCATTAAAGTAAACTATATGATTGTTTATCAAACTACATAGTCAGTTTGAAGCCTTTTTATACAATGGGTGCTTTCGCCATTTTTTCCTGAAAATGGCAAAAAAAGAATAATAATTCACAAAATGCAAACATGTTGCCACAGGATGCTGCAACCACTCATAAATGTGAACCAGTTGCCAAGTGCCCAAAATGCAATCGTGTAATTCTGGGGTTGGTTCAGCAGTAGTAACTTTGAGAATATGTCTTAAGTCGCTTTTTTTCAAGTCCATCATAACTTTCAACCTGTTAATCTTTAGCAACTGACCTCATAATTGTAGGGTTAAGAATGGCTATTTTTTATTATTGTCCACACAGGGAAGGAAAACATCTTTAGCCCCTCTCAATTATCACAATAAAGATCCTATTTAAATACTTTAAAAGGTAAAGATTCCCTTCGCATATATGTGCTAGTCGTTCCCAACTCTAGAGGGCGGTGCTCATCTCCGTTTCAAAGCCAAAGAGCCAGTGCTATCCAAAGACGACTCCATGGTCACGAAGGATTAAGTGATACATAATACTAATATCTGGTAGGTGTTGCTGGGGTGTGGCTTTTTGTAACGAAGCGTGAGTGCTTATGTTTGAACTACTTCTTTCTTGCTGCAGTGTCAACAAAATTACTACTCTTTCATCTAAGACAGCTGTGAATTTAAAAGGCATTTTAAGAAAAAAAACCTCCATTTTGGTGTTTTTTTTTAAAGGAGAACAACATATTGGAAACAAATTTAATTGTCAAGGTGCACGTATTTATCTTGGCAAGGAGATAGCCGATGGGTTTATCCCTGCCTTTTCCTAACTCTTTCCCCAGTACAGATAATCGTCAACTTACGACCACAGTTGAGCCCAAAATTTCTGTTGCTAAGTGAGATCATTCTTAATTGAGTTTTGCACCATTTTACGACCTTTCTTGTCTCAGTTGTTAAAGAAATCACTGCAGTTGTTAAAGTTAGTAATACAGTCACAAAATGAACTGTTGTAACTTGAAGACTACCTGTATTTCTACTGCCATTCTTTTCTGCCTTTATTCTCCCACTTTCCAATCTCTGTTAATTTGTATTGCTCTGATTGCGAGTGGGCTTTTTGAAACAGGCAGTGATGGGTTTAACTAGCTGGCTTTACTGTACTCCTTCTTCAGCATGTCATCAACCAGCAGGTTAAACATCTGTCAAGCATGACAGCAGAAAGTAGATGTGTTCAGCAGCCAAATCAGATGAGGAGGAGGTGTGAGAGTCAGGGTCAGCATCAAGGCAACCTGAGTGCAAGGGGGAAGAGGGAATGGAGCTGTCAGAGAGACAGAGACAGAGGCGGAGCCTGGGCTGTCCGTCATCCCTCAGATGGAGAGTCAGTAGCCCCCAGGTTTGGAGGTGGCCAATGAGAAAGAAGAACAACTGGGTACAGTGCCTGATGCGTGGATGCGCAGAAGGCAGAGGAGAGGAGAGCAGTGGAAATCTTTTGGCCGATCCTTGGGACGGAAGAGCCGCCGCTGCTAGTGAAGCCCCACCCTAGCTCTGGGGATATTATTCATCTCCCTGACGGGCAGACCTGTTAGCCTGTGGTGAGAGAGAAACTTTTTGCCAGGGTTGCTGTTGCTCCTAATAAAGGAATTATTGATTTAACTACAAAGGGTTTGTTGTGTTTGGGGAGCTGGGTCAGAATAAGGTGGGCCTAAGTACAATATTCTGTTATCTCCAAATTGCTTTGCGTGCCTCCTTTCCTATACTCTACTCTGTCATAATTGTAATCAAGTATTTACATCTATCTTTGTTTACTGACTACACTCTGCCCAACAACTTAGCTAAGTCAAATGGTCACTAAGTAAGCAGAGAGAGAGAGATGTTTGAAAGGTCAATGTTGCTCTCCTCTCATTCAAAGGTCTCTCTTAGAATGTGCCATGTCTGATCCTCCCCCCACTCCATTTTTATCCCCTCACGGGACAGAAAGATTGGTTAAAGAAGCTCTCTTCCTGCTTTTTTCCTCAGGCAGCACTTCTCTAAAAAGTGCTAACTGTGTTAACAAGCTCAGTTCTGTGATCTTAATTAGTTTATTAGGACCCTCTGGCAGGCTTTAGGCACCTGAAATTTGCTGATAATTGCACATACTGGGCAGAAAATGAATTTTTATTAACAGTTATTAATCTCATATTTGTGAATGGTCCCTAACCAAGGTAGTCACTAAATGAGGAGTGGCTGTAATGAAAAAAAATATGCAGAGATTGAGTTGATAATAGCAGTTTTGGAGCAAAACCAATTTCAATTCTAACCCCTTTCCATTGTTTTACTGTTGTATTATTTCAGATATGAATGAAACTGGGAAGAATCATAGAGTTAAAGTAAATTATAGTTATCTAGCACTCTTGTGCAAAACTGATGGACCACTGAGACATGGCAGCAGTTCCTGTTCCAGAACCTTGCTTACAATTAAAATTAAAAGTAAACTTGTACATCAGTTCACCTCCATATTTTAAATCTATCATCCATTTTAGAAAGATCATACCCAAGACATTGAGCCCAATGACTCCAATATTCCGTCCTCCTCGGTCTGGTAGATTATTCACCAAACACTGGTAAGTTCCCGTATCTGAGAGCTTGGTATTGTTGATGAAGATGGAGGCACTGGTGGTTGGCATTGTTTTTGCAAACCCCACTCGCCCATGAAACTGGGCTGCACCATCAAAAATCTGACCACCCTGGTAAATAATAACCTGAAAAAGACAAGACACCATATCATGCAAACTATAGGTTAGCGTAAGAAGAAAGTATTTACTCATTATGCTTTGATTACTCAGTGGCGCAGTGGTTAGAGTGCAGTATTACAGGCTACTTCTGCTGACAATTGGCTGCCTGCAATTTGGCAGTTCAAATCCCACCAGACTCAAGGTTGACTCAGCCTTCAATCCTTCCAAGGTGCATAAAATGAGGATCCAGATTGTTGGGGGCAATATGCTGACTCTGTAAAACTGCTTAGAGAGGGCTATAAAGCACTGTGAAGAGGTATATAAGTGTTATTTCTATTATATTATCTCACCTATATGATGTGATTTAAAAGATTTCAGAGTCTAGCATAAACCAGAGTTTTTGGATCCTTGTTTTGCACACCATTTCTTCTATTTCTTGTATGGAAAAGTTTTCATGCTGATTTCTTTTACTTTATTTATGGTCAAAGATCACTTTTTTACAAAAATGCATAGAAAAGTAGGATAAAATAATCAACAAATTATATTGATATAATTGGGGAAATATAAACGTGCAATATCAAAAATTATAAAACTGCTCAATTCAACAAAATATTGTAAGTTAGTTTAAAAGGCAAATGAAACCCCTGGCAAATTGGTCAAGCGGAAAAATCCAAAGAAACCACTAGATGCCAGTGGTTTCTGTAAAAGTTTAAAATGGGATTCAAAATCACAAAATAATTTAAAGAAAAATCATTTACTATTGCACAGCAATAAGCATAAATGCATCAAATTACTGAGTTTGTATGAAGAACTAAGACAAAACTTAACACAGAAAAATAAGTATCAAAGTTCTTGTGCCCATTCGTTCTTAGACTTATTACCTATTTCTAAAGAAATAGAATTCACTTGAAAACAGATGTTCCTTCCGATTAATTCCCTTTGAAATTCCAAACTTAAATTTGCGGTGCTAAGGAATCAGTGCTTATAAGGCAAAAAAAACATTTATTTCTCCTGAAGATATTGATCATATGAGCCTATCTGACAGCAGGTGACAGTCTACATGTATGAAGAATACAGGGCCACAGTTTAAAAGTCTGCTGTTATGGAAAATGCAGGCTAACATTCTTCAAAGTTATATATGAGGAAGTTGTATAACAGCATAAGACGTTTTGTCAATTTCTTTAAAAGTTTCAATTTGATGACTGCTTTTGCATGACTCTAGAAACAGTTATCTAACTGAAGAAAAGAGCCTTCAATAAAATTTAAGGTACTATGTTCACAAGCCACCTACTATGACACGCATGAGTAGAAAACTAATAGCAATAACCTTTGCGGAAATTGATTCTGGAAAAAAAATTCTTACATTTACCTGGAATAGCAGTGTGTGTTTTGAAGAAAAAAAGGAATAATTCACAAAACAAATCTATTTGCTATTAATAATGGAAGTGCTCTAGAGCTCTTTGCTGTAGTTAACTGAAACTTGATAGGCATGGTGCTAATTTTTAAAAGAAGGTCATCCTCTGTAACCATTATAAGCACAGGCAAAGGTTACAGCAAGGCTGGGGTTTCTGCAGTAATCCTTTCTGTGACTTCACCACCTACCTAGTGATGCCACCTGCAGCCCTCCAGCTGCTTGAGGGAGCAAGTTGTGACTCCTGACCCTGGGAAAATTGCCCTCCCTTGCTGTAAAGGCTGCTCCAGCATGGCTTCAATGGAAACAAACAACAAACAGGATTTTATTTGGAACTCCTTCAGTTTCCCACCAGTAGCATGCATGATAGCACCTGCCTGAAGTTACAGACAGGAGAAAACTGGTTAGGTTTTTGTAAAAAAATAAATAAATATGGAAATAAATAAGAATTAATCATTTCCATAATTCCACATCAACTGTGAAATAAAACGGAAGGTGAATGAATCAGTAAACAAATTAAAAGTTTCAACGATAAAAAAGTAATGAAATAACTGCCTATTTTTCTAGCTTGTAATATTTTTTGCTACTTGTAATATGATGATCTGGTTACCATGTCAGAGCAGTAATAAATCACTCCATATATTTTTTTTTCCTCACAAAGAGCTCTACTATGTACCACATGGCTGAAATCATAAGACCAATGATCAGGCGCTGAGCTCCAAATATGGATTTCTGCAACGTTCTGTATTCCCTCAAATTGGAGCTTGTAGATCTGCCTTAACTCTCACTTGTTTGTTTGTTTGTTTGTTTTTTAAAAATATCCTGAAGTAGTCTGGCAAAAAATAAAGCTATGACCCCCAAGATTCAGATAAAAGTTTAAGGAAATGCAAGATTGAGAATTCCTCTTATTCATCTGATGTACGGTAGAGATAAGTTGCGTAGCCTTTTCCACAGCTGAAAAAAATCCAGTTTGATTAGGAGAAGTGTGTCATAAATAAGCCTAAACAAGAAAGAAAGGCAAAAGGGAGCTCATCCGTTTTTTCAATAGGACTTGGTACCTGTTCAGGTTGATTGGCATTGGAAAGAGGCGTGACCATCCAGATGACATTAAGGTTAGTGAGTGCAGCACTAGTGGTGAAAGTACAGGGCAGGATCGCCGTCTGACCCCGAGCAACTTCAACACTCCTGGTATTCATGAAGACCTCCAAGGGACTCACTAGACCTAAAAAAAGAGAGATCGAGATAATATATTCTATCGCTGTTTTACATTGATGTACTAATATAGTAATCAATAGGATAATCAACTTTCTGTCTTCCTGGCACACACACTAATATGTTCTTCTCTTGTACTTGCAACCACCAAGCTGCCTCCTTGCCTTAATTTCCAAGATTTTCTACTGCCATGAGGAATCCAAAGAAACAGTAGTAACATTTTTACCCCCATGCACAGTATGCAGATGGAAAGTGTAAGGAAAAACAAATGACTTTGCTCTATATATGTCTACTTACAGGCCAACCAACCAGCTGGAGGAAATAGATGAACTCTTTGCTAATCAGTTAGGTGAGATGTGGAAGAAACACAGCACTGTAGTAACGGGGGACTTTACTACCATGACATCATCTAGAAAGCAAACTCTTCAGTGAGTGGGAGACCAAACATGTTTCTTACATGCCTACCAGACAACTTTGTTATACAAAAGGTAGATGAGGGAACTAGAGCAGGGGTGAAATGCTCCTGGTTTGGACTGGATTGGCTGATACGGTAGCGATGGCGGCAGGTGGTTCGGAGAACTGGTAGCAAAAATCTCTGGACTCCCCACCCATGCCTGCCCAGTCGCCCACTTGCCGCTTCTTTTAAAAAATGCTTTTAAAAGTAAAAAAAAAAAAAAAGGCTCTGACGATCACAGCTGAGTCACACGATCGTCAGAGCCTTTTTTCACTTTTAAAAGCATTTTTTTTACAACCTGTTCACCTGAATAGGTAGTAAAAAAATGCTTTTAAAAGTTTTAAAAAAGATTGCGTGCCACACATGATCACCCCCTCCCCGCGTGCTGTTCTACTTACTCCATGCCTCCTTTTAGCCTGCACTGCACACACGCACCTTGCATTTGGAGCCAGTGAACCAGTAGTAAATCGGTTCAGTTTTCACCACTGAACTAGAGGGACAGCTATCCTTACTAACAGGGATGAAATGGCTAAGGCAGTAAAACTATAGGAACTTTGGAGGAGAGCAACCATGTCATAGTTGAATTCACCATAATGCAACCGTAAGTAACTGAACTAAATCTGACTAGTATTTTAGACTTTAAGAGAGTTGACTTCAACAAGCTAAGAGAGTAAGAAGGATTCAATGGACAGAAATCTTAAAAAGGAAAAACAGTTCAAGATGCTTGGGCAACTCTGAAAAATGAGATAATGATGGCACAAGCAAAAATAATACTTAAGAAAGAAAAAACAAGACACGAAACATCAGCATGGTTGCTTTCCGACAATATGAGGGGGGGGAAAGGTCAAATATAAAAAATGGAAAGAGGGATACATAACTAAAACATAATATAAACAAATACCCCGAATCTGTAAGAAGGGAGTCAGGAAAACTAGAGCCTAAAGTGAGCTAAAACTGGCAACTAATGCCAAAAATAATAATAATAAAAGTTTATTTCAATATGTTAGGAACAAGAAGAAAATCAACGAAATGATAGGTGAGCTATCTGTAACTAATGGGAACAGAAGGCAAGAAGGTGATGGACAGGGATAAAGCAGAAGGTGATGGACAGGGATAAAGCAGATAAATTCTTCTTTGCGCCTGTTTCTACACAAAAGGAAGAAAAAGCCCAATCTATCAAAAGCAGCAACGAGGGAGACTGAACAGGTATACAAATCAAAATAGGCAAGGAATTAGTAAGAGAATCCCTTATGAAATACAAATCACCTCAGCCAGATGGTTTACATCCCATGGTTCTGAAGGAGCGGGCAAACATAATCTCAGAGTCACTGAATGCAATCTTTCAAAGCTCCTATACCACATGGGAACTACTAGAAGACTGGAAAAGAGCTGATGTTGTTCCGATCTACAAAAAGGAGCAAACTGGAACCAGGATATTATAGGCCAGTCAGCTTGATATCAATATCTGGAAAAATCTTGAAAAAAACAATCAAGTGGTGAATTTGTGAGCATCTAGAAATGAACAAGGCAATTACTAGAAGTCAGTATATTTTGTTAAGAAACAGATCATGCCAGACAAATCTTATTGCCTTCTTGCTAAAATGACCAAATTAGTGGATCAGGGAAATGTTGTGGACATAGTATACTTCAACTTCAGTAAGGCATTTGACAAAATAGACCACAGCCTACTTCTAGATAAGGTATAACAATATGGAACAGACAGTACCATCATGAAACGGATTTGCAGTTGGCTGACCAACTGCACCTAGTATGTAATCCTTAATGGAACTACATCTACATGGAGAAAAGCATGCAGCTAGGCATTTGAAGGTTCTGTTTTGGGCTCAGTACTCTTCAACATCTTCATAAATGATCTAAAGAGCAAATAGAACTCATCAAATTTGCAGATGACACCTAACTGGAATTACTAACACTTTAGAAGATAGATTCAAGATTCGTAAGAATCTCGACGGACTTGAACATTGGGCTTATCCAATAAAATGCAGTTCAGTGGTGGGAAAAATAAGGCCCTGCACTTGGGCAGGAAAAACCAAATGCACAGGTAGAGAATAGGTGGTACCTGGTTCAAAAAATAGTAACTGTGAGATAGATCTAATGTCCTAGTGCAGAGGTCTCCGACCTTGCCCACTTACAGACTTGTGGACTTCAATTCCCAGAACTCTGGGAGTTGAAGTCCACAAGTTTCAAAACGATCAAGGTTGGAGACCCTTGTCCTAGTGGACTGTTGTGTCTTGCCCGCTCTCACCGCAGCCGGGGTCTGCTTATCTGCTTCTGAATGCTGAAGAATGTCCTCCCGGCCCCAGCCCTGGCTCCATGCCCAGACAGACTGAGGAGGGGGCATCTCCCGGCCCCAGCCCTGGCTCCATGCCCAAGCAGGCTGCAGGGGAGGGAGCACCCCGCGGCCCCAGCCCTGGCTCCATGCCCAGGCAAACGGAGCAGCTAGACCCCTCCCCCTCCTCCACAGCATGTGAGCCTGAGGAAAGTTTATTTCCAACAGCTGCTGATTGGAGTGACCCTCGCATCAGAAGACTGGATAGGCGGAGGCAACAGAAGGAAGGGAGGGGCAGGCCTTAATGAGTGCTGAGTCATGGAGCCACACCCCATGGCCTATATAAAGGATCTGCTTTCTGGCAGTCTCTGAGTCAGGCAAAGTCGAACTTATCTTGCTGAAGTCACTTTTTGGTCTGCTGCCTGCTCTGAGGACTTTGCTAGGACTTTGGGCAGAGCTGCAGAGGCAAGCCTGATTCGGATTTCCCTGACCCGGCCGTCAGCGGAGGAGTGGGACACGACAGTGGACCACCACAGCAATGAGCAGTGATGCAACAGTGTGCTGCTGCAGCTGCCAAAAGAGCCAATGCAGTCCTAGGCTGCATCTACAGAAGAATAGCATCTGGAGCACAAGAAGTGATAGTACCGCTTTATAGTGCACTAGTGAGGCCACACTTGGAATACTGCATCCAGTTCTGGTAACCAAAATATTAAAAAGATGCTGAGATCCTAGAAAGTGTGCAGAGAAGAACAACAAAGATGGCAAGAGGTCTGGAGGCTAAATAGTAAAATGCACGAGGGAGCTAGGTATGTCTAGCCTTTCAAAGAGAAGGATTAGGGGTGAAACGATAGCTCTCTTCCAATACCTGATAGGATGTCACCGAGGAGAGGGGATCAACATATTCGCCAAAGCAACACAAGGCAGGACAAGAAGTAATGGGTGGAAGCTTGTTAAAGAGAGATCCAACCTAAACTAAGGAGAAATTTCCTGACACTGAGAACAATTAATCAATGAAATAGCTTGCCTCCTGGAGTTGTGGGTGCACCATTGCTGGAGGTTTTGCAAGAATAAACTGGATAACAATTTGACTAGGATGATATAAATTTTCCTGCCTTGAGCAGGGGACTGGACTAGAAGATCTCCAAGGTTCTATGTTATATAATGAAAGTCCTAGACACCTACATGGTGATAAATAGGAAAGGCACCTAAACAGCTTTTGACACATAAGATTTGGGAAGGAGAACAGCAGCATATGCTAAGCTAAATTCATATGTTTATAGGCTGGGATAAGATAGATTCCCTTGAATTAAACTAACATAGCATATACAGAGTGCCATGCAAAGCCAAGGTAAAGTGGAAAAAAGTGACTGTTTAAAGAAGCCATATGCCAGGGGTATCAAACTTTATTTCATTAAGGGTTGGGTTTGACTTCGGGGGGCCAGGGCTGGGTGGCTAGGGTGTGCGTGGCCAGCTTGACATCACTTGTGTCAGGGGCACCTGTGGTGGCCAAGTGCTAAGGCAGGACTTCCCTCAGACTCTCCCATCCTCTCATTATAATCTCTCTTCCTTCCTTCCTTCCTTCCTTCCTTCCTTCCTTCCTTCCTTCCTTTTCTTTTTTCTTCCCTCTTCATTCTTTCTTCTTCCTTCCCCTCTTTCCTTATTTTTCCTTTCTTGCTCTCTTCCCATCCTCCTTTCTTTTTCTTGGTCTTTCCCTTTCTTCTTTCCTGTCCCTTCTTTAGATGCTCAAATGCAAAAGGGGAAACATTTCTCCTTTTGCTTTGTTTTGCTTTTAGTTTATTATGCTAGCCCTCTGCCAGTGTAAATGGAGGGCGGG
Source organism: Ahaetulla prasina (assembly GCF_028640845.1). Classification (NCBI taxonomy): domain Eukaryota; kingdom Metazoa; phylum Chordata; class Lepidosauria; order Squamata; family Colubridae; genus Ahaetulla; species Ahaetulla prasina. The sequence goes on along the minus strand of NC_080543.1, from coordinate 32,525,534 downwards.
GGCGGGGGAGTGCACATGGCTCTCCCGAGCTCCGTTTTCAGTGGCAGAGGACTGTAGGAGGCTGTTATGGCCAAAAACGGAGCCCAGCAGGGCTGCGCGGCAGAGGCACCATGGGCCAGTCCTTTGCTGTTTCCAGGGCAACCCCAAGGGCCAGATCTAAGTGCCCCATGGGCCGAATCTGGCCCATGGGCCTTGAGTTTGACACCCCTGCCATATGTTATCTTACATGTGCTTATTATACACACCATACAAGTTCCCACCTGTGAGATTAGTAATGAATGAATGTATTTACACTCATTAATTAATTCTTATGTATATATATATATATACTATATGTAAAATTTCCTACAAATTTATATATTTAATGTATTCTGTCCTGCACAATGCAAAACACCTGAAATATCTACAGCATAATCTAAAAACCTGACAGTCATAAATACAAAAAAATAAATAAACAACAACTCTGTAACACCATAAAAATAAAAGTTGGTAACACCCTATTCCATAACTTAGAATTAAGTTTACAAAAACTGCAGCTACAAAATCCTAAAGACACCCAGAATAAACATGGTTTCTGAGACAGACCAATATGAATACTTATTCCATAAATAACTAAACAAACATCAAACAATTTGTTTGCAATGATACTGCTTTTAAGTTGCAACTTTGGGTGTGTAAGTATAAAAGCATGTTTGAATGCTTTTTCCTTTAAAATAAAATTCCTGACTAAACAAAACTAGCATTTCATGGCAGGTCTTCAGCTCAGAGGCTACAGAATTATTCTGTTACACAAAAAGTATATTTATTGACTTCCAAAGCAAAGCTTATGCATCTAATCACTTGTTTAATAAAGGAAGAGCCATATATTCCTCCATATTAAGGGCAAGACTCAGTTGCTCTGGAATGTCTGGGAGGAGGATGCGTTTAAATGAAATCTCCAGTGCGGTTAATTTCGTTTTCCTTTGGCCTTGCTCATAGTCTATAGCTTGATTTATTGGAAAAAGAATCTAAATCATGCTATACTTTATTTACACTTAGTCTGTAGCTAGCTGTGATTTGGATAGATGCAATTTCATTTGTAGAGGATTGATTTTTGCATGATTTTTGCAAGCCTGATGACCTTAATTAATTCTAAAGGCCTCATATGTAAAAAGAGCCTTGACTGAGGAAAACTTTTTATAATCACGTTAGTGATTATAAAATCGTAAACTCTTTCTTTCTCACTCTTACAGACGTGGTGGAAGTACAAAACCAAGTGCTGGTTTTCCCATGATAACAAAAAAGCAGTTTGGAAGGATGAACTAACCACAGTTTGTGCAAGACTCTCACTTCAGTGGTGGGTTGCCCCCAGTTCGCACCGGTTCTATAGAACCGGTAGAAAAACCGGCGGGAGGCTCTGCCCACTGACCTGAACGTCATCAAAAGTGATCTGTGCATGCGCAGGACACGATGTGAACCGGTAGTAAAGGTAAGTAGAACCCACCCCGTCTCACTTCCTTTTTTTAACTTTCCCTCCTGAATTTTGAAGCAGCCAAATTAGCTGAACTAAGCCTGTGGTCCAGCTGCAAAAGAAGCACCCCACACCCAGATATGATTGAGGTTTATCAGGAGAAAACACTCATTGGAAAATGAGATGAGGCTGATCAAAGGCACTAAGGACAGAGCCAGCTTGGAGAATGCCAGAAACCAGTTTAGAGAGGGTGACTGGAGGTGAAATATGACAGGAGCTGTTTCAGAAGACAAGTGGCTGAGAACTGTGAACAGATCAAAGAGACAACAACAGCTGTGAATACCAATAGGCACACATGCTTATACGGCAAGACCGACAGCCGACTAGTGCTGGTAATAAACCCACCCCAGCCCAAGAACTAAGAGATGTCAAAAGCCCAGCAGAAGTTCAGGTCAGAGCATCTCAGAGTGTGATTGAAATGGGGTGATATGCATAAAAAACAGGTAGAGCTAATTTGCATCGTCATTATCATCTTGAGCTTTCTTGGCCATATCCTTAATAACCCTGAGAGGCAATGTTTACTGGATCCCAAAGCCTCATAAATGCCAGGCAACAACCAAGGGAATCTAATCTGGGTTGGCTAAATGTTGGCTATAACTCAGTCTGAGGAGAAAAGAAAACTATCTCTGGCATTCCATAGTTGGAAGAGTGACTGAGGATGGAGTGAGATAAGGCCTGATAATTGTTAGCACAGTTTGGGCAATTCAACCCTGACTAAACAAAAATGGAGGGCAGGACAAGAAGTTTATAGAAAACCATAAAAAGCTAAAGGCATGGTAAAAATCTCATGCAATAAGGAAGGGAGGGAGGGAGGGGGAGAGAGAGAGAGATCCAAAAGAAGCTGTTACCTTCCATTTTTTTGGAAAAGGAATTATTTTTGTATAATAAAACCTCACTGACAACAGGAGAAAAAAGTTACTTCTTGTCTGCAAGATTCCCCCAAAAGAAAATCCAATTGCAAACACTTATTGTCTCTATCAAGTTCATTTGATATATCTTCCCTAATCTTTCTATCACATACAGAACACACATTGAAGCATGCTTCCAGTCCCATTTCTGCGACTTCTCACATATTCACATTTATCTCCCTTATATACTTATGCCCAGACACAATTTTTTCATCATCCTTGTATTTGAGTTGAAATGAAACAGAAACCAGCATTTCCATGTGCTGTCCAGTGAAAGTAGTTTAAGGGAGCATGTTTAGAACATGATCAAGCAAGCTTTGCGCAACCATGATGTAAGTATGAATGGCATTTATGATTTATGGTAAGCCCCACAGATGATTTCCAGGGGCCAAAGAACATGGTTATGTACAGATTTAAAATATTTGTAATAAAAATAACATCAAAACTAAATAAAACTACGCTCGCTCTCAGTAGATTGACCCTATGTTGTTTTTCTACAAAAGCATCACATTTTGTATTATCCTGGGCACCACTTTTTTGTGAAATTCAGTCTTGGAAACAGACCAGCTTGCTGTATGCACACTCAGAATTCTACTCACTTATATTAGCAACAGGGGAGCAATTTTGTAATGAGCCAAGATGGCTAGCTGCTAACAGCCTAACCAAAGTGGAATACTTTTTGTGCAACCCTCCAGAGTTGTTGTTGTTTTTCTTTTTACATTCTGGCCTTGATGTATTTGGAAGCAATGTTAATAATAAATACTTTGATTCAATTTCTTCTTTGCATAGAATCATAGAACTTACACTATTTTATAGCCGTTTCTTATATACAGCTTTAGTATTATATGCACGTTTTAGCTGGATTTCTCGATGGCTTTATTAAATATGGAATTCTTGCTACCATGCCAATTTGCTGCCTGCTAGTAGTTAAATGCCAATATGATTCGTGCATTGAACAAAGACTAGAAACTCAAATATGTCTAATGCTGCTTCCTTATCATCTCCTTCCTTCCACAGTAAAACACAGGGTTAGCGTCTCACAATAACAATCACAGCCTTGACAATTCTAGTATATCAAAGTTGCTATGCTGTTTTTCGAAGAATATGGTCAGTCATGTTTTCAGAGCATGAAGGAAACCCATGTTTCCCTTCTCTTGTTTCCTTATCAAATTTAAAATAATTCTCTTTATGGGATTTCCTATTAATGTATACTCATGGTCAATCTGTCTTTGATCAATGTTTTATTTAAGACCCATATAAACATGGGGCTCTTGTTCCTGGCTTATCTGGTACAAGAAACCAATAACTTACTGTAATCTCCTAGCTTTGGAAAATATAGTGATTGTTTAGATCCTTTTCAGTTGTTGGCATTTTTAGGGTGAGTTTTTCGTCACACTTGGAAATATTCCCATAACTTTTTCTAAAGTTCTAAAACCAAAAATAAGAATAAAATAAAACCAAACAAAAAATATTGACATTCTTTGACATACATGCTGAAATGCTGTGGAATGATTTCAAATTAATGAAGATTAAATTACTGAATTTAGTCAAATTGTTCAGACTAAAAGTTTGGGAAAAGTTATGTCAGAGGCAGGATGAATTTGCACTAACTGAGGTTGGATGAATCATTCAGTTTCTAGGGTGTATTAATTTCAAAAAGACAGTAGTCTATCAAAATCTATTTTTTCCAATTTCTGCACTAGCTTGCAAAATTTTAAATTTACTATTAGTTTAATAGCTATCTTTAGTGTGGTATTCCCCCATTGGGTCTCCAGGCCAACTGGCAGAGCCAGGTCTTACAAAGACAGGAAGGTGGGAGCAGGATCTTCTAGAGGGCCAGCACTATAGCAGAGAAGCCTCTTTTTCTAGATCCCACCAGCTGGAGATCCTTGACCAACAGGATCTGCAGCATGTCTATCCTCCAAGCATGAGTGGGGCAGGTTTGTCGTAGTGGAATGAGATGGTTCTTCAAGTTACTTGGGTCCATACTATGGAAGATTTTAAAGATGATAACCAATCCCTTGATCTCAGTGATGGGAGCCTACCGGCTTAACAACCAGTTTTGAATGAAAAATCAGCTTCCGAGTTAGTGCTAGGGAATTAAAACAGTTGAGGCGCGGCAATCCGCTCTTCCGTGCTAATCAGTTGCGAAGATATAGGTAAGTAAAGCTTGGGCCCAAATGATCACTGGAGCGAACTGGTTCGCTCCCAGCTGATCATCAGAGCTACTGGTTCACCTGAACCGGTCCGAACCGGTAGAATCCCACCCCTGCTTGATCTGCACCTGGAAGCAAACTGGCAACCAGTGCAGTTTGTGGAGCAGCAATGTAGCATGGGCCATTGTAGGGGCCCCAAAGGCTGCTCATGCTATCGCACTCTGTACTAGTTGAAGCTTCCAAATGTACTTCAGGGGTAGCCCCATGTAGAGAGCATTGCAGTAGTCCAGATGAGAAATAACTGGGGCTTGAGCAATTGAGCACAGGGAATCCTGATGCAGGGAAGATGTGTATAAGTTGAAGCTGTGCAAAAGGTCACCTAGCTGTGCCGGCCATCTGCTCTTTGAGCAGGAGTCGTGAGTCTAGGACAGATTAGATTAGTTCGGAATCCTCCTTTTGGATATTAACTTCTGCAGCTAGAGAAAAACAGGGCAGGCGAATAGGGCAGGATAAACTGGAAGATGATTGAAGTAGAAATGGACCACATTTCTATTAAAAATGGGACTTGAGGCATCTTAAAAAAATAAGAATAAAATAATGAAGTGATAAATAAGGAATTAAAAACAGAAATAAAATGAAAAAATACAAGAAAAAGAGAATGAAAACACCTCAGCAGCAAGGACAGCTTATAGACCCAAAGCCTTGCAGAAAAAAATAAAGGGTCTTGCTTGTGGCAGTAGTATAATAAAAGGTGGGCTCACCTAATCTCTCTTGGCAGGAACTCCTTATGCACAAGTGCAGTTACCAAGAAGAGTTTCTATTTCACCTGAAATGTGTCTATGAATGTGGCAGGAGAGATAGATGCTTCAATTCACCTTAAACCCAGGCAAGATTACATTCTTCTCCCATCTCCCATGTATTCTTTCAAGTTTTCATTACATTGACATTACTATGCTATACTACTCAACATGCTTATTTCTCATTGGGCAGGTACTTCTCCATTAAGTATATTTAAAACATATTTTTTTTTTGCATTTGCAAAGCTTGAGGTTCCCCTAAGCCTAGTAATACTTCCCTTTAGTTTCTCAGTGACCCTATTTTCACTATATATTTTTCATTTAAAATACCTTTGTTCAGATATTGATTTAGTACTGAAGCAAAAAAGCTAACCTAAGCATCTTTAGAACTGGGAAAGGGAATCAAACAAGACAACAGAAAGTAAAGTATACTATTTTCTTTGCATCTCATAGTAAATGCCTACGTGCCATGCAACACTCTAAATAAGCAGATAGACATAACTACTGTGGCCCGGGAGGTTCTTAGGTATCAGCAACCACTATACTAGCAATTGTATTGGCAGACACATTCATTACCCATACGGCTGTACTATTTCCCACCTGACCCTGAGAGAGCTGATAGTGTTATGTCTGGGCCTGGCAGAAATAAAACAGAAGAACTGCCAGATTATCAAAGCTCCTTTGATTCACGCTGAGCTCTGGACTCCCTGTTGCCTTTGTGAGCAATGATAAGACAGTGTAGCTCCTCTCTCCCACAGCAGAATGGAGTCTCTCCACTGTTGCTGGGAGGAGAGTTGGCCACTGTTCCCAGAGATAACTGAAAGTATATCTACCTTCCACTCCGTGCCAAGTTCACTGATACAGAAGAGGAGAAACTCAGTGCAAGGTGATAAGTATAGCTTAAAATAGTTGGAGCAATAAATTAGGTTTCTTGGAGCTTGCTCTGATCTTTTAGAAAGGTTACTTTGCTCTTTTTATTTGGTTGTTGTTGAAGGAACAATTGTTCACTTAAATGGAATACAGTGACTGTGGAACATTGGTTAGGCCATTCATGACATAGCATGTGCATTAATAAGAGGCTGTGGAAATAGTCCTGACATCTTTCTGTGCTTCTTCATCTCATTAGTACTTGCCAACCTGTATGAAAGTATACATAAACCTTCAACTGTAGAGCATCTGTAATTTTTTGCAGCTTTGTGTTTCTAGAAGATCAAAGAAGGTTATTGTCACATTATAGAACCATGATAGCGAACCTATGCACACAGAGCCCTCTCTGCTGGCACGCACGCTGTCACCCTAGGTCAGATCTCCGGGACGTTTCTTTTGTGAGCTTGTTTCCCTGCAAACGACGAAACAGAAGCTCCCGAAAGAAAAAGATCTTACCTCTTGCTGTGCTGCCGGTATTGGGGTGCCCCACCTCCTGCCAGCCAGCTGGTCTTCGGGTCTCTGCTGCGCATGTGTGCATGTCCATGCATGCGCACGTGCATGTCCAAGCATGCACACGTGCATGTCCAAGCATGCGCACGTGCATGTCCATGCAGGTGTGTGTTCGCACCTTTCAGTTTGGGCATGCGTATATGCGCACTTTGGACACTCGGTGTCTAAAAGGTTCGCCATCACTGTTATAGAATATGGACTCTAAGACAAAAACAAGTGCAGTTCCAATTTAGGGGATAAACAACAGGAAATGAAACATGGAGGAGGAATATAGTAGGCAGTGGGGGGCAGGGGAAGTACCCGTTTCCTTTAATGCTTGCCTCTCAGAATTGCTCCCATCTCGAGTTGTAAATGAATGGCAGCAACAGAAGAACAATATATGCATTTCTCAATAATGCCCAGGTAACCTCTGAAAACCTGCCTTCCCCTTAAAAATGATAAAAGGAAAACTACGTAACAGAAAACTCTAACAATATATTGTTATATTTTACTATGTGCCATCAAGTTAGTTTTGACTCTAGTTGGCCACATACAGAATTATCTTGAGAGAATCAACTTTCCTATAAAAAAACAGGGTTTAATTATATGTACAATTATTTTTGAATACATGTGTCTTTACACTTGGTCTTTATGTCCTTTTTTGTTTCCACCTTCATTCTCGTTAGCTGCCATCTCAATCCAACACAGGGAAACTGTAAATTTAAGAAGCTGTTGCATTCAGTTCAGTCCAGAAAAACAATAGCTAGGCTCTTGGAAGAAGTACTATCATAAAATCTAGAGAGCTTTAGATTCCTGTAGCCCAGGATGAAAACGAATGTTTTAAAAACAAACCCATATATCTAGAAGAAAACTAAGTATGCAATTTTAATAAAAATAAAATTACTACTTGTCCAATGCATTTAAGATTTCTTGTTGCATGACCCAAGATTCCTGTTTTTTCTTCTATATCCCTCTCTTCTTTTCCTAATGCTTGCATTTTGAAAAACAAAATGCAATTCTGAAGTTATTTTGTACTATTAGCAAGTCTATAAATATAAAAAAACAAAATACACTGATAGGAATAAAAATAGCATCTAGATTGATGTTAACTTGCATAATGCTAATCAATCCTCATTAATTTCAGTGACATACATGAATTTCTCCTCTCCACTCTATATGCTACTGCCCAGTTGATTGTACTATGGGGGAGTTAATTTTGTTCTTTTGATGCATCTAACATTCAAGTCCAGAGAATGAGCCTTTTTTTTCTAAAGAGTTAGACCTTGAGGTCTGGGCACTTTCATTTGATTGCAAAGGAATTTTGTAACAACTGTACCGATAAGGCTCAGTGATTCTTTTCATGCTTTGATGAATAAAGAAAGGCTGCTAAGTAAAACAAGGAACACTTTCCAAAATCACAGTACATTCTCTCACTATTCCTTCTGCTTAATGAAGAATTTAGCTGTAATTCAAATGTACAATTCATGCTGCTATTTGTGATTGCAGACAATGGCAGACCATCCAATTCTGAATTGTTAGCAAAAGAAGCCAAAGTTTCTGGCTTACATGTAATGCTAAACAACAACAAATAATCAGATTGAGTTTATCTAGAATGGGAGAGATTGAGCAAAATGTATCAAAACATTGACTGGTTTTGTATTAGCTAATCTTTTTCACCTTGGCCATATAACCTACCTGGCCAAGCATGTTTATTAATGGCTTATGTATGGATAAAACCCATTATTGAATATTGGATCCCAGCATCCCTCATTACGACTCATTAACTGGGAGTTTACTAACCTTGGCCCAGTTTACAAATTCTGGCTACTATATAGAATAATTTAAGAGAAAGAGGGAAAAAAAGACAAAACAAAATGTTCTTTTATAACTACTTAGTCAAGTAAACTTATAAGAAGTTTACAAGCAAAAGCACTCGTTTAGCAAAAGAAGCCATTTTATTCGTTTGTATACTGCTTTTATTTTTTACAAATAACTCAAGGCAATGAACATACCCAACATACCTCCTTCCTCCTATTTCCCCCATAACAACAACCCTATGAGGAGACTGGGCTGAGAGAGCATGTCTGGCTCATAAGTTACCCAGCCACTCATTTGATCATAGAGCAGCTGCACTAAAGTTCATGTTTTATTACTACCGTTTCGAGTTCTAATACATCTTGCATATTTGTACCATAGTTTGCAATGAATGCAAACTTTCTAAGCTTAAGGTTTTATTAAAGAATGCATTTCTAGTTGCACTCGTATCAGGCTATGCAAAAATTTAAAGGGCAAAATGTAATATGGTGTTGCATCCAACAGCAACATTTTAAAACCGCTGTATTTGTTCCTGGGTACCATTTCTGACAAAAGATGTAATTTCTCTAAGATGTTCCCAACAGTTGATACATGTTCCCACATGTACTCCGAATTGCGTTTTGCCACTCAGATCTGGATCTCTGTATTTCCTTAAAACTATGAGACCAATTTTTATAATTAACTGCATTTTTTCCACACAAAGACATGTCCAGAAACAATGATTCTACTTATTTCAAAGAAATTCCTAGATACCCTGAATTTTTTTTTTGTAATACCAACAGAGAAATCATGTATTTTTGTATAAATCACTGGAAGGAAAAAGTCTTTACCCCAATTTACACATTATGCTTTGTAATCGGATGCATTCTCGATAGGCAGTTGCAACTACCATAACTACAGGACCAATGTACCTGAATGATGCACATCTGGCATGTTTCAGAGCTTACATTGTTGCATCTATATTTAAATCTTATGGGTATATTTTAAAAATGTAACGGGTAATGTTTTAAAATGCTTTTGAACACAATACCCTCTCCAAACTATTTCTTCTAGATCAGTGGTAGGTTTCAAATTTTTTTACTACCGGTTCTGTGGGTGTGGCTTGGTGAATGTGGCATGGCTTGGAGGGCGTGTCTTGGTGGGCATGACAAGGGAAGGTTACTGCAAAATTCCTATTTCCCCCCGATCAGCTGGGACTTGGGAGGCAGAGAATAGATGGGGGCGGAGTCAGAATTTTTACTACTGGTTCTCCGAACTACTCAAAAATTCTGCTACCGGTTCCCCAGAATTGGTCAGAACCTGCTGAAACTTATCTCTGTTCTAGATGCAGTTTGTACAATTTTCAGTCAGAACGTCCTTTGCAAGACAGATCCAGGGCAGACAATACTTGCATGCTTCAAATACTGACGTTTCAATTTCCACAATAATCCAGAGTGGTCAAAACAAATATTATAGATCTAGAATCATCAGAAATCTCAAACAAGCCAAATGAGGGATTCTTTCGTTACTGTATCAAGTTATTTTTTAATATTAAATTGTGCTGCTTAGACATATTTTGATTCCAGTTACCTTAATAGTTTAATAGCAGACAACTGGGTCACTGATTACAGATGATATAATGTACCGAGTTAAATATTGGAGGGAACTGTAGATTCAGATACAGCTATGAAATTTATTTGCTAGTCCTGTCATGCTGAATGATTAAAACTTTCTTCTGCATGAGGAGAACAAAAAAGATGACAATTCAGCAGCACAAATAGAGTAGAATTTATAGAAATATGAAATCACTTAAAGCCTTCTATCCAGTAGATAGATCTATTAAGTTTGCCTTCGCTCTTTTAAATTCTATATATTTTTTTAAATATGCCTATTTTCATGTTAAAAAAACATCACTTGAACAAACCTCTCGCCCTCTTTTATTCAAAGTTCCCCAAATAACTGCAGGCCACTGATAACAATGGCAAGAACAATTACATCCAGAGACTGTTTCCAGCGATTTGTTTTCCTCTCAGTGCTCATTAATTTTGATTAAAGAACTTGCAAGGTGCACTTCAGCACAGCATCAGTGTCATCTTTCCTCCATTTCACAGAGGAAAGAGCTGAGGCCAGCTGTGATATATTATAATATAAGTGGAATCATCTACATAGGGCCACATGCACACTAAAACTGTTTCTCTTAATGAGAACCAAACTGCCTTCCAGCCAAGCCCCAGAAAATAATTTACAGAGGCTGAAAAATCTCAAGTTAAACCAGTGACATAAAGCACAAAGGGTAGATGTCTAATTAGCATTCCTCCCAGGGAGCTAAAGGCAGTAGTAATGCAAAACCGCTACCACTGTTATCACTTACTTTTTCCTTCACCCACCCCTGCTGCCAGTTTCTCTGTTCAGATTCATCAAGCTGAGCCAAGTCAGCAAAGATGCACTGTGTTGTGGATTGGTGCCAAGTACAGTCAGCAGCACAGCAGCCAGCCACAGCAGCCTGCATTCCTTTGCTAACACAGCAATGCAGATGCTCTGGGGAACTGTGAACTGCTGGTAATCTCTGCAGAAGGATGAATCTGTTTGCTCCAGAACCCAAGATCTGAGCTGGAAGCAGGGGAATTGAAACAGGTCAGGGAGACTCTGCCAAGAGGCTTGTTCCTATTTTCTGTTTGCCGATCCATAAAAAATACATTAATGGCCCAGCAGCCTGGTAAATGATTTATAGTCAGATGTGTAAATTTCCTTCTCCTTGCTGAAAAATGGGGTGATAAACTGCCTAATAAAGAAAACTACTTAAGGCCAAACATGATCAATAATAGATCATGATAGAGAAGGGGGAAAAAAATACCCAAGAGGTACAGTGGACAGATAGCCCATGGGGAATAGATGAGCCAATATGGGAACATTAGATGAAGGTTTCTGTGCATGTGCTAAAAACAAAAAAGATGATGACAAGATGGCAGTGGGAGAAATGGGTGAAGAAAATAACTCTGTTATCCATACTATATAATGTGTTTAATAGATAGCAGAAGTGACTATTATACTGTAGAACTTTAGGAAAGCCAGAGATTCTGAGATTATTAAAAATGTTTAGATTACTCACATACTATAAATAGGTAAAGGTTCCCCTCGCACATACGTGTTAGTCGTTCCCAACTCTAGAGGGCGGCATTCATCTCCGTTCCAAAGCCAAAGAGCCAGCGCTGTCCGAAGACATCTCCGTGGTCATATGGCTGGCATGACTCAATGTCAAAGGCGCACGGAGCACTGTTACCTTCCCACCAAAGGTGGTCCCTATTTTTCTACTTGCATTTTTTACGTGCTTTCGAACTGCTAGGTTGGCAGAACTTGGGACAAGCAACAGGAGCTCACCCCATTACACGGCAGCACTAGGGATTCGAACTGCTGAACTGCCAACCTTTCGATCAACAAGCTCAGCGTCCTAGCCCCTGAGCCACCGCATCCCCTTATACTATAAATAGCAACATTTAAATAAAAAGAATTGTATCTATCTTAATAATAATAATAACAACAGAGTTGGAAGGGACCTTGGAGGCCTTCTAATCCAACCCTCTGCCCAGGCAGGAAACCCTATACCATCTCAGACAGATGGTTATCCAACATAAATCAATTTATCTATCTATCTATCTATCTATCTATCTATCTATCTATCTATCTATCTATCTATCTACCTACCTACCTACCTACCTACCTACCTACCTACCTACCTACCTACCTATCTATCTCTAAATGGGGGAGGAACTTTTCTGTCTCAGAACAAATATATTAGGGCAATCCTTTTGAAAGCCTTTAGACAAATTAGAATACAGCAAACTAGAAGTGGAACACTTGTCAGTTTTGCTTTTTCCTGCATTTAGAAAGAAACTTGCCAGTAAATCAAAGCAAAAAGCAAATTAAAACTTCACTATGCTTAGAGATGAAATTCAACTGATATAGCTTATTCCTAACATGGAAAAGATCTTGTTGACCTGCCTGAAAAACATTTGCTAAAACTAAAGCCTGTCAAATGTAACTCTAAAACAGCACAGCCAATGTCAGTGAATACACAGCATTCAAATCTGTCAGTTTCGATTTTCCTACATGAGATATTCAGTTAAACCTGAAGTTACTTCATAGATTTAATGAAAAGTCAAAGAATTACTTATCAAAGAAGGAAATAAAAATCCACACTCATTCCTAAGAAAAAACAGGACAAACTCAACAGTTCTGGTGTTCTCTTTTCCTTAATAGAAGAGGGGAAATTTCAGAAACTTTTAAGAGAATCATTAAAAAAAGAACTGAAATAAAATCTTGAACTTATTTACCATAAATTTCATCAGCTGTAAAAGTATCAACTGATATATCAGCCAGCTATTCTGCCATTTCAAAGATCATTTATACTAATGAAGGAAGTTTGAAGTATAATGGTAACTTGTGTTCATCAGTGTAAGACTTAAGAATGAAGGCATCCATTCTGATAAATATTCCTGGTGACTTGGAGAAGTGTAACGGAACCCAAGAGAAGTAAGAATACAGTTATCCTCCTGGTTAAAAATAGGCTATAACAATGTTGGTGAACCTTTTACTCACCGAGTGCCGAACAGGTACGCGCTTTGTGTGCTTTTTCCATGTGTGTGCCATCCCGCTGACGCGCGGCTCCCTGTGCGTTGCACACACAACAGCAACCTCTGCACATGCACACTGTTTTTGCACACCCCCATGCGCTGCACACGCAACCATACCATCTGCACAGGTTTTTTGTGGCTCCCTGTTCCGCTATGTGCGTAATCACACCATCTGCACGTGTGTGGTTTCCACGTGCGCAATGCACACATGCGAATGCCATGTGCATGTGTGTGCATGTGCACAAGTACTCTCACACGCATGTGCAAATGCTCACGCATGCACAGGAGAGCTCTAAAGACCAGCTGGGTCCCCTGAATTGCATGGATGCACACTTGAGGCCCAAACACCAGCTGGGGCACACACACATGCGCAGCTGCAGTTGAGTTGGGCAACAGCTTGCGTGCCCAGAAAGATGGCTCTGCGTGCCACCTCGGGTACACGTGCCATAGGTACGCCATCACGGTGCTATAGTATAGTTACTTTCATGGTTTATAATGCAAGCTGACATTTTAGTCTGTTTTTGCCATCTCTGCAGGTGTACTATATGCAGGGTTCTTATTTCCATTCCTGCCTCATTAGATTTCATTAACTTCAATAACATTAATACTGTGCTGAAAATACTTTACAACTTTTCTGATTGTTGTTCTACCTTATTCTTGAGGAACCCTACCCATTTCTTTTCACATTTTCTGTATGATATTTTTGATTTATTATTGGAAGTGACACAGTATACTGCTGGTGTTGTTTTCTATCACATATGCTTCCATTACTCAAAAGCCTTCCTGACTACTCGCATCTCTCAATCCAAAACGTCCAATAATTTCCACATGCTGTCTTCCTTTGAAATGTAACTGAAGTATCACATGCAAAATAGATTGCATACTATTAGAAAAACAGAAGACAAGGTAATAATACTCTTTGGCCATAACTAAATAAAATTACAAGAATGCCATGCTCACCTATGAGATTTTCACCAAAATGTTCTTCTTCGCAAGAAATTTCAAAAATAAGTAATCTCTCATCAAATTATTTTGAATTGGTAAAAAACAAAAGGTAAGTAATCCGGAAAGCAGAATCAATCAATCAACATACAAATATTCCAGAGATGCTAAACACAGACAGATTTGCAGATTACAGGGAACAATTTCTAAAAAAATTCAGATAGTCCTATTGGATTTACTGTGACAGTGATTAAGAATTGCAGCTGTGTTTCCTATTTGATTCCTCGCTTTGCATCAAATAAAGTGTGATTATTATTATTTTTTCCTCCAAAGCATCATATGAGAGATCATGACTCCTACAAACTGGAAGTGATACTTCACTTGTGTGTGTATCCATGTCTCTGTGTGTGTGTGTGTGTGAGAGAGAGAGTATATATATATATATATGTTTTCTGAGGTTTTCACGGGTGTTTGTATATAGGTCTTTGGTTGTTCGGGTTTTCTCCCGTGTAAAATTGGAAGTGTCTTGGCGACGTTTCGACGAAGTCTCATTCGTCATCTTCAGGCTTCAGCTTCGTGCTTCTGGGAGCAATGTGTGATCGCAGCTGTTTCTTCCTTTTAACTGCTAGTGGGGGTTTGAACTGATTGGGTGGGAGCTTGGCTGTGCTCTGATTGGATGGGGTTTTCTGTGCTCTGATTGGCTGGGGTGTGTCCTGTGTTGGTGGGGGCTTGGTTGTGCTCAGTCTAGTCTGTGCTGCAGGGGATTTGAGCTGGTGAGCTGCATAGCTGTTGTTTGGCTTTGTGGTCGTGCTACATCTTCATAGTGGGTGTCAGTCTGCTGCATGAATGGATTGGAGGGGTTTGAAATGGCTAATGTTGCAGCTGCGGTCTGGCTTCTGGTCCTTGGTCGTGCTTCATGATCAGTGTGGGTTTGGGTCTGCTTTCTGGGGGGATGTGCCGTGGTGACATCCTGTGTGGACCTCGTGAGTGTGGGTCTGGTGTCATTCCTCGTGTTAGGGACTCGTTTGTCAATAAGGCGGGTTTCCAAATGGCTGGTAGGCGGAGGTGTCATCTCGTTTGTTCATGCTGTGTGGGCGTTTTCTATCTCAATGGCTTCTCTGATTATTCTGTTGTTAAAGTGTTCAGTTTTGGCGATAGTTCTGGTCTTTTTAAAGTCAATATCATGTCCTGTGACTTTAAAGTGTTGGACCAGGGAAGAAGTTGGTTCCTCTTTTTTGAATGAGTTCTTGTGTTCTTCAATGCGTGCACTTATTCTTCTGTTGGTTTGTCCAATGTATGTGGTGGGGCAGGCGGTGCATGGGATTTCATATACTCCTTGATTTTCTAACTCAATTTTGTCTTTGGGGTTTCTTAGGATGGTGGATATTTTTCTGTTTGTGCAGAATGCTGTCTTGATGTTGTGTTTGTGGAGGATCTTGCTGATTCTGTCTGTGGTGCCTTTTATATATGGGAGGAGGGCTGTGCCGTTTTCTTGTTCTCTGTCTTGGATTTTAGTGGGAGGTTCTTTTTGGATGAAAGAAGAGCGGCACAAGCACAGCAGAGCAACAACCAGCCGATGAACAGCTGACTCTGTCTGCTCGAGGCCGGCTGACGATCAGCTGATTGTGGAGGCCTGCAGACCAGCCAAAGAACAGCTGATCAGGCTGGATGGATGGTCAGCTGCTCCAGTGGTGGAAGGGCGGGGCTCCAGCCTTAAGTTACAATAACTTATGGTATAGGTCAGGGGTAGTCAACCTTTTTATACCTACTGCCCACTTTTGTATCTCTGTTAGTAGTAAAATTTTCTAACTGCCCACCGGTTCCACAGTAATGCGCTGTGTATCGTCCTCTGTGCATGCCTCTCGCGCATCGTGGATTGGGGTTGGGGGGGCACCGGCTACCAGCTCTGCTTGTCTGTTACAGCTGGGTGGTATGGGGGGAGATGTGCGAGCTATTCTGGGATGAGGCTTTCTTGTTTGCAGTCGCACTATAGCGCCATTTAGTTTCACTTATGTAACGTGAACAAAACTTAAGTGCGGGCAATACAAATAGTATATTTTCAGAAATTTAAATTGTCACAGGGAATTTTATGAAAACCTAATGAAAGTGTTTTTAAATAATGCTATGAAAATTTTTTAAAAAGTCAATTAAATTAAAAAAAAGGAAAAGTGCTTCAGTATCGGACAAAACCCCTACCTCCCACCATGAAAGCTGGAACGCCCACTAGTGGGCGGTAGGGACCAGGTTGACTACCACTGGTATAGGTAGATAATTTTACAACTTGGATTAAGTGTTTTATATGGATGCCCTTTTGATAGCTTTTTTGTATTACTTCAGCAATTTCTCTCATGTGAAACTATATTATACACAAGACAGGAAGTCATAACCTAGATAGAATATGGTAAAATAGAATGGTTTCAAATATCCAAAGGAGTGGGACAAAATTAGTATCTATAGTGCTTTCTCTTTGTCACCTGTCAAATAGATATTGACACAGGCTGAATTAGATGAGTGTAATTTTAAATCTAAAGAAGAAACATCAATAACTTGCACTAGGTTACTTATATTACTCTGATGATTAAAATGCAAATAACTGCCAAGCTCTAGTAATGAAAATCAAAGAACACAGTAAAATGTGATTAAGGTTAAACATTATTTCCGATTTTATACTACATAAAATGTAGTGGCAGCTACGCATGGCAATCCCAGCTGTAGGAGGTGAACATACATTCTGAACATGCTTTAAGGGATTCTTCCTTTTAGCCTCAATGCAGCAATAAGTAGGAAAATTTCTTATCCCTGTGTATCCATAGGATGTATAGTCTAACTTGTACTGCAAGAATAAAAGATATAATGAGCTAATACATGGCTAACATTAAATGAAAAGTTGAGATGAGTGGATTATTTCTTTGGCATTTTTCCTTTGGAAAACATTTTTGTATGTTTTTCTCAGTGGTGTTTCTGACAATCCATTTAGATTAACTTGCTAAGTAATTAAGAAAAAAAAAAGAAATGCAATAAGTTTTTATGATTCAAAATGCCTGCAAAATGATGGAAGATCATCTTCTTTTTAAGCAACAGCTTGAGATATGCGCTTTAAAATCCCCATTCAGGAAAAGAGGACATTCTGGCTGAATTGTGGTAAAATTAATTAACCACTGGTTCTTCCAAAAGCTTCCGAAGAAGGTAACAGAGAACTTGTAACCTGAATTTAACAAAACATTGCTACAGTCAAAAGAATGGGAAGTGAATTGGAGCCAAAACTATGGACAATGAATTGGCCGAGAGAAATGCTTCAGAAGAATGGCATGAAAACAAGGCTCTCTCTGTGCTTTCTGAGAACAGGCCTGTTTTCTTTAATAGGGCGAGGGAATGAAACCACACTCACTTGTAGCTCATTGGTGTCATAAGACTACTAAAACAGCCAAAGCAACTATAAATATGCCTTCAGGCCATTCTTCCATAATCAATGTAGGACTAGCAAAGATTTTTGACTCCTGCTGCTGCGTGCCAGTTGATTGACAACAAAGCTCCTTTATTTTATTTATTTATTTATTTATTTATTTATAATTTAATTTCTATATTGCCCTTCTCCCGAAGGACTCAGGGCGGTTTACAGCCATATTAAAACACATAATATACACAGTATAAATCACAAATTTAAAATGGATTTAAAACGAAATATTTAACAGGCCTAATTAACTAAAACGGTCATAGACCAATATAAAACCCTTTAAAATTTAAAATTGTAAATAAATTAATTAAAAAGCACTTAGGCTAGTCCTGCACGATTAAATAGTAGAGTCTTCAGTTCCCGCTTGAAGGTTCGGAGGTCGGGGAGTTGGCGTAACCCCGGAGGTAACTCGTTCCATAGGGCCGGTGCTGCCACAGAGAAGGCTCTCCCCCTGGGGGCCACCAACTGGCATTGTTTGGATGATGGCACCCAGAGCAGGCCCACTCTGTGGGAGCGCACAGGTTGTTGGGAGTGGCAGAAGGTGGTCTCGTAAATAGCTCGGTCCTAAGCCATGGAGCGCTTTGAAGGTGATCACTAACACCTTGAATTGCACCCGGAAGGCTACCGGCAGCCATGCAGGATAGGTGTTATATGGGAGCAATGTGGTGCTCCCTCTATTACCCGCGCAGCCGCATTCTGGACTAGCTGGAGCCTCCTGGTGCTCTTCAAGGGGAGCCCCATGTAGAGAGCATTGCAATAGTCCAAGCGAGAGGTAACGAGGGCGTGAGTGACCGTGCGTAAGGAGTCCCGGTCAAGAAATGAATAAATTATTCATTTATAATTTGAGACATTATAAATGAGGAGCAGGCCAACCTGGCATGTATTACCAAGCCCTGGCTAGGTTTGGGGAAGGTGCCCTTTTTGGAATATGCCAAGCCAGGTTTAGGGTGTGGCATCAGCCAAGACCTTGGTCCCTCGATTCTCCCATGGGTCATCTGGGAATATCTGGTAGCCATCGGGGTTCTGCTCTACAGGTTGCCAGTTGTGAGACTATTTTTGAATTGGGATTGTTGTTATTGTACCAGCCTCCCTGCTGTGTGGCAACATCCTTGCCTGAGTGTTGGAAGAATCTCAGGATTGGCCATGCGGTTTCCCAGATTTATGGTTCTGAGAGACTTCAACTTGCTGTCTCTGGGGTGGATTTCTAAAGCGGCCTGGGACTTCTTGGCCTGCACAATGGCTATGGGCAACTCCCAGATCTTTCTTGGCTTGACTCACCTCGACTTGTTTTTCTTGTCAGAGTAGTGGCAACATGATCTGAGAGGACAGCTTTCTCCAGTTCCCATGTCATGGTCAATTAACACTCTGGTGACTTTGAGATTCTCTTGCACTACCCACCCCCCCACCTTGCAGGAACGCTCCACTCCTTTTAATTGGTCTGTCCCCAATGACTGATGAGCCAACTTGGTTTCTAAGAGAACTGAGGGAAATATCTGCCAGTCTGTGAGACGGTCCTGCAGAGGGTGCCTGGCAGCAGCTGCCTGGAGTAGGGAGACAGCCAGAGCCTTAAACAGGATTGTGCCCAGGTTACTTCCTGTGGTTCACAGACGAATTGAGAGACCTGAAAAGCATTAAAAGATGCCTAGATGCTGCTGTAGGAAAACAGAAAATGAACTTGACTGGACAGAACATTACTCTTAAGGTATACTTCATGGTATTAAGGGCAGTGAGGCATCAATACTTCTCTGTTCTTAGTGTATCCACAGAATGCTGCCTAGTGACCCTGTTTAGGATCACCTTGGAAAGAGAGGCCTGGAGATCCATCTTCATGATCTGCAGAGGAATTCTCCAAGCTTCTGGAGGATAAAATCATTTGGATTTGATCCCAGTTGGATACCAAGCATGGTATAAGTCTTGTGGAGATGCCCAGAGAGCAAGCTTATCAGGAAGTGGTTTGATTCTGTTGGACTTGAGGAAGTGGACAGTGTCACACAGAATGCAAATGCCACCACCTGAAGATTAAATCCATGCCCTCCTGGCTGGTTAAGGCAGCTCAGGAAGTGTTCTGTGGATGGGTCCAAACAACGGTGAATTCAGCTTTGTTGGAGGGGGTGTTTCTGGCAACTTTTAGAGAGGCACTGCTGTACTCTCCATTCAAGAAGCCATCACTGGACCTCGCCATTCTGGACAACTTTGTTCAGTCTCCCATTTCCCTTTTTGGAAAAGTGCTTGAGAAAGTAAGTGGCATTCCAACTCCAGAAGATCCTGGAGAAAATGGATTATCTGCACCCTTTTCAGTTAGTTTCAGGCCCGGCTATGGGATCAAAATGGCATTGGTCACACTCATGGATGATCTCTGGATGGAGCAGAATGGAGGTGGTGCATCATCTTTGCTGTTCTTGATGTCTCAGCAGCTGTTGATACTATCAACCATGGTATCTTTTTTTGAGATGGTTTAGAGAGTTGGGGGTGAGTAGCATAGTTTTCTGCTGGTTTACCTCCTTCCTCCAAGGCCAGTCCCAATTGATATTAATAGGACCTATTAATAGGTCCATCTCACAGCACCTGATTTCTGGGGTGCCACAGGGTTTGGTGCATTCTCCTGTCCTTTTTTAACATCTATATGCACTGCTGGATGAGATCATCTGTCACCATGAGATGAGGTATCATCAGTAAGATGATACCCAGCTAAAATGTATATCTCCATTATACAGTACAGGTGAAGGATATCATGTTATGGACACTTTTTTGTGGTGCCTGGAGGTTGTGGGGGCCTGGGTGGGGAACAACAGACTTCAGCTGAACCCTGGTAAGATGGAGTGGCTCTGGGTGGGCCCCTCTATATCCATGAGTTTATAATTTTTAATCTTGGATTGGGCTGTACTACCCAGACAGATCCAGTGCATAATCTGGTGGTCTTTTGGGACTCACAACCAGGGCTAAGAGGGCCTTTGCTCAGCTTCATATTGTGCACCACTTACACCATTTCTGGATAGGGAGGCTCTCCAATTTGGTCACTCATGCTCTGGTCATCTCCTGTTTGGACTATTGCCCTATATGGAAAAAGACAAGGCTGCCTAGGGGACCAGCTTATTTATTTATTTATTTATTATTTTAACTTCTATACCGCCCTTCTCCCGAAGGACTCGGGGCGGTTTACAGCAAGGTAAAAAACAAGAATACAAAAATTAAAACATTGTTAAAAAATTGATTCAATTTGGCTAAAAATAATTAAAACTCTAATAAAACCCCCCATTAAAATTATTAGGCCAGCCCTGCGCAGTGGAACAAAAATGTCTTGAGCTCGCGTCGAAAGGTCCAGAGGTCAGGGAGTCGACGAATCCCTGGAGGTAGCTCGTTCCAGAGGGCGGGAGCTCCCACAGAAGAAGCTTTTCTTCTGTTGCCACTGCCCTATGGAATATTCTCCTCCTGGAAGTGAGGCAGGCCCTCACTTGCCTGGCTTTCCAAACAGGAGTTATAATATCGCTTTGTGTGGGGAGCCCAGGGAAACATGCAGGTTGGTTGATGCCTTGAGAGTCCTCCCTTCATCAATTGATTTTTAACAGGGCTTAGTTATTCTTGCCTCCTTCAAAAAAAATTTTTTTTTTGAAATTTTAATTCTAACATTTTAATTTTTATATACTGTTTTTATATTCTGACATTTTGTTATACACGACCCAGAGGCCACCACTTAAGAGGATGAGCAGTTCAGATAGGTGAAAAATAAATAAAATAAAATAAACATACAACAGAAAAGTAGGTGAGCAGAACTGAAGTAATAGTAAAGAAAAAGTTCTAGCAGTCTTCTCCTAGTCAGTTTTAGTTAAGAATTCAAATTTATCTAAATCCTCTGTGTGTTGCTCTTTTATTTCTTGCCTTGTAGATGTTACTGATAGTGACACATTCAAGTTGGTTTATTTTGATCACTAGAAAATTAAACCAACAGCACTGAAAAATTACAAATGCTCTTGTACACTACAGGTGTAAACTGTTATTTCAGAAATCACATGCACTTATAAGATCTCTCCGTTCCCAATAGGATGTGGCATATAAGCCTAAGTAAATAAAAGAAGAAACTCAACCAATGTGTGCGTTGTGCTATGTCTTTAATGTCTGCTGAAGGAATGAGAAATTTATAGATGGAAAATTTCACAGATACATTCAAATACTATACCTTAGAAAAATCTGGATTGTGATGAGTGAGTATTGTGAATGAAATAAGGAAGTATGTCTACAGTATTATTAGTAATTTCTGTCAATATGGAAGAGGGGGCAGAGGGAGACTCATTCTAGATATTAGATTGGTAGAAGATGGGTGACCTGATATATAGACACTCTATACAAAGATCAAATAATCTTTGCCAGGAAAAAGATTTATAGAGAAGAATCTGAAATCTCTTTTCCAAGGGAAAGAAAAATGAAGATCAGGCAAACAAGGCCTGCAAATAATTAATGCATTTCTATTGTAACAATATCAGCAACTAAAAAACGCTTCCCCGCCCAACTGGATATAAATATTTGTTTATATCACTTCATGCTTGAACTATCTTCTACATTCTTATCTTTGTATTTGTGTTACAAGTGTGAACATGGAGCTTCTGCTTCAATTTCATTTATCCACAGCCCCTATCCAGATACCATATTTAATGTTTGATTGATGAAAGCTCTTTGGCAGACAATTTCCAGCTTAAAAGTGGCTGGAAATAAACAAACAAGCATAATGCAGACAACTTACTGCAACAAGAGAATGGTATAAAAGTATGAACCACCAACAAGTTAACTTATGCACATAGAAGAATTAAAAATAGTTGCCATAAATTGCGGCAAAAATCTACTCAGACTACACAGAAGACTGAAATTAGGTATCAGAACTAGCAATGCTAAAATGAAACCTAGTATTTATATTTATTTTTTCCACCCTGCAGGATGCCAAAATGATTATATAGCCTGGCATAAAAATTATAGTATACAGAATTATACCTTTTAAAAGCTGAAATGAAATGTAACTTTCCCTTGAAGATGAATGTGGCAACTGCACAGAGATAGATGAGGTTTTATTTCAAAATACCATAGCAAACTGAAACTGAGAACAAAGAACTGAAAGAAATCAAAAGCAAAAAAAGCATATATAGCTTTCACTACTGTCCATTTGGATTTAATCTTTCTCAAATGTCACTTTTACTGCAGCAATTTCTATTTTTACAGGAGATTAAATTGCATTTACTAGAAATTGCATTTAGGTCTGAAACTGTCAGTCTTTAATTATATAATTTTATTCTGAAATGCCATTATATTTTCACAAGATTCCTTTGTTTGCATTAGTGATTGATTTTATTGATGCAGTTAAATATTGTTTGACTGAAAGGCGAGACCGAAAAATCCCAAACAAATATATGCCTATTCATGCATGCAAGGCAATAAGAACTCTATGCTGAACAATTTTGATCGTTTCAATCTGCTTTCTGAAAAGTAGTACCCAAATCTGACCCAACCGACTTAGAATTTTGAGACTTGTGATCCAGTGTGATCATGAGATTAAAGAAGCTGATTGGAATTAAAGACTTCAATCCAGAAAATCTTCCTTGACCCTTTAAGTTTCAGTTTCTGCATAGTGAGTTAACAAAAAGAATGGAACAGTTTAAATAGATTAGAGAACTGTTAATAGGAAAGGAGGTACATATTATTTTTTCTATCAATGTATTAGAAGGATGGATACAAGAAGTCTAGAGCTAATGGGTGTTGATTAATATGACCGGTCCTTAAACTAGAACACTCGAACTTATCACCAGACTGAATAAAATGCAGTAGAGAGAAGTTCCCTGAAGATGGGTTCTAGCATGAATCCGAAAGCTCAGAAGAGTAAACCTCCTGGATCCCCATACTTCAGTTAAGTCTCAGATAGGATACCAGAGAAACATCTTCCATTAGACTTTTAATGGCATTACTAAGAATTGTGTCCTTGAAAATATTGCAGAATTCCTCTGCATTGAGAAATCTTCCACCTTTTTCCTGACAAATTTAATGAAGTTTTGAAATATCATTTTGAACCCAGCTTCACTACCAATCTTTCTAATCCTTTAAAGTTCAGTTTATCATTTAGGACAACTCCAAAACATTAATTTTCAGGAGAGAAAAGGAGGAAGTTTTCGCCTTCTCTTTCCTCCCTGGTATTTATTTATTTTATTTTATTTATTTATTTTGTCACACAGTATATATGAGCATGTAATAACTATACAATATATAAGCATATATGTAAGTATGAGTATATAATAACTATATTAATTGGATATAACAAAAGGAAACAATAGGACAGGAATGGTAGGCATGCTTGTGGTCTTATGCATGCCCCTTACAGACCTCTTAGAAATGGAGTGAGGTCAATAGTAGACAGTTTTTGGTTGAAGCTTTGGGGATTTTGGGAAGAGACCACACAGTCAGGTAGTTTATTCCAAGCATTAACAATTCTGTTACTGAAATCATATTTTCTGCAATCAAGATTGGAGCGGTTAACATTAAGCTTAAGTCTATTATGTGGTCGTGTATTGTTGCAATTGAAGCTGAAGTAGTCTTCGACAGGAAGGACATTGTAATAGATGATTTTATGAGTTAAACTCAGGTCATGTCGAAGGCGGCGTAGTTCTAAATTTTCTAAATCCAGGATTTCAAGTCTGGTGGCATAAGGTATTTTGTTGTATTCAGAGGAGTGGAGAACTCTTCTTGTAAAATAAGCCCATCAATACATTTTGCTCTAATGCAGGGGTATCCAAACTTGGCAACTTTAAGACTTGGGGACTTCAGCTCCCAGAATTCTGAGAAAGCTGCCTGAGGAATTCTGGGAGTTGAAGTCTACAAGTCTTAAAGTTGTCAAATTTGGACACCCCTGCTCTAGTGCAATGCTAGTGATGTATGACAACGTTGAAGACAACGTTGGAAAAGCTCTTCACAACTTAAAACCATCGCTATCTATTGGACCCGATGGACTGTGTGCATACTTCTTAAAAAAACTTTCCATTAATATAGCAGAACCCCTAAGTATTATCTTTGATAAAGCTTTCACTACCAGTTCTCTTCCCAAACTTTGGTCACTAGCCACAGTCATCCCTATCTTCAAAAAAGGAGACCCCAGCTTAGTCGAAAACTACAGACCGATCTCCCTTTGCTGTGTCACCTGCAAAGTCATGGAATCTATCATCAACCAATCCATTACCTCACACTTAGAAACAAACAACCTACTCTCCAACAAACAATTTGGTTTCAGAAAAAAATTATCATGTAACTTACAACTTCTCCACTGCAAAAACATATGGACTTCAAATCTTGATCAAGGCAAATCAATAGATGCAATCTACATAGACTTCTGCAAAGCTTTTGACTCAGTAGTACGATAAACTTCTCCTAAAACTAATATCCTATGGCATCTCAGGACCCCTCCACAAATGGATATCTGCTTTTCTGTCTAACAGACAACAAGTGGTCAAAATTGGCAATGCTCTATCAAATCCTGTTCCTGTCAAGAGTGGCGTTCCTCAAGGCAGCGTTCTTGGACCAACACTCTTTATACTATACATTAATGATCTTTGTGACCATATCTCAAGTAATTGTGTTCTCTTTGCTGATGATGTCAAACTATTTAACATCACAGACAATACTTCTATCATTCAAAACGACCTTGATCATCTAACCGCTTGGTCTAAAAATTGGCAACTCCAAATTTCAACCAGCAAATGCTCAGTCTTACATATAGGAAAAAAGAACCCAAAAACTAAGTACATACTAGATGGACATTACCTTACAGACGACCCCCATCCCGTTAAAGACCTTGGAGTTTTCATGTCAAATGATCTAAGTGCCAAAGCCCACTGCAACTACATAGCAAAAAAAGCTCTAAGAGTTGTAAACCAAATCTTTGTAGCTTCTTTTCCAAAAACACCACACTACTAACCAGAGCATATAAAACATTTGCTAGACCAATTCTAGAATACGGCTCGCCTGTTTGGAACCCTCACCACATCTCTGACATCAATACAATTGAACGTGTCCAGAAATATTTTACAAGAAGAGTTCTCCATTCCTCTGAAAACAATAGAATACCCTATCCCACCAGACTCGAAATCCTAGGCTTAGAAAACTTGGAACTCCGTCGCCTTCGACAAGACCTAAGCTTAACTCACAGAATCATCTATTGTAATGTCCTTCCTGTTAAAGACTACTTCAGCTTTAATTGCAATAATACTAGAGCAACTAATAGATTTAAACTTAATGTCAACCGCTTTAATCTAGATTGCAGAAAATATGACTTCTGTAACAGAATCATCAGTGCTTGGAATACTTTACCTGACTCTGTGGTCTCTTCCCATAATCCTAAAAGCTTTATCCAAAAACTTTCTACTATTGACCTCACCCCATTCCTAAGAGGACCATAAGGGGCGTGCATAAGCGCACAAATGTGCCTACCGTTCCTATCCTATTGTTTTTCTTTTCTTCTTTCTATATATATGCTTATACCTCCTTATATTTACTCATATATGTTTATATACTATATAATCTTTTGTATGATTCCTACATATATTGTTGTGACAAAATAAAATAAATAAAAAATAAATAAAAATGATAGTTTGTACATCAGAAAAAGTACTGGAAATAATTTGGTCAGTGATTGTAGCACTGCTATGGTGTTTTCAGACTTTTAACATTATATTGAAAGCAGTTTGTGAAAACTTTAATAGGTAAGATCATTTTTTTTCAATTAAGAGGCTTTTCTTCAGAGACAATTGACCTCACCCCATTCCTAAAAGGGGCGTGCATAGGAGCACAAAAGTGCCTACCTGCCTACAGTTCCTGTCTAATGTTTCCTTTCATTATATCAAATTAATACAATTATTACATACTTTTGTTCTTATATATATGTATATATATATGATATTTTGTTGATTTATGTTGATGCTTGTGTATACTGTTGTGACAAAATAAATGAATACATACATACAATGAGCAAGCTATCCGGTACTTGTTGCAATGCTATGTTAGCCATGCAAGTGGCCATTGTCTGGATAAAACAGACTACTTACCTAGCCAAAAATGTTCGTTGCAGATTATATTTATTTTTATTATCTTTTTTTTTTAGTATTTTGCTATTTTGTAACGATTTGCTTCCATTCTAAGTATTTTAATAGGTTTTTTTTGAGGGGGAAGAAAATTTTGTAAGGCAGCAATTATGGCAAAAGTATAAATATTTCCCCATTAAATAAGCACTTCAACTTCATATGTATGCTTGAAAGACCAGTAACTAAAGATATCCTTCTTCCTGCTTAATGTCTGAATAATTTTGTTCCAAAATCCAAATCTCTGCCCCCTCCCCCCCAATTTATGGATTCAGCTTTGCCTTTCTACACATCTAATGCCAAGAATCCTGTTATGTCTCTAGCAGAGGAGCTTTAGAAGGAGCTACTAGGAAGGCACAAGCTTTGGTGAAGGTTATTAGTGGCTCATTACTCCTTTCTGGGCTGAAGCCAAGATGCAGGAGTTTGCAAAATTA
The DNA here is from genome assembly GCF_028640845.1 of Ahaetulla prasina. Classification (NCBI taxonomy): domain Eukaryota; kingdom Metazoa; phylum Chordata; class Lepidosauria; order Squamata; family Colubridae; genus Ahaetulla; species Ahaetulla prasina. The sequence continues at coordinate 32,498,391 of NC_080543.1, read as the reverse complement.
CTGAACTCAGCATTTCTCTTCTGCTGGAAGGACATCTACAAATAAGCTGCCCCTCTGTGCTTGATACCTGTAGCTTTCTGCAGTGAAACCAAGAAAAAAACCAGCCAGTTATGGCATACTAGTACATACAAAAATTTCATAATGATTAATAATACTAGTAAAACAAATAAGGGTTTTTTGCTGTATAGTGGGAAAGAGGAGGCACTTCAGTTGCTTTTTTAAGCAAGTTTTCTGTGTTTCATTTTTCCAGCAATATTTAATGGCTATAGATTTTTTAAAAACTTTTTATAAAACAATTGAATGACAAAACAGATACCGTATATACTCGAATATAAGCCGATCCGAGTATAAGCCGAGGTCCCCAATTTTACCCCAAAAACTGGGGTAAACTGGGGACTCGAGTATAAGCCGAGGGTGGGAAATGAGGCACCTACCGGTTGAAACCTCCTCCTCAGCTGAGAAGGCTGGCGGCTCCCCGCCCGCCTCTCACTGCACCGGCAGGGCTTCCCAGCCGTCCGGTAAAATGTGAAAAAGAAGAAAAACTCGAGTATAAGCCGTATATACTCGAGTATAAGCGAGGGCTTAAAAAACTGGAGTATAAGCCGTTTAGACCGGAGTATAAGCCGAGGGGACGTTTTTCAGCACAAAAAACGTGCTGAAAAACTCGGCTTATACTCGAGTATATACGGTACTTTAAAAATGTTGTATTACTACTTTCCTTTCTTGCTTTTTTAAGCAAGTTTTCTGTGTTTCATTTTTCCAGCAATATTTAATGGCTATAGATTTTTTAAAAACTTTTTATAAAACAATTGAATGACAAAACAGATACCGTATATACTCGAATATAAGCCGATCCGAGTATAAGCCGAGGTCCCCAATTTTACCCCAAAAACTGGGGTAAACTGGGGACTCGTGTATAAGCCGAGGGTGGGAAATGAGGCACCTACCGTTGAAACCTCCTCCTCAGCTGAGAAGGCTGGCGGCTCCCCGCCCGCCTCTCACTGCACCGGCAGGGCTTCCCAGCCGTCCGGTAAAATGTGAAAAAGAAGAAAAACTCGAGTATAAGCCGTATATACTCGAGTATAAGCCGAGGGGCTTAAAAAAAAAAACTCGAGTATAAGCCGTATAGACCCGAGTATAAGCCGAGGGGACGTTTTTCAGCACAAAAAACGTGCTGAAAAACTCGGCTTATACTCGAGTATATACGGTACTTTAAAAATGTTGTATTACTACTTTCCTTTCTTGCTTTTTTTAAGAGAGTGGGACAACACTGTATTCTTCTTGCCAACAGTAGCATAAAGATAGTGACATCTGCCCCTCTCATTTGGAGAAAAAGAGAAATCAAGATTTTGTCCATACTTGCCAAGACTGACCAAAGAATACAAGTATATGGTAGGAGCAGGAAGCTTAGTGGCTCCTGAGGTTAAGACACTGGACTGACGATTGGCAAGCTCTTGTTTGAGACCTGGTTGCTGCCCTGGGAGGGGGTGAGCTCCCGTCACAGCACCTGTGGCTCCAGCACCTGCCAACCCAGCAATTTGAAAGCGGGTGACCTTTAATAAATAGATGGGTACCACTTTGGTAGGCAACTTATCAGGGACATGAAAGGAACCCACCAGGCAACAATGATGTCATTGTTCAATCATTTCAACCCGGAAGCACTTCAATGCTTCCAACATGAATGTTGTAGTACAAAGCTAGTCTTTTGTAATGTGAGGCCACATTAACTTGTGTACCTATACAACTTCTGTAGGCTTGACTTGGCCTGGCTCTAAAATTGCCTATCAGTGTTGTTGTTTTTTTTGGTTTTTTTATTATTATTATTATTATTATTATTATTATTATTATTATTATTATTATTATCTAAATTAATACTGATATAAACAAAACATTCTTATTATAACATTAAGTGTTCTGGCATTAATACTGGGCCAATCTTATTTGAATCAGTCACTCTTAGCCAGGGTGGATAAAAATCAATGATTTTTTTTAGAAAAATAAAAAAATGGATTTTTTATTTAAATCAGATTTTTATTATTTTTATCAAATTTATTTTAATAAAATGCTTTTGGAGTAAAAATCTATCTAAAGATAGTTTTCTATTTAAGATACATTAATAATTTAGTTTATTCAGCATGAAATGGACCTTAGTTATATAGCATGAGGCTGTATATTCTGCAATATTGAGACTGGGTTTTTTTTGTTTGTTTTTTACATTTATATCCTGCCCTTCTCCGAAGACTCAGGGCGGCTTACATTGTGTAAGGCAATAGTCTCATTCTATTTGTATATTTACAAAGTCAACTTATTGCCCCCCCAACAATCTGGGTCCTCTTTTTACCTACCTTATAAAGGATGGAAGGCTGAGTCAACCTTGGGCCTGGTGGGATTCGAGCCTGCAGTAATTGCAAGCAGCTGTGTTTTAATAACAGGCTATCTTACAGCCTGAGCCACCCACGGCCCTAAACTGTTGGTGAAACGAGTCGTCTTTCCTCGAAAACCTGCCAATAATTTTTTTTTTTTTTAGTTGGTGACTGTTGGTGAGTCAATAGCGGGTCACAGGAGGAGCTGCTGCGGGGAAGAGATGACAGTTGCTCTTTAAAAATTATGATCTAAATCGACTTGATTTAAATCAAATCCACCCTGCTCTTAGCACAACCTACCTCACAGGGTTGTTATTGGGAAAATAGGAGAAGGAAGGAGTATTGTGTATGTTTGCTGCCTTGAGTTACTTATAAAGTAATAAAGGTAGAATAAAAATATAATAAATAAATAATAATAATAAATAATTCTTATCTCATGAAAATAAGCCTGGGTTTTATTTATTCCAATCCATGAAAGGTAAATAAGGAATATCAACTTGATTTATTATAGTATGATTTATATGAATATTATAACTATTTACTTTACTCTTCTCTTAAATGCTTGTTTCATTGCCACATAAAAGTGACTAATAAAGAGGATAGGTTTTATTTGCCAGACTGATAATGTAATCCTATATGTGCACACCGAGAACCGTTTTCAATAGGGCTGAAAGACTGCATGGGAAACTAATTTAAGCAACATCTCCTATTAACTGCTGTAAGTTTTCATCTTTGATCAGAGATTCCGGTTTCAGAATATAGGTTTGGGTAATATATACTTTTGCTGGTTATCAATGATAAAGCATGCTGGTTATCTATAAAGCATACAAATTATACAAATCACTTTTATTAAACCTCTGTTTAACAATATAACTTATGCTAAGCTCTTATACTCTACAGAGGATAATAAAAATGTTTTTCTTATTATTTATTTATTTATTTATTTATTTATTTTATTTTATTTTATTTTATTAAATTTTTATACCGCCCTTCTCCCGAAGGACTCAGGGCGGTGTACAGCCAGAAATAAAATACAAGATATATACAATTAAAAGAAATTAAAATATAGCAATTACTAAACGGCTGATAGTTAAAAATGAATTATTAATAAATAATATTTATTTATTTATTATATTAAATAATATTATTTATTTATTTATTATATTAATAAAACCCCAATATAAAATCAAACTATTATGCCAGTCCCGCTTGAGTAAATAAATATGTTTTTAGCTCACGACGGAAGGTCCGAAGATCAGGCACTTGACGTAGGCCAGGGGGGAGTTCATTCCAGAGCGTCGATGCTCCCACAGAGAAGGCCCTACTCCTGGGGGCCGCCAGCCGACATTGTTTGGCGGACGGCACCCTGAAGAGACCCTCTCTGTGAGAGCGTACGGGTATGGTTAACTAAGGTCAGAAAACCACATGCCCATCTGGTGCAAGTCCCCAGACTAGAAAAGATAAAAATCTGCCCAATGGGTGAATTTGAGTTTTATATCCTGTAGAATAGTATCATGAGATTATCCCAGAAATTTGGAAGATGTAAAAATATTTCACCACGGTAACATAAAAACTGTTACAATAGTAAAATAATAGGCTTCAAAGTATTTGTAAGGAGACATCTTAAAACAGCCGTTATCAGCTGGCATGAGTCACAGGTCAAACACAACAAAGGACAACAAAACAAAAATTGTGTGAGCAGTCAAAATATGGAACATAAATATGCATGCATGAAATAGAGCAGGGAAGAAATGACACAGGGGTGTGCCAAAAACATGGATATGAAAATACCAGGCGGATAGCTAGGCACAAAGCCAAATGACAAGTCCTACGCCAAAATAAATTTTTATTTTGTTAAAGAGACCAACAGGCCTGAATGGATCTCTAAGTGTATATAACCTGTGATTCCTTTGCAGCTGCATTAAATAGAACCAGCAGAATGCAAGACTTGGCTCTTGATGCTGTTATCAAAGGGGCAAGCAAGTCTACAATTGCAGTTTAGTAACCCAGTCTTGAAAATTACCAAGTTACTATGCTTGAATTCTAAGTCACAGGAAAGTAATGTCCAAAGCACATGAAAGAGACTCTGATTTTATAACTACAATACAGCTGTAGATTTAGAAGAGATAATGAGGATCTAGTTTTTTATACACTTTGTCTGAGATTCTTCAGAACTTTAAATATAAACATCCTAAGTACATGCTAAATTTCATTTTAGATCCAGGCTTAATATTTCACTTGTTAATTTGCCTTTAAGCTTCTTGTTTCTCATTACCCACTGATTTTCATAGTTGGGAAAAGAGAACACGAAGGGCAAAGGGTAGGAACAGAAGGTAGGAATGACAGGGAAGCATAGTAAGGGCAGATAGTATTGTTGACAGCATCTGATCCCCCAGATTAATGTATTTCTAAGAAGATTAACCAAATCCCAAATGCTCTGTGACAGGTCTCTCCTGTAAGCTTCTTGCTCCATCATGTAAACAAAGGCTCCCTATTAAATATATTTCCCTGAACAAAGACCCGCTGCAGATAGCAGGTCAAAATGTTCATCATTTCTCTATACTAATAGAAAAACCAACATGAAAAAGTTATAGAAGGCAGAAAAACAAAAAACATAGAAAACAGAGGGAGCTTCAAATATATTAAAAATAATTATTTTATTCATTTCCTCTTTTGCTTACTTCTGTCTAGTACTATCTAGGTCTGTATGTCTCTGGAAAGGGAGGGCAAATGGGCACGTAAAACTAGAACCATCTTAGTAGCATCAGTAAGCAGACTGGCCCTATACGGACACGGCCATGAATGACCTCATCAGGCTTTAGTTGTACAAAATATCCTCCACAACAACAGCTACAACCCTGAAGCAAATGAGGGGAAATACCAATAAGAAGAATCCATTATAATTAATTAAACCCGATTCCACAAAAAAATATAAAGAAATTACAGCCCTGCTGAGCCTTCCAGACCCCTTCAATGAACTTTTCTCTCAGAATATAATTAATTATAATGCAATTAAAATTATATTACATAGATTTTCTCTCTTTGCCACAACTTGGTTAACTAAAAAAAAAAAAAAAGAACTCAATATTAAATTATGCAGAAAGGGGTCATTTTGGCAGTCAGTGGCTCCTATTAGTAGCAACTCTTTTGAGAAGCATCCATATAAATAGAAGTTACCAATACAGATCTCAATAACTTATAATGGGGTTTTTTTGTATCAACTTAACATTATGAACCCGAGGCATCTATTTATCTTTATAATAACTTCACACCAACTCCTGTTCATACAAAAATTTGCAATTTTTTTCCCCAAGTGGGACTATTAAGGCTCCAGAAAAATGACTCAACCTAAAGATATTTTCAAGACTTTAGGGAAAGGTGTATAAATTGGGGGTGAAATGCTGCCGGTTCAGACCGGATCGCCCAATCCAGTAACAATCTTGGCTGATGGTTCAGAGAACCGATAGCAATTGCGGTGCGAGGCTCCGCCCACCTGTCGTTACTTTCTGGGTTTTAACCAGGGAGTTAATGTGTTTTGTATCTTCTGCACATGCGCAGAAAGTTTTTGTGCATGCGCAAAGAGTGTGCGCGTGCATATGATGCGCGCGGGCAGCACGTGAACTTCCAAAACAGTTAGGAAGTTAAGTAGATTTCACCCCTGGTACAAGTCCTGATATGGCTGAGAATCCTTCCTGATCTTAGAAAGATTTATCAAATAATACACATATCTTTAAACTGCCACAAAACTCTGTTGTTTTTGCTGTAACTATTTCACCTACTACCATTTTTAGAACTGCAAAATTATGTGTGGCTGGCTGCTATGCCTTTGTGTGTGTGTGGGGAGGGGAAACCACTGAAATGATAAGTTGATTGACAACCCAAACTCCACTGAGAAAATTACTACCTACTTTCAATGATGGGTGTCATTTAACACTGTTTTCCTGGGTGAGATCTGAAGTTGAAGTGCCCTGAAGTAAAAGTATTCTATTATTTAAAAAAAGAATGTAGGGGAGGAGTGTTTCATTTATATGATAAAGCATGATCTAAACCGGACTCTGGAACAATAATTTACACATTCAGGTGGAGACTGAAAATGTCTAGATTACACCAGTAAAATTTCTCTGTACATCTTTATGTTGGGTTACAGGGATCATTTTTTTTCATTTCATAATACTTTAAATTCTGAACAGGAATTAGTCAGAAACAAGTCTTGTGACAAGACTTATTTGGATGAAATAGGTTCAAGTTAAAAAGATGTCATTCCTACCATCAAATAAATTAGATAAAGTTAACCTTTTTTAAAACAAGGACACAGTGTTTAAAACAGTCCAAAATGGAAAATCCCAAGTATCTGAATTTAAAGTCACAGCTACCTGCAATGTGAAGACAAAAAACACAAAGCAGATAATGGAAAACGTCACGTCTTCACAAAGCCTGACTATTCTTGTATTACACCTTCTTAAGAATAAACCTTATCCTAGACATTTACAAATATATTGTAATGATTTTGTTCTGTTGTACAGTGTTCCTCTTTACAACAGATATCGGGAATAAAAATTTAATGTTTTCAAAGAACTCTATTAAAAATGAAAAACAGGGAGGTCAGCTAAAGTATTCTACATAGAGTTAGTTAATATTTCAAAGGACAGATTCAACAGGGAAAAGGGAAACCTGAGCTAATATTGCCCAAGCGTACAATTTTGTTATTTGGGGACAGAGAAATGCCAGAAACAACGCAGATGGCTTGATACATTAAGAAGACAAAAAAGGAGATATGGATGAATTAAAGAGAAATGAATTGTTTTATTTAAAAATATTTTAAGGTTCTGAATGTTAATTTATCATTCAATCCAGTTAAGTATAAATATAATACCCTGGATGTTGTTTAGGTTGTCTTAATTCACATTAGGCTTTTGAACATCTGATAATATTATGCATATATTCAGATCAACACCATATTCATGAAAAAACTTTGAAGATATGACTCTGAATAGACTCATTAAATTCTTGTAAATCTCAACGAAAGCACATGGTATACTGTTCTAAACAGAAATGCAATAAACAATAGCATTTATAACAGCACCCACATCATTTATTGATGCATTTTATTCTTATTAGTACAGGTAGTCCTCAACTTACAATAGTTCATTTAATGATCATTCAAAGTTACAACGGCCCTGAAAAAAGTAAGTGTTTTTCACACATGACCGTTGCAGCATCCCCATAGTTACATGATCAAACTTGGCAACTCATACAGTATATATCCGTGATAGCAAATCTTTGGCATGCATGCCAGAGTTGGCAGGCAGCACCCTCTCTGATGGCACAGGAGCTGTCACCCAGTTCAGCTCTGCTGCGCGTGCGCCTCCTGATGGCCAGCTGGTCTTTGTGTCTCTGATGCTTATGTGGGGGGGCAGGACGGGGGCATGTACATGCATGGGTGTGCATGCCTGCATGGGGGAGCACCTGCGGGGGCGGGGCACATGTGCGGGGGTTGCGTGTGCATTGCTTTTGGGGGTTCAGGGCCATGCGCGCTTTGGGTACTCGGTCCAGAAAAGTTTACCCATCATTGGTATATATGATAGTTGCAGTATCCCGGGGTCATGTGATCACTTTTTGTATCCTTCTGACAAGCAAAGTCAATGCGGAAGCCAGATTCATTTAACAACTATGGCAAGAAAGTTCATAAAATGGGATAAAATTCACTTACAAATGTCTCACTTAACAACTGAAATTTTGGGCTTAATTGTGGTCATAAATTGAGGACTACCTGTATAGCAACAGATTCATAAAAATCTAGTCATAAGTCATGTGGTTACCAACTATCTATGAACTATAAACACCTCATCATGTTTCGTCATATTTTTTCTTTAATCAACTTTATTAAGTTTCAAAGAGAAATAAAATACAAAATAACAAAAAAAAATTGTGACAAGAAGTTTTTTTAAAAAAAATATTTCCAGCTTTTTAGTAGATATATACAGCATAATAGAACAACTTCTAATTCTAAATTAAAACAAAAGCACAAAAACTTCATATAAAAATGAAGATTAAACAATCAAAACAGCATTAGAATTATATAAAAAAATGATCAATTTCTGTTTAAAGTTAGATATAAAAATGCACAATATTTCTGTAATCAAAACACATCTAATCATTAAACGTAAAATAAAAATGTCCTTGTTATCTTTCTCAAGGAAAAACGTTCAAAGGTGGTTTGTTTCCAAGTAGAAACAAAGCTAGTTAGGCATTTTTCTTTCATCAAAGTAGTCAGTTTTACCATCTTTGTCAGTGCCATTAATTTCATAATTATACTGTTCAGTTGTTGGGAATTTGTGTTTTTTTCCACCTCTGTGAATTTTAGTTATACTTCTTTATTTATGCTATGTCTTTTACTATTAAACACCATAGACTGCAACTGATTTCTGAACACAATTATGGAACTATCTTGGTTCTTATGAAAGTTCCATGAATAAAAGAAGGGACAAAAGATTGTTAACAATTTTTTTTTATTCCCACATCCACATTCAAAAGCATATGGGGAGGGGGAAATAGGAAAAATACAAGTAGTCCTCAACTTATGTCCAGTCCCTTAATGGCTGTTCATAATGATGAGAGACCCTGAAAACGTACTTACAACCAGGTTCCAAAGTTGCAAAGGTTGGGGGTCTCCCAGTGGTCATGTGACTGTATTTTGGATGCTTGGCAACCAGCCTGCATTTGCAGCATTCTATTTATGTGACTGCAATTTATATCGTTTTGCAGAAAATTGCAGGGGTGGTGATGGTTATGTCCAGTTTTCACCCAAAAAATCTCATAGCAAATAATGGATTAGCTTAAAGACCATGATGTTTGCTTAAGGACTGTGGATTCACTGAATGACCACGGTTATCTGCTTAATGAACTTTATAAAATTGGGTCAATGACATGAAGATCTACTTTACAACTATTGTGGCTTATGGCCATAATGGGTAGGCTCCATTACAGTTTTAGGTCAAGCACTGCCTGTAGTCTAAAATCTCCCTCACTCTTCAGTTCATGGAAGACAAAACTAGTGCTGAAGGCATTTAATACAAAAATAGCAAGTTATAATTGTTATAGGTTTTTGGGTTGCTGTTTCAATGTTTTCCCGATATAAAAACTCCCTTCCAACTCTGTTAAAATATTGGAATATTTTTAAAGCAAGTACTTGATTTTCCAATAAGCACTTGAGCTGAGAAAAAGGGAAACAGAGAAGTCATGGGTACCAGAAAGAAAGAATGATTAAAATTATACTTCCCAATATCAATAGCTAGAATGCTGCAGTGGCATAAAGTAGTCACCATTATATATTTGTAACATATCTATTAAAATTTATAATTAGTAGAGCAATAAAAATACTATTTGATAATAATTTTTCTGACTGCTTAAATATATGTTCTGCAAATCTCATAGCAATCCAGTAAAGTAGCATTATCCCTATACTATAGATCAAGTTAAGAAAAAATTACTTCCTTAAATGTATTCAACGAACACCACAGCAACTTTCCAAGTGAGAAGTGAGTAAATTTGACCGCTTAAACCACAGGTATGGCCTTATTTCAGGTCAACCTTAGTTCAAAAATCCTTGAATGCCTCTGCTAGTAATGATTTGTCAAGTGGCAGAAACAGAAAGAATAGCATTTCTTCTAATTTATGGCTCTAGCCTGCATACATTGAATGTGTCAGTCCTACTTATACATGAATGCATACATTAACCTCAAATGCCATTTTTCTTAATGTTTTAATTTAAAGTTATTAGTGTTTGATTATCCTCACCATCTCTCCCTTCTGCCACCTTTATGATTGATAAAAAGGCTTCTTACAACTTGCAGTTGCCCTGTGGAATTCCCCATCCTGCCAAAAGTAATTTGCATTTTTCAGATGCTCTTGATAATCTCATAGCTATTAACACTCCATGAGAACAGATTATAATGGTCACAAACATCATTATTCATTTTTAATTTTAAGACAGCTCTCAAGAAGCCTCTTGGGACAATGCTCCCATGGGCTAGGCATTTTATAGATATCAGAACGCAAAAGAAACATTTCTACTTTCTCAGCCTGTTTGCTGATAGTACTGCTAGATATTTACCATCTACAACCTATGAACAGAAGACCATCCTACTGGGATTCAGAGATTGTCTTTTCTTCAGCTCAGATGTGGTTTGCATTCTGTACACAGAGTCCTCGAGAAACGACAGGCCACTTAATGATCATTCAATGTTATGATGGACACCCCAAAACTACATGCAATTCTGTTTCAAAGTTATGAAAGCTGCAATGCCCCTGTAATCATTCACTCTTACAACATGTCACAGGGATGGTTCAGAATCCCCCACCTGTCTTCTGCCATCTTGTTCCAATTGGATGCCACAGTACTTGGGCTTCCTCCCCTTGCTGGTCGTTACTTGAGGCAGTTCATTTAATGTTGTCCTGACTTCCAATCCTAATGGGCAGGTTCCATTACGATTGTAACTCAAGGACTACGTGTACTTTTAAAATGAAAAACACAAACTTTCAAAAGCCATTAATCTTTTGAAGAATCAAAACATTTCATTTAAAGGAAAATTCTATCTTTTGGAAGTTAGTCCCTAGTCTTTAAAAATTATACATATGCACAGATATGCTTGTTGTTAGAATAAATATTTGGATTGATTAAATTAAGGAAGCACATTTTTTTTAAAGAAGTATCAGTTCTATTTCAAAAATCAGTAGATAACCTGTAGCCCCAGTCTGAAAGTTATTTTTAACCTACTCCTCAAAAAGATTGGCATAATTTCCAGGCCTTCTGAAGCAGGAAAAATTTCAAAACTCTTATGTAAATCATCACACTTTAAAATGCTACTAAAATTTTCCCCAGTACACATGTGCATCTCCAGGGCTTTTGTGATTCCGCCATCCAATTTGGCCAAGCTTTGCAATCTATCTTGCAAAGGCTTCATATACAGGTAGTCCTCGATTTACGACCAGAATTGAGACCAGAATTTATGTTGCTAAGAGATAAATTTGTTAAATGGTGTTTTACCCCATTTTACGACTTTTCTTGCTGCATTTGTTAAGTGAATCACTGCAGTTGTTAAATTAGTAATACGGCTGTTAAGTGAATCTGGCTTTCCCACTGACTTTGCTTGTCAGAAGGTATCAAAAGGTGACCACATGAGCCCAGGACACTGCAACCGTCATAAATGTGAGTCAGTTGTCAAACATCCGAATATAAATCACATGCCCATGGGGATGCTGCAATGGTTATTTATGTGAAAAATGATCCTAAGTCACTTTCTCCAGTGCTGTTGTAACTTTGGTCACTAAACAAACTAATGTAAATCGAGGACTGCCTGTAGTTCTATGCAAATCCAATATACTGATGATTTCCTTGTCACTGCCCCACCCCTTCCTGCTTGCTTAGATGCCTCCCTAAGGAATTACTACACTTTATTCAGTAGATTGAGACAATTAGGATGGCTTATATAATGTTACTGTCATCAAGTCCTTAAATTCCTTTTATATAAATGCAGCCTCATTGTCTGAGATTACAGCGACAAGGGTTTTTTTACAATTCATTATACTTTTAGTTAAGTATGTCCAAATAAATTTTCAAAAGTGTACCTTCTTTTTCTTTTTCATTTCTAGCTTTCATAGTTGCATGTTACTGTATCTGTAGAAACATCATTGCTTTTAATAATCTGATCTTTGTGTCTTGGAAATGTCCTAATCTTTTCATCTATATTTGTCTTAACATTCCTAAATTCTTTACTGTTTTCACTTCTTTGCATCAGATGTACCCTCAGTAACCCTACTGGTTGACATTACCTTATTAATACTCACCGTTAATCCACCTTCTAGTTTCATTTCATAACAGACTCTGTAAGGTTTTTTATTTTGTCTTTCCTTTGTTTCTGTTTTCAAAAAAAAAAATGTGTTGTCTGCATATCTCAAACTGCTTAGAGTTTTGACCTCCAATTTTGATTCCTTTTCTCATATCTTATAGTCCTGTCATTTATATATTTGCTGAATAATTTAAACAGATATGTAGACAATAGGCATCCTTGTCTGACCCCTTTCTCTACTCTGAACCACTTTTGTTTTTCTAAATTTAGTTCTTATAATGGCTTCTTGTTCTTTGTAAAGATTCCTTGGAAAAATAATCAAATGTTCTATTACACCCTTTATATTTAGACACTTCAACATATAAAGCATTATTTTTCAATAATATAAAGCATTATTATAAAGCAAAGTTATAGAATCAAAAGTATTGCTTTAGTCAATGAAGAAAACATGAACATGAATTTCCTTGTTTTTTGTTTTTTTCTCTATTCATTATCCATCTTATGTCTAATCATATGTTTAACTGGCTTTTCTGAAATCTACCTATTCATTTGTCATTTCTCTGTATGTATTTCTGTTACTTCTTGTAAGATTTTACACCAAATTTTACTTTCATGGGGAATTAGGATTAGCATTTAATACACACTTTTGTATCTTCCTTCTTGGCAATGAGCATATATGAATAATCTTCCAACTTGAATAAAATGAACTAACTCTCTCCAATACTTTTCATATGGATTGTTTTCTTAAAAAATATTTTGAACATTACTTTGTAAGTAAATTAAATTGTAGCATTTTCTCACTAATGCTAGGCTTTAACAAAAGTAAACTAAATGGCTAAACATTGCTAAAATTAATTACTTTCACTTACCTACTATAAATACCAATTTTAAAATTTATTGTTTACATCAGTAAATTATTTTGCTGTTATAAAAAAACACTAAATTAGTGTTATCAACATTCAAAATGTACGCAGTGGAATCACAGATGGGTATTGGATTGCAAAAATAAATAAATAAATAAATAAATCCCTGAATCTTCTCATTTTTCCTGTACATGCGGGTTAATTGTGAGTTACACTAATCTATTCCTTACTTATTTATGGACTTCAAGTGGACGTTATTCTAATATAGGGAGTTGCTGGATAGTAGTGGAATAGTAATTGCTTCATTTTACCTTAAAATTAGAATCAAAAAAATACACGGGCATCATCACAAACAAGATGCTAACCCCAAGTTCCAAGCAGAATTTTCAGTAAGACCTTTTTTAAAAAATAATCATTGCCAAGCAAGTTTTTTTCTTTTTCGTTCTGCTTAATTGCTAAACAGTGCTAATCTTTGGAATATGCTAATACTGTAAAAATGTGTCACGTAACCTGTAATTTGAATCTCCAAATAGATTTGGAGAAACTAGGAAAGAGATAGCATTTGGCCTTCAGAGCTAATCATCTGGAACATAGGTAGGAAGAAACTAAAATTCTCCCTTAGCAATTATTTTCAAATCCCTCCAAAGATAGCTGGCTACCTATAGTCTTTCTTTTATAATTAAAATGCTTCCCCACAATGAAGCCATATATATTTTTAAAGGAAAAGAAGTAGTATGAATTTTGACATAAGAGTCTATAGAAATATGTTGGCTCTCTTAAATTAAGAAAATATTATGAAATCTAACAATGAAACGAAGAAAAATCTAGACAATTATATTCAGAGCATCTAAAAAAGAAAATAGTTATCTCTTCTTCTGACCTTTTCTATCTAACTTAGCATATGTATATGAATCCATTCAATTTCTAATTCATATATTTTTCAGTTTATCCCTAATTTCTAATTTACCACATTTAGAAACTTATATTTTTTCAGTAACTCCCTCCATTGCTCACAAAATCAAATCAAATCTGACTAGATGTTATTACATGTTCTCATACTACATGTCACGCTGAATTAATTGAGAAGTAGTAAATTCTTTCAAAATAATGTTTATGCTCTCAAGCCTAGTCACTAAGCTATTAATGAGAAAAAAAATACAGAAAAGCAGAGCACATATGAGCTCACCCACAGAAGAGAAACAATTTTATTTTTCAAAATGTCTAAGGCAAAAAGAAAACCAAGAAAAACTATTCTCTTACAGTTGAGAATTCCTGCTGAAGTTACCAGTTTGTGTTGGTATGCTAAATGAATCAATTTCACTACAGGGCATTTTTTGCCAAAAAATGAAAGTAAACCCTGTTTTCTGAAAAAAATGTAAATCACAGTTATATGACCATGGGATGCTGCAAACAGCTGTAAATGTGGGCCAGTTGCCGAATGCCCAAAATACATGACCACCGCAACAAGCAAACATCAGAATTTTGAATCTGGGTCATCAGTCCCTTTTTCAAGCTCTGTTGTAGCTTCAAACAAACACTAAGCAAGCAGCTCTAAGTTGTAAGAAGACTATCTATATTCCATTCAAATTACCACAGTCATCAGAGTAAAACACAAATGTGTCTATGGGTAGCACTGGCATTAGTCACATGATCAATAAGCCCTCTGCTAAATTTATAGACACTAATGAGATTAGGAAGGAGGAGGATTACAATCAGGGGTGGAATTGAAAAATTTCAGGAACTGGTTCGCTGCCTGGTTGCTGGGTTGGCGTGGCCATGGGGTCGTGGCCTACTCTACCTCCTGCACCATGGGGGGGGGCTTTTTGTTCTCCCCAGGCTCTGGAAGCTTTCCTCAAGCCTCCAGGAGGGCAAATATGGCCTCCCCCAGGCTCCAGAGGCCAGAAACACTTCCAGTACACCCTGGGGTGAAATCTAAAAATTTTCCCTACCGGTTCTTGGGCGTGGCTTAATTGGTGGGCATGGCTTGGTGGTCAGATGACTGGGTGGGCATGGCATAACAATAAATAATAAAAATAATAAACAAAGTATAAAAAAAATACTTTACACACACACACCTGACTCACACACAATCTAAAAGCAGCTGCACTTCACACAGCCACAAAAAGCTCAAAAACCAACTTTCACACTTTACACACACACAACTGACACACACACACACACACAAAATACCACGTACAGCTTTCTGAGATTTTGTGTGTTTGTGTAGTTAGAGTGAAACACTACAGAAACACACCAAATCTCAGAGAGCTGCACAAATATTTTATTATTTTATTTTATTGTGGATTTAAATTCCCAGAGTTCCTCAGCCAGACAGCATTAATCACTCAGTGATGAAATAGATTAGCTAAGTTAGATTAGTTCTGTCTGGTGCTGAAAATGAAACTTGGGGCTTTCCGGCTGGGAAAAAAGCCATGAGGTCGATCAGTAATCAGGTAAGTGTCTTAGACTCTTTTAAAAGGTGTTTTAAAACAGAAAACATGTTTTTTAAGGTTCTGCTGATGAGGAACTCAGGTGAGATCCCCAGAGTAGCCTTTAATTTTTTTTTAAGTTTAAAGGCTCTGCCAATCTCAGCTGAAGGGCGGGATCCTCAAAGGCTTTTTTTTTTTACTTTTAAAGGCATGTTTTGGCTGAAGCAAAACCTTCTTTTAAAAGTAAAAAAAAACCCTCTGCTGATGGTGCGGGTCAGCAGAGGCAGGGGGTGGGGCCAGGGATTTTTGCTACCGGTCCTCCAAACCAGCCGCCGCCATCGCTACCGGATTGCGCGAGCCGGTCCGATCCGTGAGCATTTCACCCGAGTACACCCGTTTTTCACCTTTCCTAGGCTCTGGAGGCTTTCCTCAAGCCTCTAGGAGAGCGAAAACAGCCTCCCCTGTGCACCAGAGGCCGTCCAGAGACCAGAAACAGGCCTGTTTTCGGACTTCCAATAGGCCAGTTTTTTGCCTTCCCAGAGCCTCTGCGCACGCTCTGCTTACCTGACATCCAAAATGGGCTGCGTGGAGACTCCTGGAAGGGGTGGAGTGGGCGGGGTCAGCCAGTCCATGGAACAACCAGCTCAGTGAAACATTAAAATTAACATCTGGTTCGCCTGAACGAGCCGAATCCCACCCGATTACAATATAGGAATATTATACAAGCAGCCTAAATTTTTAAAAGAGCTTTATATATCTTCTAAAGCCCATATACATAAAGTAACAGAAAAAGTGGCCAAAACCATAGGGATTGCAAAAACGTCTATGCATACAGTATACTGTGGGGCCCTTGGTGCTAGCTGAGCCTGGTTGTTTTCTTGCAGACATTTCATTACCAAACTAGGGAACATCATCAGTGCTTGTAGGGAGTGGGGTTTGCTCTCATTTTATATATTAGTGGCTTGCTCTGTCAGTGGTGTTTGATTGGTCTTGTTGATTCCTTGTTTGGCTGGTTTTTTTACTGTTATCTTGTTTGTCTGAGTTGGTAGTTCCTTGATTGGGTTACTGTCTGCTTCTTGATTGTTGTCTAATGTTAATCTCAGTGTTATTCTTTGATCATCTGGCTGTTGATTGCTAGTAAGGAAGTATTCTGGGCTTCTTGTTTCCTTTTTGTCTTTTTGTCTTTTTTGAATATGTAGATGTTGTTTATCTCTATGTACCTGTTTAAATCTTTTGGTATTATCACCTGGTTGCATTTTAGCATTTAATGACTATACGCCTTCACAATTTACGAACTAATATATTATAGCTTATTCTTGCTTACATGCAACTGACAGATAGGATGGCAAATTATGATTTTAACATAGATTTTATTTATGATTTTTTAATTCTAGAATGTTTAACTAGATATCCCTCGAGTATTTTTAATCTACTAGTCTTTGACTGTAACAAACATTTGTTGTCTATGTGCCTGTTGATGGCTGAATTGTTCCAGGCTTCTCACGTTTTTGGACTTGCCTTGGTCTACCTTGCCTGAAACCTACTCTCTATAAACTGCAGATACATTAAATAATAGTGAACCAGAGATAACAAAATCTTCCTATAGTGCTGCACATTTAACGTTTGCCCTCCAAAAAAGATTCATTTTTACCTTTCATGATGGTTTATCTCAAAACATGCAGAGCACAAGTTGTACCACTTCTGTGGCAATGCATGACTATTGAGCCGTGGTGGCACAGTGGTTAGAATGCAGTACTGCAGGCTACTTCTGCTGATTGACTGCTGCCTGTACTTTGGCAGTTCGAGTCTCACCGTCTCAAGGTTGACTCAGCCTTCCATCCTTCTGAGGTTGATAAAATGAGGATCTAGATTATTGGGAACAATATGCTGACTCTGTAAACTGCTTAGAGAGGGCTATAAAGCACTGTGAAGTAGTATATAAGTCTAAGTGCTTCTGCTTTTTTTATTCCTTAATGAAACTTTTCTGGAAAGGAAAATAGTGGACAATGTAGAAATAAAATATAATGTAGAAGGGTCACAAATAGAGGACAAAATTGTCTCAATTATTGATGAAATTGTATCAAGCAAACAGCCGCTGTGATATAAAACTGACATTTAGAACGACCTCTAAAGCCAAATTAGATGCTAGATTGTGCAAGACTTTGGATCTGAAAGAAAGGTATGCTTTGGACCACACAAAAGGTAGTGATTAGCTTTATTTTCTTCAAAATAATTTGAACCTTGAACAAAATACATTTTCAGAAGCAAAACTGTATGTCCTTTCCAAAAATAAAACTAGAGACTATCCAGGTTCTGAAATACTTTTTTAACCACTGAAAGTTGGCCTCCATGCACTAGTCAGTATTCTTGCATTGTGCATCACACAAATGGCAATTTGGTAACTTCTTTGGTTAACCTGGAAAGTATGTCAGATGGCAATCTACAAATAAATGCCTTCATATTTTAAGCAGTCTCTTTTGTAAGTCTTTGAAAAAGATATTATTTCTGGGAGGGGAGCCTATGGATAGTTAGTGTAGTCTAGTTTATGATTGTTAAATGTTATGCCCTGTATTTTGCTCCGGGAAGACTGGGGGTTGGGGGGGTGGGGAAAGGGGGGAGGGGAGGGGAGGGGAGAGGTGGAGGGAGGGGTGGAGGGATAATTTGTAAAACTTTTTAATAAAAAAAGATATTATTTCAATTGCTCTCTAGGATTGTCCTTTTTATTGCCTTTTTAATTTTTAAAGCCTTAAACATTTCTCTCTACATTTCATGGCAAATTCTTCTTGAGAAGCAACCGTAAGGAGAAACAGCTTGGGTGATGTTGCATTTCAGATTTTTCCAACTTATTACTGAGACTGATACAGAACCCCTTCAGGATAATATAAACTCATGCAATTTCACCTTCAAATAATAATTCTCATCAATCTTGATGAAAAATCTGTAATTGTCTGTGATCAGATTGTAATTATATGTACATTGTCTGTTACACTATGCATTGTACCATCAACTGTAAGACATCTTTCAAAAAAAAAAAAGATGTAAGACAAATATTTATTTGTCAGATAACTGCTGTCACTATCTTATTAAAAATTGATAGTGAATTATGAGTTATCTTCATGTTTAAATTATAATAACACAAAATGGGCTGATATACATTATCAGATTATATTTACACTGAAAGCCTGGAATGGCCTATACGAGTGTTTTTCAAGCTTGACAATTAAGATGTGTGGATTTCAACTCTCAGAATTCTCTAGGTGGCATGTTCACTCCATACATCTTAAAGTTACCAAACGCGTTTTCCAAACAGTGGAAAACGCTGGTCTGTATACGCACTTTCTGATGAGCTATGGTTTTCAACAGATAAATGAATGCATTTGATTTATCTATCCTCTTGTATAAAATTCAGAAAGAGTCCCATGTTCCATAACAATTACAGAAAGTTATTAATGTGGATAAGATTTGACATCTTCTCATGGGATACGGTAATACGGAATTAATTCACAGCTCCATATTTCTCTCAGATCCTAGGATGGGAAGTTATTGCACTGCATATAACTATTATTAATCAGGCTTTCACTGCACTTTTTTTTCTCAGAACGTGCTCAGTTTACATGTAAAGGAATCTATTTATCCAGAGCCTGAAGGGTAATAGGAAACCGAAAGGCCAACACTATGTATATAGAAAGAATATATCAAGGTCATATACAAGATTTAAATCAAGATTTTGTTTCTCTTTTCCTTTAAAATACATCTCTGTGCAGCTGTTCGTGCCAGGAAACTCACCCTGAAATATTCAAAAAGGATATTTCCCCAACTTTCTTCTGGAAGTCTTCCCAAAGATTCAGTAAATTATGCAAAGGATAAACTGAATTCTAAAAGACGACCTTTCTATTCTGTCCTGTTTTTGTTTTCCTGTTACAGGAATATTAGTTTCCATTATGGGGTGACCCTTTGTACAGAAATGTAAAAGGACCTTTATTCAAATGATCATTTTTCACGTTTCATCAAGTAATTGTATGTTTGTCCCAAGAGATTTTTGATCCAACATATATTTCAGACAAGACAGTTGATGTGGATGTTTCTGCTTCTGTTGTACCAGACTGATCAGTACAAGATAACAAGAGACATAAACAATAAGCTTATCTTCTGTGAGATAGTAGAGTGGTTAGGTGATTTACCTTCAAAGGGGTCTTGGGATCACCTGAGAAGATGGTTCTTTTTAATTTGTTGGCAGTTATGTTAATACTCTGCTGGTGTGTGCCTTATCAATAGTCAAATTATTTTAAAAAAACACATCATTCAATCCTGATCAGCAAAGATCTATCACCAGAAATATTAACTTACATATTTTAATCTTAATCAAAAAATACAATTTTATAATCCAAACTCATCATTTTCTCTAAGAGACAAAGCAGAACAAATATCTCCCTACTTATAAACAAGTATTTAAAGCCGCATCATACAATCTTGGTCAAAAAGAAATCCCATTAACAGCTATCAGAAACTACAACGTATATATTTTAACCCTTATCAAATAGATTCACTTCTTTACATTTTTTAAAAAAACTTGGTATTTAGTTCCATCAAGTTGATTTCTTCTTTGTCTCCTTCCTGGAACAGCTTGACCAGTTCCTCTTTTCCCCCCCTCTTTTCAGAGAATATTTCCTTGTATCCACACATTGCTTTTGTAAATCCAAAGTAAGAAGGCTTTTCAAGTCACACTTCTGATTCATTATTTGTACGTCCCCTTTAATTATTAAAACATCAACTGGTTTCATTTGTAAATCCATTTTGACATAGTTTTCATAGTTCTGCTAATTTGGAAAAAATGGGCAGTGGTTCTCTTGTTGAAGTAACCAGCAATGTTACTAATTCTATTTGATAGAAATTGTTATAAGGAAGACTTAAGTCTAATATTGGAAGTGTTCATTTGGGATTGTATTTGAATGGCATTGTCATATAATCTATTAATTATTCTCTTTTTTTTAATTGTTCACCTCCATACATTTATTTTTATTGTAATAGCTTGAGCGTTTTAGCTGTACATAAACTAAGCTAAACAGGGGAGGGAGAACAAGTAATTCTCAGATTGCAAGAGCAACTGGAAACAGAATTTCCATCATTAAATGATGCAGTTGCAAAGCACAATATCACATGATCACATTGGTTAGCAATAGCAATCCTGGTAGCCCCAGTTGCCAGTGTAATCCAAGGGCCACGCAGATCATTAAACAGCAAGAAATGAAACTCCCAGGCAAGCAGTCCAATGGGTGTGCAGGGAGTACTGCAAAGGATATGTGGGTATTGTGGGGGAGGGGATGCACAGCAGGCTTCAGTGTTGTCAGGTGTCTCAGACAGTGCCATGGGCAAGCAACAGGGAATAGGTGAGTACATGAATACTGTGAGGGTTGCTACTGGCAGCTGCTACAGTGGGCAAAAAAGCAGCAAGAGGAAGGAGAACTTCCAACTTCTTGATCGCTTCCTCTTTGACCGCTTGTGGCAGGCAGCAAGGAATATCAACAATTACAACCATGTGACTGTGGCTCATTGTGATACCAGATTGCAAGCTAGGCACCAAGCACCCAGAAAATAATTTAACTGTGGAACACTGCAACAGCCAGAACTCCAAAGCCTAATTGTAAGTCCTCCTCGTTTAGCATTGTTGTAACTTTGAACAGTCACTGAATGAGTGAGTGGTCACAACCCTAGGAATACTGCTATACCAAGTGGCACTTTAAAGCGAGATGAAAAATTTACAATCTATTACTGCTTTTTTTAATTAGTCAAGTTTTCAAATTTGTTTTCCAAAGCAGTTTCAAAAATCAGATGTCTTGCAATGGAATGTGTGGGTGATCTTGGGGAAGAAGGGGAGAGATGACTGCCTGTAAAACAATCAGACAAGACAGGAAGGAGCCCCATTGGCTTCTCAGTCATAGAAAGACACTTAGGAAGGATGTGCCATAATTGATGGTTAAAAGTCATGGTGGGAAGTTTGTAATCTTCAAACTTGCAAACCTCTTAATATAGCCTTAGAGATGAAGTAGATTTAGCTCATCTAGTTGTGTTTCCTGACTGGTTTACCTGATAGGGTGATTTGCCTATCCTGTTTCTCCTTAAAATTTCTCCAGTGGTAAACAATGCTTTCTTTTGAAAGAAATAAAGAAGGTAGCAATATTCTAAAAACTCTTTCAAAATGTATCTAAGGAGCAATTAGCTTTTTTACAAAAATGTATACCTAGTATTGGCTTTGGCATCTAAGTAAAATTAAAATCAACATGTAAGGTTTCCTATTGTCAGAATAAAGATGCAACACCTAACCTAGCTATAGTCTCTACAGTAGGGCTGGGCAACTATGGCCCCTTTATGACCTATGGACTTCAACTCCCAGAATTCCTGAGCCAGCATGCTGGCTCAGGAATTCTGGGAGTTGAAGTCCATAGGTCATAAAGGGGCCATAGTTGCCCAGCCCTGCTCTACAGTGTTGATGCAGTCTTTTATCTTTCTTAGGCAAATGGCCAGCACTTTTTGTGATGGAGTGGGTTGTAGTGATGCATACTATTTAAGCACCTATTGATCTTGTTAGTTCAATTACATATTGAATTTCGTGTGATGCTGAACAACTCTTCTAGCCTAGAAGGTAATTCAAATTTCTTTCAATTTCCTCCTCAAATCTCTCCATCTCCTCCACCCCCACCCCCCTTCTCCCTCCCTCCCTCATATATATATATATATATATATATACACACACATATATACATATATATATTACACACAAACACGTGTATGGTGTGTGCACACACACACATACACACATATATACACACATACTGTCAAGCCCCGGCCGGGACTCGACATACAGTGGGGGGAGAGGGGAAGAGATACAGCCGTCGGATGCTACCTATAATGACCTCAGGGATGGTGATGGGAGGCAGTTCTGGCGGCAGGCGGCATCTGTGAGAAGGAGGCGGCTGCAATGAAGGGAAAGACATCTGGCTCCCCAAACAGCTTGTCGGCTTCTGATGACATCATGAAACGTGCCGGAGAAAGTGAAGATGAGTTGGTGGAGGTGGGAAATGCAAACCTTGACGGACAGCTGCTGGGGGAGATTGGCCTTAGCTACTGGATGGTGGATTGCCATGGAAATAATGTATAAATAGCGCTGAGAGGCAGCTCTCAGTGCTAACTGTGAACCAGATACTCATTTGTTCTGTTCTGGCTGTGTTTGCCAATTAAAGCTTTGCATCCTGCCTGTGGCTGCTGGTCTTTGGTGGATCTGGAGATGACAAGCTGAGACATACTATGTGTGTGTAAGGTAAAGGTAAAGGTTCTCCTCGCACATATGCTAGTAGTTCCCGACTCTAGAGGTCAGTGCTCATCTCCATTTCAAAGCTGAAGAGCCAGCACTGTCCGAAGACATCTCCATGGTCATGTGGCCGGCATGACTAAACGCCAAACGTGCACGGAACGCTGTTACCCTCCCACCAAAGGTGATCCCTATTTTTTCTACTTGCATTTTTTATGTGCTTTCGAACTGCTAGGTTGGCAGAAGCTAGGCCAAGTAATGGGAACTCACCCCGTTACACGGCACTAGGGATTTGAACTGCTGAAACGGCCAACCTTCCTGATCGAAAAGCTCAGTATCTTAGCCAATGAGCCACTGCTTCCCCGTGTGTGTGTGTGTGTGTGTGTGTGTGTGTGTGTATGTATATATATATATATATTTGTTTTCTGAGATTTTCGCAGGTATTTGTATATAGGTCTTTGGTTATTCGGGTTTTCTCCCACGTAAAATTGGAAGTGTCTTGGCGACGTTTCGACGAAGTCTCATTCGTCATCTTCAGGCTTCAGCTTCGTGCATTGCTCCCAGAAGCACAAAGCTGAAGCCTGAAGATGACGAATGAGACTTCGTCGAAACGTCGCCAAGACACTTCCAATTTTATGTGGGAGAAAACCTGAATAACCAAAGACCTACGCACACACACACACACACACACACACACATATATATGCATATACACAAGTATGTACAGTATATACATATATATATGTACAGTATACTATATTCATATAACCTGGAGGCTGATAATACACAGGGATTGTGGAGTATCAATATGCTCAAATGCATCAAATTAAAAAAAAGTCTTGAAATGGAGCAAATTATATGAGATAAAGGAAAATTTGCATGACTTCCATTTACTCATATGCACTCTCATTTTGATTACTTTTTTTAACAAAAAAAGTTAATTCTATTTATTTATTTGGTAGCCTTGCACTGAGTGAAATCATAAAATGGTGAGTGCCACCAGAAGGAGTTGCTAATCTACAACATACCCAGTATGAGAGCTTAGACTTGGTTTGTCCCTATCTACATTTTTTCTTTAAAGTATTTTGTGTAGAAATTTATGGAGTTTACCATTTTGTCCACCATTGAAAATATAAAATTCATATCAAAAAAAAAAAATCTGACAAATGCCTGGGACAACTTTTTAAAAAGTATATTCTTCAACTATAGGAATCTTAGTTAACTCTAAGTGCTCAATCAGCATAATCTTATTGAGTTTCTCACTTATAGATAAAGCAATTGTTCTGAAAACTACACTTAATTTTTTATATATTTAGATATGCATGACTGTCAGAGTCAACATTGTTTTATATAGCTATTCCCCATTCTGTCACAAAGAAAATTTCTTATTCTATGTCTGTAATGCAGTTTTTATAATTATGAATACTACATTACCCATACCAGGTAGCAAACACAGCTCTTCATTTTCCCTTGGCACCACACTTAGGTGTTTAGCAGTGGCTTGGATCCATAGTACAGTAGAATTTTTTTTTTTAATCTAACATAGCAACCAGTCCCAAACAGTCAAGATTAATACTCATGATTCTCAGATATTAAAGTTACCTCTATATTAAAATGCAGCTTATAAATTGGGAACTGAAATAATATTTTGATCTTCTATTGTTCCACTTTCTCGTTTTAATAATTTTCCTACTTGCTATTACATGAAATACATTTTTTTTAAATTTTCCACATGTATGGATCATCACAGACTCATGAGCTCTGAGCTTTAAATCAAAATTATTTATTTCTTTGTTTTGGGTTTTAATGCAGCTTTTGTAATACAAAATAAGATTGGCAGCAGGCTTAGAGAGAAGTAGGAGCTTCCTAGTTGCTGTGTTTTCCAAAAAAGAAATCACATTCAATACAATAAATATATTATAATATAATATAAAATGTACTTATGTCAATTATTTCAAAATACTAAAGAATACTAAAAAAAAAAAAACCCCACCCTTCAATTCTTTTATATAGGGCTATGTATGGTATCACCATATCTATAGCAGATGAGAAAGAGGATAAATATTTTCAGTAGAGTTCTATACTTTAATCCTACCTTGTACTACTAAGAGATTATGGTACCACCATTATAAATAAACAAGGAGGAAAAAAACTAGTCATGCTGAAACTACTGTACTGAAAAAAGGGAAAAAATTGTCTTAATTTAGCTTCTGTTCTGATAGTACCTGCACCCCTTTTCTTTAACTCCAGAAAGAAATTGTGGAATTCACTTACCTTATGGTCAACAGACAACCAAAGCTTCATAATATAGATTACCTACATCACTGAGTCACATCTGCCATGTCCTGCTTTGGTAGAATGAAGTGTACAATATCACTATATGGGATAGCGCCATCCAAGCTGCCAATTTGCAGGGGGTGGATATGCAGCAGAATTGTTGTTTACCTTTCAGGTTCCCCAAGTCCAGTTCTTTAATAGAGTTGCTATCAGTGGTAGAATTCAATTTTTTTTACTGTGGGCGTGGCTTGGTGGGTGTGGCAGGGGATGGATACTGCAAAATCTCCATTTCCACCCCACTCTAGGGGAAGGTTACTGCAAAATCTCCATTCCCACCGCACTCCAGGGGAAAGATACTGCAAAATCTCCATTCTCATCCCATTCTGGGGCCAGCCAGATGTGGTATTTGCCGGTTCTCCAAATTAGTCAAAATTTCTGCTACCAGTTCTCCAGAACCTGTCAGAACTTGCTGAATTTCATCCCTGGTTGCTATGTATGTGCTCTTTTTAGAAAGTCCTGAACATCTACTAAAACAAGGGCTTTATATAGCCACTTCCAGTTCTAAGGCTCTATGACTGGGCACCAGGGACCAGTTCCGTGTAGAAAGGTTTTTCCGTGGACCGGAGGAGGTGTGGTTTTGGATGTTACCTGCATCCCATAGATGAGGCTTCACTTGTTTGCACGGCTTGGTTGCTGGCATGCCATGGATGGGGTTGGGGACCCCTGATTTAAAATATAAATTCAAGCAATTGTATCAATATGCCCAAAATTAGGGAAAAGGATGATTTCAAAAAATGATTCCTAAAATACCCCCTCCCCAAAAAAGCATTAGTGTTAGCAAGAACTCATAATTAATTACAATTTTGTGTCCAGACCTTTCTATTGTACTACTTTGTATCATCTTTGGTTTTTATATACGGGGGAATCTTTTCTTTCTTCCACAATTTCTATCATATTGTTGACAGATGGAAGTTTATGAAGCTGAAGGAAAGTTGTGAAAAAATCTGAATCAGAAAAGATTTTAATTCTGAACAGTGAGCATGTGGTGGTGTTAATCTGGATAGGGATTGTGTGTGGAAAAAAACGTAAATAGAAAGACCACACCATGTAATTATAATTAAATACATTTTGATATTAAATGACAAGGTTACTAGGGTACTTTAGCGTGAGATGGCACTTTAGATTTGTGCAAGAAATGAATAGATTCTTCCGTGTTTTGTGAAAATTATTTCATTTCCAGCTCAACCCAAAGGAGCAAAAGAATTCTCTTACAACTAGAAGATTGCAACAGGATAGAAAAAAAACCCTATATCTAATTCCAAAGTTCTGAAAGGAAGATAATTATTGTAAACACAAGCAATAAAGACAGATTTTCTGCTTTACAGTTTTTGATCTATATAGATATTTGAAGACTTGAAAAAAAGTCTTTTTTCTCTTTTTGGATTTTTTTGTTTGTTTACCCAAGGTCTTGTTTCTTACAATAATTGAAAATATTTAAAAAAAAACAAAAACATTTTAGAAAGAATAAAAAGAACCAAAAACTATTTTAGAATGATTATGACAAGCTATTCATATTGTATGGTACAATTTGTTATCATTCGTCCTTAAACTTATTTTTCTTAACTTGTAGTAAACTTTTAGAAATTTTACATCTCTGCTACAAGAATTATGATAAATGCACTGCTTACAAATTGCAAATTTACAGAAGTCTTATTTTAGTTATCTGCATGAATTAAAATTCTGTAAAGGTACACTATTGCTAAACAAGACAGTTGAATGTGTTTGGTAATATTTAGTTATTAAATTTAGGATTCCAAAGTCCAATCTATTTTTTTCCATATAAAAACCATACTGTGGGATAGTATGACCTAAAATCAGAAATGATATTGTCAAACATAAATATCAATATTTTATAAAGTTTATAAGGCGCTGAAGCAATTTGGAGTAGTAGAGAATTATTATCTTTGTAATAATAATAATAATCTCACTATCAGTAAACAATGATAATCCAAAGATTTGTTGTGAACAAATATGTAAGATGCTCTAAAACAGCAAACTGACATATTGGGAGTTGCTATCTCTACAAGCATTGTGACCAGGTTTCAAAACTGGAGCTAGCCTTTGAAAAGTCAGTTTTGGAATCTACAGCAATTAGTTTGTGTAAGGAGCCATGGAATATAAAAGGTTATTTTCACTCTAAGCAACACATATTTTTTCAATTAATGGTCTTGTAATTGACATTGACTTTAATTGACGGATAACAGGCTTATGATGACCATTCCCAGCTCTGTTCCCTATCCATCTGCCCTGAGGTCAGGAACAAAGTAAATTCCATTATCTGGAACCTATTCCCCCATTTGCATCAATCTCCTTTCTGAACCATGGAGAGGTCATTGTAGAAACAAAAACTATGGAAGAGAAAATTTACATTTCAAAACTTCATTAAAGGAAAGAAACAAATTACATTCCCTTACTGCTGCCACTAGAAGGACTCAACCTCTGCATAGTATAAAATCACCAGAACATTATTCAAAAAGGAATAATCTGAAGTTATCTGCAAAATCTGCAAAAGTAATCTGCAAAAACATATGGACTACCAACCTTGATCAAGGAAAAGCAATAGATGCAATCTACATAGACTTCTGCAAAGCTTTCGATTCAGTAGTACAAGATAAACTACTCCTCAAACTAAAATCCTACGGCATTTCAGGACCTCTTCACAATTGGATAAATGCCTTCCTGTCAAACAGACAAGTGGTCAAAATTGGCAACGCTATATCAAATCCTGTTCCTGTCAAAAGTGGCGTTCCCCAAGGTAGTGTTCTTGGACTAACATTCTTCATACTATACATAAATGATCTCTGTGACCTCATCTCAAGTTATTGTGTTCTCTTTGCTGACGATGTCAAACTATTTAATACCACTAATAATACTTCTATCCTTCAAGAAGACCTCGACTTAATTTCCGATTGGTCTAAAATTTGGCAACTCCAAATCTCAACCAGCAAATGCTCAGTCTTACATATTGGAAAAAAGAACCCTAATATCAAGTACAAACTTGATGGACATTACCTAACTGACGACCCCCACCCTGTCAAAGATCTTGGAGTTCTCATATCAAATGACCTTAATGCCAAAGCCCACTGCAACTACATAGCAAAAAAGGCCCTAAGAGTTGTAAACCTAATTTTACGCAACTTCTTTTCTAAAAACTCTACACTACTAACTGGAGCATACAAAACATTTGCCAGACCTATTCTTGAATACAGCTCATCCGTCTGGAACCCATACCACATCTCTGACATAAATACAATAGAAAGAGTCCAGAAATATTTTACTAGAAGAGTTCTTCACTCCTCTGAAAACAACAAAATACCTTATACCAACAGACTTGAAATCCTGGGATTAGAAAACTTACAACTCCGTCGATTTCGACATGATCTGTGTTTAACACACAAAATCATCTATTGCAATGTCCTTCCTGTGAAAGACTACTTCAGCTTCAATCGCAATATTACAAGAGCAAAAAATAGATTCAAGCTAAATGTCAACCGCTTCAAACTTGATTGCAGAAAATATGACTTCTGTAACAGAGTTGTTAATGCTTGGAACTCATTACCTGACTCCATAGTCTCTATTCAAAATCCCAAAATCTTCAACCAAAAACTGTCTACTATTGACCTCACCCCATTCCTAAGAGGACTATAAGGGGCATGCATAAGAGCACAAAAGTGCCTACCGTTCCTGTCCTATTGTTCTATTCATTATATCAAATTAATATAGTTGATGCATATTTTTTTTACTTATATATATATATATTTTCTTCAAGATATGTTGTTTTATCTATGACAATTGTTTATGTATACTGTTGTGACAAAAAGAAATTAAAAAAAAAAGTTCTAGCAAACCTTAGAACAAGATATAAATGAGGCAATTTAATAACCAATCCAGTATACAACCTTGGGTATACACAGTAAATCCCATGGGGCTTAATTGATTTGTTTGTTGCAATTGCATACAATTACATAGTAAAGCATCCTTCAAAACATTTTCTAGTACCTGACAAATTTAATGTGTGAAATTAAACTGATCTGCAAAAATACCAATTCAAAAGTGTTCTTCTCTCTCTTAAAAGAATATAATTCCTTGTTATATTCTTGAAAATGTAAGAACTTACATTCTGATTCAAACTAGGCTATCTAGGCTAGCATTGCCAACATCAACTAGCAGCAATTACAGTAAATATTCCTTCCTAAAACTACCAGTGTCCCCAAGGATTCAGTTTAGGTTTTTCTCTATTAAAATGATATTCTGTATTATAAAGATATGATGAATAATTTTGATTTTTTTCAACAGAAATAGTTATTTCTCCAACTTTTTTTTCTTTATTCTGAAGTCTTTTCATTTTGGTTTTTAGGTTTTTGGCTGTAAGCTGAAACATTAGGAATGGTTCCAGCATCAGACAATTCTTCTTCTACATTTCTTCATGATCATCATTACCTCAGCTTAGATGTACCAGGGCATAATGTTGGGAAATTATCACTTCTACGACAAGAATATCGGTAAATATTACCAATATTTATGAATATGAATTTATGAATATGAAAATGAAAAGGTAAATTCTCATATGTTTTCTCATAAATCACTAATAATTAATACATTAACTATGCATATTAATATTGTGCCAATAGTTGTTTTATAGAACAGTAAGACAGAAGCTCAGAGAACAGCAACATACATTTCTACTAGAATGATCTGAGCAGAATAGAAAGTCACTGAAAGATCACATCCCACCACAGTATCATAATCAGCAGCCACAATACTACTGATTGCAAGTTACAAGATGCTTTCTATTCCTTTCAGTTCTTTTGATCTATAAAAAGAAGATAAGCATTTCACTTTCCATAGCACTGTCATTTCCTCAAGGGTTTGATGGACATTTTCTCAAGTACTGCCCAACTTGATAAGCAGACAATATTCCAATCATGAGGATACACAGAAAAGAATTAGGGAATGCTTTGTTGATTTTCAGGATCTAAACATAGGCATATAGTAATAGAAAAATATTTTTTTACTGTCCAGATTGCCTGTTAATGGCCTGGGATAGTTGGTAGATATTTCTCTAATAGAATTCCAATGAGAAGGAAATAGTTAAGGCACTAAATGTGTTGAATGGCATCACATTTTCAAAAATATTTTTCTTTGTTTCTCTCACTTGCACACTGGATTATGAGAAAGAATGAAATGGTTGTGTACATATTGTCCTCTCTCTCTCCCTCTCTCTCTTCTCTCTCAGAGAGGGAGGGAGGGGGAGGGAGAGAGATATAGAGAGAAAATGGTACATATACAGACTGGTAAATAAGCTACATATTATTAAATTTATTATTTTATGAATTATTACAATTACCTCTTGCCTTTTCTCAGGAACCCAAGGTACCATATATACATATACCATTCCCTCCACCAATTTTCCACCCCACAATCTGTGAGATATATGGGACTGAGTCTTTGTTATAAAGTCACCCAAATAACTTCCATGACAAAGGGGAAATTTTATTTAGCTCTCCCTGTTCCAACGTCTTAGTCACTATAAAATACAGAGAGCCTCCAAAAAGAAGCAGAGTTTAGTACAGCCTTTTGTGGAATATGTAACCACAACTATACCATGTCTCTAAAGCATCTTAATCTATTAATGGAATTACTGCACAATTCAGTAAGGACAGTTAATCAAGAGGATCTGCTGCATAAATCCTATTCAAGTCCATAAATATTTATGTTCCAAATAATTTATTAATCTTTCAAAAAACTAAGAGTTGTGACATTTTATACTGCAAAATATGTTTAATTCATGCTTTTTCATAGAAAGGAGCAAAAAGTGTTTTGTTTATACAGGTAGTTCTCGACTTACAACAGTTCATTTAGTAACTTTCAAAGTTACAGCACTGAACAATGTGACATGGCCATTTTTCAGGTACGACCTTTGTAGTATCCCTATGATCATGAGATCAAAATCCATATGCTTGGCAACTGACTCATAATTATGATGGTTGCAGTGTCCAAAGATCATGTGATCACTTCTTGAGACCTTCTGACAAGCAAAGTCAATGAGGAAGCCAGATTCACTTAACAACTAGGTTATTAAATTACGATCTACAGTGATTCACTTAGCAACTGTGGCAACAAAGGTCATAAAATGGGGGAAAACTCGCTTAACTAATGTCTCACTAAATAGCATAAATTTTGGGCTCAATTGTGGTCGTTGGGGACAACCTGAAGTAGGACACTGTCTTCTAAATATGGTTTTCTTGCAATTGAATGTTGAGATGCAGAAGGATTTTCCATTTATTAATTAATATTATCTTGGGGTCCCATTTGAACTTTTTGTTGAAACCTGGATTGGAAAAGGGATTACTTATTGAATTTGCTTATAGATAAATAGTTGAGTTATGGGATGAAGACTTTTGTATTGTTAATTAAGAAGAGGTAAAAGACAGGAAAACTTTATAGCTGTGATGAGGTGGAAAGTCTTTCTTACGGTTTTTTCCTTCCTGGTTTTCTTTCTCATTCATTTTCTTATATCTTTTAGTCTATTTCTATTTTTCTCCTTTCTTTCTTTTTTTTTAGTTTGTATTATCTTCTATTATTGTAATTTAAACTTTTAATAAAACAATTTTAAAAAATGAAGGTGCAAAAAGTGGCTTAGGTTTATATTTTTTTCAAATAATATTTTAATAAAGAAAAACAGTCCTCAGTGCTTGGAGAATACCATGTTAATTACATATAGCAAAAGTTTAGTAAAAACATGAAATGAACACGAAGTCTACTTTTAGTCTAAAATCATTTACTAAGTTCATGTCCCTTCTACTTGCGCCAGTAATATTCATACTACATGTACTCGCTATTGCAATTAAGGTCATCACCAGTAATCAAGCCACTTACTAATAGATTTCTTATATCTGTTGGCTATAAAAGTTGGTCTCTTTGTATTATAGTCACAAATCATAATATTAGCAGAGCTCAGTTGCATGAACGACTGAGTATGATAGCATGCATACCAAGATAAGGAAAGCACACTTGAAAATGAAACAGGAAATAAAAATAAATCCACTAAAATCTAAAGGGTTCCTAACATTAAGAATTGAGCAAAACAAAGAAGCCATGGTTCTGCTTTAATGTAGCAGTCAGGAGAACAAAAACAAAATACATCCATTATGAATGTGCCCCAGTAAAGTGCTTTTAAAAAGTTATTTTAAAGTGGTACAGCCGATATAAGCCTGTCACAGACTGACATCTTTCGTTTGAGTGGTCAAATATCTAGAAAAGAAACATATGACATTGTGATGTGACATTGCATTCAGCACTACCATACCTTCAATCCATTCTATTCCACCCCATTACATTGGCAGCCACTAGCAGGAGACCTGAAAAATTTTAGGCAATTTTTTTGAGGCAACACTGGCTTGCAACTCAGCATTCACTTTTATTTTTAATTAAGCTATATTGATGTGATCTCTCTCTCAACAGCCATAGGCATCCATAAGGAGGGACAAATGATCAAATGTGTGTTGTAATATTGGAACACATTTTCCACCACTTGCATATTTCCTTACAACATCATTTTGCAAGTTCCAAAGACCCTTCTGAATTCGGTCAAGGAAGGTGCCCTCCAAATTTCTGATTATGCACACAAGGGGCACTGAAAAGCATTGTTTCATATCTCTTCTTCCTCAAAACATGCATTGGATCAACTAGCAATATTAAGTGATTAAGACTTCACATAATCGATGGATCATCTTTACTCGAAGAAAATGGTCCTGACAATCATTATTTCTTTGGATTTTTTCAAAGTTGCTGATCTTATTTGAAAAGAAGTGTC
Source organism: Ahaetulla prasina (assembly GCF_028640845.1). NCBI lineage: Eukaryota > Metazoa > Chordata > Lepidosauria > Squamata > Colubridae > Ahaetulla > Ahaetulla prasina. The sequence goes on along the minus strand of NC_080543.1, from coordinate 32,465,429 downwards.
ATGATATCTCTAATCATCACCTGGACTAACTATTTATCTAGCTAGCTAGCTATCATTTATCTAATTAATTTATAGGTCATTCAATTCATTGTGACTCTGGGTGATATCCAAGATAAAAGCAATCCAATGCAATGCAAACAAAGAGGTGGCAACCAAAAGATTATCATACAAAATACATTTAAAAAACTAGGAAAAAGCCAGACTTTCAAGGCCCATTTAAAATCAGAGCCACTTGAACCTCTCAGGGATAATATTCCAGAGGACAGGTACCATGAATGTAAAGGCACTAATCCAAACATGATTGCAGAAAATACGACTTCAGCAACAGAGTGGTCAATGCCTGGAATGCTCTACCCGAGTCCGTTGTTACATCCTTTAACCCTCACAGCTTCAACCTTAAACTTCTACCGTGGATCTCACCCCATTCCTAAGAGAGCTGTAAAGGGGGCGTGCATAAGCGTACCAGTGTGCCCACCGTCCCTATCCTAATATCCCCATTTATTTGTATTCATTTCTTTTGTTCATATCCATGTTTATATTTATATTTGCTATCTTGTACATGTTTGACAAACTAATAAATACAAATACATAATAGTTTCCATCCTCAATTGTCAATATATGTTTTAAAAGGGAACTTAAAGTCCCCTTTTAAACAAGAAAATACAATTTAGACAAGTTTACAGCATGTAAGGCAATTATTCTGCCCCCCAATACTGAATATTCCTATTCACCTGATATGTAGATAAGGAAATAAAAACAGAGTTTCTTTTTTAAAACACTTGATTTTAAGAGCAACTAATTGTTGCTCAGTGGCTGCAATATACTTTAGTTATCATTATGTCATGCTCAAAATCCACATGTAGACAATAAAAGGGATTGCTAACTTTGGGAATGAAGAACTTAAAACAATGTGGTCCTTTTAACTGTTCAGAGATTGTTTATGGTGGGAAACCAACATTCCAAGTAAAAGCCTGATCCTATGGCAGTTTATTAGCCTTCTGAACTAATGAAATAGGGAGTATTGTTGTTCTCTAGAAAACAGGATTATCCAAATATATAATAACTTAGGAGTATTGTGATATTGATATATTGCTAACAACTAGCTTTCTTGCCTCCCCCACAAGTAATATCAGATCCAGAAGCAGTTGCTTTGGTTCTTAAGCACTGTTTGGGTGATGTGCAAAGAAGTATGCTAAAGGTTAACAGTATGAAATTGATAGCATGTCACTTAGAAGTGGTGGTGACCAGAAAACTTTCCACGAACGGACAACTGTCTATAGATAGTGTTTATCCTTTTGCACTCAATTAAGTCTGTACAGCCAGGGGACAATCCTTGAGATTATTTTACTTCTGGATGCAAGGCTGCATTTTATAATCTCCTTCTGCTGCACATTTTCTGGCAGGAAAAAAAAACCACAACCTAATGGCAAAGCTATGATAGTGATCAAGTCATTGGAACTACCAAATTGAATTCTTCTTATAGTATGTCTACACAAGATAGTCATAGAACTATGGCCAAATGTTTCACTGAGGCACATTGTAGCAGGTGATCTAATGTGAATTTGGGATGATGTGCAATATTGAATTTATTTTTCCAAACAATTTTGCCTTCAGATATACCTCTGTACATTTTCAGAGATGAATGTCACTAATTTCATGGCATGGTCTTGATGTACAATTCCAAATTTTTATTAATTTATCAAAATATAAAATAAGAAAAATGAAAATAGTCAGAAAATAGGGAGGGAAAAGGGTAGAGGAGAAAGTGTAGGATAAAAGGGGAAAAAGAAAGAAAGATGTAGACTTCGGATTCTTTTTAATGCAATAGAATAAAATAAAAACCTACAATCTCAACTTCTTACTTTTATATAATAGTATCCATTTCTATACGAATACATTTATCTAATAAGCAAAACCCAAAGTCAAAGTTTCATTTTTTTTCCTCTTCAAATTTCAACTTCTGCACGACACCATAATTTGAAAACTTGTGTTCTCAAGCAAAATTTTGCCAGAATATGAGCCGTGGTGGCGCAGTCGTTAGAATGCAGTACTGCAAGCTACTTATGCTGACTGCTGGCTGCCAGAGGTTTGGCAGTTTGAATCTCACTGGCTCAAGGTTGACTCAGCTTTCCATCCTTCCAAGGTTGGTAACATGAGGACCCAGATTGTTGGGGAAAATATGCTGACTCTAAACTGCTTAGAGAGGGCTGTAAAGCACTGTGAAGCGGTATATATGTCTAAATGCTATTGCTATTCCTGAATGAAATCATCAGAATTCCATATTCTTCCAATCAGTAAAAATAAATTGTAAAACAAATTATTTTAGGATCCTCTAAAATAATTCCTGTGACAGAGAAGTTCCCTGAGGATGAGCTCCAACCTGAGTCCAAAAGCACAAAAGACAAAATCTCTTGTCTCAAAGACCGACCAAGATTAGATCCTGCAACACTATCCTGGGACATGTATATTTGCCTTCATTCGGGAATTATTTTAATTTGATTAGGGTAGATTTTGACATCATCAGAATTATTATCCTTTAAGCACCACGTTGCCAAATCCCTAAAGTATGCCTCTTCCAACATCAGCCATGCTGTGCTATTACAGCAATTTAAAAAAGATCCTCTAAGTTGACACTAAGTTTACTGATGTTTCCATCAGCCCATAACCTTGCAATTCATCATCTTTTAGAATTCCCTTTAAGTAAAATCTGTAGCTTTTCTTAATTTGTTTGAAAAGGTAAATTTTCCATATTTGAAACTCTTTCAATCCAATTATTTTTAAACGGTTATCAATAAATTTTAGTTGTTACTGTAAAAAGTATATCAGTGGTTTTACTTTAATCATTGCATATACATTCTCAGATGCCACCAATTGTCCTCCCTTGTTGGACTTTCTAAACCACTACCCAATCTACCATTCACCAAAAGCAGAATAACAGAACAGAAAGTCATTTTCATTGGCCTTTTAAGGCCATCTGTTCCCAGACTCTAGGGAAACTCCAAACAGCAGCAGCTGGTCAGCCATAGTGCAGGAGGGAGAGTTGGACTTGGTGGGGGGTCTCTTCTATTGCCCTACTTTATATTGCTATTTGCATCTTACTATTTTTAGCCATCTTGAGCTTTTCTGTTGAAGAAAATATGTTATATGCTTTGCAGTAATAGATTATTGCAAAGTGATTCATTTATTTGTGAGAGGAAAGCAAAAATAATCAGCCATGCATTTACATCATTTTTGTCTCTGAGCTGCTAATTTTATGGGAGAGGCTGTTTAGAAGATCATATGCATCAACATTTCCTATGGCATAGTCTTTTAAAAATGCACAAATTCACCTCCTTGCAATTATTTTTTTAAATAACCCTGACTATGGAAGATTCTAGCCTGGCCTCCTACTTCTTCCCTCCCCACTTAATTTATTCCTGGTCAGGGCATTTTATCCTTTTTAAAAAAACATTTCTATTTAATTTTCATGAAAGGAAGCATTCAAGAAACAGGTTTTCTCAGGTACAGTGTGAAGATTCACCAAGTTTCTGGGAGAAGGAGAAATATTATGGAAGTTTCTAAGAAGCAGAACTAACCATTAGCCCAACTCCCCCCCCACCAAATGCCCACAATTATACCTCTGCAAATGTGTCAGAGGATGCCAAATAATAACTAGCAAAACCAGTTAAGAGCACTGGCACCATTTCAAATGAGGACAACAGGAGTGTCCACAGGATGCTGCTGCTTTTGTCAAAGTGACCAAATGTGAGCCATACCATGCAATATTGTGCCACACCAAGGAAAGGAATGTGACCTTTCTAATGACCTTCTTTATTCCTCAGGTGGGTACCACGAGAGGCAGTTTACAGATAGCCCTCAACATACAATCACAATTGGGGCAAGAATTTCCATTGCTAAGCAAGGCGATTGTTGAGTCATGCCTGATTTTACAATTTTTTTCGTCATAGTTGTTAAGCTAATCACAGCAGTTGTTAAGTGAATCATGTAGTTGTTAAGCAAATCTAGCTTCTCTCATTGACTCTGCTTACAGTTACCAGCTGGGAAGGTTGCAAATGGCAATCACATAATCCTGGAACACTGCAACTATTGTAAACATATTCTAGAGCTGCAGTGGCACAGTGGTTAGAATGCAGTACTGGAGGCTATTTCTGCTGACTGCCTGTAATTTGGTAGTTCAAATGTCACCAGGCTCAAGGTTGGTAAAATAAGAACCCAGATTGTTGGGGGCAATATGCTGAATCTGAAAATTGCTTAGAGAGGGCTGTAAAGCACTTCGAAGCGGTATGAAAGTCTAAATGCTATTGCTAATGCTATACTGTCTGACAAGCACCCAGATAATGACTGTATGCTGCAATGGTTGTTAAGTGCAAGGAAATAGCAACAACCTCAGATATGCAGATGCCACTCTAATGGTAGAAAGCAAAGAGGAACTAAAGAGTCTCTTGATGCGGGTGAAGGAGGAGAGTGCAAAAGTTGGCTTGAAACTCAACATTAAGAAAACTAAAATCATGGCACCCGTCCCTTTCAATTCCTGGCAGATAGATAGTGAAGAAATGGAGGTAGTGACAGATTTTATTTTCCTGAGCTCCAAGATCACCGCAGATGGGGACTGCAGTCAAGAAATTAAAAGACGCTTGCTCCTGGGGAGGAAAGCTATGGCAAATCTAGACAGCGTACTAAAAAGCAGAGACATCACCCTGCCAACAAAAGTGCGTATAGTCAAAGCTATGGTTTTCCCGGTTGCAATGTATGGCTGTGAAGGTTGGACCATAAGAAAGGCTGAGCACCAAAGAATTGAGGCCTTTGAACTCTGGTGCTGGAGAAGACTCCTGCGAGTCCCTTGGACGGCAAGGCGAACAAACAAGTCAGTTCTAGAGGAGATCAACCCTGACTGCTCTTTAGAAGGCCAGATCCTGAAGATGAAACTGAAATACTTTGGCCACCTAATGAGAAAGAAGGACTCACTGGAGAAAAGCCTAATGCTGGGAAAGATTGAGGGCAAAAGAAGAAAGGGACGACAGAGAAAAAGGTGGCTGGATGGAGTCACTGAAGCAGTAGGCATGAGTTTAAATGGACTCCAGAGGATGGTAGAGGACAGGAAGGCCTGGAGGAATGTTGTCCATGGGGTTGCGATGGGTCGGACATGACTTCGCAACTAACAACAAATACTGTCTGACAAGCACCCAGATAATGACTGTATGCTGCAATGGTTGTTAAGTGCAAGTACCAGCTGTAGGTCATTTTTTTTCAGTGCCACTGTTACTCCAAAGAGTTGTTAAACAAATGGTTGTAAGTTGAGGAGTGCATATAATTCTTTTCCCAAGGGGATGTGAATCTCCAGACGATTCTTTTCCCACATATACTAAGCTATATGCACAAGCAGGAATGGACCGCCAAATAAAAATAAACTCTCTTGCCATTGTCAGAGTCAAACTGTCTTCAAAATGCTAAAGATGCAGCCTCAGTGAAAGGGGGTAATCCAATACTATTCCTCAGAATAGATACTTCCCCACGCTTGCTGCCTTTGGTAACCGTATCCTTGTGAGACTGAGGATGGAGACACCCAACCTTTCCTGTCTTTAAAAGAAGAACATCTCAAGATTTCAGAGCTCTGCCTAAGAACCAACTGCTCAAGGAACATTTTCTCTGTCAGTAATGGATCCCATAAAACTCCACAGCAGGTGTGAACCCAAGTAGTAATCAAGACCCACATTTTGACAAGATATTTATATACAACTAGAAAGAGTTGCAAAAGCAGGTCTGACAGAAGGGGAATAATTGAATGACCAGTTGACAAGGATAAGATACTGCAATGAAAAAGATACTGCATGGGAAAATTGCTACGTGTTTGTTTGTGTGTGTGTGTGTGTCTGTATATATAGCATTATGACATAACGTCTTGATTACTGTAGTTTGGACTGTGACTGTAGGTTTATTGTAAAACAAAGCCTGATATTTTAAAAAATAATGTTAGCACACCTTTTGATAGGATAGCATTTATGGTGAACTTACAGATAACTTGCTATCTGATAGTTTTAAAATGTTGTAAATGGTTTTGTAAGAACAGTTGGGTGAGAATTTACTGAATTTGGTAAGAGATGAAACCTGAATGATTGGGATAAAATGCTATTGTTATTTAGACAATGGAAGTTGAGTTTCTATACTAATAATTAAAAGAGTTTTAATGGGGAATAAAAACACACACAGAGAAGTTTAAAGACTGAAAGAATGCTGAACAGAATGCATCTTTTTCTAAGAACAAGCAGCTAGATTGAATGCTGCTTCATTTTAAAATCATCCTCGGTAGACAAGTCATTTCTGGTTCAGATCAGATGAGAATAAATCACAGGGTGATTTTTGTGTAGCGCTCTTGGAATGCTCTAGTCTGCTTTGGTAAGTAAGTCAAAAAGCAAAAATAGATCTTAGAACTCCCTTTTTAACTGGACTAAAACAACCAGCTAAATCAAACTGGCCCACTTTAGTTGAGAGAGTGAAAAGGACTTCTTTCAATTTTATGAACCAAATAACTGAGGAAGCTTGGATTAAGGCTACATGCAACTACTTTGCCTAGGGTTACACTGTCATCCTTTGCATGGCTACTTAAATCTGTCAAATTAGCAGTTCAGTCAAATTCCAATGCATTGTTTCAAATCTGCAGAACAATGATTTCTACCAATCAGTCACAATATACTTATGGGGAAAAAAACCTAGCAGAAACATTAATCAAAGTTGTATGCAATGAGAGCTTCTTGAATGTTTCAACCCATTAGAACTAGCAAGCTAACACTGCTGCTTTTTAAAAAATCTGTTCATGTTGCTGACATAAGAGGTTAATAATAGCGAACAAGGGAAACTGCTTTATATCAAATCAGATGTTGCCCACGATGGCGTATTCAGTCCGGCATAGGCTCTTCAAAATCTCGGGCAGAAGGATTCTCAAAGCAAAGTAGACAAGTGGAAGCTCCAAACTTTCCCAGAGGTGTCCCCAGAGTGTGGTTAAAAGACGTCAAGATGGTGGTTATGTTGGTACAAATGAAATTCTGCCTTTTAAAAATTGAAATATGCATAGAAAAAGTAAGACAATACATTTACAATTAATCATTTAGCGACCATTCGCTTTGTGGACCACCCAAAAGGTACTTACAACCAGGTTCCTGATTTCTGATAGCCAGGCATTCTCCACCCCCACCCCCACCCCGATCACATGACTATACTTTAGGTGGTTGGCAACTATCCCGTATTTATAGCTATTTGCAGTGTCCCATAGTCATGTGACTGCAGTTTAAAATGTTTTTTACAAAAACAAGCATCTAATTCCATTTTTCAGTAATGAAAACCCACAGATGCTTACTTAACCACCATGGCATTTGCTGAATGATAGCAGTGGCTGCTTTATGATCATGGTATTGTATCCACTAACAACAACCACAAAAATGGGTTGTAACAGTGGGTCTAATCATGTGGTGACCTACTTTATAACTATCATGACTTATTATTGTAACAGGCATGCTCCATTAGATTTGGAAGTCAAGAACTATCTGTAGCATTGTCCTGGAGCTCTGATTTATCACCTTCCTACAGCTTTTTACTTATAAAGTAGTATTGCATTAAAGTCTTTTTAGGTCAAGCATTACCTTTGATTTTGGAGGATCTGCTAAAGACTGCATGCCAACAAGCAAAAATGAAATACAATTAAATAGTATTGATTAGAACCAAAATTTTAAAAACCTGTGTCACTAAATTAAATACATTTAATGCAATTACTCACAATGTAATCAATAATTTCCTCCTGCTCTCACACTGAAGACTTTTACTTGACATAAACTTAGGAAAGGTGCATACCTGTACTCTAAATTCTATCTGTCTGCATAAGTCATCTGGATCTCAGGTTTCTCCTTTTAGTAAAGCTTGACTTAAAATTATTTTTCATTAATGCATCAACCATTAATTGTTCCCATAAACAGAACTTTAGAAGAAGCTATTGTTTTGATTAGCATAACAGGAAAAAGCCACTGACTTGCGATACAAATTGCTGAGAAAACTATCCCAAGTAATAGTGACTAAAGTACAGTCTGTTTGATATGCTCAAGACAATAGCAACATATTATTAATATACTTACATAACTATCATGCTACTTAAAATAATATATTTTGTATAAATGAATCTCATATTTCATTACCTTTTCAATGTTTCAGTACGGGTATGGTAGTCCTTGACTTATGACCCATTGCTTAGTGACTATTTGAAATTACGATGGACTCCCCAGGGATATTTATGACCTGATTCCAAAGTTCCAATGGATGACTCCCCCCAACGATAATTAAATGTCACTACATTTATAGCTGTTTGCAGCATCTCACAGTCACATGACTATACTTTGCACTGCTTTTTGTCAAAAAACAGCATTGATTTCTTGTTTTGACTGGTCCATAGCAAACAATGAGTTTGCTTCATAAACCCATCATTTACTTAACAGCAATTGCAAAACAGGTCGTAAAAATGGATTGGTCATGTAGGTGACACACTTTATAACTGTCACAACTAGGTATATATGGATTTTAAGTTCAGCTTTTTTGTAAAGTGCTTGTGAAGTTGGTGGTACAAAAATGCAAAAGCTATTAGGAAGTGTGTCATTCAGCTCTTTGGAGGTAAACAATTTCATAAAACTGGGGCATATAACCCAAAACATTCAACTTTGATTCATCCCCATTTTCCTTGATCTCACTAGTATTCTTAGGATGAATGAATCAGACAAGCTAATTCCATTGAGATCCTGCAAACACCATATGTTTAAATTACACTTGGAAACCTATTGAATTCCACTGTAGCACCTGCAATTATATGGCATGAGTAGCTCTATCCACAAAGTTGCTGCCATACAGGCTAGCAGTGTTTGGCTGAAAGCAAGATGCTTCAGATGCCTACTTCGATAGATTATGCTCCAAATGTTACTGTCAAGCCTGGAAGCCATCTTTTGTATTAGGCCTTCAGACCTGCCACATTTACTTCTGTGGGAAATTGAGAGGAGGGATTGTATGGAGCATGGGTGATATATAGTCATAATAACATTTTTTTCTCAGAGGTTCAAGGACATCTTGCCCTGTACCTGGAAGGCTGGAACTGGGAGGCATCTCCAGTTGAGACAGTGTTTTGATTGGACCATGTGATGGACGTTTGGGTGTTGGGCAGGGACTTGGACTTTCCTTTGGGTGGAGAAAACTTGGAAGGTTTTAGATTTGGGTTTTCCCAGATGTGCCAATATGACATTTCTAATAAAATGTAACTTTGAGAAAACTCAAGCTCTTGTTTTCTTTCGTTGGGGGTGTTACTTGGAACCCTGACAATTACCCCATTAAGAGACCATCCACAAGAACAACAAGGTATACAAAAAAATGCTTATTCTGCCTCCTTTGTGTCTGTTGAGTCCAGAGAAGCTGTTTAAGAATTGAAGAAAACTCCCAGAATAGCATACGAACAGAAGTGGAAAAACGAGAATATACCAACAGAGGAGGAAGGGATAAAGAAAATCTTGGACTGTGCTGAGATGGACAAATTAACGAAGGAGTTAAAAGAAAAAGAAGAGTCAGAATATTACATAGTATGGAACAAATTGTATAATTGGCTAGAGACTAGAAATAGTAAATGATGAAAAAGGTGAAAAGCTTATATATACATGCATATAAAATGGCAATGTATGAAAGAAAATGAATAGTTAGAAGGATAGATAGGATAGAAGATATATAGAAACAAGGGAGAATGGGACAAAAAAAAGTATAATTAAATGAAACGAGAGGGGGAATAAAGATGTAAATATGAGAATAAGGAAACGAAGCTGATGTAAAGAAGGAATATATGTTTTATGTCAATGTATGTTATGTATTGTTGTTTTGTTTGTTCTTTTTTATTAAAAAATAAAAAAAATATTTAAAAAAAGAATTGAAGAAAACTCTCTTGCTGTTTTGTTAGTAAAACTCTTACTGGCATCTTATCAGCATATTAGCATGGAAAAACAAAAGGCCCGATTGGTAACATAGACATTACCTGCCTTTTTTTTCTTTTTTTGAAAAAATGTAGAATCCTTCATGTGGTGGGATAAAGGATACCATGTACTTGATAAAAGAAGAAAGGTTATTGTTCAAACATCCCTTAAAAAAAAAACTGGGGTAGCATCAACTGCATTATTAGCAATATAGAGCAAATGGTATCTGCAGGCAAGACCAGATGGCATTGTTCCCTGGGGTGTGGAGAAGATGACTCTGCAATTGTATCAAGGGAGTGCACTGTGGCATAAAGCCCAAGCCACAGTAATGGAGGCAGATGGTATGCCAATGGGATACCTGTATCCCCTGTGCTAACATTCTTCTTTAAAGGATTATAAAATAATAATCTTACACTCAATACCTAAAGAAGTAACCTATTTTTAGATCAGGCCTTGTTTATTCATTCTAATTTCCATTATTCTTTTCCACTTCAGTTTATTTCTTGGACATAAATATATACATACTGGTACATACAGAGAGAGAGGGAGAGAGAGAGAGAGAGAGAGAGAGAGAGAGAGGAGAACGAGAGGGAGAAGGAGAGAGGGACCTCTCACTGTGGTAGCACAGAAGCACAGATCACATTTCACAGTTTGATGCATGTGCTCATCCAAGTGATGAGTGAGGAGAGACATTTCTTCCTCACCCAATTTAGAAGATGGCCTTCTGGCGCCTTTCAAGAAACTTGTATTTAAATAATGCTTTAATGCATTCAAAATACTACACATGCATTACCATAAATTATTATTACAGGAGCTATTTTCCCCACCTTGCAAACTGATGGGAAAAGCAAGAGTTTAGTGGCCTGCACAGTATCAGGCATCACAATTAGAAACCGTATACAAAAATCATTGTGTATTTCAATAAAAGTAAAATGGTGCAATCTGCCAAAATGAACTTGGCTACAGCTCAGAATTAAACTCAACGTGTATATCATTTGCTAACTAAACATTACAAAAAAATTAGTTATGTCCCCATTGTGTATATTTACATGGCAACTAAGTACAAAATGCATGGTAGTAAACTATTTTTAATTTTTGATTTGCTATATTAAGGAACTCCTTTAATAAATAAAATAATAAAATGCAAAATTAGCATAATAATAATATGGTACCACAAAATCATATTTTCAGGTCTTGTTGATGTGTATTACAATAATCTTTGTGAACATCCAAAAAATTTCTGAAATAATATTGTCTTCAGAATTAAATTATAAGCACCACCTCTGGGATGTACTTTTCTTACATATCAATGCATAGATATGTTTCACTATAAACTTCATTGATCATCCTCATTGTAGAAATGCCCTGAAGAATATAAAATAAGGCTTAGAACTAAGGTTTTTTTTGGTCATATACAAATCAATCTTGCTGCTGCGCACAATTAGCAATGATTGGAAGGGTATCTTAGCAGCAGCATTAAACAATGCTGTTGTATTAACCATGCTTATCTTCCTCTAATATAATAAGGGGAAAAAATGGAAATAGGAATGAGGTTATTGTGAATTTTCTGAGCATCTCCTAAATTTCAGATGCAGAAAGTAATTCAGAGAAATGCAAGGAAACATTGTTCCCTATCTAAACTACCTTTACAACATACTTTGTAATTTCTACTTATTTGAAATCAGACACTTGGGCTATATTGGAAATTCTGCAAATCTGTTCCTTGGAAACAGTGTTACAGCATCATCATAATAAACGTACTGGTATATATCTAAGAAATTAGTTTGGCACAGTGTTCCTATTTTATCTTACAAATGTATAGGTTTTGTATACCTCAAATCTGAGCTCAAGGTGTTTAAGAAATAAAAGTGACCTTCAATATGTTTCTGATAATTTTTCATCCAACTGTGTTTATTGAATCAAAGTAAAATGAGTTACTGTTTTCCTGTAAAATAAATAATCAATTTTACAGAGTTAAATAAAGACCATAGGCTGAAAGGAATGGGCTAATAAGAATTACATATATTTCAATGAAGAAGAATTAATGTCAAAGTAGTTATCATTGGGCTTCTAAAAGAAGTTATTATTACTTTCTTTCTCCAAAAGAATGATGATTCCAATTCATTTTTTGGAATGGGTAATAAGAATTAACTTTCTAGTTTTGGAAGCCTATATGCTAGAAAGAAGGTGAAACTTAATGTACAGTACTCTAATTTTAAAAAAAGATAGAAATTGTCGTTTTAGGAAACAATGAAGTAGTGATGTGCAAAACATTGTGTGTAAGAATCAGGCAGTATTGTGCCGTTTTTACCCAGACTGAGGCATGAATGCTTCAACCTCAGATAGATACAGAGCAGGGTTAAAGTTCAGCAGATTCTGACAGGTTCTAGCGAACCACTAGCGGAAATTTTGAGTAGTTTGGAGAACCGGCAAATACCACCTCTGGCTGGCCCCAGAGTGAGGTGGGAATGGGGATTTTGCAGTATCCTTCCCCTGGAGTAGGGTGAGAATGAAAATTTTGCAGTATCCTTCCCCTGCCATGCCTACAAAGCCATGCCCACCAAGCCACGCCCACAGAACCGGTAGTAAAAAAATTTGAATTCCACCACTGACACAGAGCACGTTAGGTTCATGCATGGATTAGAACACACATACTCTTGCAAAGGTCTCACAAAGTGGAAACAACAAAGAGATGAAATTATTATACAGTGGCAGAGTAAAGCAAAGTAGGCCTGGCCTTGGGAATAAACAAGAATGAAGTTTTAAGAATTAGTCCCTACATGAATTCACTTCCATCTCACTGAAAATAACTATATGAGTACTCATCTCAACAATTATATCTATATAAGTGGGACATATATGGTGTCAGATTTTATTTGTGTTTAAAGACAATATTTATACACCCTAAGTCATTAAAAATATGCTTTAGTAATGACTTTCAAAATATATGAATTAAATTCAACTATATTATTTTATGTATTCCACTTATTCTACCTTATTCCACTGCTTTTATATTATTGCATTTAAAGTTTTGCTAATCTGTTTTATAAATACTTTATATTGTATGTACGTTTTTAATATAAAAATGCACTCACTAATATACAAGATAAATGTTTAGGAGAATTTTTCATCACTTAGTTTTATTAACTGAATTCCGATTCCTTTCCAAGATGAAAAACCATTGTCTCTGGAACATTTTCTTATCATAGTTTATATAAAAATAGCTAAATAAATACATTTCAAAATTCATAGCACAAAATGTTTTTAAATAGATGAAATATATATGAACATTTGTTTGAAATTTTGTGCTAATCTTTTTTATTGGTACAATGTGAAGCATTGATGCAAACACTTGTTGAATTACCTTATAGTAAGAAAGTTATCAAATATAAATAAACAATATCTGTAGTATCAAATTGGAAATGATATGCAATTGGGTTCTTATAGCACATTAAATAACACATATTAAGCAAGTTTCGCTCAGGTCTTATTCCAATTTTTCTTGAACTGTGTAATAAATGAAAAAAAACCCCTGATCATCTATTGGCAACTTCTAATCCTGTCATTTTATATGAAAACAATCTCTAAAATCTACATTTAAAATTGTCATCTCTAATTATGAATTTGAAAAAATCTTTTGTCTTTCTAGAAATGAAGAAATAGGAAAAGGAATACTGTGGGTTTCATATTTTTTATAGTACCATCTCACTAATTCTCAAGAGTAGTGCCTGATTATCTATAAATATCTCTTGTAGATCTACTGCAGTTCTCAAGTGTTTATTGAGTAATTCAAAGCATCTAAATAAGGACATCAAAAATAATTAATAATAAAAAAAAATTAAAACCATTAAAAAGCGAAAGTTAGAATCTTTTGGACAAGTGATGCGACACCCAGAAAAATACGGCATATTTCACTTAATCCTCCAAGGGAAGATTGAAGGCAAACAAGGTTCAGGCAGAAGAACAACATCATGGCTTCTAAAGGACTAAAAATCTAAAGGATTGGTTTGGACAAACTCAACAGCCGTTCTTCATGCAGCTGCTGATAAAAATAGGATCGCCAACATGATCGCCGGCATCCGATGATGTATATGGCACAAGAAGAAGAAGAAGAAATAAGGATGCTTTGGTAAAACTTTAACAGAGGATAAAGTCAAGAAATATTGTATTTAGTAAGTGGATCTGTTGCCTTAAATCTAGATCAGCCAATTAATCTACTTGCAGATATGCAAGCTAAATGCTAGAGATAATTTTTACTGTTTAGCTGTTAACTGATTTCTGATTTCTTTCCAAGATTAAAAGGACACTCCTGTTAATTAAAGTAAAATAGCTAAAATAAAATATCCCCAGGTTTTAACCTAGATTTTGGTATAGCTATCTACAAAGTAGACAGCAAATTTTACATAGATCTGCCAAAACCAGGCCCAGAACATTTCTTCTTTTTAAAGAAACATTTTAGCTTAGAGAGTTCAGCATGTCCTAGAAATCTATTAAAACTTTCCTAATAAAAATACAATCAGCAATATTTCAGATGGAAATGTGGCCTCTTCCTCTTTGTTATGGAGGATATGTATCAGTTCTGCCATGTTTGTCACTAGCTTTAAAAGCCAATCATAATGTTTTGCATCATAAGAAATATATTTAAGGATAGCTCATAATAAAATAGAATTCAAATGGGAGAAAATGAAATAAAAGCATATACAAAGTAGTGAGAAAAATCTCACATCAAAAATGTAAGTATGAAAACTTGGCCCTGTAGCTTATGCCAAATAATACATAGTACCTATCAGCACTCCTTTAGTAATAAGGAACAGTAAGGCCTCATGCTCTCCCAACTCTTAACCTAAGCATACTACAATTTCATATGGCAGTGATTTGTTATCTATGGTCTACATCAGGCTGGACAACTAATAGCTCCAACGTCACATTCATTCCAGTAATAAATCTGTATCCATCTACATCATAGGATAGTGTTGACAAAATTCAGCAGCATCAGCAGAGGAAGGAAGGGAGGGAGGGACAGAGGGAGGGAGAGAGAGGGAGGAAATAGAAGCAGAAGGTCTCTGGTTGGCAAATTGTTTTAGTTTTCACTCTTAATCCTCTTTCCATAATCCCAGACTCTTAACTCCAAAATGTACCTAATTTACCCTTGAATATTGTCAGCACTAGTCTGGACCAGCTAGAGAGTCTACTATTGACCTCACCCCATTCCTAAGAGGTCCGTAAGAGGCGTGCATAAGAGCACAATCGTGCCTACCGTTCCCGTCCTATTGTTTTCTTTCATTATATCCAATTAATATAGTTATTGCATGCTTATGTTTAAATATATATATATGCTTATATGTTATATAGTTACTTTCATGCTTATGCTTATATATACTGTTGTGACAAAAGAAAGAAAGAAAGAAAGAAAGAAAGAAAGAAAGAAAGAAAGAAAGAAAGAAAGAAAGAAAGAAAGAAAGAAAGAAAGAAAGAAAGAAAGAAAGAAGGTTTAGTCTGGAAGCGGGAACATTTTGCTGCTTGGAGGTTTCTCATTGCCGTTCCTATCCTTAAAAAGACAGAAAAGCATTGAAAAGGGGACAATCACTCCCAATTTCTGTAATGACATTTGCAGACTTTTAGTGATCAAAAGAAAAATCTGCAACTCTTTATTCGAGAAAAAATGTTCATCGATTATTGAATGGTGCAGAGGATACCTACCTATTTTACATTATCTGATAAAATTATTAAAAGATAGTTCAGCTGAGATCAGTTGCATGTATTTTTCACATGCACACAAAAGATTAAAGCAACTCTTTTGTTAGTCGCAAAATCTTGTCTGACCCATCGCAACCCCATCATTATATTAATTTATTTTTATTTTGTGTAATTATACTTTTGTATTGTTATTTTATATTCTTTCATTATCACAGCATTTTTCATATTTTTATCGCAGATGTTTAGATTAGTAGTTTATGTAAACTGCCAAGTGTCTTTGTGGTGATATAGGAATATGTTTGAGAAGAAAAAAGAAATTGCTTTGTTTCTTTATTTACAATCCAAGACCAATCAAATGCAGCAACTAAAACACATCCAAAATGTTTACATGTGTATGTGTATAGGACAAATGACTAAAACGATCAGTAATATGAAGAAGACATGAGACAGCTTTCATAATTCTGTGTGAAATGAAAATAAATAATTTAAACTGAACGTTTTCCACAAAAGAAGAAAAAGGATGGTACCAAATCGAGGTTTAATTTGATTATTAACAAACTGAACAGCACATAGGCAAGAGGGAGGGAAATATAGGTAGTCCCTGACTTAAAACCACAACAGCTCAAAATTTTAATTGCTAAGCAAGACAGTTATCAAGTCAGTTTTGCCATATTGCCCAATTTTCTTGTCACAGTTATTAATTGTTGTTAAGTGAATCTGGCTTCCCCCATTCACTTTGTTTGTTAGAATGTTGCAAAAGATGATCACATGACCCCGGGACACTGTAAATGTCATTAATACATGCCAATTGCCAAGCATCCAAATTCTGATCACATGACCATGGGAATGCTGAAAGGTCGTAACTGGGAAGAACAGTCATAACTTGCCATTTTCAGTGCCATTGTAACTTTGGTCACTAAATGAATGGTAATAAGTTGAGGACTACCTGTAGACTTAAAGGATATTCTAATTAACAAAATTTGGAAGTGTATGCTTTTAATTTTGGGAGAAGTGTTGTTGTTGTCAACTACAGACCACATGTAGGAGTATGTAAAAGGGGCGTTGGTACTTACCTGAGACGCACTTTCTAGTTCAATGGAGACAGCAGTCAGAGTGGGTGGAGCTCCTCTGTTCAGATTGGATAACTGAGTCTGTTGAAGCTGCTGCTGGGAACCCCAGATTTTGATGAAGGCGAGAAAAACCAGACTCAATGCGTCGTGGAAAATAGAGAAACAAATTTTATTATCCAAAACAAACAAACAAAAGAGGATCCAGACCGAAATAGGGAGGGGCTGACTGCTGTCTCCACTGAACTAGAAGGTGCGTCTCAGGTAAGTACCAACGCCCCTTCTCCGTTATGGTGGAGACAGCAGTCAGAGTGGGACATACCAAAGCCTAGTGTCCCTAACTACGGGAGGGATCGGTCTGGACAGATTCAACCTCAGATACAAGTACCTGCTGCAGCACCCTACGGCCAAAGGCAGCTTCAGCCGAAGCATACTTGTCCACTCTGTAGTGTCTAATAAACGGAGAGGGCGACGACCAGGTGGCTGCCCTGCATATCTCTGGCAAGGATGCCTGAGTAGACCAGGCCGCTGAGGTAGCTGCACTGCGAGTGGAATGCGCTGTTAAACGCGGGGGCCTAGGCAGGGATCTCATCTCGTAAGCCTTAGCTATCGTATGCCTAATCCATCTGCCTATAGTGGACGATGTCACCTTACGCCCTAAAGAAACAGGAAGGAAAGACACAAACAAGGACTCTGTTCTCCTTAACTCTGCTGTTCTCTTAATGTAAATTCTCAAAGCTCTTCGAACATCTAAAGTATGCCAACGGCGCTCTAACCCGTGAACTGGGTGAGGGCAAAAATTAGGCAAATTAAGTTCCTGCATGCGATGGAAAACTGAATTTACTTTAGGAATGAATGAAGGATCCAAACGGAGCACTACTCGATCCGGATGGAAAACACAAAGATCACTGCGGACAGAGAGGGCAGCTAATTCTGAAATCCTTCTGGCAGAGGTGATAGCCACCAAAAAGGCAACCTTACAAGTTAATAGCCTCAGAGAGGTAGACCTCAATGGCTCATAAGGAGGCCCTGTTAGGGAATTTAGGACCAGCGAAAGATCCCAAGTGGGATATCTGTGGACCACGGGAGGACATAAATTTTGGCCCTTTGAAAACCTCCTGATAGAAGGATGTTGAGACAAGGAAGTCAGTGGATCACAGGATAAAACCGTGGAAATAGCTGCTACCTGTCTACGAAGTGTGTTGGGAGCTAACCCCTTGTCTAACCCTTCCTGCAAAAATTCCAATATATGCAAAATGGAAACCCGGAATGGAGAAACCCCCGCCCTTTGACACCAGGAACAAAAAGCCCGCAAGGAGGCTGAGTAAATGCGCTCAGTGGAAGGCCTCCGGGACGCTAACATAGTCCGGATAAGCTTGGCAGACATATTGTCTCTTCTCATGGCGCCCCGCTCAAGCGCCAGGCGGTCAACTGGAGCCATAGAGGATCTGGATGAACCAGAGCCCCTTGAGATAACGACACTCTGCTGGGAGGAATCCTCCAGGGGGGAGCCACTGACAGCGACTTGAAATCTGCGAACCAAGACCTCCGAGGCCAGTGAGGGGTGATTAAGATGACCTCTGCCTGTTCCTCCAGAATCCGACGGACCACTCTCGGGATGATTGAGAGAGGCGGGAACGCATAGAGTAACCCCTCTGGCCATGGACTGCGAAGAGCATCGACTCCCTCTGCTAGATGATCTGGAAACCTGGCAAAGAAACGAGGAAGCTGCGTGTTCTGCCGTGTTGCGAACATGTCCACCACTGGAGTGCCAAATCGACGTGAGAGGTCGTTGAACAGATCTGGATGCAGACGCCACTCCGCCTGGTCGATGACTTGACGACTGAGCCAGTCTGCCTGAATATTGGACACCCCTGAGATGTGTTCTGCAGTCAAGGACAGAAGATTCCGTTCTGCCCACAGGAATAGGGTCCTTGCTTCCTTCATCAAGGACTTGGATCTGGTGCCCCCTTGTCGGTTGACATGAGCCTTGGCTGTGATATTGTCCGTGAGCACCAGTACATGCTTGCCTGATAGATGGTTCTGGAAAAAACAAAGAGCTAGATAAATAGCCCATAGCTCTAGCCGGTTGATAGGAACACGGCGTCCAGTGATGGACCAGCCCCCTTGAGCCAGCAGCGATTTGAGGTGTGCACCCCAACCGAAAAGACTGGCATCCGTAGTTACCACCAAACGATGAGGCTCGTGCAAAGGAGATCCCTTGGAAATCGCCGATGACAACCACCAGAAGAAGGACTTGCGAACCTCCTTGGGCAGTAGGACTTTGGAAGTGGAATTGCCTGTGCCCGCTCTTTGGAATGGCAACAGGAACCACTGGAGGTCTCTAGTATGAAATCTCGCCCATGGAATGATGGAAATGGTTGAAATCATCTTTCCCAGGAGTTGGGATAATGACAGCAAGGAAACTCTGCTTTCCTTTATTAAAGAACCAGCTAAAGATCTTAAACTACTCTGTCTCTCCTGAGATAAAGAGACTCTACCTAATATGGAATCAATATTTGCTCCTAAGTGAAGTAAACAGGTTGAGGGGGTCAAATGACTTTTCTCTATATTAATAGAGAAGCCATGTAAAGAAAGAGTCTGAACTACAATCTGTAAATCCCTTCTGGCCATTGACTCTGACGATGATAAAATTAAAATATCATCCAAATAACAATAAAGTCGAATAGGTATGGACCTAAGATGAGCTGCCATAGCAGCCAAGATCTTGGTGAAAACCCTCGGGGCAGAAGACACCCCAAAGGGCAGTGCCCTATATTGATAGTGAACCCCCTTATAACAAAACCGGAGAAACTTCCTATGATCCGGGAAAATAGGGATATGAAGATAAGCTTCAGTGAGGTCTATGGAAGTGAGGAAGTCACCCTTCCGAACGCCATCTAGAATCGAACGAAGAGAGTGCATTTTAAACTTATGATAAACAATAAAACGATTCAGTCTCTTGAGGTCTAAAATGGGCCTCCAGCCCCCGAAGATTTGGGAACTAGAAACAAAAGAGAATAAAACCCATGTCCCCTTTGCCTTACGGGAACTGGTTGAATAGCCCTAATCTCCATTAAATGCTTAACTGCTGCCGCCATATGGACCCGTTTATCCCTGTTCCTAGATACCGGACAGCGAATGAAAAAATCTTTTGGAAAGGAAACAAATTCCAGAGACAAACCGTATCGAATTGTATTCTTAACCCAATTATCAGAAGTAGTGAACTCCCATTGATCCACAAAATGGGCTAACCTGCCCCCTATGGGAGGACTAGCAATGCACCTATCGATGACGCCGGAATGGACGACTTCCTCCTCCACGAAAGGGCCGCTTGGAAGGAAAGGGCCTACCCCGTGAAACTCTATCATGACCTCCTCTTTGTCTAGGAGCCCAGGACCCCTGGAACTTGGAAGAACCAGCCCCCCATTCAGAACCTCGAAAGGAAGATTGACGAGAAAGGGAGTAAATCTGGCTTCCCTCTGCGATAGACTGAAGGTAATATCTTTCTTTTGTCTTTAGTCTCGACCAATAGAGGGTCCAAAGCAGCACCATAAAGTAGCTCCCCTGCGAAGGGAGCCGATGCCAGCCTCCATTTGTGGCGGGCATCTGCCTGCCAATGTCTTAAGCCAGAGTAAGCGTCGAGCCGTCAAAGCTGAAGCCATGGATTTGGAAACAAAACGTATGGCATGTAAAGTGGAATCACCAAAATTGAACAGCTGCAATTATCTTATTCAGGTCCTGGTGGATACGGTATCCTCTGCTCGAAGTTTATCCTGTAATTGTCTGAGCCACAACAAGGTGGACCTATTAAAGAAAGATGCTGAAGAAGCCGACCGGATTGCCCAAGCTGCACCTAGATGAGCTCTCTGCAGGACTTGCTCCGCCCGTCTATCCTCTGGACGAAGGTTCTCTTCAGGCTGGCCCGGAATGGATGAGGAAGATGCCAGAGCTGCAACTGGACCATCTACAGTGGGTGTCTGTAGAGCTGAAGCTAATTTGGGGTCCACATTGAAGAAACGTTTGTCTGCTGAGGAAGGAACCGTAGAAGAACCAGGGGCTGTCCACTGGCGTTTGATTACGTCCATGAAAAGTGGGGGTGCTGGAATAGAATCCGAACTCGGTCAGGTTCAGAAAAAAGAATGTCAGATGCACCCTTGGAGGATGATGCCACAGGTTGATCCGAGGAAGAACTCAATTGAGCCACATTCTTTGCCTTGAAAAGCAAGGACTTAAAAAGACTAGGAGGAAAAAGACCAGTAAATGCCGGCTGGTCAGGTAATAACCCTTCATCTTCAGACAGGTCAGGATCTCCTTTCTAATCCCTCCAAAAGAGAGGGATGGCTAGTTACTGAGTGGGTAGGCGAGACTGTACCCAGCTGTGACTGCATTTCCTCCTCTTCAGGATCCTCCTCCCTCACTGATAGCCTTGAATGGGACAAGGAAGCCCTCTCAGATATCTGCATGCCCGATAAAAGGGTCCTTTGAATCGTCTGTTCAATGATTGCCTGAATATGTGGCGAAACAGGCAAAAGAGGCTCTGCCCCCTGACCAACAACGTGGGTTGCAGTAGAAGGAACTATCTGAGAAAACTCCTCAGGAGACTCAATAACTGGTGCATCAACTGTATGAGAAACTGGAGGAAGGGATCCCCCCCATAATGCGTCTGTAGAAATATCCACTGGGCAACATTGTAAGGAAGCTTGACCAGGAGAGGTAGAAATAATACCCTCTTGAATAAGAGACCCAGCAGAAGTAGTGGGTTCTGGATTGTCCATTGAAGAAGAGGGTAAATTAGAGACTGCCCTACTACATATTCTCTGTATTGCTTCATCTCTTCTCTGCTCATCCCTCAGAGATGCTTTAGACGACTTACTGCGGCCTGAAGTAGGTGGGGCCTTGGTTTTCTGCTTGGAAACACGGCTGCACTTTGCAATAGGGGCCTTGGGAGAGACCCCTCCTGATGGACCTTGCTCCTCCGGCAATGGACCCCTGGCGTTTGTTGGATTTTGCCAAGGCCTTAGGCATGATGAAATATTAAGTTTCTAGACCTCAATAAGGCCAAAGAATCACTTCTCCTCTTTTTTTTTTTAAATTCAAAATGGCGGCCGCCAATAGAGAGAGGGAGAAACTGACTAATAAAGTCCGAACTGGAGGAGAACTGCAGCTGAAATAATGAGAGCACAAAGCTCCACGCCCAAATTAGCCCCTAACTCCGCCTAATGTAAACTTCAGGACTAATCTTCTGAAGACTCACTCCAAATGTGCTCAAAATGGCCGCCGGAGTTTGGATAGGGGAGGGGCGGAGTGAGCACTAAGCTATAAGCGTCTCCTTCCGCAGCTGCAATAAGCGATCCATTTAAACTGTTTTGGGCGGGAAAAATCAGATTGTGCGAAATAGGAGACGGAGGGCTGGGTAAATTGCAGGCTACCCTGTGGGAGCGGAAACCAAACTCCTCAGCGATCATAATTAAAGCCGGGCGGCAAACTAATCCAAACAATTTCTATACCGCCCTCGGCAGTGCTAGAAGCTGCCCCAACGATACCGGGAGTGAATAACTCCACTCATCCAATCCCTGCTGGCTTCGGGGGCGCTAAAAACCCCACCAAAAATATCCTGGAACGCCTGCAGCTCAACAGGATTGAAGCAGAAGTAATAATCACTTCAGCAGCCAGCGGAGAAAAAATAAGAAAAATGTTACTCACAAGTATGTATTCTGCAAGTCAGGCAGGGAGAAATCAACAACGCAACCGTCCAGGCTGAACAACTGAGTCAAAATCTGGGGTTCCCAGCAGCAGGGGGCGGAACAGAGGAGCTCCACCCACTCTGACTGCTGTCTCCACCATAACGGAGAATATAGAGTGGTCCTTGCAAAGTAATTCTCCCACATTTACAAATTCTGATGATGATGATGATGATGATGATGATGATGATGATTTTGGCAAAATATATTTTGCATTTGAAGCATTATTTACATGTTACTGATACAAAAACAAAACTTATTTTTCATTTCAAACTTTTTAAAATCTTTTACTGATTGATTGGTTCTGTAAAACAAAGAATATATTCCTAAAATGATTTATACAATTTGCAGCATATAATTTACTTTAGGATTAGATTGACTACTAAACTACCAATTGTTTTGGCTGTGCATGAAAGAATTAAAGTTGCTAACACACAGTTACAAGGGTAAGACTGATAAACAGAAAGACAAGTAATTCAGTGAATTTTCAGCCATGGAACAGATATATAACTAGGAAAATAAGGTCTTTTTTAAAAAAATAGCAAAACAGAATAGACAAACAAAAATATGACAATGGTTGTACAGTTTAAAGAGATAACAGACAAACAGAGTTGGAAGGGACCTTGGAAGTCTTCCAGTCCAAAAAGCTAGCTTAGGAGGCTGGCTGTTCAAGACACAAGGACCAGCTGTAGCCCATTTGTTTTTTTTCTGGTATATCTTATTGAACTTTTTTTCCCTTTTAATGACCCTATAACCTTTGCATTAGGGTGGTCAGGGCGACTGAATGGAGCTGAGCATTTATAGGCTGGATGCCCTTCCCAACACCTATGCCGTGTTTGCGGCAGACACTTATTGCGGCCAGAGAAATACCTGCCACTATCTGGAATTGAATCCACAGACTCCTACTCATCTTATTGAACATTATGGCCCTTTAATTCTGAAGATTTATTTGTAAGATTACAAGAAGCAAATTGTTTACAACAAAGATGTAAAAAGTTGCTGAAGGAAATCAATACAATTGCAGAAAACCAAAGAAGCTGATATTGTGCTTATTCAGCTACTGGATAATTTGACTGAGGCATTCTCCAAGGATAGTCATTGGAGCATACTTATAGCAAGCTTATATGGTCTAGTGGTTAAAGCACCAGGCTATAAACCAGGAAATGGAGTTCTATTTCTGCCTTAGGTATGAATGCCAGCTGGTTGTCTTTGGGTCAGTCCTTCTCTCTCAGACCAATTTAACGGAGGATTGTTGTGAGGAAAACAGGAGGAAGAAGGAATATTATTTGATATGTTCACTATCTTGAGTTAGTTATAAAAAAATGAGGTACATAAATAAATTAAAAAGTGATTAAATAAAAATGAGTTAAAAAAAAGAAAAAAATTAAGTGTGACCAGCACCTACCTTTACAGAAAAAGAAGGCAATAATAAGCTTAAGTTAACAACTTGCAAAAGAGCAGAAACTACTTTCTACCCATACATTTTACAATATGCATTTTACAGCACTTGGTGGATGCAGCATTCAGAATGCTATTAGCTAAAAATGCAGAATAATTGTGGTAGAATTAAAAAGATTCTGGAAGAGGACCTGGTTGACTTGAATTTGGAATGAACCTCACACCAAAATCTATCCTCCTCCTCCTCCTTTTTTCTTCTTCTTCTTCTTCTTTTGCAGTTTCCCCTTGCAATGTATGGATTTGAAATAGAGAATAATGTTTCAAAATAAAAGGTGTAAAATTTCTTATTTTGTATTTAAATCATTTGATTTTTTCCCCCCAGGCTACACAAACATGTATTTCAGTAAATTGTTGTATTTCTTGTTGATATAATCTGAGATTATACTAATTTGTGATTTAATTTAAAATTTAATTTTAGAAATTTTCTGCATTGTGTTATGTATATCTTTTCACTACTTTTAGAGTTTTTTGCATGTCCATCACATGAGGTAAAATGTTCCTTCTGTTTCACTGCATTAGGCAGGAATATTCTATATATAATGCAAAGCTTTTCTAGGATAAACAATTTGCTATTCCAGGGGTAGTCAACCTTTTTATACCTTCTGCCCACTTTTGTATTTCTTTTAGTAGTAAAATTTTCTAATCACCCACCGGTTACACAGTATTGGTGATGTATAAAGTGTATCATTGTCTGTGCATGCCTCCCGCGCATCGTGGATTGGGTTTGGGGGAGCGCTGGCAACCAGCTTTGCTTGTCTGTTATAGCTGGGTGGTGTGGGGGGAGATGCGCGAGCTATTCTGGGACTAGGCTCTTTTGTTTGCGGTCGCACCAAAGCACCATTTAATTTCACTTACGTAACGTGAACTAAACGTATACGTGGGCGATACAAATAGTATATTTTCAGAAATTTAAATTGCCACGGGGAATTTTATGAAAACCTAATGAAAATGTTTTTAAATAATGCTATGAAATTTTTTTAAAAAGTCAATTAAATTAAAAAAAAGGAAAGTGTCGGACAAAACCCCTACCACCCACCATGAAAGCTGGAACACCCACTAGTGGGCGGTAGGGACCAGGTTGACTACCACTGTGCTATTCGTTCAAAGTATATGCCTAACTGATCAGATTTAAAAATGAGATTGGACCAAGCTACATCTAAAGTAGAACATTTGTGTGCCTACTTTTATTGATATACGGTATACTTCATATAAATCCAGTTGAAAGTCTTAGTTTTCTCATAAAAGAAGCAGAAAAATAATTATAATCTCACTAATTATAGTATAATTAGTGAGCCCCAGTGGCACAGTGGTTAGGGTGCAGTACTGCAAACTACCTCTGCTGACTACCGGCTAACTGCAAATTGGCAGTTCAAATCTCACCAGGCTCAAGGTTGACTCAGCCTTCATCCTTCCAAGGTACGTAAAATGAGGACCTAGATTGTTGGGGGCAATATGCTGACTCTGTAAACCACCTAGAGTCTGCTGTAAAGCACTGTAGAACTGTATATATTCAAATTGCTATAGTCACTTTTACTTTACAGAAAGAATGTTATTGAAAGCACATACGAACAAAGTCTGCAACGGTTGGGCTCCTGGAACAGAAAAAGGTACCCCATCTGAAATAATAGAGCAAAGTGTACCCACCATATGTTACAGCAACTACACAATTATAACAACTTCCACACAGGATTTTAAATAGCTAGTACATATAATGGAATCTATCATTTGTCAGAATTAGAGAAAGAAAATGTGTAAAACAGGGGAATAGAATAATGGTATATGGGAGGGGGAGAGAATTAATACATTACATATACTAAATGATTTCCAAAAGCTGCTTAAACAAATATATCAGCTGTTTATATATTAAGTGTATTAAATGGTAATTGCCTTTCCATAAAGTGTTTTTAACCAGCCATGAAATAAAAGGGACCATCAAATTTAAACTGCAGTATTAAATGAAGCATCAAACTTTTATTCAACAATCCAAAATTCTTTATGAAACTATTTGAGAGGACTGGACAGAGATTTTACAAAGGTTAAACATACCGTATAATCCAAGAAAGAAATGCAGGCCACAATAGAGATCAGTACAATTCAATGTTATTGATTTAATGTAGAGTGAATTGACTGACAAGGGTACACTAGAATGAATTAGTCCCTAAGGATATTGTACAATTCAATTGCCCAAAGTTTCCCACTAGGCACAATCGAAATTGTCCGCAATTTAGAAGCCAAAGAGAGAGTACAAATTTTATTGCAATGACATAAATTACCATCTCATTGCAATAAAAAAGGAAGTGTGGTTATGGAAGCAAACTGAATGTTTTCTGGCAGTTTTGATGATGGAACAAGATTATCCTGAAGTCAGTTGATCAAAGAATCCTCCTTAAAAGCTTGAAATCTGAGGGTATCATGACTGTTCATTAAACCTCCCTTTCTTATCTCAGGTTTCATACTGTTTTCAGCAATGTCAGTATTCAAAAACTCAAGCCAATTCCTTTGCAATCTTATAAATCTGAGATTATTAAAACAGATCTTGGCTGCAAACAGTATCGTAAATTTGCTGGAACAATGTAGGAACATAATCAAAGTTATTGGTATGTCAGCCACAATCTTAGCTAGGATTATATATGGGCTGTAGAAACAGGAATAATCAGAAGATGGCAGCAAAAAGATATATATATATATCTTTTCTGCCATCTAATGGCCATGTGAAGGTTTGTGATATGGTTATGGTAGTCCTATCTTAATTTGCATCCTTCATAATTTGATCAATTTCTTTGTGGTCTCTGACCTTAAAGTCTCCTATATATGTCCATTCATTGTATCAGCACATAGTATATTGTTCTCCATGAAATGTCGAA
The DNA here is from genome assembly GCF_028640845.1 of Ahaetulla prasina. Taxonomy (NCBI): domain Eukaryota; kingdom Metazoa; phylum Chordata; class Lepidosauria; order Squamata; family Colubridae; genus Ahaetulla; species Ahaetulla prasina. The sequence goes on along the minus strand of NC_080543.1, from coordinate 32,438,619 downwards.
TCTGCCCTCAAGCTATTGTATACTGTATATGATGAACATTTGCTGAGTAGTATATTTCTTGGAACCTCACTTTATCAACCACATCACCATCTTCTTTCATCAACTAAGGCTCAATACTGCGAACTATAAAACTTTCTAATCCTATTTCACAGGTTATCCCCTTACACATTCCTATGAATACTTTATATACTCACCACAAGCCATTAAGCTAGCAGAATGTCACTGAAATGAGTAAGAATTTCAAAGAGTATATAGCACATAAATACAATTTGATTGTAATTGGTAAAACAAACAAACAAGCTGTTTGTATCAATGAACTGAAAAAGTTAATTTATGGTAATTATGGGATCTGAAGTCAACTTCTGGATGACATCATAATAGGGAATACTACATATAAACAGAATTTGTTGGAGAAATAGTAGGAATAAATACAATAAAATACAATAAATACAATAAAATAGCAGAAATAAATACAATAAAATAGTCACCCACAGTAAATTTTCATATTAATTACTGCAGACCAATAATGGTTCTGAACATGCCCAAACTATAAGTAAAACATTTATTTACACTGGTGGGGGAAAGTCACTTGAGATATTTTGTCCGGTGTCCAGCAAATCATGTTTGTCCATGAAATCATTATTTTCATTTAGGGGTTGGGTGGCATATATATATTTAATAAATAAGCAATAGCAAAACTTTTAGTTTTGCTTTACTATTCCCACCATACTGAACCTTAAATTCATTGTTAAAGGAGTTTATCCCTGAGTTCCAGTTTCCCTTTAGGCACAGAAACCGTCTGGATGACTTTCAACTAGCCATTTTCTTTTAACTGCACCACATCATAGAGTTGTGAGGAAAATAGGAGGAAGTATTATATATACATAGTTCCTAGTTGTAGAAAACAAAGACAAGGAGTAAATCTAATAAATAAATCTAAGTTGGAGCTAAGCTAGAGCACAGAGTGTCACACTGATCTGCAGAAATCACAACCCTGGTGTAAATGCTATACTGGAAAGGGTACACACTGCATGTCACAAAGCAGAAAATTACTCACTCAATGTAATTTTCACATTGTTGTAATATTCCTGAAATTGCCAGGAATTCAAAACAAATTAGTATGCAGTTTTGCCTTAATTTCTCTGATACTGCAAGGAACTATGTGCTCTAAAGGATCCTACAGAGGATACTTTAATAAGTTAAATAAAATTATATTGTAAAAAAAATCAATCAAAGGTCTATCTATTTTCTGAATGTTATTATATGGGCAAAAATTTTGCCCACAGAAATTCAAATATATTCAGTTGCTTATCACATTATCATGTTATTATTACCCAGCTAGCAAATTTATGAGGATATTTGCAAAGCAAATTCTACAATTTAATGCAGAAATTATTGGCAGAAGATTCCCCTTAAAAATCAGTTCAGCTAGTCACAGAATGCTTCCTATTGTACTTTGACCTAGCAACAATTATTTGCATATTTGCACTTTATTTTATGTTTTGTTAATCAGATGTAAATCTAAGAATCAGCTTAAATATGCTTTTTGTTCTAAAAGATCAAACAATTGATCCCTTTGTCATGTCTCACTGTGAACACAGCCTCAAAGCTACTAATCTATTTGTAGATTCCCCCCTACTCCGAATCCAATAGTTACCTTTGAGAATCTTAAAATAATGTTATAGATATATATATGGATGATGTAGCAATATGTTCAAGCTACTACGTAACTATATATGCATGATCTTTGGCTTTCCATAATCTTTGGAAGATTCCCCAGAGATCTCAAAAAATATAATCCAATAATAACTTTTAATATGACAGAAGGGGAAAGTTATTAAATTAATGACTGCAGAGTAATCATAGCAACCTCATTTGCCCCCCAGCATGACATTCAAAAGTCAGTGTCATGCCCAGACCAGAAAAAGTTGTATATTCTTGGTCCAAACTGTATTATCTCAATATGTTCTTTTAATTTATATAATATTCATACTTGCTACACTATTTTTCTTCTGAGATAAATAATATTACATAAAAAGAAAAGTGTTGTAAAAGAAATTAAAATAAGGACGTAAGAAAAAAGAGAATATAGCTTCTCCTAGATTATTTCCTACCTTTCTATTTTTGCAAATTATTCTTGCTTCCATTATAACTGCCACCGTACCTTCTTTTGATAAGTCATCATTCCATACAATATATCATATATTATCCACTACCCATCTATCAACATTATTTCATTTCAAGACAAAATTAAGATTTAATTTCGACAGGACAGTGTTTTTTTTAAAAAAACTTTTGTTACAGAAATATTTTCAAATTAACCCATAATAAAAAGATTTCAGCCTTTGGCACGCATGTATAGTACATTCAAATAACTCCAGACACCAGACGCTGGGATTGTACTATCATACGTGGTAGACATGTCTATAAGCGAGAAATTATTGGGCAAGAATTCAATCATGGTTAGAAAAAATGACACAGCTACATATTGATTCAAAGCCAGAGCTGTTTCTGTTGAATATCTTATCAGAGAAATTTAGTAAAGAAAACGTATATTATATCATACATGTAATAACTGCAGTGAGAATTGTATTTGCACAAAAAGCAGAAAAAAATGCCATAAAGGGTGAGGTAATTAAGAAAATATCAGAACATGCAGAAATGAATAGACTAACAATGACAATTAAAGGGAAGGAAGAATCGGAATATTACAATATATGCGGGAAATTTTACCAATGGATAGAGATTGAATATAGACAATAAGTAGTATAAAATGTAAGAAATCTGGAAAGAACATGTTGTAATAAATTAAATTAAAATGTAAAAGCAAAGATACATATGTATTACGAAAATGGTGGTAAATGTTGAATATGATGACACAAAAATTTTGTACTCAGATGACACACTGATTGAATAATGTACTGCTTGTTTAAAAATAAAAATAAAAAACTTTTTTTAAAAAATAACTCAAATATATTCATTCTCTCTCTCTCTCCTCTCCCTCTCTTCTCTCTCTCTCCCTCTCTCCTCCCTCCCCTCTCTCTCTCGATAGCTAGATGGATGGATGGATGGAGAGGGAGGGAGGGAGGGAGGGACTTACTGTCAATACTAAAGAAATCCATTATGGCTTTCTATCAGAAATTACTTACCAGAAATAATTCTATCCCAAGGACAGAATGTATGATGCATGATGAAACGATCCAAACCAGGGTCTTTTCTTACATCTTTTTCCCCTCTCTAAAATGCCAAATTAAAATTGGGTAGTAATCCAATGCAGGAGACCACTATTTGTACACATACTATTGCAATTCTCTATATCTCAAGTTTTTATGACAGTGATGGTTAACCTTTTCAGGACCGGGTGCCCAAAGCCTGAACCCCCAGAATGCAATGTGTGTGCATCCCTCCTGCATGAGCTCTGCCCCGTGCATGCACGCATGCCTCCCACATCTGGCCCACCCCTGTGCATGTGCATATGCCCCCTGCCCCCACGCATGCGCACACACTCCGCATGCGCCCTGCCCCCACGCATGTGTGCGTACCTCTGCATGCGCTCCACCTCCACACATGCGTGGCAGAGACCTGAAGACCATGGCTGGTGGGAGGCCCGTGCACAGATACAGTGGAGCTGAACTGGGACGACGGCTCATGTGCCATCAGAGAGGGTGTTACATGCCACCTCTAGCACACATGCCATAGGTTCGCCATCACGGTTCTACGAGATTAAACTTTTGCACCCTTTAAGGAGAGCACATATATTACTCTCAGTTAAACCATTTGACACAAATGCTTCCATTTTTTATATATGTTTAAGGATCTGAATTTACCACGGTAGTTTATGTGGCTTATAATTTATTATAATAGGTTTATAATAATACATTCATTATAAGAATTACTTATTGCTTTTTTATAAGTGCTTTACATAGGAAACATAGTCCCAAATAATACCAAATTGGGGAAGGGTAATTATAATAGGAAATAATCAGCAAGTAATTTAACATGCAGTAATACAAATAATACATAACTCCTACTGAATTGTTTCAGTTAAACATAAACTTGTCTCCCGGTCTGGACCCTTTAATAATTTTTTTCTGTTCATTGAATGTTCTAGTCATTTGGGACAAAATGTTGCATAGAGCAGAATACAGAATACAGTTCATTTGCCCAAGTTACACATATGTTTTAGGATTAGGTTTCTATGACAAAATGTTCTGATGTGTTGACCCAAGAAGCTCTTTCCTCTCCCCTTTGATACCAACAGTAACTCTCTCATACCCTCCTACCAAATATCCATTTTAACGGTATACTATTTTAAATTTTAGCCAATTATATAATAAGTTTTTTAATCTTTGTTTTTATTTGTATATTGTCATTGTTTTATTATGGCTGTATAAAAATCGAAATAATAATAATAATAATAATAATAATAATAATAATAATAATAATAATAATAATAATAATAATAATAATAATAATAATAATATATGGACTGACATTTAAAGCAGATAAAGGGATGATATTAGTTAAGTTTTTCTACTAGAGATATCTATATAGGAAGGGATTGGAGAAGAAGGAAGTAGGGAGGGATTTGTTTTAAGCTATGAACAAAAGGGGCCACTTGGTAGATTTTGTTGGAATATTCTGAGCAGGCTGCATTCCAAACAGAACAACATTAGAGTTCATGTGTGCCCTATTCTGTTGAAGAAACACTTAAAGCAGCATTATAGGTATTTCTTGTTTAGCTACCCCAATTGGCAGTAGCAAAATGATACTAGACCAAAGAAGTCGCCAAGTGAGACACAAATGTGCTTACAATCTTGCTTCAGCTTTCCTTTGTTTTACAGCCTGTGATGGTCATAAAAGGCAAGGACTGGTTGCAAAGTTACTTTTTTTTAATCACTAACATAACTGTGAACAATTGTTAAATAAATTGGTTGCTAAATGAGGATTGTATCTTTTTTGTTTCTCTAAAAATATTTAAAACACCCTTGGGAAGTTTCTCTGTACATGGTTAGAAGACCGAAATTTAGAATCCATGGAAGCCTCAGATGCCAGACAATTGCTCTGCACCCAAGGATAATAGCTTTTCATTGACAGCACTGTGTGACATTTGATTTTGTTCTTTTTATATAAGAGCTTTTAATGTTAGTCCACAGCAGAGATTAGCATGCAGCATTCATAGGACCCTGGATATCCATTACCTCAAAAGAACAACTTCTCATTACTATGTTTAATCCAGAAATTAAATATTTTAAAAATGAGGGATATGGCCAAGTTTCATGAGATTGCTGACTCTCAAAATTCACCAAGAATGTCCAAAATCTTATAAAATGCTAGAGATTTCAGGTAATTCTCATTTAACAACCATTTGGTTCAGCAAATGAAGTTACAATAGTGCTGAAAAAACAGCGCCGATGACCAGTTGACCAGTCCTGAAATTCCAGACATTTCAGTAAACCACAGTCAGAAGACTGTGACCTGGGCAATGGGCAACCAGCTTGCACTTTTGCAACCTTCCCTGCCAGCTTCCTACAAATAAAGTCAATGTGGAAGCCGGCAGGGAAGGTAACAAGTTGCTCCAGTAAGTCACTTATTCACCCACCAGCAGCCACTTCTGGTCTCACTGTGCTTGTGCCATGCTTCACGGGCTACTTGCACACCTTCCCTGGTCCATCAGCAGCCATCCCGGCTCCACTATATCTTACCTGTCTGACTGCTTGTTAGTTACCTGCGATTCACTTAACAACCCACAATCCGTTTAACAATGGCAACTGGAGTGAAAGGATTGCCGTCACTAAGCAATGTGGTCGATGACATCATGTTTTATAATCACATTGCTTAGTGATGAAAATTTTGGTCCCAATTACTGTCATTAAACAAGACCTACTTGTACCATAATCTCCTGAGATGAATGATCTTGCCATATTCTAATTGACTTTGGAAGGGGGCACGGTGAGAAATTATGCAATGGTATCTAGAAAGGTTAACATTCCCTGATCCAGAGGCTCAGAAGCTTCAGAATGGTTCACCCCCTAAAAGCAGCACAGTATGTACCAGGCCTTTGTTAAATATGCATCAAGTGCTGTCATACTTTCTTTCTTACCTCTGTGACATTATGCTAAGTTTTGTGAGGTCTTTCTTGAATTCATAGTCTTAATGAAATTGGTTTTCACCCATATTTTGAAATCACGATATGAGCAACTAGGGAAGCTGATTGGGTAACTTTGCAATGGTCACTCCCAATTCACTTCTCAGGGGAAAACATAGGATAAGGGAGCACTATATGACATATTTGAGCTCCAATTCCAAAGAGGAAATATAAGTCAAATAAATAAAAGAAACCCAGTAAAGGGATAATTTGAAACTTACTGTGCCAGAACACTTTTTCATAAAGTATGGTTACCATCGCATGCCACAAGCCAAACTGAACTATCGCTGGTCTATTCAATTAGGTTCAGTTCTTCATCCTTCTATATAGGACATTATCCTTCAGCCTAACTTTAGGAAAATAAAACAGAAGATGATCTTTCTCCCAAACTCCAAAAATGCAGAACAAACCTTATGGTATGTAACTGCAGTTTTCACAGAGGGTGGATTTTTAAAAAAGAAATTCCCTTATAAAATTACTGATACTAAATCTATAAGCATAAAAACAATTTATGGGAAAAAGAGACCCACAATGGAAGTATAATGGTGCAGTCTGGTTTTTATCAATTCTGCCTTTATATAAAAGGATTACATGGGACAGACTTTTTTAGGAAACCAAAGCTGAATTTTGTCTATTCAAAATGAGGCCTATTTATCAGATTTTTAATGTTTTTTCATATCAAAACTAGGAGCATGTCATACAATGTTACTCTATATTATGAACTTTTAAAAGAACAAATTCTAAGATCTACAGTAATAATAGGATTCACATCCTCAGTAATCTCTAAAGTAATTATTTAGGAAATACACTCTCCACTGAAGATGGGTATACAGTTTTTTTTGAATGAATAAGATTGCAAGGTCTGTTTAGTTTAAGAATAAACTACAAGATAACCAATTCACTAATAAAGAGCTCCATAAAAAGTTATAAATCAAAAAGAAACTATTGTGTCCTTCATATGACTCCAAGGTCATGTTTATTATCTGCACTGTAGAAAAAGAGGAATAAGTCTGCTTGCCAACTGTCTTGCTCCAAAACTTTTCTTTCTTTCTTATTTCACACATTCAGCCAAAATAGAATACTTGTGTGAAAATGCCCTGAGTCCCCAACATTGCCAATTTGAGCAGAAAAGCCTGAAGATCTTCTACTCAAACGTGCTTTTAACAAAGAAACTGAAAGAAACCAATAAGCAGAATCAGGTTCACAGGTATCTTTGTTTGTGTTCAAGAAGAATCGAGTAAAATACTCTTTATGACCTTGTTTTCAACATCCCAGTATGAAAAGGAAAAAGAAGAGAGGAAGGTAGACACACAAAAGGCTGTTGTGTGGTTGGATTTATTTTCAATAGAGATGGGTACAGTTTTGGAAAATGTAAGGATCAAGTTAGGAACAGATTGTAATAAATAAAACCTATATTTATATGTTATATAGTTGTTACCAGTCAACTTCAATTTGATGGCAACTAATCAATCCAAGTTGCTCAATTTTGATTAACCCCTCAAATTCTTGTTTACTATTTCATGCTCTGCAGATTGGTAATTATGGGATTTGAACTCAACTTCTGGATGACACCATAACAGGGAATGCTATATATAAAGAATCAACAAAGTGTAGTGGATTAATACTTAGAATTCAGTTCAAATCTCTCAGTAAAAGCTCAGAAGAATACCAGGACCACTCCATACATTTGTTTATTTTGTAGAATTCAGAAAACTATCTATGCTGATTTGAAAACAGAGTGAGATGAAAAGTTGGAAGATATCTAATTCTGTAACTCTGAACTTTGTTTCTATGACTTTTATTACATTCTATGACTTAAATTATTCATGATTCTTATGACAAATTCAAATATGAGACTACTTATTATTTAAGTGAGAAACCTAGACCAAAGGTGAAGCAGAGAAATAAACTGCAGCTAATATTAGAAAAGAATTGGGCAGAGAGAAGAAAGCATCTAAAGAAAAGACTTACGTTTGTTTGTTTTTAAGGACATTTAAGAGAACAAATGCAAAAAGGGTTACAGAACATAAAGAAGTATGGCAGAAGCTTGTTTCTGCCTTTTTTTTTTTTGAACCAATTTTGTCTTGAAAAAGCAAATTACTTTGACATTGGGCACCACACTAGCCTTCACATTGGCTATAAAATGATATTTTTTACAAAACTTCAATCTGTACATTTTATATCACATTCATGGTTTCTTGAAATCAAAACCTTCCATCATTCCACTGGAAGGTTCACCTACATAAAACTCAGTTGGATAGAATCTGTTTTCCTTCTTCTGCTCAAATTTCGTATAATAAACCAGAAAAGCAGAAAAATTATGAATGATTTCTTATGTAGAATGCACATGGCTTGACATTTGTCAATAAATAAATAAAAATATTCTAGATCTTATTAACATTTTTTTTAAAAAAATGCTACCCTAAAAGTAAATTTTGAACTGGTCTCTCTCTCTCTCTCTCTAAGAAACAACAGAGAAAATTTATAATCATTTTAAATGAACAAACTTATGGAAATGATAAATATTCCACTTAACAGACAAATCATTTCTTCACTAACACACACATAACTCTCACACACATACACACCAACACCCCACACCCCACACACTCACACTATTATTTATTTATTTACAAAAGTTTTTATAATACTTCAATCATTATGACACCAAATGGCCAAGAACCAAGAAAATACAAAAATATCATACAAGCATGCAGTGTCCATGCAGCTACAAAATAAGAATCTAATCTCTATAACACTACCATTAATTAATTAATCAACACATCCACTTAGCATTTACTTTATCAAGTAGATTTACTGTATATCCTAGTTATTTCAGACAAGTTGCAGATGTAAGTTTTGTTCAAGTTGAATCTTTTTAAAGATACAATTGTCAAAATGTTGGGAATATGATTAAAAACTGATAAATTAACAAATTGTTTTGAATAAGTAAAAAAAATATTCTCTTCATTTCTAAAAGAATGTGCTGAGAATCACATAGAAAAAAAATCTAGTCATTTGTTTTCATTCGATAACCAACTACTCGAACTTGATTATATGATAAAGTAATAACAATTGAGTAATTTTTGAGTGAGACTGATATTCACAATTACCACAAGATTGTATGTTTTGAAAGCATAATTGAAACTTTAAGAAATATTAGAGACCATTTATTTGCTGAAAAAGAAAATCTGGATGGACTTTCTGTTGAATTATATAAATCTTTTTTATACAATAATTTAATTATTAGAAACCAGTAATAAAATATTTAAATCCAGTAATTTCCTTTTAGCTTTTTATGAAGATTATATAACATTGATTTTAAAACTGGGTAAATATCTAAATACTGCACGTTATAAAGCTGCATCATTAATTAATACAGATAGTAATTATTAACTACTTCGTTAGCTAGGCATTTGCAGGGAGTTGTTACCATACATAATTCATCTCAGTTCAAATTTGTTAAAAGTAGAACAGCTTGAATAATTCATGTTTATTAATAGATATTTTGGCTATAACTCAAGATACATTTGATTTTTCTGCACTAATATCTTTAGATGCTGAAAAATCTTTTGCTATGGTTCATATTAATTTTATAAAGCAAGTTATTTATAAATATGGATTCCTGCCCTATAGTAAATGCATTGCAATTTACTACTTGCAACCAAAAGCAATAATAATAACCAATCAATTAATTTCTGAATCAGTTGAGTTACAATATGACCCTTGTCAAGGCTATCCAATTTCTTGGTGCATTTTTATTTTAATTCTTCAACTATCTGCAATTTTTGTTAGACAATATCATGAGATTATTTGAATTGCACTAGCAGATTCATAGTATAAATTATGTTTACATGCTGATGATACTTTGCTAATATTGGCGAATTACTTCATAGTCTAACTTGTTACTGTTTGCCCAACAACATGGTAAATATTTGGGTTATAAAATTGTTTTGGAAAAATATACTTTTTTTGTGTGCAATATATTAGCTGATGAATAAAAGAGGCTGGTTTATGTAATCTGTACAGATTTTTTGGGAAGGTTGAAAGTAATTCATCAAAATATTTTATTCCAATCTTAAAGGATACCCAAAGAATGTATCAAAAAGGACGTTGCCTTACCTGAATGCCCATTCTGCTGAGTAGAGGGGCCAGTAGTCAGGAATGGGTTAACTCTGACATCTGATCCAGGATTGAGTCTGCAAGATGTTAAGCTCCTCCTCTTCCTCTTGCTTCCCAGCTTTCTGAGGACGGAGATTTGGCAGACTTGTGTGCTGAGCTGAAATGACATGATTAGTGCCCAACCCCCTATGAGGACCAGGCAAAGAACGCGTGGGCTGACTGCTGGCCCCTCTACTCAGCAAAACAGGTGTTCAGGTAAGGCAACGCTCTTTTTCTCTGAGTGTGGGGCCAGCAGTCAGGAATGGCACATGCCAAAGCCTTGGTCCTAATGGGAGTGAATTGACCGGTCTATAGTCCTCGTCCCCCGGAATGAACCTGTTGCAAAACCCAACGGCCAAAAGCTGCATCTGCCGAAGCATAGGTATCTAATTTATAATGGCAGATAAATGGGGAAGGGAATGACTAGGTGGCAGCCCTGCACACCTCATCTAATTAAGCCTTGATGGCCCAAGCCGCTGAAGTCGCGGCACTGTGGGTCGAATGAGCAGTGATCCTGCAAGGAGTTGGCAAAGCCTGAGAATCACAGGCTTTGGCAATAGTTGCCTGAAGCCAATGTCTAATGGTGGATGATGAAATCTTGTGGCCCACGGTTGCTGGTTGGAAAGACATGAAGAGACTCTCCAATCTCCGAAGACAGGAGGTATGTTTAATATAGATGTGAAGAGCCTTCGAACATCTAAAGTGTGCCATGTTTTCCAACCAGTGGGATGGATTGGGACAAAAATTAGGGAGCACCACTTCCTGGGGCCAATGGAAAGGTGTATCAATCTTTGGAATAAAAGTGGGGTCAAAACGAAGGACGAACCGGTCAGCATGAAAGATACATAGGTCGGCCCTGGTAGAAAGAAATTTGTAGGGCCGAATAATAGCAACTAGAAAGGCCACTTTGTAAGAAAGGAAATGTAGACTTACCTCCCTCAGAGGTTCGAAGGGGCCCCGGGTGAGTGCATTAAGCACTAGGAAGGTCCCAGGTAGGGTACCTATGCAGAGGGAGGGACAGAGATTCGTAGCCCCCCTGAGAAACTGTCAGATCAAGGGGAGTCTGGGGAGAGAGCCCATGGATCCGCATGTCAAGACAGAAGAGAGAGCCGATACCTGTCTCCGAAGGGTATTAAGCGTCAAGCCTGCCTTGAAACTGTCCCGCAGGAACTCCAGAACATCTGCAGTGGAAGCCTTTGTGGGGGTCAGGTTCCGCTTCTCGCACCAAGCCGTGAAAGAAGACCACATAGAAGAATAGATGTGATTAGTGAAGGGATGGCATGCTGCCTGTAGGGTGGCGATGACTCTTGAAGAGATGCTGTGACGTCTCAGGAGGTGCCTCTCAATTGCCAGGCGGTCAGCTGGAGCCATCCGGGGTTTGGGTGAACCAGCAACTCCTGGCTGAGGATTACCTTGTCCTGAGGAAGTCTCCAAGGGGGAGTCACCGACAGAACTATCAGGTTGGCAAACCAGGGACGACGCGTCCAGTGAGGAGCTATCAAGATGAGCTCCACCGCCTCCTCCAGCATCTTGCAAAGAAGCCTGGGAATCACCAGAATTGGGGGAAAGGCATAAAGCAAGCCCTGTGGCCAAGGGCAGCACAGGGCGTCCACGCCTTCCGCTCCTGGGACCAGAAACCTGGAGAAATACCTCTCCACTTGTTGATTGGTCTGGGAGGCGAAGAGGTCAGCTTCTGGACAGCCAAAGCACCTCACTATTTGTTGGAAGAGGGCCGGAGGCAAGCTTCACTCTCCTGGGTCCACCGGAGATCGGCTGAGGTGATCCGCCTGCATGTTTACCTTCCCTGAGATGTGCAAGGCCCTTGTGGATAGCAGATGTGTCTTTGCCCAGAGGCCCAACCTCCCAGCTTCCTGCATGAGGTGCCGGGAGTGGGTCCCTCCAAGGTGGTTGATGTGGGCCTTGGTGGTCACATTGTCCATCTGAACTAAGATGTGCTGGCCCTCTACCTTGTCCTGAAAGGCTTGAAGGGCAAAATGGACTGCTCGGAGTTCTAGCCAGTTTATGTTGTGGCTAAGGTCGGTTTGAGTCCACCGACCCTGGGCCATGGCCGAGTCCAGGTAAGCCCCCCAGCCGTAAAGACTGGCATCCATGATAAGAACCAGGTAACGAGGTTCCCTGAACTGATGGCCTTTGGTTACTGCTGGGGATAACCACCACTTGAGAGAGACTGTCGTTTTGGGGGTAACCGAATCATGCAAACAGAGGAGCTCGTGCAAGCCTGTTGATACAGAAGAAGGAGCCACTGCAGATCCCTGCAGTGGAATCATGCCCAAGGGACAATGCCTATGCATGACACCATCTTTCCGAGGAGTAGGGAGAGCGATCTCAAGGAGACGATCCTCCTGGAGATGACCGACCTGACCAGAGACCACAAGCTGGACAAACATTCCTGGGAAAGATAGTCCTTGCTCTGGACCGTATCAATCACTGCCCCGAGGTGCTGGATTTGGGCCAGGTGGCTCTTGGCCATGTTGATAAAAAAAACCGTGGCTTTGCAAGACCCAAAGGTTGTCTCCAGGTCTTGCCGCGCAAGGCTCTCCAAACTGGACTGGATAAGTAGATCGTCCAAGTAGAACTGAATCCTTATCGGCAGTTTTCGGAGGTGGCCTGCCAAAGCCGCCATCAATTTGGTGAAAACTCGGGGAGCTGAGGAGAGACTGAAAGGCAGAGCACAATACTGGTAGTGACAAGTTGCATTGGCAGAAACGAAGAAATTTTCGGTTGACTGGATGAATGGGCACATGGAAGCAAGCCTCTGTTAGGTCAACTGACGTGAAGACATCTCCTACTCTGATGCTCTCCAAGATGGTCTGGAGAGACTGCATTTTGTACCGTCGGTAGACAATCCGACGGTTCAAGAACTTGAGGTCGAGAATTGCCCTCCATCCTCCTGAGGATTTCTCAATCATGAACAGACAAAAGTAAAACCCCTGTCTGTGTTGCTCCCGTGGAACTGGTTCTATGGCCCGGATGTCTAAAAGGTGTTTGATTGTGAATTCCAACAGGAGTCTGCATGTCTGATCCCTTGAGAGGGGACACCTGAGAAATCAACTCGGGAGGAGGGTGGAGAGGAATTTCAGGGAGAGGCCCAACTGAACCGTCTGCCTGACCCAGGCGTCTGAGGTGGACACCTCCCATTGGCTGGCAAAGAGGGCCAGGCGGCCCCCAATGGGAGGAGTGGTCAAGTTGTCAACAACAATGGCGGAATGGGCGACCCTGAGTGTCCCGAAAAGAACATCTGGTTGTGCCCTCTGGCTGAATCCTCCCTGTCTATCCTGGAACCTGCCCTGACAGGAAAGGACAAATCTTTGGGATCACGGCCTGGGATAGCTGCCCTCCGATCCCCAAAAGGGGCAAAAAGAAGAAGCTGGTCTGGACTCGACTCTCCGTGAGATGCTGGGCAGGAATTTACGCTTGTCCTTAGACTCCATTAAGAGAGGCTCTAGTGGGGCTCTGAAGAGTAAATTGCCAGAGTACAGGGAAGACACCAGCCTCCATTTATTTTTAGCATCTGCATGCCACTAGCGTAGCCAGAGAAGGCAGCGAGAAGCAATGGTGGCTCGAATAGATTTGGCAGCGAAATGTGAGGTATTTAGAGTGGCGTCGGCCAAGTACTTTAGGGTGGCCACGATTTTATTCATGTCTTGGTGAGCCCTAGTATCGGCAATGGGTAAAAAGTCTTGTAGCTGTTTAGCCCATAGAAGTGAACCCCGATTAAAGAATGAAGCGGCAGACGAAGCCTTAATGGCCAATGCTGCCGCTTGGTGGGCTTTAGTAAGGGCATGTTCAAACCTCCTGTCCTCTGGGTGAAGGCTGTCTTCTGGAGGATCTGTCCCTACCACAGAGGATGAAAGGGACACCACGGGGGGATCCACTGGAGGCACCTGGAGAATAAAGGAAAATCAGAAGCTATGTTATAAAGGAGCCTATTCAATGTATTAGGGTTGGGCCCCCAAGACTGGTGAAGACCATTGCCACAGAATGACATCTTTGAACAATTTAGGTCCAAGAAGTTCCTCAGCTTCAAAGGTAGGCTCTTCGAACAGAGGAATTGAGGAAATGGTAGTGGCTTGCCCCAAATCCGAAGAAGGCTGGAATTTGCCCAGTTTCGTGGTGGTCTTGGCCTTGTGCAAGAGAGACTGAAAGATCTGAGGCTTGAAAAGGCCCAAAGATGATGGTTGATCTGGTGAGAGGTCCTCGTTATCTGACAAGTCCTGTTCTCTAACTTTTTCACCTGCTACAGAGGCCTGATTAGAGGAGGTCGCAATTGATGCCTGGCTGTGGGTGTGCTCCGGCTCAGCCGACAAATGAGATGGGGCCTGATAATCCTGAGCCCTGGACAGGTCAGAGATCCAGGAGCTGGTTCTGCGTTGCATTTCAATGGCAATGCCACGTTGAATACCCTCCTGAATAAAGGTGGCTAGGCCTGGAATCAGTTGAGAAGGTAGTTCTATCTCCCCTTGTTCAGAAGTGGGAGATGGGGGGGGGCATCACAGCTGAAAGCCTTGAGGTGGTTCTGGCATAGGAATAGGATTGACAGGCTGTACAGGAGACTCCTGAATAGGCCCAAACAATTTAGCAGTAGCCTCTGCTTGTCTAGAATCTGCAGGGGAAACCCCTGCATCAGGGGACCAGGCAGGAGGAACCCCTTGGTTGGCAGCTTCCCCCAAAGGCTCTTGAGGCACAGGGGTGGCCTGAGTGGGAGGAGGGACTGGAGCTCCAGAGGGTGGAGCAGGTTGCCCCTCGGATGGCCTTCTGAATGGCCTTTTCCATGGCACTGTGCCTCTCTAGCTGACGTTTTGGAAGGTTTCTTGGCCTTGGAGGCTAAGGTCTCTGGGGCTTTGCCCCTCTTTGAAGGACCTGGTGTTGCAGGGATGAGCTCATGATGGCCCCATTTAGAGGCTCGAGAGGAAGAAGAGGTGGCCATTTTAAATTTAGCAAAGGCTGCGCAGGCCTGTAAAGCAGCACGAGGTGGCTCCCAAAATGGCAGCCACAAAAAAATTAAAGAAAGGGCGAAATTACGGCCAAACAAGAAGGCGCAGGCCTAGTAATTACGAAATGTACTGTCACGCTGTCAGGAAAGCATCCCCCAAAGTTTGGAATGGCTTTACCGGGTCCTAGGAGCCGTCGCTGTTGCTGTGCTGCCTCTGCCCTGCTCTGCCACTCCCTTCAGCTCATGCCGCAGTTAAAAGTCAAGTGGGGGGTTGGAAGCCTCCGAACCCCAGCTGCACCAGCCAAGCATATGGGCAAACCCAGGAACGCCACTCTGGCTCCAACTCTGCCGGCCGGCAGAGACGCCACTAAAAGTGGCCCTCAGTGGTTTCCGGCTGAAGCCGTTCATGCTGGGAAGGCAGGACCTCAGCCAGCCGGGAAGTACCTGCAATAACTGCCCACGCAGTCATCAGCAGGCTCGGGTGTGAGCCCTTCACGCTGGGATATTCTGAACTCACCAGGAGATCCTGGGAGCTCAGCAGAAGTGATTGCCGCCAAGCAGCCCTCAGAGAAGACAAGGATAATCCCCTGAACGCTGGAAAAGCTCCACCAAATTTTTGAGGCACAGAAGCTAAAAGACAGTCAGAGATGGGCAGCTCAGCCAAAAAGCGCCCATCCAGATTGACTGAGTCTAAAAACTGGGAAGCAAGAGGAAGAGGAGGAGCTTAACATCTTGCAGACTCAGTCCTGGATCAGATGACAGAGTTAACCCATTCCTGACTGCTGGCCCCACACTCAGAGAGAAAAGCATAATTGTAGATTTTCTTTATTGGAATGAAAAAAACTGAGGGTATGTTAACCCATATGGTCTATTACTAATTTATTTTCTTTTATGAAGTAATCCTGTAACATTTATACATAAATTAATGGTACAGGTAGCCCTCAACTTATAGCAATTGATTTAGTTAACGGTTTGAAGTTACAACTGTGCTGAAAAAAAGGAACTTATCATTTTTCACACTTACAACTTTGCAGCACCCCTGTAGACACGTGATCAAAATTCAGATGCTTGGCAACTGGTTCATATTTATGACAGTTGCAGTGTCCCAGGGTCATATGATCTCCTTTTGTGACCTTCTCACCAGCAAAGTCCAGTGGGAAACCAGATTCACTTAACAACCATCTTACTAAATTAACAATTGTAGTGATTCACTTAACAACTGTGACAAGAAAGGCCATAAAGATGGGGCAAAATTCACTTAACAAATATTTCACTTAGCAACAGAAATTTTGGGCTCAGTTGTGGTTGTAAGTCAATGACTACCTGTAATTGTTTTCTAATATGGTGAATCTTGATAGCAAAGGTGCAAATGCTATTTTGAATTGAATCCCAACTTTATGGAATCTAACAATTTTGCAGAATTTTGGTTATGCTAGATTTTGGATACTAACTAAATATATACAATATTTATATTATAACCTATTTAGGTGATAAATTGCACACTTCAGGTGTGTGTGTATTATTTATACTAACATTTATTATAATAGTGTTCTTTTTCTCAATTTTCTCCTTTGGTAATATAACCAACAATTATTCAGTTATCTGTTAGGCAGGTGTATAGTACCTCTTTATCTGCTTTTGTTTCTTTTCAATGTTTTTTGTTGTAAGTTGTTTTGTAGGCATTGTTTTAAAAAAAATCCAATAAAATATTAAAACAAAAAATAATTCAACATAAATAACAATCATTATTAGCACTTTCTAACATTCCAAGGATAGCCATTCAAATAGAGAATCCTTCCATGTCATCACCATTTTGCTCCTCAAATCCTCAGAAGTAGTGTTCAAGCAGGCTGATCATTCTATACTTGAAACAAGCCCATTAGTAGGCAGGATACCTTTTAGATTAATAGGTGGTTGGGAAAAAAAACCAGTAAATACCACGTGTGAAGGGACCCAAAACCAAGATAAACTTATAAAGATGAAAGTAAACGAACTAACATGTTTCAAAAGAATACTGAACTAGATACGCACATCAAATGTATGATTTTTAGGAGACATGTCATATAAGTAGACACATAGGCATATACAGATTACAAAACTCATGAATACATAAACACAGCACAAGGCATAATTCACAAGCAGTTTTAAAATAGGCACACAAAAAACAAAAATCTCATAAAGTATTTGTAGAAGATGTGCTGCCAGGGCACTTGGCAGAAGTGGTAGAAAGGATGACTTTGTCCATAAAGAGAAGGAGAAGGACAGTCCTCCACATAAAGCACGTAAAATTCACAACTTTTGAATTTTATTCACAGTTTGATTGTTAAGTCTTGCTTTGAGAGTTGATAGAAATTTGCTAGAATTCCACAAGCTTTGATGCAAAAGGCATTACCTGTTTCTGATGCTTAGACAACTTGTAATAAGGGAGAAAATATTATAACAAAATAATTAGTTTGGACTAAAATTGACCACATTCCCAAACCTGCTCAACTGTGAAATCTGCTAGTTCATTCATATGTCAGGCTTTAACCCAAGTCAGGAAATTTCTCAATTTGCCTTCTAGTTTTTTCTAGTCCTTAGTGTTTCCCCAACTGAACACCAGTCAATTCTGAAACCATTGTCATATTTATTTCAAGTACTTTGTCCTGCAAATATCATTGGAGATCCTTTAAGTCAATCTTGACTCTTGGTGACTGCCTAGGTAAGTTCATGGCCTTTTCTTGGCAACCTTCTCCCCCCACCCACCCACCTCAAAAAAAACAACACTTGCTATTGCCTTCTTCCTAGGATTGGGAATGTGTATGTGACTGGCCCAAGAACACCCAGTTGGCTTCAGATCTAAGACAGGATGAACTTATGATCTCCCAGTTTCTACCCTAGCATTACACCAAATTACACCTTAATAAAAATACGATTTATTTAAAAATAGTATTTAAAAATACTGTATATAATATACATGCATACATACATATTCAAAATCTTAAAAATTCTAAAGTATCCTGAATATGACACAGAAAAAATTGTAGTCTCTTTGGCAAGAGAAAACATTCTCATTAATCTCACTTGTTATGTATTAACTTCCACCAATAGACCTAAATAGGATGCGATGCAGAAAAATTGTCATCTGATTTCCCTAGCTTCTCATTTCTACCCCAAAATTCTACAGATTTCAGATTTGACGGGAATTACAACAATGGGTTTTCAGGCAGTAGAAGTTTCCAGGATAAAACTTCTTCTTCCTCCCCTTAGGCCAGTGCTTCTCAATTATTTTCTGTCATGCCCCCCTAGGAAGAAGAAAACATTTTTCGCGCCCCCCGCGCGACTGTAAATAGTATCATTATTAAAAAAAACGAGGTCAAACGCGCCCCCCTTTATGGAGCCTCGCGCCCCCCCCGGGGGGCGCGCCCCACTATTTGAGAAGCACTGCCTTAGGCTATTAATCCAAGAGTGGAAAAAAAATACAAATTTATACATTTTTCAGCAGTTGCAATAAACTAGGATTCTACCTGCAAAGTGACACAGTATTTTAAATTTTACCTTGGTAAAGCAACCCCATGTCATGAAATATTAGCAACATTTTACATTTATCAGTGATGCGGGATGATTAGACAAGATTTTATGTAATGGGTGAGAGCGGCATATAATAAGGTTATTTCAGAGGAAAGGACAACTCAGATATCCTACAGCAGAGGTCTTCAAACTTGACAGTTTTAAGACTTGTGGTCTTCAACTCCCAGAATTCTCCAGTTAGTTAAAGCTCCCAGAATTCTCCAGTTAGTTAAAGCTGCCAAGTTTGAAGACCTCTGTCCTACAGTATAGGTATATCATGAATGAAGGCTTCTAGGAAAGAAACGAACCTTCAATGGCTAGGAAAAGAGTGGACTGATAATTACAATGAACAAACAGAACCCAAACCATTGTATGGAGTCAAATTATCTGTTTGGATTAGTGTAGAACACATAAAAAAAGCTGATGTTGCCCCATGCCCTGTGAATGTGTTTGTAACAGAAATATAGTACTTTATCCAGCCTTGTCAGGTAAAGATTGGCAAATCTAATTCAATATGGCTCTTCTAACCTAAAAAATACATTCAGTTTTTAATGTAATGTTGAGAAAAATAAATCTAAAAAATTACCGTATAATCCAACCCAACCTATTAATTTTTTCCTCATACAAGTCCATTTATTTATTTCATTCATTCATTCGCTTGCGTATCTGTTGGAAAATAATATTCAAAATGACTTAAAAACAAAACAAATCATTTGCTGTAAAAGTAAATACAGTGAAACGTAAAAAAGAAGATAAGGATATAATTATATTTATGTTTCAATCATTTTTGTCCTAATTTTTAGGGGTAAAAGCTCCGCCCACCTGCCCGGGTGTCATTACTTCCTGGGTTTTAACCTTTAACAGAAGGTTTTGCGCATGCGCAGAAGGTCTGCATGGCACGTGCACTTCCAAACTGGTAAGAAGGTAAGTAGATTTCACCCCTGGTAACAATCCTCCCCAAGTGGTTTTCAAACAATATAAATAAATGGCAAGAAAATACAATTAAAGAAAAAACTAGAATATTTCCCATGGGGCTATTGATGCAAATGGATCGGCGGGGGAAGAGAAAGGGACTGGGAGAATCCATCTGAAACAGAGGTTGGTAATGCCTTTTAAGTGTGTGCATGTGTATACATAATGCATATTACAGAGGCAAACAAAACAAGCTAAAAATGTGTCCCAAACGCTTACCAAAATGTGTCAAAATATCCAGTCATTTTCTCTACAGAAACTGTGGAACAAGCAATTATTCTGATTATTTACAGGGTCAGTGGACAGGAACAACACATGATGTTATTCCATGTGTTGTCCAGAAATAAATATCATTTAGGATTTCCCAAGAGTTTTCTATTATGCCAGTTGCTTGGCAAAGTTTTAAGTAAACAAAGATGAAATGAAGATAATAGCAGGATTTCAATTATTATAAGCAGATTCTTTGGCATATAGATTTCATCTCATGAGATATAATGTAAGGACGTTGAAACCCCCTGACACAACTTATTCAAAAAAGTCCCATCAAAGAGACTTGAGTAGAATAAAATAGAATAGAATTTTTATTGACAAGTGTGATTGGACACACAAAGAATTTGTCTTGGTGCATACGCTCTCAGTGTACATAAAAGAAAAGATACGTTCATCAAGAATCATAAGGTACAATACTTAATGATAGTCATAGGGTACAAATAAGCAATCAGGAAACAATCAATATCAATATAAATCATAAGGATACAAGCAATAAAGTTATAGTCATAAGTGGAAGGAGTGGGTGATGGGAACGATGAGAACTTTAATAGTAGTGCAGACTTAGTAAATAGTTTGACAGTGTTGAGAGAATTATTTGTTTAGCAGAATGATGGTGTTTAGGAAAAAAACTGTTCTTGTGTCTAGTTGTTCTGGTATGCAGTCCTCTATAGCTTCGTTTTGGGGGTAGGAGTTGAAACAGTTTATGTCCAGGATGTGAGAGGTCTGTAAATATTTTCACAGCCCTCTTTTTGTCTCGTGCAGTATGCAGGTCCTCAATGGAACGAAGGTTGGTAGCAATTGTTTTTTCTGCACTTCTAATTATTCTCTGAAGTCTGTGTCTGTCTTGTTGGGCTGCAGAACCAAACCAGACAGTTATAGAGGTGCAGATGACAGACTCAATAATTCCTCTGTAGAACTGGATCAGCAGCTCCTTGGGCAGTTTGAGCTTTCTCAGTTGGCACAGAAAGAACATTCTTTGTTATCCTTTTTTGATGACGTTTTTGATGTTAGCTGTCCATTTTAGATCTTGCGATATGGTAGAACCTAGAACTTTAAAGGTCTCTACTGTTGATACTGTGTTGTCTAGTATTGTAAGAGGTGGAAGTATGGAAGGATTTCTCCTAAAGTCTACCACCATTTCTACAGTTTTGAGTGTGATCAGTTCCAGATTGTTCCAGTCGCACCACAAGGCTAGTTGTTCAACCTCCCGTCTGTATGCGGATTCATCATTGTCTCGGATGAGACCAATCACTATTGACTGTAGACCTTAGTGACAGACATTAATCCACAATCTTATCAATTTCTTAACAGAAAACATAGTTCTGCACTACCCACCGAGATTTGAGCACCTGCCAAAAACATTAATTATATCACTTCATTTGTTAAGAAGCTGTTTCTAGAGGAAAATTCAACTGGGAACTGTTCAGTCTCCTTGTCCTATTTACCTTATTTCACAATCCTTCAGAATCAGTTGCTTTTGAAATTTAACCTACAGGGTGCATACTGTATGCAGGATTAGCACAAAGTTTGGAAGGTGAGTGGTATAATGGTTAAAGTATTGGACTAGAATTCTAGAAACTGGGAAAGTGAATTCTACTCCTTTCCTAGGCACAAAAGGTGGCTAGGTGATTATGGGCTATTCACTTTCTCACAGAAACAAGCCACACGAGAGGCATGCTGTGGGAAAATATAAGGAGCAAGCATTACTTATAGCACTCTAAGTATAGAAAATAAAGGTGGTATCTAAATCTAATGAATAAATAAATAGAATAACACTGAGTTACTTATGGTACTAATTTAGTATCACTTATTTTACAGGGAGGATAAATAAACTCTGGACTAAATTTCTTGGAAGAATACAAAATATATTTATTTAAACTAAGAACATAAACAAGTTTCGGAAAGAGTAACCCTAGCCTGCAGGATAAAAATATTTTATCCTGCAAAAATCAAAAGCAAGAAAGCAAAACTATTAAGTTGACTTTATTTATTCATTTATTTAACAATTTATTTATTTATTTATTTTATTTTATTCAATTTTTATACCGCCCTTCTCCCGAAGGACTCAGGGCGGTGTACAGCCATGTAAAAAATCACATTATAAACATTAAAAGAAATTAAAACAAGCATATTATAAGTGGCCGAATTTAAAACCATTTAAAACATTAAAATATAAATAACCCCACTAAAATTTTAAGCCAGTCCCGCTTGAATAAATAGGTGCATTTTCAGCTCACGGCGAAAGGTCCGAAGATCAGGCACTTGACGTAACCCAGGGGGAAGCTCGTTCCAGAGCGTAGGAGCTCCTACAGAGAAGGCCCTACCCCTGGGGGCCGCCAGCCGACATTGTTTGGCGGACAGCACCCTGAGAAGGCCCTCTCTGTGAGAGCGTACGGGTCGGTGGGAGGCAAAAGGTAACAGCAGGCGGTCCCGTAAGTACCCGGGTCCTAAGCCATGGAGCGCTTTAAAGGTGGTAACCAAAATCTTAAAGCGCACCCGGAAAACCACAGGAAGCCAGTGCAGACTGCGCAGGATTGGTGTTACATGGGAGCAACGAGTTGCTCCCACTATTACCCGCGCAGCTGCATTCTGGACTAACTGCAGCCTCCGGGTGCACTTCAAGGGCAGCCCCATGTAGAGAGCATTGCAATAATCCAAGCGGGAAGTGACGAGGGCATGAGTGACCGTACATAAGGCATCCCGGTCAAGGAAGGGGCGCAACTGGCGCACCAAGCGTACTTGGTGGAAGGCCCTCCTGGAGACGGCCGCCAAATGATCATCAAACGACAGCCGCCCATCCAAGAGGACACCCAAGTTGCGCACCCTCTCCGTTGGGGCCAATAACTCGCCCCCCACAGCCAGCTGCGGCTGCAGCTGACTGAACCGGGGTGCCGGCATCCACAGCCACTCCGTCTTGGAGGGATTGAGCTTGAGTCTGTTTCTCCCCATCCAGACCCGTACGGCTTCCAGACACCGGGACAGCACTTCGACAGCTTCGTTGGGGTGGTCCGGGGTGGAAAAGTACAGCTGCGTATCATCAGCGTACAGATGATAACTCACCCCGAAACCACTGATGACCTCGCCCAGCGGCTTCATGTAGATGTTGAACAGGAGGGGCGATAGAATCGACCCCTGAGGTACCCCACAAGTGAGGCGCCTCGCGGTCGACCTATGCCCCCCTGTCAACACCGTCTGCGACCGGTCGGAGAGATAGGAGGAGAACCACCGATAAACGGTGCCTCCCACTCCCAGTCCCTCCAACCGGTGCAGCAGGATACCATGGTTGATGGTATCGAAAGCCGCTGAGAGATCTAATAGGACCAGGGCAGAGGAACAACCCCTGTCCCTGGCCCTCCAGAGGTCATCCACCAACGCGACCAAAGCTGTCTCCGTACTGTGACCGGACCGGAAGCCGGACTGGAACGGGTCTAGATAGACAGCTTCATCCAGGTACTGGGGAAGCTGCCATGCCACCACACTCTCTACAACCTTCGCCACAAAGCGAAGGTTGGAGACTGGACGATAATTACCCAAAATAGCTGGGTCCAGGGAAGGCTTCTTGAGGAGGGGTCTCACCACCGCCTCTTTCAAGGCGGCGGGGAAAACCCCTTCCAACAACGAAGCATTTATAATTCCCTGGAGCCAGCCTCGTGTCACTTCCTGAGTAGCCAGCACCAGCCAGGAAGGACACGGGTCCAGTAAACATGTGGTTGCATGTAACCTTCCCAGCAACCTGTCCACGTCCTCGAGAGTCACAGACTCAAACTCATCCCAAACAACCTCAACAAGACGTGCCTCCGCCATCCCACTTGGATCATCGCAATTTTGGTCTAAACTACAATATTTATAACCCATCCAAATCCAAATGGATTTTGAGCAAGGTACAAAAAAATCCAAAAAGGTGCACTAAGAACTACACCGGGATAACAAAAATCAACAGTATTTAAATTCAATTATGCTAAAGGTGAAATGCCTGCAGAAACCCTACTGATTCCAAAATATTTGTACAGAGGTTGACATCTGTAACTGTAGGGGAAAAATATTCCATAAAAAGGGGGCCATAACTAAGAATGCCTTTTGCCCCATGAAAATCACAAGAAGGTCAACCTACTACAGACCCTCTCTAAATGACCAGATCAGGTGGGCTGATTTCAATTTGTTAAGACAATGACTGATTCATCCTGCTGCTGGTAATAACTACCTCTTTGAATTGGCCATAAAGTCAAGTCAGAAAACTGATACACAAGGACTACTTGAACTACATTATTACTAGAGGGTATAATGATCAAATCTTTAACGTCTCTGCCCCCTCTTATGCCATATAAAATCATGGGGATGTTATCTGGAATTTCTCACACTTCTGTTCCTTCCTAAAGCTGTTCATATTTTCTTAACTGTTCTTGCATTTCTTCTTCAAGATTATCTCTATACTCCTCTGTAGCTTTGGGGAGGGAGATTTTCTTTAGTCCTTTCTGTCCCTCACCCTGGAAATATGAGGTACTAGTGCTTTTTCTAACTACTTACCTTAGCATCTTCAGGACATTTTCAGAATGATATATGGAACTAAAAATGTTCAAAAACTTCTACCAACTTGTTTTGCACTGCAGCAATTCACTACAATTCCTTTGGTTGCTCGCTTCATGCTGTTTTGTTGCTGCTAATTTGTTCTTCCAGCCTTGGTGGATTTTTTTCCTTTCCAGTCATGATAAAGTAACCTTCAGATAAGGCAGCTTGACAGCACAAGTCAAAACAGCCGATCCTGTCTCTTCTGGTTTCATTTTAAGCCAACTTTTAACTCTTAATGGCAGCAACAAGAGACCTGCTCTGATGAACACTCTTAACTAGAAGCATCCGTCATTTGACTCCTCTCATTTCTGGTTTCCAACATTCTTATACTCCAAGAACATGAATCTTTCCAAACAGCTTCAGACATGAGGACTGAAGGTCTCATACCAGTTCTTTGGAGCTCTGAGATCCAAATCCTTCAGATTCTCCCATTTCCTCAACTTGTTACCAGTATTCCATCATCTTCAAGAACAATCTTGTCAGTCACTGTCAGCATTTTTCTATACTCTTAACAGTTGTTTTTTCTTCACTAGTACAAGACAAAAACTTGTACAAGTCTATAAAAAAGTCCATAAATTAACCTACATTAAAACTGAGTGCCAACTTAAAGAAAAAAATAAAAGCAAACTTTATATAGTAATCACTTAGTCCCAGAACCTTCTCTCACCCATGTGCTCTTTTTGCCCAGGACCAATCATGGTCCTGTCCACCGTTAAACCATCTTTCCAAGCAGTCTCCATGTTTCCAGTGTCTTTCTTCCCACTTGGAACTGAACCCAGATGGGCATTTCTTCCAACAATTTCATAAGAGAATAGTAGAAGAAAGGAACTGTGTGTCAAAAGAGATGGGAAGAAGGATGTAGGGAAGAGGTGATAAAACACCCACATGTACAAATATATAGGAATGAAAAGAAAAGGCACCGAGACTAGTGAGGGGGGAATAATCCCCAAAAGGAAAAGGCAGACATTAGTAAACCGGTCAACATAGAATACAGCAAGCAAGGGTTACCTTCTAGCAGGGATATAAAGGGCAGGAAGCAATAGAGACACCAATCCAGTCTTACAGTGGACGTAGTCCAGACTATGCACCAACTGGTTCCCATTGCCAACCGGTGGAATTTTTGATGTTTAGTTAAGAAATGGTCAGGGGCAGCATAAAAGACAAACAATTTAGGCTGCAGTGTGAGATTGCCCAGGCTTTAATTGACCATAATATAAAGCTCTCTGCCACTGTTTCTATTTGCACTTTTTAAAAATTACTGGTTTAAGATTTGTATCTTTAAAAAGACTTTTCCAATCACGAGAGTAATGGTATATATGCAACTTGGGAGTTCTACAAAACCCATTTGTGAGGGAATTCTGCCTAACTGCAAGCAAGGTGTTCTAATTGGACTAGGAGTGAAACAATATGTAAAAAGCAGATGGCCTGTAGTTAAAGCTGATTGAGAGGAATCTATTTGCTTTAACTGCACTAAATTTGAGACTTACTTCTTCCAGCAACGTTTTTTTTAATCTACACATTTACATTTCAGTGTTCTTCATTAATTCACACAAGACTTCTCCTTTTCTCTTCATTAAATTGTAGCTAACAGAGTCCCTAAAGTCGTATTCATTAAGTAGATGCTTTATGTAGCTAACTCTTGTAGGAGATTAGACTACAAATCTAGGAAAATGAAGCTATACTGCTTTTGTGACAAATTGTCATAGTGATTACTTGGTCTTTAAATATAAAGTTCAGACCAGCAAGCAGTTTTTTGCTGGAATCTGCAAATTATTTTCACACCTTTGAAGGCCAGGGCTGCAGGTAAGGAATGTCACACCATTTCAAGAGTGTTAATTAGAACAATTATATAACCCAACTGACCTGCCCTGGCAAAAAAATGCCTTGATTCTCTTGACTGTTAAGGCATCAATTTTATGTCCATTATATAGGAATGATACAAAAAAAAATCCATATTATGCAAAATACAGCCTTCCATCAAAACACATTCTGCTGCTCTATTGTTCAAATAAAACAAAGATAGTTGTCAGTTAATGTAACTTGTGAGTGTGTAAAGGACTGCTAGGATCCTTTAACTGAGATTCAATTTGGCTGTTTTTAAAATCAGGTTTTACATTTTTGATATTCAACCTGAATTGCATTTTACTTTATTAAAACTAACAGAGAATTTTTACGTACTTCCAAGGAACCAGCTTCGATTGAATGGCTGGCTGGACGGACATATAGAGACTATTTCCACTACCAATATTCACTGCAGTTGAAATTCTTTGGCATTGGAAACTGGGTTTTTAGAACATTTTCATCAAGCAATATCAGTATCAAGAGAAATGGTATCCGACCACAAGACTAGATCTCAAATAAAAGATCCTTGTAAGAAAGAGAGGGATCTCCCACATGCTAATAACTATCTAACAATTCCCAATCACTACAGTATAATATAATAGCTGGAGTACTAAAAATGCATTTATCACAGAAGGCTGAAGAATAAATAGCTGTGCAGATACTACAAAGACTGCCAGTTCTTGTGAATTTGATGAAGCATTCCTTCCATTGGGAGAGGGGATTGTTTCTATTTTTCTTCCCCACCCATTGTTGCTAGCCTGGCCAATAGGAAGAGGCTTTGATGAAATAACGTCTGGGCAGTATCTCCTGTTATAAGGTCTCAGGAAATATTAGGCGTTTCCCGTCTTTAGTAGACAAGGCTGCATTTTTGCATGATTGTGCGCTGCCGAAGAAACCAGTAAGGAATATTTTACTGGCCAGAAGTACTCTCAATTTAATGCAGTGAGATAATAATCATATATTTGTCAGATTTCCATTTCAGAAACCCATTTAAAAAAGAAATATGCAAAGTCCATCTTCCAAAACAAAATTCTTTTATTTAGATAGGCATCAGATTGGCAAAGACTGTTGTAATTCTGGATCAGACACAATCCGGAATTATGCCACATAATATTGAAAATTAGAAACTTCCCACAAAAATCACATTCCCCAATAAAAGCAAATCAACATTGCCCAATATCATCAAACTCTACCTTCAGCTCTCAGCAAGGACAGCCTCCGTTCCCACGGGAAAGAAGATCACCTAGCCAAAACAATGCTCACTATCTATTCCCTTCTCCCACCTTAAGAATGTGGCGAGCCCGAAAAAAAAAACCCTTGCAAAACAGAGAGAAAGAAAAGGAATAAATGATCTACGTAACTACAATATAGCGCAGATCCAATAGTGTATACAACTGGTCATAATGGCAAGATTGTCATAAAATCTAATCAATAATCAAGAGTGAAAAAGTATTTATGAGATCTTCCGTGATTTCATAAATGGAGCCTAAGGCAACTTTCTTGCAGAGATTCATTAGCCCCAAACAGCACCCAGGTTCTTTTCCATTACAGATAATTTTTGCAAGCAGGAACACTTACATTTGTTTTGAGATGCATGCTTCTTCAAGAGTTTGCACAATCACCCATATGGCAGAGGGCCTGATATCTGAAGGACCACTTGTTTCCATTTGTTTCTGCCTGCCCAGAACTTTCCAGCAGAATCAGTGCATTCCAGGTCCCCTTTATTAAGTGCTGTCAACTTGTGTAACCAAAAAAGCTTACTTGGCTACAGAGCCTCCATCCTCTGGAACAACATCCTCCCACATATAAGGATGCCATCCTCTCCCTCTCCTAGGTTTCTAAAAACATTTGAAAACCTGGCTTTGGTCCCAGAACTGGAGAAGTATTATAGTTTGCCTAGGGCTATTGTCTTGTTTGACTTTGTTGCCTGCAAGACTATTTCATTTCCATTTGTTTTAATCATTTTTTCTAGAAGGTTTTTTTTTTTTGGGGGGGGGGGGGTCATGCCAACCAAGAGTCTATTGGAGTTGGGCAGCTTATACATTTAATAATAACAACAACAAAATTTAGATCCCTCTTGGCCTAATTTATAAGAGCCTTCAAAGTTTTTGCCTTGTCAATGATATTACTACGTTTCCCCCTATTTTACAGCAAATTTTCCTGCCCTTAAAGAAGGTGGTAATACGGTCTTTGTTAATAAAACATCTTGGAATTGGCTGGTTTTAACAACTAACAGCTGTGTCCCATATTCCATATTTAGCAAATCTGGTGGCAAAGGCAATGGTGCAGCAGTTGTAAGAGCTTAGATGAAGCAGATTATTTTGGTCCTTTTCAGCTTGGATTCTGACCTGGACTTGGCATGGAATCAGCCTTGGTTGCTCTGATGAATGATGTATAGCAGAATAGAGAGGAGTGCAACTCTGGTGATACTCTTTGATTTTGATACTAATGGCACTGATATCCTGTGATGCTTGATCAAACCAGGGTTTGTATTCTTTCTGGGCGCTATGAGAAAGTGATACTTGCTATTTTCCCCTGGGAATTATTCTATGGGTTCCTATAATATTCTATTTTCTATTCTATGTTCTTTATTGGGAATTATTGGGAATATGCTGATTTCTAGCAAATTTCTGCCTTTCTAGCAAATTTCTGAATATCTTGAAGCTTCTCAGTGTTTTCAAGAAGAACAAACTGGATGTGGGATATCAAACTGAAACGCAGAACAAGGTGAAATTGTTATTAATCTATATATATATATAATCACAAAATCTCCAGAACCGTAAAGCCTACAGACTTGAAATTTGCCACGTATGTTCCTCTTGGCTTCTAGGTGCTCACTAAGAAAGGATCTTTCGAAATGACCATCAGAACATTAGTATTTCCAATATTATGATTAACATGCTCTGATGCTAAGGAGTTCTGAAAAGAAATCTGTTCCAAATGCAAAACATAAGCAGAGAAGAGGAGTTTCACTTTCAGTTTTACTGCGAGCTCAGCTCCAGTTCAACACATGCTGCTACGGGGATCTGGATCGTGGGAGAAGCCCATACTCAAAGATCCGAAAGAACGAATTATTGTGGACTCATTCGGGGGGTACGGGAATTGGTGTCTGGGTTGCATGGGGGGGGGTCATCACACTTGCGGCTGGGATAGCGGGAGACGAAACTTGGGCATTGTGAAGAGCTGCCACGGTTCCGGGATCTGGCAGATGACGTGGAAGCTGAGGATGTCGGATGTGGAAGAAGAGAGCGGTCGGGCATCCAATCAATTAAGCAGCTCAGCCAAGGGTGGGGCGCGAGTGACACAGGATATTTAAAAAGGTGCTGAGAGGCGGAAGCTCTCAGTGCTGACTTTGTACAGAGCGACCTTGACTACTACTAAGACCTGGTTTGTAGCAGAAGTCACGGGTGGAAAAGAAAACCAAGTTGGCTTGTTTTTTTCACAGCGTCTGACACAAACGTGGCTGAGCAAGCCGAGATTTACTTTCACAGCAGCAACCAGAGGATAGGATAGGGGAGGCTTCTGCGGGGCAAGGCTGAGAAAGAAAAGGGGATAGGATAGGGGAGGCTTCTATGGGGCAAGGCTGAGGGAGGGAAGGGGATAGGATAGGGGAGGCTTCTGTGGGGTAAGACTGAGGGAGAGAAGGGGATAGGATAGGGAATGCTTCTGTGGGGCAAACCTGAGGGAGAGAAGGAGATACCCTATTTTCCCCAAAATAAGACATCCCCTGATGATAAGCTCAATCATTTCAGGGTTCAAAAAAATATAAGACAGGGTCTTATTTTGGGGAAATAACAATAAGATAGGACAGGCAAGCCACAGGAATAGGATATGGGAGCTTTCTATGGGGCAAGCCTGAGGGAGAAAAGGGGGTAGGATAGGAGACGTTTCTATGGGGCAAGGCTGACGAAGAGAAGGAAAGACGAAAGGCCCATCATAACTACTCATTAATTTTCAAGCTGTGTCAATTTATCAAGCTCAATCACATAATTTTGTAGCGAAGCACAGGTATCCAGCTAGTATATTAATCATTATGAATATACTCTCCTTCAATTCTTAAGAATAACAATGTCAGCTTTTTGAATTCAGAAGCACATCTTCCAGGACAATCTGTTCTTAATGATCAAGTTTCAGAAATTAGTGGCAGCCTATCAGCAACTGTGATGATATATTCTTACAGTACAATCAAAGTTCTTGGTCTTAAATCCCAAATCTCAGGGTTAGTTGTAACATGTTATTAGCTGATTTCCCCTTTTTCCTCATGCTGTGTTCCCTTTTTTCTCTCTGCCTTTCTCTCACACAAATATGTGCTTAATACAGGTGGGCCTCAGCTTATGACCACAACTGAGCCCAAAATTTATGTTGCTAAGTGAGAAATTTGTTAAATGAGTTTTGCCCCATTTTACGACTTTTCTTGCCGCATTTGTTAAGTGAATCACTGCAGTTGTTAAATTAGTAAAATGGTTGTTAAGTGAATCTGACTTTCCCATTGACTTTGCCTGTCAGAAGGTCACAAAAGGGGATCACATGACCCCAGGACACTGCAACCGTCATAAATGTGAGCCAGTTGTCAAGCATCCAAATGTAAATCACATAATCAGAGAGATGCTGCAATGGACATAAGTGTGAAAAACGGTCATAAGTCACTTTTTTCAGTGTCGTTGTAACTTTGAATGGTCACTAAGTGAACTGTTGTAAATCGAGGACTACCTGTCTCTTCCTTCAGAGATATAATTCAGAGGTACATATTATACTCACAGGAACAAAACAACCTAATGATCTCTTTCTTGATGCTCACCAAGCTCCTTTCACTTTTTGGAAACTTTTTTCTTCACATAACGGGAAGTTTTGAAACAAAGTCCTTGATTTACGACCAGTCATTTAGCGACCACTCAGTTATAATGTAGCCCCCCCACCCCTCCCCCCGAAGTATTTATGACTTCCAAAGTTCCAAATGTTCCAAAGTTCTGAAAGCCGTCTTTCCACTCACGGGTCAGGTGACTGCATTTCGGGCACTTCACAACTGGCAATATCTCACTGTTAAGTGACTGCAATTTATGATGTTTTTGCTGGAGTTTACTTCCTGTAAACAATGGCTTTGCTTTATGACTAAGGTTTTTACTTTATGATCACAGTGTTTCCTTTACCACATGGCATTTGCTTTAGGACCACAAAAAAAGTCA
The DNA here is from genome assembly GCF_028640845.1 of Ahaetulla prasina. NCBI lineage: Eukaryota > Metazoa > Chordata > Lepidosauria > Squamata > Colubridae > Ahaetulla > Ahaetulla prasina. The sequence continues at coordinate 32,406,974 of NC_080543.1, read as the reverse complement.
TAAAATCAAGTCAATCCTGAATGACTTGCTTTACGACTGTCATGACTTACAACTATAAGTGGCAGGCTCCACTATAGAACTACCTGTGTAGCCTCAGAGTTTTGCAGAGACCTCACAGGATGTCTTGGAAAATAAAAATGACAAGTGATTGCAGCCACTATTATGTTTGGGGTTTTTTAATGATTTTTATTGAAACTTTTAAAAAAACATAAAAATTAAATATAAAATAAGGAAGAAAAAAGCAAAAAGAAACCAAAAAAGTGCAAGAAAAGAAAAAATGATGGAAAATTGAAAGAAAAAAGATACAAAGAAGTAGCTTCCACCATTCTTTACAGAAGTTATAAGTACAATATATATGTGTGTGTATGTGTCACCTCATAATGCTCATCTTTGTAATCTATTGTAATCTTTGTCAAATCATCAAAGCCATAAGTCACAAAGTTCATATTTTTTCATTTTTATGCAAAAGACCTTAAATAGTTTACAGTCATCAGTAAATGTAGATATTGATCTAATCAAAGATTAGACTACAGACCTATCAGCCTGACCTCAATACCGGGGAAGATTCTAGAAAAGATAATCAAGCAACGAATCACCAAACACCTAGAAGCAAACAAAGTAATAACCAAAAGCCAACATGGGTTTGTCAAAAACAGATCATGCCAGACTAATCTTATCGCATTCTTTGACAAAATGACAAAATTAGTAGACCAGAGGAAAGCTGTCGATATAATTTACTTGGACTTCAGTAAAGCATTTGATAAAGTAGACCATAACCTACTACTAGATAAAGTAGAAAAATGTGGGTTAGACAGCACCACCACCAGATGGATTCGTAACTGGCTGACCAACCGCACTCAACGTGTAGTCCTCAACGGAACTACATCCACATGGAGGGAAGTATGCAGTGGAGTACCCCAAGGCTCTGTTTTAGGCCCAGTACTCTTCAACATCTTCATCAATGACTTGGACGAGGGGATAGATGGGGAACTCATCAAATTTGCAGATGACACCAAGCTGGCAGGAATAGCCAACACTCCAGAAGATAGGCTCAAATTACAGAAAGATCTTGACAGACTTGAACATTGGGCGCTATCTAACAAAATGAAATTCAACAGTGAAAAAAGTAAGATTCTACATTTAGGCAAAAAAAACAAAATGCACCGGTACCGTATATGTGGTACCTTGCTCAATAGTAGTACCTGTGAGAGGGATCTTGGAGTCCTAGTGGATAACCATTTAGATATGAGCCAGCAGTGTGCAGCAGCTGCTAAAAAAGCCAACACAGTTCTGGGCTGCATAAACAGAGGATAAAATCAAGATCACGTGAAGTGTTAGTGCCACTTTATAATGCCTTGGTAAGGCCACACTTGGAATATTGCATCCAGTTTTGGTCTCCACGATGTAAAAAAGATGTTGAGACTCTAGAAAGAGTGCAGAGAAGAGCAACAAAGATGATTAGGGGACTGGAGGCTAAAACATATGAAGAACGGTTGCAGGAACTGGGTATGTCTAGTTTAATAAAAAGAAGGACTAGGGGAGACATGATAGCTGTGTTCCAATATCTCAGGGGTTGCCACAAAGAAGAGGGAGTCGGGCTGTTCTCCAAAGCACCTGAGGGTAGAACAAGAAGCAATGGGTGGAAACTGATCAAAGAAAGAAGCAACTTAGAACTAAGGAGAAATTTCCTGACAGTTAGAACAATTAATAAGTGGAACGACTTGCCTGCAGAAGTTGTGAATGCTCCAACACTGGAAATTTTTAAGAAAATGTTGGATAACCATCTGACTGAGATGGTGTAGGGTTCCTGCCTAGGCAGGGGGTTGGACTAGAAGGCCTCCAAGGTCCCTTCCAACTCTGTTGTTATGTTATGTTATGTTAAAGAAGTTCAACCCTCTATTTTATTGGGATGCATGGGCCCACTGCCCCAATTTCTCTATTTCCCCAAATAAAAAAGACATAATTAAACTGGGATCGGAACAAGTAATTTGGGTGGCTAGAATGTCATAACTGGGCACTGTTGAACATGGTAGCTGTTTGGTAATAGACAAGTATTTTGTGACAGCATCCATAACTTACTCTCAACCAGGGAGAACGACCCAAAAGGTCAAAATGGAGGACTTGGCTGTTGTATACATAAAAGAGGGGAAGGCTTCATGGCATGGTTGCAGCTATCATTTCGGCTTTTTTAGTCCCTCTTGCTTTCAAAGTTCCAAATACACCATCTGGTACCAAAAAGCTGCCTTCTCCGATTCTGAAGTAAAAGGATGTCACTACTCTTCAATCACCTATAGCTTGCTCATGATGATACCAGGGACCATCTCCTGACGAAATAAACCAGTTGTATGCCTGATAACAAATGCTAACAAGAAAAAAATATTGCCGGCAGAACATATGTTGTGAGGCAGACAATCCAAATATAATTTTCTCTCTCTTGTTAAGAGGAAAAAAACAAGAGGAATACTCTGCAGTTTTGTATATAACCTGAAGCCACACTGTAATTTTAGAGAACGAAACCTGGTACCTTTGGAAGGCTTGCTCATTAGGCACTTAATCTGCATCCCTACAGTCCATCCAAGCTTCAGTGAATGACCCTTGAACACCTCTCAAACATGATACTTCTTTTTTACCTTTTCACTAAGTTAGTAGGGTACAACTGAAAGGAAAGTAGATTTTACGTTGTGATAATGTTATATTGTGAACGCTTACTTGTTTGAACTAGAGTGTATGCAAGAAAGAAAGGGACCTACGGGGAGTAAGAAACACTGCTGAAAAGCAGCATAACAAAGCGTGAGAAAGAGAAAAAAAGAGAGAGAGAGAAGGAGCAAAGTAAATAAATCACACACACACTGTAGCATGTAACTATACAAAAGCAAAAGGTAATGCTAAGTTTTTTTAAAAAAATGAAAAACTAGTTGCAAGTCTTTTTTAAAAAAGTCCCCAATAAATTGTAAAGCTTTAGAGTTGGAAGGGTTAGAATTTTGAAGTACTTCACAGATTAGTTGAGTCTGTTCAACAGAAGTGAACTCTCCCTTCCCCTTGAATGCCAACACCCCTGCCCACACCATGCATACAGAAAAACACTGAATAAAATCCATTGATAAAGACAGATGACATCAAGACTGGCTGAACATTCAGTCCATGAACAGTGGCCTCCTTGTCTTCTGGCCTGAACTGCACAGGGGAAGTGCTGGCTCAAAGCCTGCTATTCATATGGAAATCAAAGTCCAATGAGGAGAAAAGAATAAACACATTTTCTTAGATATATTGCTAGATTTTAAATGGAGATATGTGAGGTTTCAGAGGTATCACACAGAGGAATCAGGGTAAAATATGTTATGTTCTTCTTTCTCTCTCTCTCTCTCTCTTTGGCTAGCCCCTTTTCACTGAAGCTTATTTCTGCAATCATCTGATTATCATAAAATGTCATGCTTTAATTTTTCCAAGATACTTTTCATTTTTAAAATATTACAGGTGGTAGGTGGTAGAAGATTCTGAAGATAAAAATGGTTAACTTCCTCATGTTAGTATAGTATAATTCTAAGTGAGTTTTCTCAAAAATATGAATCCAGGTAGGCTTATTCTTTTGTAAATTAATTTAGAATTCCAATATAGATTTATATTCCCACAGTCTGGAACCACTAACATACTATAGCTCAGCATTCTATATTTCCAGGAGCATCATGTTGTGGTACCCAGATTTCAACTTTTTCCTTCCCATCTAATTCTACTGCTAATTGAATAATTAAACCAGGCTCAGTCTCAAACCTAGCTCTGAAGTTGAATGGGGTGCCATACTTTCTGGCCTAATGAGCACTATTAGAAATTTGAAAACATATCAAGGATACATTTACAAGATAGCTGTTACTGACTGCATGGCAAATTGGAAGACAAACAGATAAAATTGTTCTTCATAACACTATTCCACCTAAGCCAGGGGTGTCAAATTCCAGCCTGCAGGCTACTTAGATCCGGCCCGCGGTGCCTCTGCTTGCGAGGGGCCGCACAAGGCCCATTTTCAGCCTCTACAGCAGCGGTTCTCAACCTGTGGGTCGGGATCCCGTTGGGGGTCAAATGACGATTTGCCAGGGGTCGCCTAAGACCATCAGAAATATGAGAAGTATACTTGCGAGTCCAATGGTTGACTCCACAAGCCAGCTGCAGGCTCTTCAAATCACTAGCCGAATTCGGCTTCAGGCGCGATGAATTAAAAAAGAGAGAAATCTTTGCTCTGATGTCTCCCTCTCAAGCCAGCTGCAATCACTCCCAATCGCTAGCCTAATCTGGCTTCAGGCGCCATAAACTTAATAAGGGAGGAGTCTCCGCTTTAATGCTTCCGTCCTCAAAGCAATCGCAAGCAGTTCAGATTGCTAGCCAATATGGCTTCAGGCGCGATAAATTCAAAACGACAATAATTTCATGGGGAATTGTATTAAAAGGGTCGCAGCACTATAAAGGTTGAGAACCACTGCTCTACAGCTCCGTGCAGCACTCAGCTGGCCAAAAACAGGCCGCGGGGAGGAGAGCCTCGCAAAATGTAACAAGTGGTTATATGGTAAGATGTATGATCTATCTTTTGAATGGTATCACCAACCCTTGGCATTTACTGTATTCTCTAAAGAAATTCATTATTTTTCATTGCTCCAGTGAGTTGTGAGAAGGCAGCCCATGCAAGAAAGGCTGAGTTGGAAGGACTAACTGAAGCCATAAGGAGGTTTTTAAAAAGTAAACATTAATTTACCATGCTCCTCCATGAAGTTTTATTATGTCTCTTAAGGAAAGGAATCTGAGAGTGTTTTATAGTTGAACAATATTTGAGAGTGAAATGTAGCAGTTACTATCCCAAACACAAAATCCTCTTTGGAATTTTTAAAAGATTAGTTACAAAATCCAGGTATGCATTCCCTTCATCTTCACCTGAAAATATCTCCAAACAGCTTGTGAGTCAAAGGGTAATGAGTGTATGCTTCAACTCAAAAATAATGAGAGTCCCTGACTTACAACCATTCGTTTAGTATCTGTTCACACCCACCATGGCCATGGCCACCCCCAGCCATGCCCCACTACTATCCCCGGCCCTCCAAGGTCAAACACAACACCTGATGCAGCCCTCAATGAAATAGAATTTGATACCCCTGATCTAAGCTATCAGGATCAATGTTTATTAACTCAAGGTGCTATTACATCTCCATTCTGATTCCAAAAAGTAGCCTGATCATGTAAAAGGGTCTGGTTGCATAAAAATGATGAGCTTTAATTGCGAAAATGCATAAACTTTTATTGAAATTTCAAACAGAAGAACATGTACATACAAAGATTTGTCAATATCTTAGTGGAGGCTGGTGAAGATGGCAGACTTTGCTGAGATGGTCAAACTGACTTGTCTGATCAGAGAAAATATTTTTTTTATTGCTAACTGCAATCCCCTTATGGATTATTATTTTTTTGCATAAAACAGAAAACAAAACTTTGGTTTTGACAATTAGATCTCATAGTTTATAGGGAGGAGAGAGTTATAATAGAGAAAGAGGTAAATCAACAGTTGTACTTATAACTGCTGTAAAGAGGAAGGCACTTTATATCTTTTTCTTTCTTTTCTATTTTTCTTCCTTTCTTTTTTTGCACTTTAGCTTTTTCTTCTATTTCTTCCTTCTTATTCTGTTTTAGTTTGCATTACTTTTGACTCTTGTTTTTTGTAACTTTCAGTAAACTTAGATTTAAAAACTAACAAAAGGGTCTGCTTGCATGCAATGAGGCCTGAACCAGGAACACGCCAAACAATATGCCATGCATCATATTTGCAAGAACACTCTTATACAATATCATGACAGCTCTGTGCCTGTTTTACATTAAAAAAAACTATTTTGTGATAAGATTTTTGAAAGGTGAGCATATAATCAGCAAAAAAAGAGGCAAAATTAAACCCAAATTTCATTTGTTCATATGCAACTAGACTTTAATTTGGGAAAGAGGGATGGAGTGTTCAATGTGGAGATAAAGAACCTCTTTTTTCTGTGATTTTCTTTGGGCTGGAGTTGGCGCCCTCCATGCTCAGCCAAAGAGCTGCCGGGGGTGGGGGATGGCACAGCAAGGCGATGGCTGGAGCATTAGTGCAGGAGAGAAGCTGTGTCCTGTTAAGACCTTCCTTAAGCAAGTAGCCGCCCACCCTGTATGTGCCTTTCCTGTGCTTTGGCGCTTGCTTGAGGAGGGTCTCCCCATGTGTGCACACACTCCCGGATCAGCCACAGCCATCCTGAGGGTCACAAGAGGAGGAGGGGGAGGGGGAGAGTGCAGGAGTGAAGCAGCCCTTACCTGCCTTCATGCCACATTTGCACGTAAGGCAGCCTTAGCTTCCTGCCGCTTTGGGCTGGAGTCCAAAAAAGAAATAGAGAGAGAAAAGGGACGGGGTCAACCAGTAATGAGACAGGGAGCCACGCCAGAAGGCCCAAAGAGCCACATGTGGCTCCAGAACTGTAGGTTGCTGACACCCGCACAAGCAAGAAGAGGAAGCAACTATTGGTATACTGTATAGAATTCCTCACTGTGACCCTTGAAAACATATTTATACATATTTAAATTAAGCCTAAAATTATAGATATGTAACTTTTTTACATATAGCAAGATGTGGTCTCCATCTACACAAGTACAAAATTGAATACAATGAAATGATAGATGAAACAACACTCCAGAAGATAGGTTCAAAATCCCGAAGAATCTTGGCAGATTGGAATACTGGGCCCTATCTAACAAAATGAAATTCAGCGGTGAGAAAAGTAAGATTTTACACATAGGCGAGAAAAATCAAATTCACAGGTACAGAATAGGTGGTACTTGGATCAACAGCAGTAACTGCGAGAGGATCTAAGAGTCCTAGTGGACAACATATGAGCCAATATTGTGCTGCAGCAACCAAAAAAGCCAACACAGTTCTAGGGTGCTCTAACAGAGGGATAGGATCAAGAAATGTTGTACCAGTTTATAATGACTTGATAAAACACCTGGAATACTGCATACAGTTTTGATTATCACAATATATTAAATAAATGTTGAGATTCTAGAAATTTTCTGTCTCCCCCTCAGCCACCCCCCAGAAGACACACGAGCTGGCTATATTTGCCAGCAATTTATTCTTGCTACAGATATCAGCTCTGGCAACAAACCTGCGATTGCCTGCCAAGTCCTCCTTATCTCGTCAATGCTACTGCTGTCTGTTGTTGGAGCAACCCAGAGTTCAGAAGTAAACAGAAGTAAACAGAAGTCCGAAAAGCCAATTCCTGAGTCTCGCAATAAAGCAGCCAAAGTTTCCAAAAGTCAGTTTTTGTCCATCACGGAGCCCAAAGACAGCTCCACCCACTTTTATACCCTGTGGGGTGTGGCTCCGTGACTCAGCACTCCCTGGGCTGGCCCCTTCCTTTCTTTTGCTGTGCACGCTTCACTCGGCATCACTGCCTTGCATCTAGCCATGATTGATCCTCCTCAGGTGGCTCTTGGGGCGTTGCCAGGGATAAGGAGGGATCGGGGGAAAGAGGCCGTGTCAGTTCCTCCTCCTCCACCTGGCCTGCCTCTGGAATCTGGAATGGAGCCAGAGAAGAAGGTTCTGCAGAGGAAAGCTCTGTCGGCTCTTCCTCCTCACTCTATGAGTCACTCTCTGCCAGGAAGCCCGGCTTGGGGTCCGCAGACACAACAAGAAAGAGTGCAGAGAAGAGCAACAAAGGTGACTAGGGGACTGGAGGCTAAATCATATGAACAGTGTTACAGGAATTGAATATGTTTAGTCTATGAAAAGGACAAGGAACGACATAGTAGTGATCCAATATTTGAGGGGCTACCACAAAGAAGAGAGAGTCATCTTATTCTCCAAAATACTTGAAGGCAGCAGGATAAGCAGCAATGGATCGAAAGGAACAAAGCAACCTAGAACTAAGGAGAAATTTACTGACAGTGAGAATAATCAATCAGTGGAATGACTTATCTTCAGAGGTTGTGGGTGCTCATCACTGGAGGCTTTTAAGAAGAGACTGGACATCCATTTGTCTGAAATGGTATACGGCCTCCTGCTGAGCAAGGGTTGGACTAGAAGACCTCCAAGGTCCCTCCCAACCTTGTTATTTTGTTAAAAGTGCCACCCAGAGATATAAAAATATATACTTTATTATTCTAGTCATGAGTCACAATTTTCTAGAAACCGGCATTTGCTTCCAGTTTCCGATAAAAACCACCAATAGAAAACAATGGGCTCACCTAACAACAACCACATTCACTTAAAGACCACTACAAAAAAGGCTATAAAACAGGTCTCATCATATGATGACCTACTTTACAACTGTCATGATTTACGACTGTAACTACCAGGCTCAATTATGGTTATAAGTCAAGGACTATTGATTCTACTAACTGACATCAGCATGGCAAAATCTATCAAAAATTCCTATAATCTTGAAAAGGTTTTCATTCATGTATGTATATATGGTCAACTGCTGGACACACACCAATCCCTGCTCAGAAAAATGGTATAGACTATCTACCGTGTTTCTCCAAAAATAAGACCCTGCCTTATATTTTTTTGAACCCCAAAATAAGCGCTTGGCCTTATTTTCAGGAAGATCTTATTAGTTTGGGGTGCATGGAGCAAGACGGGGCTCCTCTTGCCATCTTATCTATTTCCAGCTCTGTCTCCCTAACCCTAACCAGAGAAAATGTTGGGGACTGGCTGCGCATGCGGTTAAATATTTTTGGGCAGGGCTTATTTTTTGGGGGTGGGCTCATTTTAGCACATGTGCTCAAAAGCCCAACTGGGCTTATTATCAGGGGATGTCTTATTTTTTGGGGAAAAGGGTATGATCTATAGCAGGGGTGTCAAACTCGCGTCATCATGGCAGTGTCATGTGACATATTAGGACTTTTTCCCCCTTCGCTACCCCAGGCAGGGGGCGGGGCCAGCACATGACGCATCTGGCCCAAGGGCCGTAAGTTTGACACTCCTGATCTACAGTCTAAGGTACACATTATAATAATTAGTAATGATGTAAATGACATCTTAGAATAGTAGGATCAGAACAGGTAATTTTAAAAATATTTCATAAAACCTTGAATGTAAGATTGTTTTTAAGGAATAAGGAATACATAGTACATATGCTTGCAGCACTTCTTACTCACTCATGTGAATAAAATTGACAGTAGGATAGTAGTTAAATATCCAAGAAAAATTACTTTTATTTTTATACTCCTGACAATTACCATTTTTAAAAGACAAACTTCAAAATGAAAAGGAAAACAAAATGCCCTCCCAATTGATCCACAAAATCAATTTGGATTGCAAAATGTGCGCAACCAGCAGATAACAGATGGAGTAAGAGTTCTGGTAGCTCTCTGTTGCCATCTAAAGATCATCTGGATTGTTGCAGTCCAAGTAAGATAAGGCCAAACAAAATGTTTAAGGAAGCATTTATGCAAAAATGTTACATCCTGGAGAATTAAAAGACAGAAGAGGTGATGAGATACCTTTTCTACTTTAATTATTCATTTGAGAAATGAAATCCTTGGCAAGCATAAGCTGGTTTCTTGAACCGTATGCACAAATTACTGAAAGTGCATAAAATATGAGAGACAAAACAGAACTGCCCCATCAAGTGTCTCATATCACTTTGTAAAAGGCAGCTGCATCTATGGTGTAAACATCTGTCACAGTACACGTATTACACTGGCTTCCTTGCCAGTAAGAACTGAGTACTAGCAAGAGTGCTTGCTTTCATAAAAACCAACACACAAAGAGATTCATGAACAAAGACCTCCTCGTGACATATAGCATTATGATATATATCTTGCTTTAAATGAACAAGCTGCTTAACTAAATGGGATAGACAACTCTGTCACTGAGTAACATGTTCATTAAGCAATGACCATGTTCATGACTTGAAATTTTCTTCTCCATTGATTCTGTTTGTCAGAAGCCAGTTGTGAAGTGGGTAAATGCTGATCACGTGACCACAGGATGCTTAAAAAGTAACGGTAAAGGTTCCCCTTGCACATATGTGCTATTCGTTCCCGACTCTAGAGGGCGGTGCTCATCTCTGTTCAAAGTCGAAGAGCCAGCTCTGTCTGAAGATGTCTCTGTGGTCATGTGACCGGCATGACTAAATGCCAAAAGCACACGGAACACTGTTACCTTCCCACCAAAGGTGGTCCCTTATTTTTCTACTTGCATTTTTTACATGCTTTCGATCTGCTAGGTTGGCAGAAGCTGGGACATGTAACGGGAGCTCACCCCGTTACACGGCACTAGGGATTCCAACCGCTGAACTGCCGACCTTTTGATCGCCATGCTCAGCATCTTAGCCACTGAGCCACCACGACACAAGCTTAGAGAGTCATAAATGCTTACCAGTTGCGAAGCACTCATATTTTAATAACTTGACCTTGAGAATGCTTCCATGGTCATTAAGTGTAAGGACTGTCATAACGTTCGTTTTTCAGCACTGTTTTAACTTTGGACAGAGTCTAAACAGGGCATTTGTCAAGCGAGGATTACCTGTAGTAGTAAACTCTGGATTAGTCTCTACTGTATAGCACCACCTCCTGGAAAAGCTTCTGACTAGAAAAATAACATGTACCTACTGGGAAACATTATTCACTTCTTTCAACAGTCTTGCTGAGATAGTGTAAAAATCTAAATGACTATGATTTGATTGTTGTGACCTTTATTGTTCCTTCATTTTGTGATGTATACCATCTGGACAATATGCTGAATACAGCCTTCATCCGCCGCATGCCACACTGTATCTATCAAAGAGAGAGAACACAGCAGAGGAGACAGGAAATGTGAACAAGACTGAGATCAGTGAAAATCACAGATCCAACTCCTGTATGCAAGGAACTTCTAATTGCACTTATTGGAACTGTCCTAGCATGAACTAACACCACCCCCTTGAGTAATTTAAATGTATCTTAAAAAGACAGTTCTATATTTAGGAAGTTAAGATAATCGGGGTGGAAAACCCATCTGTCTAACATTTGCTCCAGCTGAGGATGCAGAAATCCTCAGTATTATTTGTATTATTTCTATTCCTTGCTTCTTTTTCATTGTATTGTTTGATTGTTGAGAGATGCTCTAGCTAAAGCAGAATAGAGATACAAAGGCAAGATTGAAACTCTCATAGGATTTTTGTCATTTACTCAGGCCACAATAAGGATTTTAAAATGCAGTCACACAAAATGTACTTTTAAGACTGCTGTGCTTATTTGTACTGTATTGGTTGGAAAAAGCAAAAGCAAGCCTAGATTATTTAACATACCCATTTTCTGATAAGGGAAGACTTCATATTTCTGTTCTTTATGATAAATTAGATTTTCTTGGCAGATGACCTGATTATATGAAAGTGCTTGCTCTTAAAAATGAAATAGGATTGAAAGGACCAGATAGGCCATCAAATCCAATGTCTTGCTTTACTTCAGGGATCAAAACTAAAGCATCCTAGCAGATGGCTGTTGAATATAACTAGGGAAAGGGAAACCACTTAGTTGTTCATTTCATTGCCAAACTAGTCTTCCTCATAAGAAATTTATTTCCCACCCTAAAATTTAGTTACAGAATCTTAGCTATAATTGATTCAGTTTAAATATGGAATAATTGTATCGCTCCAGTGTTAACGTATCAGAATATACTGTAAATAGCAAACCTGAAGGACATGAGATCATAATTTAGAAAACTTAGAAGCTAGCAGCATGTTTAAACAGGGGCATTTCAAAACTCTGCAAAACTAGATAAGCAGCAGCCATATGGCTACTTGATTTTTAAAAAAAAAAGCTTAAAACAGTTTTCACCAAACAGGGACCAATGGCAATAATGAAACATATCTATTCATCTAAATATTTTATTTATTCAGAAAATGATGTCCCTCAAATACTGTTTAGAGCCTGATCCTGCACATGAAACATAAGTGATGGCATCTTGCAAAGAACTACACTTTGGCATAAAAGGTGATAAACAAACTGCGCACCACTTTAGTTAAAAAGTCTATAAAATTGTTCTTGTTGTAACAATGGAAGCAGTTAGTTATATGAAACAGATTGCATAAACTATTTGACACATTTAAAAAATGGAAGAAATTGTACTCATGACAAAATCAAACCTGCAAAATGTAAGCCATCTGTTGGAAATCATTTCACAGATATGAGGCTTATGAGCACTACGCATTGGAAGAGGAGTCTACAAGTACTAATCTGGTTGCAGAATGCATTTATTGAAATTGAACGATTAAAAATACCAATGCACCATATTCTACAATCAGTAGCCAAATCCTTGTCTATTGCTGTATGATAAGTAAACTACAAATATGGCATAGTCCCTTACATTGCCAATTTTTACTATTTTACCATAGGTTTTGTTTCAAATATTATATTTATTTGAAATATAATATTTATAAACTAAAATTTCTATAAATGAAACCAAGCAACTTTCTAGTCCGTGCCAACTATTACAATTTTGTTTATTTTTATATTAAAGCAAGCCTGCCGCATCCAGAATTTTCTCTTCAATATACAATAGTAGTTCCAATCCATCAATTTTCAAATTAGGCTTCTCACAGCCATTAGGAGCTTCTAAATAGCTGCAAATACACAGAGATAAGACTGGCGACAGACAGTAATCTTGTTAGAGGACTAATATAGCTCAATTAAACTCTATCTGAACTGAGAATTTCAGAATTGGGTTGATGAATTTCACAATCTGGAATAAGAATAAAAAAAGCAAAATCCCAATCAGGGAGGGAGGGAGGGAAGAAGGGAAGAAGGGAGGAAGGAAGGAAGGAAGGAAGGAAAGAAGGAAGGAGATTAAATTAGAAATACTTACTATGACTAAAAGTATCTGAGCTATTTTATTTGTGTGGATTCATTCTTCTATCCCACCCCACAGCAATTTACATACAACAAAAAATCAAAATATAATCAGCATCTCCCTATCAAATATTTTTTAAAAACCACTGGAAAAAAAACTAAATTGATAATTATTAGTGTCATGAAATCTTGAGTCAACCCAAAAATTCAATATTAAAATTGAAGTAATTCAGGAGTAATATCCTTGACATCCTCAATACCAGTTTCAGGCCCACCTCAGGCAAAGTAACAGCAGATAGAATGCCTAAATCATAGGACTTAAAATATCTGTGTTCAATCAAGATCCAGAAATTCCAGCCACAGAGAAAATAACATACTTTAAAGTCCAAAGGTTACTAAAAGTTATTTCTTACAAAAAAGAGACTTAATAAAAAAATGAAGTATTAGTTCTTAAAGAAGCTTTTTACTAAATAAATAGTTTTTTATTTTTGCAATCTTTTGCAATCTATATTTTGCACATTAAAAAACACATCAAACACATTCCTGCTTGAGAACTCAAAAATATATCATCATATTACTGTATAATTCGGTTTATAATAATAATACAGTAAATGACATTCAGCATCATATATAGTATGCTTATAAATAACATCCACATTTATCTTTTAAATGAATGCTGATTTGGAGTCACTAATAACCTACTGTGGCAATTTCTGGAAAAAAAAGAAAATAATTAGGAAACAGTCATCAAATGTTACAATATTCTGGAATGTCAATAAATGATTAATCTACCCTTCCCATAGCAATAATAAACCTTGCAAGAGCTCATGAGAAATAAACACATATATAAATAAATATATATACATGTATTTATATAAAGCATTGGAAAGAAAAGTAGTATGTATTGAAGAAAACACCTATATCAGCATGCCACTCAAATATAGACTGAGGCCTAAAAGACTTCTGTACCGTTTTCATCGCTCGCTCTAAACCAGCTAAATTACATTACTGATTAACAAATCGTGACATGAGCTTCTTGTCTTCTATAAATGCCATTCAATATCAGGTTTCTAGATATGGCAGATTCATATTAACTTTCATACTTCTACTACTCATATAGGTTTAACAGGGGAGAAAGGCATGGTAATCAATAATATATTTTTAATGGTCAGCCACCCAGATAACATTTAACAAAAAATTCCTTAATTGTCTTGTCTTTACAGTATTCTATATAACATAGAATTCTGGAGTAAAACACAAATGCAAACTCCAACATATACATACAGTCTGACCTGAAAGTACAGAGATATAAGATCACTAATTAAAACCCATATATTTATTTCATATCAGTTTATATTCTGCCCTTCTTGGACAGAAAACATTATATTCCCGACAATATCTTTCTATCTCTATTAACCTGGCACAAAAAGCAGAAACAAAATTCAGTTTATATATTAGAATCTGACAATCAGAACTGCATTAAAATTGGAATCTCATGGGTTAAAAGGATTAAAGTTGATCCCTTGCCACTACGAATCAAGAATTCTATCCTCATTTTGTTCAGTAAAAAAAGCCATTCTATCACGATTATTGGTCATAGGCTAAAATCTTCCATAGTAAATAGGATAGACATATAATTAAATACAATGGCACTACTAGATTATAATATTATTCAGATGACTTGTGTTATGTTTAAACCTCCCTTGCATACAGTATCTATAGAAAACTCATATACTTTTAATTGTGTAGAAATATGGGGCTGGAAGAGACACAAAAGTAATCTAATCTAATCCTCGACAGATTTAGCACACCCAAACTAACAGCAGCAAATTAATCCACTCAGTGGAAGATTGCATCTCTGATTTAATTATATTAGCGTAGCTCATAAAATAGAACAGGATTTAAGTGGCCACAAGAGATGGAAATTCAGTATCTCCAAGAAATCAAAATTCAGACCTTAAGAAGCAGCACAATGAAGTTTCGCTGTCCTATCAGTTCCAAAATGATTCCACAAAATTTACTACAATAATATTTTCTTGCAATGACAATGGATAGTCTCTGTAATAGTATATTATTTACATTAGCAGTTGCAAATCCTTTCAGCTTATTGGATTTATCATGTGTTAATGACAAACATGTCCAGTTGAAGTAAATACAAAATAAAAGATAAAAAAATATTAGAAGTAGTTAAATAAAGAGGTAAAGATCTTATGCCAAAAAAGATGACAACTAACAAAAAGTTCCCTAAGAATAATAATAGTGGCAAGGAGGGAACTGAAACAGAACTCAAAGCAACTGGGGGGAAAAAAAGACCTCCCAAAAATAAGTAGGTATCGCTGAATAAAAAGATAATGACAGAGATAGCAGCATGGTATAAAAGCCATAATTGGAAGAAGAAACAACTGCTGCCATTCTCCTTTTTAGAAATAAGGATCATGCAGATATCAGGAAAAGTACAAAATTCTGAATTCAACGTCTCCAAGAGTAACAAATATGCCTTCCTTGTTATTTATTTCCTTTCTGCAGCGCAACCAATATCAGTACAAGAAATTAAGCATGCAAAACTAAATGAACAAAAAAGGATCTTGCCAATGCAGTAATTTACAATGTCATTTGGCACTACTGTTTATTCTTTATTGGATTCTAATGAATGATTATCCCCTCCATCTCATTGAAAAAATGTTTACCAAGCTTAACCTATCCAACTAGCAGACCTAACTTCCAAATATTATACTTCAGGAGCTTTTACATATGTCAGGTTGCCTATAAACCAAGCCAGAAAGGAGAAGTAGGATTTCCAACCCCAGGTATTTCTTTACAGGTATACCAAAGTAAGCCATATTTTATGATCAAAGAATCAGAGTTTTAGAAAGGAACCTTAAGATTGTATAATTCAGAGGTGTCAAACTTGTGACCTGCGGGCCAGGTGTGTCACACGCTAGCCACTCCCATCCCCAGTCTAGCAAAGGGGAAAAAATGTGACAATGTGACGCCATGAGTTTGACACTCTTGGTATAATCCAACCCCCTGCCCATAGTCTAAGAAGTAAATTGTTCCAATCCAAAAAAGAAGAAAATTTAAAACAAAAATTCATTTTTGTTAAATTTCTCTACTCCTGAACTATACAACTTTTATAACAATAAAATGGGACCAGGCACAATAATAAAAAGAATATAAACTAAGAGGTCCGTAAGGGGCGTGCATAAGAGCACAAACGTGCCTACCGTTCCTGTCCTATTGTTTTCTTTCATTATATCCAATTAATATAGTTATTGCATGTTTATGCTTAGATATATATGCTTATATATTATATAGTTACTTTCATGCTTATGCTTATATATACTGTTGTGACAAAATAAATAAATAAAATAAATAAATAAATATCATGCCTAAGTATATCAACTACTGGCATCATCATCATGGGTAGCCTTAACTACCAAAGCCTCTATATCACAGCTCAAGTTTACTGCTCCATGGAGGATTGTTAGAATCTGTGTTAGATCCCACTATTTTATAATTTCATAAAGTGAGGACTATAACTTACAAACACTGTTCACAGGCCCTCACTGATCTCACTTTCTCACAGGATAACTGAAAAATAAAAACTAATATTTCTTTCTGGACAAAGAAGTGGACACAGAAGTATCAGGTAGAGCTTTAAAGGTTAGAAATAACATTCTAGATTTTATACAGAAGGGGAAGAGATGAGATGGCAGCAGTTTCTCTGCTGAGCAACTTATGTGTTATGTGTCTATGATTTTATCCAGAATCTCTTTGCAACAAGTAAAGCACTTGCCATATTGGCATAACATGGCTTTTATTTACCAGTAGAGCAGAAACTGCATTTTATAACCAACTGTAGTATCTCAGTTAGTCCTTGCAAATACAATACAATGCATATTGCAATAGTTTATCCTGGTGGTGATAATGGAATACATCATTACTATTCTCATACAGTACTCGTTACTGATACAGTTTTACAGAGGAATTATTGAGTCTGTCATCTGCACCTCTATAACTGTCTGGTTTGGTTCTGCGATTGAGCCCAAAAGGTATGGTGTTAAGTGAGACATTTCTTAAGTGAGTTTTGCCCCATTTTACGACCTTTCTTGCCTCCATTGTTAAGTGAATCATTGCAGTTGTTAAATAAGCGACACGGTAGTTAAGTAAATCTAGCTTCCTCACTGACTTCGCCTGTCAGAAGGGCGCAAAAGGGGATCATGTGACCCTGGGACACTGCAACCATCATAAATACGAGTCCGTTGCCAAGTATCTGAACGTTGATCACATGACCACAGGGAGGCTGTGACAGCTGTAAGGGTGAAAAATGGGTCGTAAGTCACTTTCTTTGGTGACAAGACAGACACAGACTTCAACAGATAATTAGAACTGCAGAAAAAACAATTACTACCAACCTGCCTTCCATTGAGGACCTGTATACTGCACAAGTCAAAAAGAGGACTATGAAAATGTTTACAGACCCCTCGCATCCTGGACATAAACTGTTTCAACTCCTACCCTCAAAACTATAGAGCACTGCACAACCAGAACAAGTAGACACAAGAACATTATTCCCAGAACACCATCACTCTGCTAAACAAATAATTCCCTCAACACTATCAAACTATTTACTTAGTCTGCACTACTCCTAATCGGCTCATCCTTCCTATCACCCATCTCCTCCCACTTATGACTGTATGACTGTAACTTTGTTGCTGGTATGATTTATATTAATTGTTTCCTAATATGATTTGATTGCTTATTTGTACCCTATGACTATCATTAAGTGTTGTACTTATGATTCTTGATGAAGGTATCTTTTCTTTTATGTACACTGAGAGCATATGCACCACGACAAATTCCTTGTGTGTCCAATTACACTTGGCCAATAAAGAATTCTATTCTGTTCTGTTGTTCTGTTCTGTTCTGTTCTGTTCTATTCTATTCTATTCTATTCTATTCTATTCTGTTCTATTCTGTTCTATTCTGTTCTATAGTATTAACAAACTAAGCAGAAGTCTCTTGTTTCCATTCCCACCAAGCTCCAACATTCCAAGCCTCATCAACAGCCTGCAGGTCTACACTTCTCAACACTTCTCTATCCTCCATTCACTTGGTTCCTCTGTCCCTCAGCCCTCCCTTTGCTTCTGACCTATGGCTATCAGTTCATTCTTTTCTTAGCAGCACTCCAAAAGCTCCAGTGCTACAACTGCCAAGTCACCAACTTTCCCCCTTCACTTTCATTTTCTTATTTAGCAGTTAATTTTAATCCTCAAACTCAGCTACTGCGTAGTAATCTGGCCTCGGCAAAGAAGTACAATTTTGTATTTCTGCATCTTGTGCCATAAATCATGCCTTCAATTAATCATTAAAAAACCCTACATTTAAAAATGCAAACTAAAGATATTATGAACAGTTCTGCTATGTAACCATCTTTTTCTTGCAATGGGAGTAGAGATAGACCCAGGAAGAGTGAGACAGTTGACTCAAGTTATAGCATCCAGTTGTCATTCTAAATTTCCAAAATTAGCCTGCTGATCATTCAAGTCTTAAAGGATGCCAGCCACCATTAGCCTTAAAAAAGTTTTAACAGTCCATACAAATTTTATATTTATCCTCTGTTTCAGGTAGAGAAATATCCAGCAGCCAAGAATAAAACTTCTACCTACGCAGAACTTTGGAACTTTATCATTTTTACTTTGATTGGAAGATTCAGACGATCTGCTATAGCCTGCTAATCATGACACTGCCAAAATAAATGCCATAATGCTGCATTTTTTTAAAAAAAAAGCAAAGATCAATAGAAAGAATCACACTATTTATTTAGCAATATTTTATTAGATGTTTTGGGAGATAAAATCAATAATCTTCCAAACATGCAGTGGTGGGATTCAGCCAGTTCGCACCTATTCGGGAGAACCGGTCGTTAACTTTCTAAGCAGTTCGGAGAACCAGCTGTTGGAAGAAATCTTATTTTGTTTTTTCCTACTTTACAGGGCTAATCCTGTAAGAAAGGAAACATTCTGGTGGTGTTTCTAGCCCAATCTTTATTGTCCTGCTTACAGAAACTGCCTCTCTGCTTAACCCTTAGTACATTGTAACAGCTAAGGCGAAGCGCCCATCGACGTGAGTGACTTTGAGTTGGCCACGCCCACACAGTCACATGACCACCGAGCCACACCTACCCAGCTGGTCATTAGGGCAGAGAACCAGTTGTTAAATTATTTGAATCCCACCACTGCAAACATGGCCTTGAAAATGAGAAGGGGAATCATTTACATTCATTTTTATTAATTTATTCAACCAAAATAATCCTTCAAAAGTTCAAAAAATGAATAAAAATAAGAATCAATAAAATAGAAAGGATAAGAATTCAAAAATAAATCTAGTCAGGTTTTAAACTCTAATGAAAATCCAACTGAATTAAAAAGAATATTAAACTAAGGATTTATTTCTTCTTAACTTATAATTCCTTTAGATGGACTGAGTAGATCAGTCTCAACAATTGGGAATCCTCTCCGATTATTATTATGTGGACGCTACAGCTCCTTTGTTAATTGAAAACTGAAAATTCCAATCCAAAAATTTCCAGAGAAAGTCAGGTAAGGAAGGCAGGTGAAATCCATGTGATTCAGGTATTTGTCCTTCCCTTCCAAGAAATTAATTGAATTTCTTGCACTGGAAATGAAATTTTTACATGTATGCTGCGGATTATTTACAAACATGTTTTCCCCATTGATTATTTAGGTAGAGAAATACATATTCTTGGAAAGATCACAAAAGACTTGCATGCCATTTGATGATTCTGAAATAAAAGAAGCATTAGTAAAATGATATACAAAAATATTAATCAGCCATAAAGTGCAAAAATATCCTAAAATACCTGCATTCACCTTTACTCCATGAAATCAACCACAAATAATTACAATCAGAATGTTTATTTATATTTATATATTTCTTTTTCTCTAGAAGGCAGCTGATTTTTAAAAAGATACTGTACAAAATCATAACAATGAAATTAAAATAAAGCAGCATAACTTAAAAATCACAAGATAAGCCACAATTATAACAACGGGTTAGAAGGCAAGTGGTACAAACTTAATTTAGAACTAGACAAATCAAAATCTATATTAGCTGTGTTTTAGCTAATTTAGCAAAGTCTATTAGGTTGTGTCAGAACAATTCTGTTCCAAGAAAAAGAATCTCTGTGAGCTAGAATCTTCCTACTCAATTTGCACTGTTTTCTGATTTGTTAAATATAGTCTTATCTTTTCACAAGGAGATCATGAATGTTGGTTAGTATTCCTTCCTCTCATTTTTCTCATTATAATAACACTGTGGGATAGACTGGGCTGAGGGAAAATGGTTGACTCATAGTCATACAGTGAGCTTTAACCTGGATGTCCCAGGAACTTCAATCACTGTGCCACCCTGGATGTCAAGGAACACTCAAAGTATCTGCTTCTACCTGTTCATTAGTTCAAAAGCAGATTTCAAGAGTTATGCTAGGCTTCAGGCCAAGCCATTTAAGATCCTTCACTTGTAGGGAAGGGAAGAGTCCTAAACGGAATAAAATGAAGAACTACAAATAACTTCAAGGAGACTCTTCTTCCAAGTTCAAGTCCTTGTTGGATCCTTTCCTGATGGCAAAGGTAGTATTAACTTTTCTTTTCAATTACATCAGTGCCCTGAACAATGATGCTGACTATCAGGCAGTTATATGTGTTCATTTGAACACAAGCTAGGCGTTACCCATTTCTATTATTCAGCAAATTCAGCTTGCGTTCTAATCTACACACAAAATTTTCTTTTAGACTGTCACTCTACACAAGCAGATTAGTAAATCAGAAAGGACTGAACAGCCCTATATGAGGCAAGTATAGCTTCAAATGCCTTCCTGGGGCTGGGGCTCTCCTCAAATACATTTGTGTGCCTAGAGCTATCCAGGGTCCTGCAATTCAACCTAGACATCACACATTTGTTAAATCAAAACTATTCTGGAATCTCTCATAATAACCAAAACCCTTCTGTTCATGGTAAAGTCAGGTTATTTGCAATAGACAGTAGGCACTTACTGAAATTGATAGAATATCATTCACATGGCATATGTATATTAGCCTTTGCTCATTTTAAAAACAAGTTACAGTACTTATATGTTTGCGTGAACACAATTTACTCTTTGTTGTTCTGTTATGATGTTTACTGTTTGCTTTAAGAAGTTAGCATCATATGGACTTCCATCTTATACAGTTCAATTTGCCATAATGGGCAAATAATGTGCTGTGAAAGATATCAAAGACAGAAAGAAAGATAGAGATCTTATCCGTCTAAACTAAAATATGAGAAAGGACTATTTGATCTCATTTTATATATCAAATATGCATGTCTTTAAAACAGCATATTATGTTTCCAAAAATGTTGAAAAATTGACGGAAAAGGGAGTATGAGAAGAGAAATAATTACAGAGGACTATTGCAATATTTATTTTATTGCTCATATACATCACTGTTATGAAACAAATATAATGTCCCAAAGGTGCTTTTCAAAAATTAACTGGACTTCCTTGATTTTTTCCTTGAAAATGTTTTACTTCTCATCTAAGAAGCTTTTTCAGTTCTGACAATCAGAACTAAAGAAGTTTCTTGGATGAGAGGCCAAATATTTTCAAGGAAAAAAACTAAGAAAGTCCAGTTGTCTTGAAAAGCTCCTTTGAGACAACCATGACTAGCATGATGGAGAATCTCCATTTGTCTCCATTGAGGCAAATATAATTATTTACTTACATTATAAATTTTAATTTGCATACAAATCATTATATTATTTATTAAAAAGAAGTAATTGTGTATATATATATATATGTGTATATATATATATATATATATATATATATATATATATAAAACAAATATATATTTATATATATATACACACACACATACATACATACACATACACACACACACACACACACACACACACACACACACACACACACAGAGTATGTAGCGTATTGGGCAGCAAGTAAAGTAACATGTTAAATGTTACTTTAAGAGGAAGTAAAATCAAGAGGAAGAAGATGTCAATTCTTTTATATTGTACTGCAATGTCACAAATAAATGTATAATGAAAGAAAATTTGATGAAATGTTGGCTTACTGCAGTCATTCCCATTTATATATATTTCACATTACCCATAAAGCAAGCACCGTAGCTGGACAGACTTCCATATCATGAGCTTTAGAAGTGCTTTAGAAGAGCTTTAGAAGCCACAGCTGCCACAAGAACCAATGCAGTATCCATTTCTAGTTGCCACAACGCAAAAAAGATGCTCAGAAAGACTGCAGAAAAGAGAGTAGGGGGCTTGGGAGCTAAACTTGACAAAGAACAGTTAAAGAAACTTAGGTATAGCCTAAAGAAATAAAAATGCTATGGGAAACATAATAGCAGCCTTCCACAATACATGAAGAAACATCACAAGGCATAGGGTATGGACTTATTGTCCATAAAATCCAAAGGTAACACAAGAACCAGTGGCTGAAAACTTTACTCAGAGTAATCCAAATTTGAAATGAGAAATTTCCTGAGTGAAGGTTATTAAACACCAGAATAGCCTGCCTCCTGAAGTTGTGGGTGTTCCATCACTGGAAATTTTCAGAAAAAGATTGAACAGTCATTGGTCCAAGATGGTCTGACGATTCCTGCACTGGGCAGGCACTTTTTTATTTATTTATTTATTTTTGTCACAACAGTATACATAAACATCGACATAAAACAACAACACATCATAAAAGAAAAAAAACATATATATGAGCAAAAGTATGCAACAACTATATTAATTTGATATAATGAAAGGGAACGATAGGACAGGAACGGTAGGCACTTTTGTGCTCTTATGCACGCCCCTTATAGTCCTCTCAGGAATGGGGTGAGGTCAATAGTAGACAGTTTTTGGTTGAAGTTTTTGGGATTTTGAGTTGAGACTATAGATTCAGGTAGTAAGTTCCAAGCGTTAACAACTCTGTTACAGAAGTCATATTTTCTGGAATCAAGTTTGAAGCGGTTGACATTCAGTTTGAATCTATTGTTTGCTCTTGTATTATTGCGATTGAAGTTGAAGTAGTCTTTTACAGGAAGGATATTGCTTGAACTGTAAGACCTTCAAAGTTTTTTCCAAGCCATATGATTTAAAACTCTGTATTTAATTACTATCCTAACATATGATACGTAGGTTACTTAGATTATACTGACCTCTTCCCTTTCTTCCGTTTCCCTAAAGCAAATGCTTACTTTTAATTCTGCATATGCACACAGATGAATTCTTGGAATAAAAAGTCTCCTTTTTGCACCAGTAGACGAGGGGGCTACTGCTTTCTTTTAAATCTGTAAATATATCAAAGTTGCGGAAACAAGAGCTGAAAGACCGAAGTTTAAATTTCCCCTGTAGATAATAAATGTAAACCAAAACAGTTCCATGTGCTTATTTTAGAATAAAGAAATGAAAATCCTCCTACACTACAGATTCTATGTAGTCTTCATTATAAGTTCAGACACATTGATTTGGTAAAACAATCCCATATTTATTGCCATTTAGCAGGTAGAAATCAAGGCTGTATCTTACAATAGGTGTCGTTACTAGTAGCAGTATTTATAATTAACACATCTAATTTGGCTGTGGCTTTAAAAAAACAATAATTATGTCTGATTAAATTGCAGCTTACTGAGATCAAATGGACATTCACTTTATAGTGAGTACCAACTTCCTGTGAAGTGTGACATGCCTACATATCTGGGACCTCTAGTTTGTGCAATTAGTTGGCCATAAAAACTAAACTCATTGCTCTGTACTTGTAGAAATTACACATCAAGGAAACTAAACTTGACACAAAAGTCTTAAAATGACAGATCTATATCACATACAACTTTTGTTGAATGTAAAAGTATAAGAAAATATAATACTTTCTATTTCTTTAAAGCATTTAAACATATTAATCCATGTTTCACTTTTTTTTTTTTTTTTTTATATCAGCCGCACGCCCCAGAGGCCGCCGCTTGATTGCCGGTGAGATAGAGCGAGCCGCTAGCCTGTAGGCATCAAGCGCGGCTTTTTTTTAAAACTCCCTGAGCGTTGGTGGTAGTGGGAGCAAGGCCAGAAGCTCCGTGAGGCGTTGGTGGCAGTGGGCAAGGCCGTGAACTCACTGCGGCGTTGGTGGCAGTGGGCAGCGAGAGAGAGAGAGGCAGGGAGAGCCGCTAGCCGGGATCGCGTCGGGGACTAGCCCGTGAGCCTGCCGATTGCCTCCTCACCTTTCCGGACCCAAATGCGGCTCTCCGCGCTTCGGGGACACGCCCGTGAGCGCTTCTCAGCTGTTTGGCTGGCCGGCGAAAAGTTAAAAAGAAAAAAATTGCCGAAGCCGCCCTCAGCGGGCTCGGGAGCCAGTCCCTTCTTCGCTGAAATCAAAAAAAAAAATATTCAAAAAAATTCAAAAAACAAACAAACAAACAAAATTGTAAAAATTATAAACCTGAAAAACCTCAAACTCCGTTTCCTAAGCCTGAGGTAAAAATTACACGTCCGGTCCAAAGCTAACCGAGTCGAAAAAGCTGGAAAGAAAGAGGAGTAGGCGGGGACCACAAACAACAAATTAAAGACTCAGTCCAATTAGCAACGAGGAGATTCTACCCAATCCTGACGGCCGTTTTCCCCGACTGGGAGAAGGGGATCATGTGACCCTGGGACACTGCAACCATCATAAATAGGAGTCCGTTGCCAAGTATCTGAACGTTGATCACATGACCACAGGGATGCTGTGACAGCCGTAAGGGTGAAAAATGGGTCGTAAGTCACTTTCTTTGGTGACAAAACAGACACAGACTTCAACAGATAATTAGAACTGCAGAAAAAACAATTACTACCAACCTGCCTTCCATTGAGGACCTGTATACTGCACAAGTCAAAAAGAGGACTATGAAAATATTTACAGACCCCTCGCATCCTGGACATAAACTGTTTCAACTCCTACCCTCAAAACTATAGAGCACTGCACACCAGAACAAGTAGACACAAGAACATTATTCCCAGAACACCATCACTCTGCTAAACAAATAATTCCCTCAACACTAGCAAACTATTTACTTAGTCTGCACTACTCCTAATCGGCTCATCCTTCCTATCACCCATCTCCTCCCACTTATGACTGTATGACTGTAAATTTGTTGCTGGTATGATTTATATTAACTGTTTCCTAATATGATTTGATTGCTTATTTGTATCCTATGACTATCATTAAGTGTTGTACTTATGATTCTTGATGAAGGTATCTTTTCTTTTATGTACACTGAGAGCATATGCACCACGACAAATTCCTTGTGTGTCCAATTACACTTGGCCAATAAAGAATTCTATTCTGTTCTGTTCTGTTCTGTTCTGTTCTGTTCTATTCTGTTCTATTCTGTTCTATAGTATTAACAAACTAAGCAGAAGTCTCTTGTTTCCATTCCCACCAAGCTCCAACATTCCAAGCCTCATCAACAGCCTCCAGGTCTACACTTCTCAACACTTCTCTATCCTCCATTCACTTGGTTCCTCTGTCCCTCAGCCCTCCCTTTGCTTCTGACCTATGGCTATCAGTTCATTCTTTTCTTAGCAGCACTCCAAAAGCTCCAGTGCTACAACTGCCAAGCCACCAACTTTCCCCCTTCACTTTCATTTTCTTATTTAGCAGTTAATTTTAATCCTCAAACTCAGCTACTGCGTAGTAATCTGGCCTCGGCAAAGAAGTACAATTTTGTATTTCTGCATCTTGTGCCATAAATCATGCCTTCAATTAATCATTAAAAAACCCTACATTTAAAAATGCAAACTAAAGATATTATGAACAGTTCTACTATGTAACCATCTTTTTCTTGCAGTGGGAGTAGAGATAGACCCAGGAAGAGTGAGACAGTTGACTCAAGTTATAGCATCCAGTTGTCATTCTAAATTTCCAAAATTAGCCTGCTGATCATTCAAGTCTTAAAGGATGCCAGCCACCATTAGCCTTAAAAAAGTTTTAACAGTCCATACAAATTTTATATTTATCCTCTGTTTCAGGTAGAGAAATATCCAGCAGCCAAGAATAAAACTTCTACCTACGCAGAACTTTGGAGCTTTATCATTTTTACTTTGATTGGAAGACTCAGAAGATCTGCTATAGCCTGCTAATCATGACACTGCCAAAATAAATGCCATAATGCTGCATTTTTAAAAAAAAAAAAAAGCAAAGATCAATAGAAAGAATCACACTATTTATTTAGCAATATTTTATTAGATGTTTTGGGAGATAAAATCAATAATCTTCCAAACATGCAGTGGTGGGATTCAGCCAGTTCGCACCTATTCAGGAGAACCGGTTGTTAACTTTCTAAGCAGTTCGGAGAACCAGCTGTTGGAAGAAATCTTATTTTGTTTTTTCCTACTTTGCAGGGCTAATCCTGTAAGGAAGGAAACATTCTGGTGGTGTTTCTAGCCCAATCTTTATTGTCCTGCTTACAGAAACTGCCTCTCTGCTTAACCCTTAGTACATTGTAACAGCTAAAGCGAAGCGCCCATCAACGTGAGTGACGTTTAGTTGGCCACGCCCACACAGTCACATGACCACCGAGCCACACCTACCCAGCTGGTCATTAGGGCAGAGAACCAGTTGTTAAATTATTTGAATCCCACCACTGCAAACATGGCCTTGAAAATGAGAAGGGGAATCATTTACATTCATTTTTATTAATTTATTCAACCAAAATAATCCTTCAAAAGTTCAAAAAATGAATAAAAATAAGAATCAATAAAATAGAAAGGATAAGAATTCAAAAATAAATCTAGTCAGGTTTTAAACTCTAATGAAAATTCAACTGAATTAAAAAGAATATTAAACTAAGGATTTATTTCTTCTTAACTTATAATTCCTTTAGATGGACTGAGTAGATCAGTCTCAACAATTGGGAATCCTTTCCGATTATTATTATGTGGACGCTACAGCTCCTTTGTTAATTGAAAACTGAAAATTCCAATCCAAACATTTCCAGAGGAAGTCAGGTAAGGAAGGCAGGTGAAATCCATGTGATTCAGGTATTTGTCCTTCCCTTCCAAGAAATTAATTGAATTTCTTGCATTGGAAATGAAATTTTTACATGTATGCTGCAGATTATTTACAAACATGTTTTCCCCATTAATTATTTAGGTAGAGAAATACATATTCTTGGAAAGGTCACAAAAGACTTGCATGCCATTTGATGATTCTGAAATAAAAGAAGCATTAGTAAAATGATATACAAAAATATTAATCAGCCATAAAGTGCAAAAATATCCTAAAATACCTGCATTCACCTTTACTCCATGAAATCAACCACAAATAATTACAATCAGAATGTTTATATTTATATATTTCTTTTTCTCTAGAAGGCAGCTGATTTTTAAAAAGATACTGTACAAAATCATAACAATGAAATTAAAATAAAGCAGCATAACTTAAAAATCACAATGAAGATAAGCCACAATTATAACAACGGGTTAGAAGGCAAGTGGTACAAACTTAATTTAGAACTAGACAAGTCAAAATCTATATTAGCTGTGTTTTAGCTAATTTAGCAAAGTCTATTAGCTTGTGTCAGAACAATTCTGTTCCAAGAAAAAGAATCTCTGTGAGCTAGAATCTTCCTACTCAATTTGCACTGTTTTCTGATTTGTTAAATATAGTCTTATCTTTTCACAAGGAGATCATGAATGTTGGTCAGTATTCCCTCCTCTCATTTTTCTCATTATAATAACACTGTGGGATAGACTGGGCTGAGGGAAAATGGTTGACTCATAGTCATACAGTGAGCTTTAACCTGGATGTTCCAGGAACTTCAATCACTGTGCCACCCTGGATGTCAAGGAACACTCAAAGTATCTGCTTCTACCTGTTCATCAGTTCAAAAGCAGATTTCAAGAGTTATGCTAGGCTTCAGGCCAAGCCATTTAAGATCCTTCACTTGTAGGGAAGGGAAGAGTCCTAAACGGAATAAAATGAAGAACTACAAATAACTTCAAGGAGACTCTTCTTCCAAGTTTGAGTCCTTGTTGGATCCTTTCCTGATGGCTAAGGTAGTATTAACTTTTCTTTTCAATTACATCAGTGCCCTGAACAATGATGCTGACTATCAGGCAGTTATATGTGTTCATTTGAACACAAGCTAGGCGTTACCCATTTCTATTATTCAGCAAATTCAGCTTGCGTTCTAATCTACACACAAAATTTTCTTTTAGACTGTCACTCTACACAAGCAGATTAGTAAATCAGAAAGGACTGAACAGGCAAGTATAGCTTCAAATGCCTTCCTGGGGCTGGGGCTCTCCTCAAATACATTTGTCTGCCTAGAGCTATCCAGGGTCCTGCAATTCAACCTAGACATCACACATTTGTTAAATCAAAACTATTCTGGAATCTCTCATAATAACCAAAACCCTTTTGTTCATGGTAAAGTCAGGTTATTTGCAATAGACAGTAGGCAATTACTGAAATTGATAGAATATCATTCACATGGCATATGTATATTAGCCTTTGCTCATTTTAAAAACAAGTTACAGTACTTATATGTTTGCGTGAACACAATTTACTCTTTGTTGTTCTGTTCTGTTCTGTTCTGTTCTATTCTATTCTATTCTATTCTATTCTATTCTGTTCTATTCTGTTCTATTCTGTTCTATAGTATTAACAAACTAAGCAGAAGTCTCTTGTTTCCATTCCCACCAAGCTCCAACATTCCAAGCCTCATCAACAGCCTGCAGGTCTACACTTCTCAACACTTCTATCCTCCATTCACTTGGTTCCTCTGTCCCTCAGCCTCCCTTTGCTTCTGACCTATGGCTATCAGTTCATTCTTTTCTTAGCAGCACTCCAAAAGCTCCAGTGCTACAACTGCCAAGTCACCAACTTTCCCCCTTCACTTTCATTTTCTTATTTAGCAGTTAATTTTAATCCTCAAACTCAGCTACTGCGTAGTAATCTGGCCTCGGCAAAGAAGTACAATTTTGTATTTCTGCATCTTGTGCCATAAATCATGCCTTCAATTAATCATTAAAAAACCCTACATTTAAAATGCAAACTAAAGATATTATGAACAGTTCTGCTATGTAACCATCTTTTCTTGCAATGGGAGTAGAGATAGACCCAGGAAGAGTGAGACAGTTGACTCAAGTTATAGCATCCAGTTGTCATTCTAAATTTCCAAAATTAGCCTGCTGATCATTCAAGTCTTAAAGGATGCCAGCCACCATTAGCCTTAAAAAAGTTTTAACAGTCCATACAAATTTTATATTTATCCTCTGTTTCAGGTAGAAATATCCAGCAGCCAAGAATAAAACTTCTACCTACGCAGAACTTTGGAACTTTATCATTTTACTTTGATTGGAAGATTCAGACGATCTGCTATAGCCTGCTAATCATGACACTGCCAAAATAAATGCCATAATGCTGCATTTTTTTAAAAAAAAAGCAAAGATCAATAGAAAGAATCACACTATTTATTTAGCAATATTTTATTAGATGTTTTGGGAGATAAAATCAATAATCTTCCAAACATGCAGTGGTGGGATTCAGCCAGTTCGCACCTATTCGGGAGAACCGGTCGTTAACTTTCTAAGCAGTTCGGAGAACCAGCTGTTGGAAGAAATCTTATTTTGTTTTTTCCTACTTTACAGGGCTAATCCTGTAAGAAAGGAAACATTCTGGTGGTGTTTCTAGCCCAATCTTTATTGTCCTGCTTACAGAAACTGCCTCTCTGCTTAACCCTTAGTACATTGTAACAGCTAAGGCGAAGCGCCCATCGACGTGAGTGACTTTGAGTCGCCACACAGTCACATGACCACCGAGCCACACCTACCCAGCTGGTCATTAGGGCAGAGAACCAGTTGTTAAATTATTTGAATCCCACCACTGCAAACATGGCCTTGAAAATGTTTTACTTCTCATCTAAGAAGCTTTTCAGTTCTGACAATCAGAACTAAGAAGTTTCTTGGATGAGAGGCCAAATATTTTCAAGGAAAAACTAAGAAAGTCCAGTTGTCTTGAAAAGCTCCTTTGAGGCAACCATGACTAGCATGATGGAGAATCTCCATTTGTCTCCATTGAGGCAAATATAATTATTTACTTACATTATAAATTTTAATTTGCATACAAATCATTATATTATTTATTAAAAAGAAGTAATTGTGTGTGTGTATATATATATATATATATATATATATATATATATATATATATATATATATATATATATATATATATATATATATATATATTTGTTTTCTGAGGTTTAGGTCTTTGGTTGTTGGGTTTTCTCCCGTGTAAAATTGGAAGTGTCTTGGCGACGTTTGAAGTCTCATTAAATCATCTTCAGGCTTCAACGTGCTTCTGGGAGCAATGTGTGATCGCAGCTGTTTCTTCCTTTTAACTGCTAGTGGGGTTTGAACTGATTGGGTGGGAGCTTGGCTGTGCTCTGATTGGATGGGGTTTTCTGTGCTCTGATTGGCTGGGGTGTGTCCTGTGTTGGTGGGGGCTTGGTTGCGCTCAGTCTAGTCTGTGCTGCAGGGGGATTTGAGCTGGTGAGCTGCATAGCTGTTGTTTGGCTTTGTGGTGGTGCTACATCTTCATAGTGGGTGTCAGTCTGCTGCATGTATGGATTGGAGGAGTTTGAAATGGCTAATGTTGCAGCTGCGGTCTGGCTTCTGGTCCTTGGTCGTGCTTCATGATCAGTGTGCTTTGGGTCTGCTTTCTGGGTGGATGTGTGGTGGTGACATCCTGTGTGGACCTCGTGAGTGTGGGTCTGGTGTCATTCCTCGTGTTAGGGACTCGTTTGTCAATAAGGCGGGTTTCCAAATGGCTGGTAGGTGTCATGGACTCACATACTGATTTTCTAACTGGCTTCTAATTCTGACTTTAACCCAGTGAGTTAGAAAATCAAGGAGTATATGAAACAATATCACGCCTGCCCCACCACATACATTGGACAAAACCAACAGAAGAATAAGTGCACGATTGAAGAACACAAGAACTCATTCAAAAAAGAGGAACCAACTTCTTCCCTGGTCCAACACTTTAAAGTCACAGGACATGATATTGACTTTAAAAAGACCAGAACTATCGCCAAAACTGAACACTTTAACAACAGAATAATCAGAGAAGCCATTGAGATAGAAAAACGCCCACACAGCATGGACAAACGAGATGAGACCTCACGCCTACCAGCCATTTGGAAACCCGCCTTATTGACAAACGAGTCCCTATCACGAGGGAAGACACCAGACCGACACTCACAAGGTCCACACAGGATGTCACCACCGCACATCCACCCAGAAAGCAGACCCAAACCCACACTGATCATGAAGCACGACCAAGGACCAGAAGCCAGACCGCAGCTGCAACATTAGCCATTTCAAACCCCTCCAATGCATTCATGCAGCAGACTGACACCCACTATGAAGATGTAGCACGACCACAAAGCCAAACAACAGCTATGCAGCTCACCAGCTCAAATCCCCCTGCAGCACAGACTAGACTGAGCACAACCAAGCCCCCACCAACACAGGACGCACCCCCAGCCAATCAGAGCACAGAAGAAACCCCATCCAATCAGAGCACAGCCAAGCTCCCACCCAATCAGTTCAAACCCCCACTAGCAGTTAAAAGGAAGAAACAGCTGCGATCACACATTGCTCCCAGAAGCACGAAGCTGAAGCCTGAAGATGACGAATGAGACTTCGTCGAAACGTCGCCAAGACACTTCCAATTTTACACGGGAGAAAACCCGAACAACCAAAGACATATATATATATATATATATATATACACACACACACACACACACACACACACACACATACATGCATACACATACACACACACACATACACACACACACACACACACAGAGTATGTAGCGTATCGGGCAGCAAGTAAAGTAACATGTTAAATGTTACTTTAAGAGGAAGTAAAATCAAGAGGAAGAAGATGTCAATTCTTTTATATTGTACTGCAATGTCACAAATAAATGTATAATGAAAGAAAATTTGATGAAATGTTGGCTTACTGCAGTCATTCCCATTTATATATCAAATATGCATGTCTTTAAAACAGCATATTATGTTTCCAAAAATGTTGAAAAATTGACGGAAAAGGGAGTATGAGAAGAGAAATAATTACAGAGGACTATTGCAATATTTATTTTATTGCTCATATACATCACCGTTATGAAACAAATATAATGTCCCAAAGGTGCTTTTCAAAAATTAACTGGACTTCCTTGATTTTTTCCTTGAAAATGTTTTACTTCTCATCTAAGAAGCTTTTTCAGTTCTGACAATCAGAACTAAAGAAGTTTCTTGGATGAGAGGCCAAATATTTTCAAGGAAAAAAACTAAGAAAGTCCAGTTGTCTTGAAAAGCTCCTTTGAGGCAACCATGACTAGCATGATGGAGAATCTCCATTTGTCTCCATTGAGGCAAATATAATTATTTACTTACATTATAAATTTTAATTTGCATACAAATCATTATATTATTTATTAAAAAGAAGTAATTGTGTATATATGTATATATATATACACATACATACACACATCCACATACATACATATACAAACGCACACACACACACACACACACACACACACACACACAGAGTATGTAGCGTATTGGGCAGCAAGTAAAGTAACATGTTAAATGTTACTTTAAGAGGAAGTAAAATCAAGAGGAAGAAGATGTCAATTCTTTTATATTGTACTGCAATGTCACAAATAAATGTATAATGAAAGAAAATTTGATGAAATGTTGGCTTACTGCAGTCATTCCCATTTATATATATTTTTCACATTACCCATAAAGCAAGCACCATAGCTGGACAGACTTCCATATCATGAGCTTTAGAAGTGTGCCACAGCTGCCACAAGAACCAATGCAGTATCCATTTCTAGTTGCCACAACGCAAAAAAGATGCTCAGAAAGACTGCAGAAAAGAGAGTAGGGCGCTTGGGGGCTAAACTTGACAAAGAACAGTTAAAGAAACTTAGGTATAGCCTAAAGAAATAAAAATGCTATGGGAAACATAATAGCAGCCTTCCACAATACATGAAGAAACATCACAAGGCATAGGGTATGGACTTATTGTCCATAAAATCCAAAGGTAACACAAGAACCAGTGGCTGAAAACTTTACTCAGAGTAATCCAAATTTGAAATGAGAAATTTCCTGAGTGAAGGTTATTAAACACCAGAATAGCCTGCCTCCTGAAGTTGTGGGTGTTCCATCACTGGAAATTTTCAGAAAAAGATTGAACAGTCATTGGTCCAAGATGGTCTGACGATTCCTGCACTGGGCAGGCACTTTTTATTTATTTATTTATTTTTGTCACAACAGTATACATAAACATCGACATAAAACAACAACACATCATAAAAGAAAAAAAACATATATATGAGCAAAAGTATGCAACAACTATATTAATTTGATATAATGAAAGGGAACGATAGGACAGGAACGGTAGGCACTTTTGTGCTCTTATGCACGCCCCTTATAGTCCTCTCAGGAATGGGGTGAGGTCAATAGTAGACAGTTTTTGGTTGAAGTTTTTGGGATTTTGAGTTGAGACTATAGAGTCAGGTAGTAAGTTCCAAGCGTTAACAACTCTGTTACAGAAGTCATATTTTCTGGAATCAAGTTTGAAGCGGTTGACATTCAGTTTGAATCTATTGTTTGCTCTTGTATTATTGCGATTGAAGTTGAAGTAGTCTTTTACAGGAAGGATATTGCTTGAACTGTAAGACCTTCAAAGTTTTTTCCAAGCCATATGATTTAAAACTCTGTATTTAATTACTATCCTAACATATGATACGTAGGTTACTTAGATTATACTGACCTCTTCCCTTTCTTCCGTTTCCCTAAAGCAAATGCTTACTTTTAATTCTGCATATGCACACAGATGAATTCTTGGAATAAAAAGTCTCCTTTTTGCACCAGTAGACGAGGGGGCTACTGCTTTCTTTTAAATCTGTAAATATATCAAAGTTGCGGAAACAAGAGCTGAAAGACCGAAGTTTAAATTTCCCCTGTAGATAATAAATGCAAACCAAATCAGTTCCATGTGCTTATTTTAGAATAAAGAAATGAAAATCCTCCTACACTACAGATTCTATGTAGTCTTCATTATAAGTTCAGACACATTGATATGGTAAAACAATCCCATATTTATTGCCATTTAGCAGGTAGAAATCAAGGCTGTATCTTACAATAGGTGTCGTTACTAGTAGCAGTATTTATAATTAACACATCTAATTTGGCTGTGGCTTTAAAAAAAAACAATAATTATGTCTGATTAAATTGCAGCCTACTGAGATCAAATGGACATTCACTTTATAGTGGAGTACCAACTTCCCTGTGAAGTGTGACATGCCTACATATCTGGGACCTCTAGTTTGTGCAATTAGTTGGCCATAAAAACTAAACTCATTGCTCTGTACTTGTAGAAATTACACATCAAGGAAACTAAACTTGACACAAAAGTCTTAAAATGACAGATCTATATCACATACAACTTTTGTTGAATGTAAAAGTATAAGAAAATATAATACTTTCTATTTCTTTAAAGCATTTAAACATATTAATCCATGTTTCACTTTTTCATAAGGCAGTGAATTATCATAAGTGTTAAAACATTTTGTTTATAAGTATTTCAAATGTATCTAGTGATACACATATGTAATTTAATATAATGATCAGAGATAAGTAATATAATGTTCTCATCAATTTAATACTGACCTATTTTGTTGACAATATTTTAGCATTAGAGATACTCTTACTTTAGATAATTTTAAATGTCAAAGAAGATCCATGGCATGTAGATACCTATGAAATTATGAACCATGTGACTGTGGCAAACAAAAATATAGCCTTTTGATCTATCAGAATCAATAAGGCTAAGTGGAAAAAACAGGCCCTAAAAAGCTACGGTACATGAACCAAAGTTTTAGATTGAAAGATTCAAAATTTATCAGAACTATTTGTAATCCTGCTGAGACATTGCTAACTATGAGATATGATTTGGTAAAGTATGTAGTTCTCTGGTATGACTGTGGAATTCTCCAGATATGGGTTGTTACAGTCGGATCTGCCTAGAGACTGAATCATAGTTTTTTGGCCATACCTCCTGCTCTCCTCTCTTGGGCCTGTTTCGACTCAATTGGCCTAAGAGAAACATCTGATGTCAGATGACTGTTTCCAGTCCATTTCTGAACAATTCCACACTCAGGTTGTAATTTTCGGCCTTTGTTGAGATCAAGGAGGTGGAGTTTGTGAAAGTTCCCTTCATTATATCAAATTAACATAGCTGTTGCATACTTTTGCTTATATATATATATATTTCTTTTATGATGTATTGTGTTTTTTTTATGTCAATGTTTGTGTATACTATTGTGACAAAATGAAATTAAAAAAACTCCTCATGCAGCACGGCTTCCGTCCCAGAGGCTTCACGAAGCCTACTTTAGGCAGGGGTGATTTTTTTTGGGGGGGGGGGGGGGCCTTAAAAAACAGCATCAATCGGGAGACTGGCAGATTGCTTTCTGCCGCCCCAAGATGATCCTCAGCAGATTGCTGAACGTCGCTGGATTAGCTGTTGGCATTGAGAATTCTCTGCCGCCGCCCCCACATTCCCACATTGCCTTAGCGCCGGTCAGCTGTAGCACGGCTGTTTGAAGTGCCGTGGAGCCTCACAAGCCACTCCCCACAGCTCCTACAAAACAGCAGCGGCTGCAGCTTCCTGAGCAGCAATTTCCTCAGTTTAGTACCAGGATCAGCTGCAGCCGATATTGGCTTTGGCCTACCTTAATTCAACGGAGGAAGGGCGCTTGGAGCTGGCTAATCCTAGGCTTGTCCTAGGTATGCCGCCCTTAAGAGCAGTGCCTATCCTGCTTGCGTGTGAGCTGGCGAGCCTGGTCTGACAGGCATGGCCGCCACCGCTTGGCTTCTCTGTCTTCTTTCCACGTGGCAGTGTCTGAGGCCTAGACCATCCAGACTCCATTTTAACCACAGGGAGTACATCGCCTGATCAAAATGGCAGATCAATCTCTGGATAGGGAGGTGGCTGGGACCTCCAGTGGCAGAAAAGCCTCCTACAAATCAAAACACAAAGAGAGTAGAGAAGACCTGTTTCCAAAGCGGAATTTAAGGATTTGGAACGGAGGCAGAGGGCATTAGAAAGACAGATTGCCAAAGCTGACCTACTGCAGGCCTCAATGGAAACACAATCACATCACAGCAATCTTTCTGTTTCCCTCCAGTCTCAGCACCAGAATTTATCCCCCTCAATGCAGGCTTGGTCACCTGAGAGAAATGGGGAGTCTTCCACAACCCAAGCCTTGATAGACAACAGGGGCCAGGATAGTACCACCAATCCCTTTGATTGCCTCATTTCAGCTGAGACAGTAAGAGTGGAACAGGGCGGAATTCATGCCTCAGAGGATCCACCGAGTACCACGGCCTCAGCATTTCAATAGTTTCCGAACCAATATTGCTTAGACAGGTATCACCTTCAGAGAGCTTGACCGATTCCCAGCAACACTCACCTGCTACTTCTAGAGATAGTGAGGATCTTGGGCTGGCAGAAGAGACTCATTCCGACTTCTCTGATGATGAAGGGGTTTCCCCAGATGCCCCTGCATTCACAGGGCTTTTTCCTCCCAGCAAGTTTAAATCCCTATTATATAATGTTAGAACCACTGCCTTCTTACAGGATGATGAGGTTCCCAAAGCTGTACAAGTGCTCCCACAGAGTCACAGTCAAGGCTTGTTCTCCTTGTCGGGGGAAAGGCCATCAGGTCTGGGTTTCCTCTTCTCGAATCCGATTGGACCGGGTCTGCAAGAATCTTTATCCTTATTGTCCCTGCCTTCTGTCTGTCACCAGCTTTTCGACTCGGTCCTGCTGGAGACTGGAGGTGTCGGATTGCCTTGCTTTGCTTTGTTTGTGATTTTTCTCTTCAACAACAGCATTTTGGTCTATTTTTGGACAAACAGCAAGAAGGGACTTGATCCCGATACCGCTGTCGGCTTCACATGCCGTTTTCTGCCTTCGGCAGCAATTTCCTGGTTGCGATCACGGGCTTGCCCTGAGGCGCGCCAGAAGAGCCGCTCCTATCTCAGCGCGGCTGGAGGCGGAAGCTGTCAGCTCGCCTCTGCTGGCTCGGGCGTGGAGAGTCAAATCACCCCTTTCTGATTGATCGCGCTTGGCGCCGGTTGCGGCTAGCTATCTCAGAGCCAGAAGCCTCATTGAGAGCTAGCTCTCTGGATCTGCCAGTGTTGGAGACAATTTTCCGATCGCGTTTGTAGCCCAGTGGGCGAACGATCTGGGGCTTTCCCTCAGCGGAGGAGTCTTTCAGCAGCTCAGGAGAGCCAGCCAGCAGGAGATCGTGCTAGCAGCCCAGTGGACGAATGATCCTTCTCATTCCCGCCATCTGAGGAGCCGCGATATTGCGGCCGCCTGAGGAGCCGCCATTTTGCCATAGTTGCGACTTCTGGGATCAACTCCTGACTGTCCTCGGTTCCCTAATCAGGAGGAGGATTCTTCGGATCCGCATTGGGATTCCTTTCACCTCACAATGAGTGACTTGCAAAGGCCTTTTCCAGGCTTCGTGAAAAGTTAAATTTGGCGGGAAAGTTCCCCAAGATGGCTGACAAGGACACTTCTCTTAACGAGCAGGAGGCCACATCTGGGCTGGCTGCAGGCCCTAATGACCCGGGGGAGGGCCCATCTGGGGTTCAGCAACCCCCTAAATCAAGGGGCTGATCTGTTTCTAAGAAAAAGATCAAGAAGAGTTCTGAAGTGGAAGAGAGAAGGCACAAAGCTTTAGAAAAAGTTTTCCACAAGGCCTCTGCAAGAGCCAGTGAATCCAAATCTCCCAACCGTAGGTCGCCCTTATCTGGGTCAGGGCAAGCCCCTTCGCTAAGCCCACTGCGGGGCCCAGTCCCACCGGGGTCTGAATCCTGGTCTCCTGATAGGGCTTTGCCCGTCTCGCATCCTCCAGACATGGGTCCTCTTTTTAGGACCTTATCACAGGCTGATTTATCCACAGGCCAGGCCTGGGCTCGGGTTGGCCAGATAGGCAAGACCAGTTTTTTACCGGGCAGCCAGCAATGCCTTCTCAACCTATACTACAGCTCCCAGAGTCCTTT
Organism: Ahaetulla prasina; assembly: GCF_028640845.1. NCBI lineage: Eukaryota > Metazoa > Chordata > Lepidosauria > Squamata > Colubridae > Ahaetulla > Ahaetulla prasina. The sequence continues at coordinate 32,368,916 of NC_080543.1, read as the reverse complement.
GGACTTATGTTATCAGAGGCCATCCGTCAGGGGGTAGCTCAGCATCTTCAGTCTGAACGTCCTGTTCAGCCACAAGAACGTACGAGTAGACAGGCCACTTCGATGGCACCTAATGCCAGTGGGATGGTCTCTCAGGAGACAGTTGAACATGAATCTTTGTCTGAGGAGGAAGATGTCACAAAGACTGCTTTGTCAGATGACGAAGGCCTGGGACCAGACCAACCGTCATTCGTAGGGCTCTTCAAGCCTCACCTTTTCTGTTCACTTTTGTTCAAGGCACAAGCCACTACTGGCCTAGGGCTACCTCCTTCAGAGGAAGGAAAATCTTAGTCGTTACCAGGCTCTTCTGGTAGTCTATTTGTGGAACCAACGGTGCCTGTGGAGACCATCCCGGCCCCTAAGTTGTTTGTGGACGTGGTCCAGCGCCAATGGCAGAACCCGGGGTCTGGGTCCAATCCTAACTCCAATGATAAGAGATTCTATAATTGTGCACAGGACCTAGATAAGATTTTGCAGGTTCCCACAGTGGATGCTCCCGTGGTAGCACTTTCCTCGGCTTCACATATTACTGGACCAGCCGATGAGGCTCTTAAACCAGAAGACAAAAAGGCTGAGCGTTCTTTAGTAAATCACATCTAGCATCAGCCTGAGCCATTAGAACTTCTACTGCCTCATCATTCTTCAGCAGCGTGGCCCTTATGTGGATCAAGCAACTTAAAAATAGGATTCCACAGTCTGAGGTTAGGGCCCACCAAGACATCAACAAAGTCATTGCGGCAATAGAATTTTCAGCAGATGCCAGCCTCAACATATCCAGATTTTCCGCCAAATCCATTGGCTCCACAGTCACTTCTCGCCGCCTGCTATGGCTAAAAAATTGTTGCGCTGATGCCAGAAACAAGTGACGACTTGCTTCCTCAGCATATCAGGGGTCACAATTATTTGGAGCCTCGCTGGACCCCATCTTAGTAGACATACGTGATAAAAAGGAAGTCATGCCTTCGCTTTCCAGACGAGGGGAATTCAGACATTAGCCTTCTTTTCGTTCCTCTTTGATGCCTTCCTTTTGTGGCCAAGAGTCTGGGGGCTTCACTCAAAGATCTCAAGAGGGAGTTACCATGGGAGTAACTAGGTCAGATCGAGGTCAAAATTTTTCAACCGTAGGTCTTTTCGGGGAGGGCGGGGAAAACAATCCAACCGCAATAAATAATATTCCCACCAACCTCCCCATCGGAGGCCGGTTGGCTCATTTCTATTCCCGATGGGATGCTTCCACCACTGATGCTTGGGTTCGGGATACGGTACGCAGAGGTCTTTCTCTAGAATTTCTCTTCAGCCCCCCTACGGTTTTCTTACGGTGCCCTCGCTCTTGTTATGGTTGTAACAAGAAGCTGATGGATGAGGCGGTTCTCCATCTCCTTCAGATCAGGGCGGCTGAATTGGTACCACCCAATGTGCCCAGGTTCCTCCTATAGACAGTCCCATTGGCGCCCTTCCCTTCCCCTTATCTGACAGGGAACACATCTGAAGGTCTCCAACCTGAAAACAAGAAATTTGAGCTTTTATTTAAGAAAAATCATCAGGAGGCCGCCTGGGAAATTCAAGCTGCTTCCTCAGCATGATTCTTTAATCGCACCTCCCTCCTGTGGCTTCAGCAACTGCAGTCCAGGCTATCCCCTAATGAGGGACGTTTACACCAAGACCTCAATAAAATCATAGCTGCCACTCAGTTCTCTGCTGACATGACGTTAAACACCACCAAATACACTTCTAGAGCCCTGGCATTGACAGTGTCTTACAGGAGGTTACTGTGGCTTCAACAGTGGCAAGCAAATCTAAGAGGTAAATGGAGGCTGGCAGCAGCCCCCTAAACTGGAGGTAAACTATTCGGGGAGTCGTTAGAGCCACTTCTCATAGAGACAAATGGAAAGTTTTACCTTCTTCAACCAGAAGGGCAGATAGGAGATCCACCCCTTTCTATAGGAAGCAGTCCTTTAGTTATTACACTCAAGGGCCGGTTTAGCTCACGCTGGTAAAGCCTGTTATTAAGAACACAGTAGCCTGCAATTACTGCAGGTTCGAGCCCGGCCCAAGGTTGACTCAGCCTTCCATCCTTTATAAGGTAGGTAAAATGAGGACCCAGATTGTTGGGGGGGCAATAAGTTGACTTTGTAAAAATATACAAATAGAATGAGACTATTGCCTTATACACTGTAAGCCGCCCTGAGTCTTCGGAGAAGGGCGGGGTATAAATGTAAACAAAAAAAAACAAAAAAAAAACAAAAAAAAAAGACGGATCTTCCCTCAGGGACAAACCTCCCACAGGACAGGCAGTCCTTTCGGGACAGGCCCAGGCCCAATTCCCACCTTCCAAACATCCATTTCGTGGAACAGGCAACTGCCAGTTCCACAGGTGCAAATGACTCACCAGACAATCTACCCATAGGAGGCCGATTGTATCTCTTTGTAGACAGGTGGGCACAGACAACCATGGACAGCTGGGTCCTAAACTCTGTAAATTTCAGTCTTCCCTTGTAGTTCTCTCCAGCCCCCAAACTGCTTCATACAATGCCCGGTCTCCCACAACATCATCAGACAGGCTCTCACGGAACAGGCTATTCTTCACTTCCTAGCCATTCAGGCTATAGAGGTGGTTCCATAGAGCCAGCAGAGACAAGGCTACTATTCAATTCTGTTCGTTGTACTGGAGCATTCAGGGAAGTGGAAAGCAATTCTAGATCTAAAATCACTCAATACCCACCTTGTCTACAGGAGATTCAAGATGTCTTTCCTGGCATCCATTTTGCAGGGAATTCGTCCCAGGGATTTCCTGGCCTCAATAGATCTTATGGAGACATACCTCCACATTCCCATTCTGCCAGCCCATCAAAAATATCTGAGATTCTGCTACGCATGCAGGCACCTACAATATGAGCCATGCCATTTGGGCTAGCTTCGGCGCCCAGGTGCTTCACAAAAATCATGGCCACCATTGCGGCCCACCTGCAGCAGCAGCAGCTGGTCAGGCTACAAGCCTATCTGAACGATATTGTAGTCCAGGCCTCCTCCCTTTCCAAGGCAAAAGAGGATCTCAATTTGACAATTCAAACCCTGTTAGATCACAGGTTTCTAGTAAATTACAAAAAGAGCCATCTGACGCCGGACACCAGAATAGTCCACTTAGGGGCCATCATATACTCTACACAGGGAGAAATATTCCTTTCTCAAGAAAGGAGGGACAGCATAAGGGAACTGATCACCCAGATACTGAAGGATCCCAAAGTTCCCTTAGCCACCTTGTCCAAATTATTGGGCAAGATGGTGTCATGTATGCATACAGGCTCCATGCAAGGAACCTTCCGTGGTTCCTGCTACCATTCCAAAGAGCACAAACATTTGATATGCTGAACAAAGTCAAGGTTCCATTGCCAGTCAGGAGATCCTTCCACTGGTTGTCCTCAACAGCACTAGACAAAGGGTGCATCTTCAGAGAGCCCTCTAACATCAGACGCCAGCCTGTTTGGCTGGGAGGGGAGCATCTCAACTCATAGGTGGCACAGGGTCGCTGGTCATCACAAGACCTCACTAACAACATCAACTGGTTAGAGTTGAAGGTGATTCGCCTGGCCCTCCGACATTTCCAACAGGCCTTGCAAGGGCATCACATTTTAATATCAACAGACAATGTCGCAGTGAAAGCGCACATCAACTGCCAAGGGGGGACCCACTCCAAGTGGCTCATGGAGGAATCCTTTCACCTGGGGTGGTGGGTAGAGAAGAACATCCTCTCTCTCAAGGCGGAACACGTTGCAGGGACACTGAACGCTCAGGCAGACTTCCTGAGCAGGACTACTGTGGACAATGCCGAATGGCAACTCCACACAGACATCTTTCTGGACATATGTGTCAGGTTCGGGATTCACGTTGTGAACCTTTTTGCATCTTGCCTGAATGCTCAACTTCCTCGTTATTTCACGAGGTTCTCGACATAAGGAGCAGCGGGGTCCAATGCTCTCCGATGCCTGTGGCCCCCTAGGCTCCTCTATGCCTTTCTCCCACTCTCACTGAATCCAGGGGTGATTCGGAAGATCATCTTGTAATGGGCAGAATTAATTCTGGTGGCTCCTCACCGGCCACGTCGACCTTGGTTCACGGATCTTGTCAGCCTCTCCGATCATCACCTTCGAGAATCCCCTCAGAGAGGATATACCTCAGCCAGGGGGTCCTGTTACACCTGGAGCCTCAGTGGCTCCAACTGACCGCCTGGCACTTGAGGAGGTCCTCCTAAAGAGGGACAATTACTCAAAAAAGGTCATCTGTACCATTCAGGCGGCCAGGCGACAATCTACAGTCTGAATCTATAATTCCATTTGGACCTCTAAATGGTGTGCCAGACGTCAGATTGACCCTGTCTCAGCTTCTATTCCACAGGTGCTCGAGTTTCTACAGGATGGTCTGAACCAAGGTTTGGCCCATAGCTCCATCCGACGACATATGGCGGCCATCTCCATGGTCTTGTCAGGTTACACAGGGGAGCCCTTAACTCACCATCCAGTCATCTGCAGATTTTTACATGGCACAAGTAATTTGCAGCCTCCTACTGTCCATAGGTGTCCTACCTGGGACTTGCCCAAGGTACTGAGGGCTCTTACGAAAGCACCCTTTGAACCCTTTCGGACAACTAGCCTCAGACATTTAACACTTAAAGTGGCCTTCCTGGTAGCTGTAACGTCAGCGAGGTTCATCTCCGAAATGGCAGCATTATCTGTCAGACCAGATCTCTGTATTTTCCATCTGGAGAAGATGATTTTGAGACTTGATCCTTCCTTTATCCCCAAGATCAACTCTTGGTTCCATAGGACCCAGGAAGTCACCCTGCCAAATTTTTTGCCAAGACCGTCAGACATCTTGGAACACAGGTGGCAAAGCCTTGATGTAAGGAGGGCCCTCAAAATCTATATTAATAGGACTATGCCCACCAGGAAATCTGAGGCTCTCTTTGTCTCCTTTCAACCAACTTCACAGGGTTCAAAGGTGTCTTCTCCAACCATAGGTCGCTGGATCAGGGCTTGTATCACTACAGTTTATTAGAACCAAGCCTTACCTGTCTCCAGGCATATCACGGTGCACTCCTCTAGGAGTACAGCTACCACGGCAGCCTGGGCTATGCAGGCTTCCCTTGAGGACGTCTGCAGGGTGGCTACCTGGACTATTCCTTCGCCTTTCATTAGGCATTATAAATTGGATGTCTTAGCTTCCGTGAAGGCGCCCCCTGGGGGGAGGTTCCTGAAGCAAGTCCATCAGGCCAGAGGCACTCCAGGTCCTACGACTACCCGCCCTTAGGACTGCCAAACTTTGGTATTTCCCATTTCTGGAGAATTCCACAGCCACACCAGAGAATGGGCATTGGTCCTACCTGAACACCCTTTCTTGGGGGCTGTGGAATTCTCCAGCCCCACCCTTCTGCTCAAGGGCCTGGAGCTGACCACCATCTAACTTTGGTGGAGTTTCTCTTCCAGATGTGTCTTCTCCGAAACTGGGCCGAAGAGAGGAGAGTAGGAGGTATGGCTGAAAAACTATGACTCAGTCTCTAGGCAGATCCAACTGTAACAATCCATTTCTAGAGAATTCCACAGACCCTGAGAAAGGGCGTTCAGGCAGCACCAATGCCCATTTTATAAATATATTTGGACATGGAAGGATGAAACTGAGAGAAATAGGGAACTGAAAGTAGCAGAGGGATAGAGGTTTGAGATGTACACGTATGTATGAAAAAACTAATGGGTCAGCAAGAAACACCAAGCAAATAGATTATGAAATGTAGCAAGTAAATTTCCATATGTGTGGGGCCATTAGAAAAAGGGTATAAAAGATTGAGTTCTTACTTATTTACTTCACTTTATTATCATTGCATCACATACAATGAAATTAAATGTAATCTTCATTATACATTATAATTATAAAAATAAAACACACATCCTTCACATTCTATACAATTGAATTGAAAACCCCTGATATCGCATTAATACTGCACTATACAGTAGAATTCAATATATTTACTGCTCTGGGGTAGAAGTTGTTTTTCAGCCTATTTGTTTTTATTATCCTGTACTGTCTGCCAGATGGTAATAGTTCAAAAAAAGGGGTACCCAAGATGAGATGGATCTTTAAGAATGTTTTGAACTTTCTTAAGGCAGGGGAAGCTATAAAGCTCTTCCAAAGAGGGGAGAGGATAACCAATGATCCTCTGGGCAATGACATTAACCCTCTGGAGTGCTGTCCTATCTGCCACTGTGCAATTGGCAAACTATACAAAGGTGCAGTAAGTTAAAATACTCTCTATGGTGCAGCGATAGAGATCACCAGCAGTTTTTCATTCAGTTGTTGTTTCCTGAGAAGTCTCAAGTAGTATAATCTCTGCTGGACCCTTCTGACCAGTGCTGCAATGGGAGCGCCCCAGTCAGGCCCTCTTTTATAATGACAGAGTTCTAAAGCAGATCAGGGCCACTGGCTCATAGCTGTCTTTACTGGACCAGTTGTATCAGTGGATCTCATTGCAATGGGTTACAAATATAAGTTATGTGATGATGGTTGTCTTATGTTCCAAATTATTACTGAGATAAACCTCTGAATCTTAAAGTAAGACTTATTGGTTTGTGATGCTGTCTTTTGTTTCTTTGATTGGATTTTTCCACGCCATGACTGACAATCTTTTCATATATGATCAAATCTAAAATAGATTTAGGACACTTCATACACTTAACAACACAAACAGAAATACTTCTGTATACTCAGCAACAATGCCTAAAATCTGACACTTGGTTATAAGTTTCCCATTTTGTGTTATCCATATATCTTAGTCTAATTTTTTTCCTAACTCAAAATTTTTATCCCCCCCCCCCACGGTTTAATCATATCCAGTTCTCAGAGACTGCCTGGGCAAGTCCCTATAGTTTTCATGGCAAGATTTCAGAAGTGGTTGTCATTGTCTCCTTCCTAGAACTGACTGAGAAATTGGTTCAAAGTCATCTGGCTGCCTTTGTGCATAAGACAGGACTAGAACTCATGGACTCCCAGTTCTAGCCTGATGCCTTAACCACTACTTCAAACATGTTCTTGATTTTTTTAAAAAGTCACATTTGCAAATAACGGTTACATAGGTCCAATTCTTAACAACCAAAGGTAGTTGTTTTTAAAAAAGAGAGGGATGAAATATGACAAAATATATACAACATATAACTGTAGAGATAAATATAATAACCATCTTCTAATACAAGAAAGTTGGAGAATATACAGGTAGTCCTCCACTTACAACAATTGAGCTCAAAATTTCCGTTAAGTGAGACATTTGTGAATTTTGCCCCATTTTATTACCTTTCTTGCCACACACGTTAAATGAATCACTGCAGTTGTTATAAGTTAGTAACACAGTTGTTAAGTGAATCTGGCTTCCCCATTGACTTTGCTTGGGAAAAGGTTGCAAAAGGAGATCACATGACCTTGGGTACACCGCAACTATCATAAATATGAGTCAGTTGCCAAGCATCTGAATTTTGATCACATGATCGTGGAGATGCTGCAAAGTTTGTAAATTTTAGCGTACGTCATATTTTTCAGTCCTGTTGTAATTCTGAACAGTCCCTAAATGAACTGTTGTAAATCGAGGACTACCTGTAGTCTCACAAACTGAAAATAAATAATAAATAAGCAAGCATTATGCCAAAAAGAATTTGTAAGCTGATGTAATCAAAATATTACACAAACAATATTTTTATATTCATGAATTTAGTTCAGGCGTTTCATGATAGCAGTACATAAGGAATAAGGACAAATGTGTATATTTGTATTGCAAATAGAACTGTTAAAGAACAAATTTGAACTGAAATAAAACAGGCTAACAGAAATGATACTTTTTGTTAGAAAGCTCAAGCCAAGTTTTTTCAGTGAGATCAAAATAAATTTCAGTAATTAGTTATATCCATCAATGGTAATTTTTGACAGACTCAACAATTTTACTGGGAACCCATTCAGTCATAGAAACCCAGTAGATTAAAATTAGAGCTGGGCTATTACAGGATGGTCTATTTTATGGGGGAAAAATATACACAAACATGACAAAATGCTCTGCCTTATTTCAATTTTTGTAAAATGAATTAAAAGATTCATAGCACAATCCAATAAAAAAAACAGTTCAGAAAGAGAACAGCAACTATTCTTACTATAAAGTTTATACCACCTCGGAAAGGAGCACAAAGTTAAGATGGCATTAAACAACAGGACAACCCCCCCACCACCACCTCCAGCATACTGGCTTTGCTCTATTTGAGGCTAGCAAAAGCCTTCTTTCTACTGCAGTCACTTGGCAAGCACACACTTGGCTGACTCAGCAGGCATCCAGCACCTCTTGTCAATTACATCAAGATACTGCTGATGCTAGAAGGACCATTTCAACTAAAGTTTCAGTTAAAAACATGGCTTAGGAAAGAAAAAAAAGCCTCTCTCTTGTCTATACAGGTCTAAATGAAGGCTCAAACACACTCTAAAATGTTGTTTGTGTCCATCACCACTTTAAACCTCTAGGATTAAATGTATATAGAGAAATTTTAGTCTGGCAATCAGTCAAGTTTTATGGAAGCTATAAATGCCTTCTTGAAAAATGGTTTTGTAAAGAAGGAACCTACAGCAAATGACAAAATACTAGAGAATCCAGAAGAAAATAGATGCTGCATGTACACAAGAAGACTATGCATGTATCATCCAGAAGAAAGAGGCAAACCACTTGTACCCTGGACAACAGCATGGAGACAGGAAAAGCTTACTGTGGATATTAAAAAAGGCAGGGGAACACCAACTGTTTCAAGAGCAAAGAAAGGGATTAGCACCAGGATTGATGCCAGACAAACAATCAAGCAGCAACAACAGCCTAATCAAAGAACTACCAAGGAAAAACAATATCCCTACCAACACTGACAGAGCAAGTTTCTGTATATAAGCAGAGAACAAGCCCCACTCCCTTCTAGCACTAAAAGATATTAGATAGTATTATTTAGATAATATTTTTATCTAGATAGTATTTTTATCTAGATAACTAGATAATTTCTGCAAGAAAATAAACAAGCTCAGAGAGCACCAAAGATTCCACAGTTCAATCCTGAGCTACATATATTCTTTTCTACTGGTTCTGTCTATCTATCAACTATCTAAACTATCTTAACTATACATCTAACTATCTAATGGGTATATATATCACAATTAATGAAAGCTTAGTGAAAATTTACAGACCTGGTAACTGCCCCATTATAAGAAGCTGGATACTTTAGGATTCACACTTCTTTAGCCTTGTTCAAACTCATTTAAGAAACCTTGAAGAATCTCAGGATCTAAAGCAACATTTCTTCCCAATCCATTTATCAATCTGGTTTAAAGAGCACATTACTTTTCTTTTGCTTTGGTATAGGCTACACACGGTCACACTATTTAAAAGTTACCAAAATTAATTAATTCTATAGCAACTGAACTATTATCAATAGCTTAACTATAAAGATAATAATGAACAGAAGGTAAAAAAATGAAGTAGTTAAGGATAAACATTTCCTCCTCTATCACAAAATTATGCATGTAAACACACCAATTGCAGCCCTTCTATTAATGCCCTTGACAGATAATCTTTCCCTCATGAGCACTTTAGTTAAAACATTTATACTGTAAGCTTTTCCAAAGCCATAAAAAAGCCTCTCATAAACATTTCTGTCTCTATAGAAACTTTAATCCTAAAGTATCCCTAAACACTAGTATAACATATCTGGAGGTTCAGTATTAGTTTTACAAAACCTAGTACATAGAACAAAAGGAGGGAGAAAGGTATGGAGATTATTCAAAATCCAGCTTTAGTAAAAAAAAAATGGGGTAGTAATTTAAAAATATATAATTATTTTATGCATGACTGAGTAAATTCCACAGGATAGCACTATGAGGGACAAACTAATTACAAGTGTAAATTGCATAGCTTTTCCCTCATTTCAAACACACATGCATACACACTGCAACTATGAAAGCTAATATATGAACCAAAATATGGGATGCCACATCGTTCTTTTACCAAACCGTTTTAAAATCACCCCAATCTCTTCTTCTGCTGGAAAACAATCTATACATTATGCTAGAAAAGAAATGTGGTGTGGAAAACAATTTTTGATATAAACTACTGCAAACAAAAGAATTAATCTTTTCCCCCTTAGATTCTGCTTCACACTGCAACCTTTAAAACTGAATTTTCTAAAAATACATGAGGAAACTGAACAACACATATAGCCCTGGCTGAATAAATAGCATTTGATAAAAGTCACTTTTATGTGAGATAGGCAGCTATCCAATTAAGATAAATAAAAGGACATTTTAAAAATGATTTTAGCACTGACTTAAAGTTCCATACACTTCTATGAAGTAAACTTACTTTAAATATGAAAATACTTGAAAGTTTCAGTGTCCATTTCAAATGATAGATATACTGTATTCTGGAGGTATTTTTAATATTAAAGAATACTACTTTCTTCAGTAAAGTGCATAGACTAATCAAAAATACATAAATGATTTTCAAAAAAATATCTGATAGCCAAATATCAATGATCATGCACAGAAGTAATTTTTGATTTTTCTTTTAAAACATTCTAGAAATAAACTTGTGAGGCATTTTCTATCCCTCACCCATATATTTTTTTAAATAACCTTTTCTAACTTCTTTTTTATAGTGGTTGGAATTACTGGGAACCATAATCCAAACACATTTGGAGCTATGAGGTAAAGAACAGCTGTCCAAAAGCGGTTTGGTCTGAAAAAAGCTATTAAATTCAAGTAAATTTACTCCAGTGTATATAAAACACGTTAAATTAAACAATTCCAAAATAAATGTTGAAATAATTCCTTCATTTTGTGTCTGTTCACAGACTTTTTGAAAAATGTTGTTTGAGATCAATGGCTTCTTCCAGTTAATAAAGTACTAGAAGATTAAGATGCCAAAAAATTAAGGGGTATGAACTGGAAAAATGTATTCAAATGTTTCCTTTTATCCACTATTACATCATAAAGATTATTCTGAAAATCACTGTCAATCTATTAAATATAATTAAGTTCTGACTGTTATTCCCTTTTAATATATGCCTGGCTAACCAGAACAGGATGATTATACAAGTGTTTAAACACAAATAGAGCAAATATTAACAAATCCTTTCTCTAGTATCATAATCTAAGCAGAATACAGAATGTTAGCAAATACTGCACTTCACTTTTATAAGCAATCTGGGATTTATAGTTCATTAAACCTATTTGGCAAGACCTGATACAATAATTATGGTTTCAAATTTATTCAAAATTATATAAACAAACTAGCATTCAAACATTGCTGTTACACAATCTTTACTGTACTATAATAAAGTTTATACAATTTTTTATAAGTTTGTAAGTTTTTAATCATTCTATGTCTGACATAAATGAGTTTTCATATTTTGGTGGATAAAGGGAAGAACCAGGGGTGAAATGCTCCTGGTTCGCACCTGCTTGCCCGATTAGGTAGCGATGGCAGCTGCTGGTTCGGAGTACCGGTAGCAAAAATCCCTGGCCCCGCCCCCCCTGCCTCTGCTGAGCCGCACAATCAGCAGAGGTTTTTTTTTTTACTTTTAAAGGTTTTTCTTCAGCTGAAACATGCCTTGAAAAGTAAAAAAAAAAAACCTCTGATGATCACGGGGCTGAGCAGAGAACATCAGAACATTTTAAAAGTTTTTTTTAAAAAACCCTCTTCAGCCAAAGGGGAAAAAAAGAAAGAAAGAAACCCGAGGTTTTAAAAGCCTCCTCTGGCAATCCCAGAGGAGTTTCCTGATCCTCACAGGCTTTTAAACTCACTTTTTAACAGCCCCCACATACAAGAGCCCCCACCCAAGCCCAGCCAATTTCCCCTCCTCACTTACCTATAATTACTGCTCTTTTGGGCTGGCAATGGCATGTTTTCTTCAGCTACTGAAGAAAAAAAAAGCTTCCTTTGACTTCCTGCTTTGCTGGCTGAGGAACTCTGGGATTTGAAGTCCACAATAAAATAAAATAAAATAATAAAATAAAATATTTGCGCAGCTTTCTGAGATTTGGTGTGTTTCTGTAGTGTTTCACTCTAATTACACAAACACACAACATCTCAGAAAGCTGTATATGGCATTTTGTGAGTGTGTGTGTGTGAGTTGTGTGTGTGTAAAGTGTGAAAGTTTGTTTTTGAGCTTTTTGTGGCTATGTGAAGTGTGAAGTGTATCTGCATTTACACTGTGTGTGAGTCAGTTGTGTTGTGTTGTGTGTGTGTAAAGTATGAAAGTTGTTTTTTGATAACTCTTATTGTTTTTTATACTTTGTTTATTATTTTTATTATTTATTGTTATTGGCATGCCCACTCAGTCATCTGACCACCAAGCCACGCCCACCAATTAAGCCACGCCCACAGAACTGGTAGGGAAAATTTTTAGATTTCACCCCTGGGAAGAACTTTGCATATGTGTGTGTGTGTGTGTGTGTGTGTGTGTGTGTGTAGGTCTTTGGTTATTCGGGTTTTCTCCCGCGTAAAATTGGAAGTGTCTTGGCGACGTTTCGACGAAGTCTCATTCGTCATCTTCAGGCTTCAGCTTCGTGCTTCTGGGAGCAATGTGTGATTGCAGCTGTTTCTTCCTTTTTAACTGCTAGTGGGGGTTTGAACTGATTGGGTGGGAGCTTGGCTGTGATTGGCTGGGGTTTTTTTGTGCTCTGATTGGCTGAGGGTGTGTCCTCTTTGGGTGGGGGCTTGGTTGTGCTCAGATTAGTTGCAGGGGGATTTGAGCTGGTGAGCTGGTGAGCTGCATTGCTGTTGTTTGGCTTCGTGTTCGTGATCGTGCTACATCTTCATAGTGGGTGTCAGTCTGCTGCATGTATGGATTGGAGGGGTTTGAAATGGCTAATGTTGCAGCTGCGGTCTGGCTTCTGGTCCTTGGTCGTGCTTCATGATCAGTGTGGGTCTGCTTTCTGGGTGGATGTGTGGTGGTGACATCCTGTGTGGACCTCGTGAGTGTGGGTCTGGTGTCCTTCCTCATGTTAGGGACTTGTTTGTCAATAAGGGCGGGTTTCCAAATGGCTGGTAGGCGGGAGGTATCATCTCGTTTGTTCATGCTGTGTGGGCATTTTTCTATCTCGATGGCTTCTCTGATTATTCTGTTGTTAAAGTGTTCAGTTTTGGCGATAGTTCTGGTCTTTTTAAAGTCAATATCGTGTCCTGTGGCTTTAAGGTGTTGGACCAGGGAAGAAGTTGGTTCCTCTTTTTTGACTGAGTTCTTGTGTTCTTCAATGCGTGCACTTATTCTTCTGTTGGTTTGTCCAATGTATGTGGTGGGGCAGGCGGTGCATGGGATTTCATATACTCCTTGATTTTCTAACTCAATTTTGTCTTTGGGGTTTCTTAGGATGGTGGATATTTTTCGGTTTGTGCAGAATGCTGTCTTGATGTTGTGTTTGTGGAGGATCTTGCTATTCTGTCTGTGGTGCCTTTTATATATGGGAGGAGGGCTGTGCTTTTTTCTTGTTCTCTGTCTTGGATTTTAGTGGGGGGTTCTTTTTGGATTAGTTTGGTAATCTTATTTCTCTGGAATCCATTGGATGTTAGTACGTTTGTGAGAGTGTGTAGTTCGATTTTTAGGTGTTGTTCGTCAGCTAAGCATTTTGTTCTGGAGATGAGTGTCTTGGCTACGGAGTTGATCTGTGCTGGGTGGTGGTGTGAGAGTGCGTGCAGATAGCGGTTTGTGTGTGTTTTCTTCTGGTAGATGGTGTGTCCTAGGAGCCATTGGGTTTCCTGTTGACTAAGACATTTAGGAAGGGAAGTTGGTTGTTAACTTCTGTTTCCATGGTGAACTGTATTTTGGGGTGTAGGCTATTGAGGTGTGTTAGGAAGTTGTCAAGTTTTTCTTTCCCGTGTGGCCAGATTATGAAGGTGTCGTCTACATATCTGAGCCAGAATTTGGGTTTGTGATCAGATTTTTCTAGAGCTTGGGTTTCAAAGTGTTCCATGTAGAGGTTGGCAATGACAGGTGAGAGGGGTGATCCCATGGGTGCTCCTTCTATTTTTTGTAAACCTTAAAGCCACAGGACATGATATTGACTTTAAAAAGACCTGAACTATTGCCAAAACTGAACACTTTAACAACAGAATAATCAGAGAAGCCATCGAGATAGAAAAACGCCCACACAGCATGAACAAATGAGATGATACCTCCCGCCTACCAGCCATTTGGAAACCCGCCCTTATTGACAAACGAGTCCCTAACATGAGGAAGGACACCAGACCCACACTCACGAGGTCCACACAGGATGTCACCACCACACATCCACCCAGAAAGCAGACCCACACTGATCATGAAGCACGACCAAGGACCAGAAGCCAGACCGCAGCTGCAACATTAGCCATTTCAAACCCCTCCAATCCATACATGCAGCAGACTGACACCCACTATGAAGATGTAGCACGATCACGAACACGAAGCCAAACAACAGCAATGCAGCTCACCAGCTCAAATCCCCCTGCAACTCAGACTAATCTGAGCACAACCAAGCCCCCACCCAAAGAGGACACACCCTCAGCCAATCAGAGCACAAAAAAATCCCAGCCAATCAGAGCATAGCCAAGCTCCCACCCAATCAGTTCAAACCCCCACTAGCAGTTAAAAAGGAAGAAACAGCTGCAATCACACATTGCTCCCAGAAGCACAAAGCTGAAGCCTGAAGATGACGAATGAGAATTCGTCGAAACGTCACCAAGACACTTCCAATTTTACGCGGGAGAAAACCCGAATAACCAAAGACCTACATACAAACACCCGCGAAAACCTTAGAAAAGAAATACACACACACACACACACACACACACACACACACACACACACACACACTTTCTCTTAGATACAGGCAGGGAATTAATAAAAGCATCAATATGTTTCAACCAGTGGGAAAGTATTTTGATCTCTGATGAGCAGCAGCACTTTGTAAATACTTGCTCTCTACATTTTCTCTGGATGCAACTCTTACTTTGGCAAGAGAGGGTATAAATACAAAAATAAGAAAGTAGTTTATGCATATGGAAAATCTACCCAAAACATGAGAAAAATGTGGATCCTTTCTTATTACCATTCAGTTCTGGCTATCACCTGGAAATAATACAGGATAAGATCACTGATAAATTTGTAGCTGATGACCTTCTGATTGAGATCTACCTTATTACCATATTATGCTTGCAATCTGGAACCAATTAGCAGAGTTATTTCACTTCTAATGACACGTCTTGGAGTAACACAAAATAGAACCTTACTTTCCCTTGTCAATCCACTCCTAAATTTTAAACAGACATTTTAATCTCTGGCCTTGACACTGGAAGATTCGAGTCCATGAGGAAATCTTAGGGCATCGTTTTAGAGTGACAGTTCAACTGAGTGATGATATAACTATCATGTTATTTATCTGCAACGTGTAGGAACAAAGGTTTGTAATGGGTTAGCAGTGGGCTATCTGATCTTTGTCTTGTACTTACTATACCAAAACTGTAAACAAAATAGACAGTAAGCTTGCATGGTACTGTGAGTCTAAGCATGCTGTAAATCTTAATAAATTCAATGTGATTCTCTTGGAATTCTGCTTAGAGATGCAGCTTTATCTGAAGTCATCTACCAAATGTGACTATAAACTTGATTTTAAATTATTTATCTACAAGTGGCTCCCATTGAGTCTTGTGAAATTTACTTCCAAATAATATTACATTTACAATTGCAGTTAATACCCTTGGATAAACCAAATGGCTACATTTACCCCTTATAAAATGAAATCTCTACAAAAGGCATAATAAAACATGCATGTTTAACTATTACATATTTTGCATAATGAAAAATAAATATGCATTGGGATACATTTAAATAGTTTCTCTCTTAAGACTGAGGCAAGTTACTTTTGTTCCATTAACTTAAAAAGGCAGAAAATAATTGGAACATATATAAAATGTCAGTAGTTACATCTCACAGGACCAGTTTGGTATAGTGGTTAAGGTTAGAAATCCCATCCTAGACATGAAGCTACTGTTGCTAGATGACCTTGGCCCACTCTCTCTTAGCCCTAGGAAGCAGGCAATAACAAACCAATAGCAATAGCAAAATTTTCTTTAGCTCAGTTTTTGTAAACTCCGATAACACATATCCGACATTCCACAAACGAACCAGCAATGACTATGATGATTTAACTCATATTTATTTATTTTTTATTTTATTAAATTTTTATACCGCCCTTCTCCCGAAGGACTCAGGGCTGTGTACAGCCAAAATAAAACAGAATATATACAATTAAAACAACATTTAAAACAAAGCAAATTATAAAGGCTGATAATTAAAAATTTAAATTTTAAATTTTAAAATATTAAGAAATGTTAAGAAACCCAATTAAAATTCAACGCTATTATGCCAGTCCCGCTTGAATGAATAAATATGTTTTAAATATGTTTCACAACGGAAGGTCCGAAGATCAGGCACTTGACGCAGGCCAGGGGGAAGTTCGTTCCAGAGCGTCACTGCCCCCACAGAGAAGGCCCTACTCCTGGGGGCCGCCAGCCGACACTGTTTGGCGGACAGCACCCTGAGGAGACCCTCTCTGTGAGAGCGTACGGGTCGGTGGGAGGCAAAGGGTAACAGCAGGCGGTCTCGTAAGTACCCGGGTCCTAAACCATGGAGCGCTTTAAAGATGGTAACCAAAATCTTGAAGCGCACCCGAAAAACCACAGGAAGCCAGTGCAGACTACGGAGCAGTGGTGTCACATGGGAGCTACGAGCGGCTCCCGTTACTACTCGCGCAGCCGCATTCTGGACTAACTGTAGCCTCCAGGTGCACCTCAAGGGCAGCCCCATGTAGAGAGCATTACAATAATCCAACCTAGATGTAACCAGAGCGTGAGTGACCGTGCATAAGGCATCCCGGTCAAGGAAGGGACGCAACTGGCGGACCAAGCGAACTTGGTAAAAGGCCCTCCTGGAGACGGCCGTCAGATGTTCATCAAAGGACAGCCGTCCATCCAGGAGGATGCCCAAGTTGCGAACCACCTCCTTTGGGGCCACTAACTCGCCCCCAACAGTCAGCTGCGGATGCAGCTGACTGTACCGGGATGCCGGCATCCACAGCCACTCCGTCTAGGAAGGATTGAGCTTGAGTCTGTTTCTCCCGATCCAGACCCGTACAGCTTCCAGGCACCGGGACAGCACTTCGACCGCTTCATTGGGGTGGTCCGGGGTGGAAAAGTACAGCTGAGAATCATCAGCGTACAGATGATAACTCACTCCGAAACCACTGATGACCTCACCCAGCGGCTTCATATAGATGTTGAACAGGGTAGGCGAGAGAATCGACCCCTGAGGCACCCCACAAGTGAGGCGCCTCGAGGACGACCTCTGCCCCCCTGTCAACACTGTCTGCGACCGGTCAGAGAGATAGGAGGAGAACCACCGATAAACGGTGCCTCCCACTCCCAATCCCTCCAACCGGCGCAGCAGGATACCATGGTCGATGGTATCAAAAGCCGCTGAGAGATCTAATAGGACCAAGGCAGAGGAGCAACCCCTGTCCCTGGCCCTCCAGAGGTCATCCACCAACGCGACCAAAGCCGTCTCCATGCTATAACCCGGTCGGAAGCCGGACTGGAACGGGTCTAGATAGACAGCTTCCTCCAGGTGCCGGGGGAGCTGCCATGCAACCACACTCTCTACAACCTTCGCCACGAAGCGAAGGTTAGAGACTGGACGATAATTTCCCAAAATAGCTGGGTCCAGGGAAGGCTTCTTGAGGAGAGGTCTCACCACCGCCTCTTTCAAGGCGGCGGGGAAAACCCCTTCCACCAAAGAAGCATTTATAATCCCCTGGAGCCAGCCTCGTGTCACTTCCTGAGCAGCCAGCACTAACCAGGAAGGACACGGGTCCAGTAAACATGTAGTTGCATGTAGCCTCCCCAGCAACCTGTCCACGTCCTCGGGAGCCACAGAATCAAACTCATCCCAAATAACCTCAACAAGACGCGTCTCTGTCATCTCGGTTGGATCATCGCAATCTTGGTCCAAACTATCCCGAAGTTGAACGATTTTATCGTATAGATAACCGTTAAACTCCTCAGCTCGTCCCTGTAAGGGGTCATCCCGTCCCTCTTGATGAAGGAGGGAACGGGTCACCCGAAACAAGGCGGCCGGGCGGTTATCTGCCGATGCAATGAGGGTGGAAACGTAGGAACGCTTCGCCTCCCTCATTGCCACTAGGTAGGTCCTAGTAAAAGACCTCACTAGTGTCCGATCAGCCTCGGAACGGCTAGACCTCCAAGTACTCTCTAGGCGTCTTCTCCGGCGTTTCATCTCCAGGGAGCCAATTGAGATCTACACCGGGTCAGAGGCCGCAAAGGCACGACACGGTCCAAAGCCCCAGCCGCGGCCCGTTCCCAGACCGCAACCAGTTCTTCTGTCGTGCCGTGGGTAAGATCCTCAGGAAACGGCCCAAGCTCCGTCAGGAACCTCTCCGGGTCCATCAGGCGCCTGGGACGGAACCAACGCAAATATAGATTTCACAGAAGACAACGTTGGTAAAGCTCTTCACAACTTAAAACCATCACTTTCTATTGGACCCGATGACTATGTGCATATTTCTTAAAAAAACTTTCCATTAATATATTATAATATATTATCTTTGATAAAGCTTTCACTACCAGTTCTCTTTCCAAACTTTGGTCACTAGCCACAGTCATCCCTATCTTCAAAAAAGGAGACCCCAGCTTAGTCAAAAACTACAGACCGATCTCCCTTTGCTGCGTCACCTGCAAAGTCATGGAATCTATCATCAACCAATCCATTACCTCACACCTAGAAACTAACAACCTACTCTCCAACAAACAATTTGGTTTCAGGAAAAAATTATCATGTAACTTACAACTTCTCCACTGCAAAAACATATGGACTTCAAATCTCGATCAAGGCAAATCAATAGATGCAATCTACATAGACTTCTGCAAAGCTTTTGACTCAGTAGTACACGATAAACTTCTCCTAAAACTAACATTCTATGGCATCTCAGGACCCCTCCACAAATGGATATCTGCTTTTCTGTCTAACAGACAACAAGTGGTCAAAATTGGCAATGCTTTATCGAATCCTGTTCCTGTCAAGAGTGGCGTTCCTCAAGGCAGCGTCCTTGGACCAACACTCTTTATACTATACATTAATGATCTTTGTGACCACATCTCAAGTAATTGTGTTCTCCTTGCTGATGATGTCAAACTATTTAACACCACAGACAATACTTCTATCATTCAAAACGACCTTGATTATCTATCCGCTTGGTCTAAAAATTGGCAACTCCAAATTTCAACCAGCAAATGCTCAGTCTTACATATAGGAAAAAAGAACCCAAACACTAAGTACATACTAGATGGACATTACCTTACAGACGACCCCCATCCCGTTAAAGACCTTGGAGTTTTCATGTCAAATGATCTAAGTGCCAAAGCCCACTGCAACTACATAGCAAAAAAAGCTCTAAGAGTTGCAAACCTAATTTTGCGTAGCTTCTTTTCCAAAAACACCACACTATTAACCAGAGCATATAAAACATTTGCTAGACCAATTCTAGAATACAGCTCACCTGTTTGGAACCCTCACCACATCTCTGACATCAATACAATTGAACGTGTCCAGAAATATTTTACAAGAAGAGTTCTCCATTCCTCTGAAAACAACAAAATACCTTATCCCACCAGACTTGAAATCCTAGGCTTAGAAAACTTGGAACTCCGTCGCCTTCGACAAGACCTAAGTTTAACTCACAGAATCATCTATTGTAATGTCCTTCCTGTCAAAGACTACTTCAGCTTTAATTGCAATAATACAAGGGCAACCAATAGATTTAAACTTAATGTTAACCGCTTTAATCTAGATTGCAGAAAATATGACTTCTGTAACAGAATCATCAGTGCTTGGAATACTTTACCTGACTCTGTGGTCTCTTCCCATAATCCTAAAAGCTTTAACCAAAAACTTTCTACTATTGACCTCACCCCATTCCTAAGAGGACCATAAGGGGCGTGCATAAGCGCACAAACGTGCCTACCGTTCCTGTCCTATTGTTTTTCTTTTCTTCTTCCTATATATATATATATGCTCATACCTCCTAATATTTACTCATATATATGTTTATATGCTATATAATCTTTTTGTATGATGTTGTGACAAAATAAATAAATAAAATAAAATAAATAAATAAACCACCTCTAAAATATTGCCAAGAAAACCGCAAGAACTACTCCAGGCAGTCACCAGGAGTCAATACTAACTTAAAGGTACCAACATGTGGCTGTGTAAAACACTACTCAACATTAAAGCTTCATGATATCTTTTAAAGGAATTTTCATAGCTGCTTACATATGCCCATTTTAATATTCTGTAATAGGAAATATAATAATAATAACAACAACAACAACAATAGTGTAAGGGCTATTTGCTGATATTCTGCCTTAGTTATTTGCCCCTCTTTCCACTTTTTATATGTGTCCTTTTTGTCTTTCAATTTGTCAGATAGTTCTTTATGCATCCATGCTGGTTTCTTTTGAGATCTATTATTTTTCTTCCTCATTGGTATTGTGCTAGACTGCGCTTTTATAATCTCACTTTTCAAAATTTCCCAAGCTTCTTGAGTTGTTTTCCCCTCGAGGATTCTCATCCATGGAATCCTTCTCAAGCTCTCTCTAAGTTTATTGAAATTAGCTCTCTTAAAGTCCAAAACTCTAGTTTGACTTTATTCTACTACTTGTATTTGCTTAATGTCGAATTCCAATATTGCGTGATCACTTGCTCCCAAGGTTCCTGTAGCTTCAACACCTTCTATCATTTCATCTCTATTAGTGAGAATTAAGTCCCGTATGGCTGATCCCCTTGTTCCCTTCTCTACTTTTTGGGAAACAAAGTTGTCTGCTAGGTTTGTTAGGAACCTGTTGGATCTTCCACTTGGTGCAGTTTGTCTCCCAGTTGATGTCAGGGTAGTTAAAATCCCCCATTACTACTGTGATGTGCTTCCTACATACCTTAGTTAGCTGACTAGCAAAAAGTTCATCTACTTCCTCTGTTTGGTTGGGTGGCCTATCGTATAGACCTATGCCAATATCCTTTTTCCCCCTTTTACATTGACCCAAATGCATTCAAGATGATTTTCATCATTGTTGTGCTCTATTTCTGTAGAGATGTAGTAATTTTTTATATATAGTGCAACTCCACCTCCTCTTTTATTTGGTCTATTTCTTTTAAATAATTTATATCCCTCTAGCTGTATGTTCCATTTGTCGGTTTCATCCCAACAAGGGCCGTGGTAGCTCAGGCTGTAAGAAGCCTGTTATTAGAACACAGCAGCCTGCAATTACTGCAGGTTCAAGCCCGGCCCGAGGTTGACTCAGCCTTCCATCCTTTATAAGGTAGGTAAAATGAGGACCCAGATTGTTGGGGGGGCAATAAGTTGACTTTGTAAATATACAAATAGAATGAGACTATTGCCTTATACACTGTAAGCCGCCCTGAGTCTTCAGAGAAGGGCGGGATATAAATGTAAATAATAAAAAAAAAAGTTTCCATAATGGCAACAATATCATATCTGCCCTCATTTACTTGAATTTCTAATGTTGTGGCCATCATGTTGCATCCTGGATGCTAATAGTTATGAAACAGTATCTAAGATCCACATGTTCTCCAATCCTGGGAGAGCACCAGGTAATAGTGTGCAACAGGCATAATATTTTAATAAGAAATTTCTGGCACTACATCTATAGTTGTGTTTTAAGAAACCTGCATATCTTGTAACCAATCTTCCTTCTCAAATCATTAAAATAGCAATGGAAAATAAAGATTATTCAAAAGCACAGAAGAGACAACAAAGGACTCAGTGCCTGTCCTGTTCCAAAAAAGGAAAACACTGCAATTCTGCAATGCCTCCCTTTATGGAAATGTTGATCTAACAAAGCAAAGGATCCAGGCAACATGAAGACTGATTACATCAAATGTGTATAGTAATGACAATTTGAGGAAATATAACACACACAACAGCTTTACTGCAAAGCTTTTGGCACATGTTTAATTTTTCTCTTCTATGCAATCTCATTGACATACTGCAGGAATAATGTTGACGTATGCAGAAGCATTTGCATAGAAAATACTTTACTGCTTCCAACCATTCAAGACAAAACTCACTATGGACTACCACCGGGGGGGGGGGAATCTGTGTAGCACCTAATTTAAGCGAACTGCTAAAATAATATGCAGTCAAAGAAGTCTACAGAAAAGATGTTTGCCGTTCTACAATTTTCCCAGAATATAACATGGTCGTTCTTTTTCCCAGATGTAAAGGAAAGGAAATAAAACATTTGAAGGAATAGTGAGACAAAGAATGAAAAAAAAATCCCTTACATCTCTTTCTGATAATTAAGCTACAGTACAGATTTACAACATTTCTTCTCAATCGCTATTATTTTATTCATTTTTCTTCCCATTGAAAAATTAGTAGCTAGTTCAAAAAATGTTTTTAAATTATTCCTTTCAAGCTTCCTTTTCCCACCTCACCTTTTATATTAAAAGGTATTTTAAAAATGGAAAGCTGGCATGATGTAAAGCAAAATGCTAGCCTCAGGCATGCTCTTCATTTCTGAGAATGCATCAAATATCTAAAAGAGCGGTTCTCAACCTGTGGGTCGGGACCCCGTTGGGGGTCGAATGACGATTTGCCAGGGGTCGCCTAAGACCATCGGAAATATGGGAAGTATACTTGCGAGTCGAAGAATCGCGCTCCAATGGTTGACTCCACAAGCCAGCTGCAGGCTCTTCAAATCGCTAGCCGAATTCGGCTTCAGGCGCAATGAATTAAAAAAGAGAGAAATCTTTGCTCTGATGTCTCCCTCTCAAGCCAGCTGCAATCACTCCCAATCGTTAGCCTAATCTGGCTTCAGGCGCGATAAATTTAATAGGGGAAGAGTCTCCGCTTTAATGCCTCCGTCCTCAAGGCAATTGCAAGCAGTTCAGATCGCTAGCCAATACGGCTTCAGGCGTGATAAATTCAAAACAAAAATAATTTTATGGTTGGGGTCGCCACATCGTGGGGAATTGTATTAAAGAGGTCGCAGGACTATAAAGGTTGAGAACCACTGATCTAAAACAGTCATTCAAGTTTCCTGAATTTAAGAAAGGAGCCTTGGAAAGAAACATGCATGCCTGGCTCTCTAAACAAAAAATTCCACTAGATAGGGACTGCCATAGAGGAGGCCTCTTTCTACTGCCTGCAATTTTAATTCCTTTAGTGGCAATTCAGTAAATACCCTCTAAAGAACATCCTCAAACACATATGCAGTGCATGTTTGTGCACATAAGAATTCATGAATTGGAATAGACATGGCAACAGGTCAGTCAATGGGAACTGTTTGGTGATTCAGACAGTTTGGAGCCTGGGCGTGGTTTAGCTTGACTATTATGTATAAAAGACTTGATTTGTCCTTGCATTATTTCTTTTGTGATTATATTGATTCTGTACTTCTGGATTCTGAGTTCTGGTACTGGCTTCCGCTGCATTGGTATTGTATACATGCATCATGCTTTATATTACTGTATATAAAGAAGTTTCCTTTATACATGAATCCTGCTGAATTATTTACTTGTGTGCTGGTTGGACTGCTGCAAACTCTAACAACGTTTGTGACCTTAGATATCCATCCAGCATACCAGATCAACATTTCCACTTAATTTGTACGGATTGTGGAGGGAAGAGATTGAATTAAGTAATGAAATATACTCCTTGCAGATGTTTATAACCACAAAAATATAAGATTTTTCCCTTTTTTATTTTAAGGCACAAAATGTATATTTGTAAATACATGTTTAAAAACTATATAAACTGCCTTATTTCAAAGGCTAAACCACCTACAAAATAAAACACAATCCAAATTTAAATACAAAAAGATATAGAACAATCGTTTTGTTAAGCCTCCTAAAAGCAGGGGCTTATACACACCTTCAAACTCTCCTCCGAACACAAATTCTAGTCACCTTCTATTTCCAGATCTTTTTTTTTTTTGCTTAAAAAATTCTAGAGTTTTCATTTTATTAAATTTATATACCAGCCTTTTCACTGTCACTTTATCTAAACAGCAAGCAATATCACTGAAAAATAGTGTTGCCTTTGTTGTGCCCTCTTCTTAATGTAGAGGAAATAGATCTTATTTGTGTGTAAAAGCTGAAAAAGTTTAAATTTATTCATAAAGAACTTTTCACTAAAAATTTGAAATGAAATGAAATACTGAAGGGAAGAGTGCCTTTGTCCCATTTTAAGGCATTATCTTTGACATGCCACATAAAACATGGTTTGATATTCAAGATCACAATAATTATTCATCTCTACTGGAATTTGAACTTATTCAAATACCCTAATCACTTAAAACTTCAGTCTAAGTAATATTTTGAATTGGTACCACAATCACATTAACAACTGTAGCTGATGATATAATGATCTGACTGCCAAGACCTACCATGGTCAAAATCAACTGCATTCTGTACTTTATCATATAAAAGTCCCATCATCTGGCTGACATTAAATCAACGTCTATTACTGCATATCACTACATATTTACATCTTCAGAACATAATGAATGAGATTAATTTCAATAATTGGTCATATTACACCACCACCACAGAATTTCCTTCTATCTATGACATAGCTTCCCACAAATTTGGTGACTTCCAGATATACTCAGGAAAGTTGCTGCAAGGTATATAAACACATCCAATGTCATATGTGATTTTATGTTATATGCTTTATGCTTTTATAATTCCAAGTATTCAACATGAAAAATAAGCCCTGTAAGGTCAAACCAAACAAAAATAATCACCCAAATAAAACTGAAGAGCCAGTAGTGCTTAGCCTTTCAGAATCTGGTACCCCGATATAAGTGATGCTATAATTTCCATCTTCCACCATAAACACTCCCTACAGTTTTCGTCTTAAAACGATGCTAAATAAGATAATTCTGACAAAGGATCAAGTTCTACAGCATACAGTAGTAGAGGGCTATATTTTAGAGAGAAACACTTTTTACCATAGAGCTTAAAATGAAAAGAAAAGAGCATGAAGTTTTGGTTCTGAATGGCAAGTATGACAGACATTTGTAACAACCTGTCATGGCTCAACACATTTCTGAGCTATGCCAAGCTCATTCCTGAGGTAGAATTCTTACTTACCGGCTTATGTCCAAGTAGACATTCTGAATTCTTTGAAAACTCAAAATCATTGCTTTCATGTAATAATGCCAGCAGAAAATTAAAGCAGAACAACTATTCAGAAGATTGAATAGATGTTAAAAACAAAGGAAAGCTAGCATATTGCCCTGAACAACTCCAAATATGTTGTGTATGCAATTCTCCTTGAAAGAAACTGTTTACAAGCACTCTTGCATACTGTATTTTTTAAAGTATAATAGAAGCATCCTGCCAAATAGATGAGTCACTAGAAAAGGAGTAGCTAAATATCCCCTAAGGGGTACCATGGGAAATACTGTATATTTTGCCATAAAATATAAAATGTTCTCTAGTGACTAAGACTTGGTCCAAGGAGCCAAGAATATGCCATCTATTCATTCCAGCACAGACCAGAACTGCTGAGTGCCCCTACTTTCTGCTGTGCAATATGGATGTAAACTATTTTAGCTCTCCTTCAAGACACCTTGGAAACAGCATCCCAAGTCACAATGTTTTGAAGTTTTTTACTCTATACAACTAAAGGAATAAGGACACAATGCAATTAAGTTTCTTGCCACTAAATGAAGGAAAGTTTCAGTAGGTTACCTCACAAGGGCAACAAACTGGATCAGCTAACATAGGACAGTCAATTTCAAAGTTAGACAGAGAATTCCATATTTGATTCTGAGGAGAAATAAAAAAAGAGGGGGAAATCCCATTATTTTAAATCCTAGTTCTATAAGTACCAACATTAGGAACCAGATGTTGACAGAGTAGATGCTGATGATGATTTTGCAGTAAGATTAGTTTTAAAATAGTTTTAACATGTGCCTGGTCACATATTTTTGCAAAGTAAGCAGTAGTTATTACTCAAAATAGCATACAAAATCCTATCCATTGTCATCCTCCTTTTAAGGCAATGCCTGAGTTACCTAGAAACTATTTTCTTTTGGCATTCTTTTCACTTAGTTTCAAAATTGAGAAACTAAAATAATAATAAAGTTTATAAAGAAAGTTTATTCATGTTTGCTTTGCTTTTTCAATATATGCATCTCTGGAAAAGACAATACCAAAAAAGGCATATAATATTACACATTTGTAGTATTATACATTTGCTAAAAAGCTGAGTGGATTCCTATATTCTATTCCAACTATGTCCAAATTACTGCTACTTAAAAAAACAGCATATATAGGTAGTACAGAAGGCTGGATCAGGTAAACAGAGCCCAATGTCATTCTGAATGCAATGGTTTATAATTAGAAAATCCTAGACAAAAAAAAAACCCCTGAGATTATGCAATTATTTTTCCACTAACATAGGCACCAAATGACTTATATAGACAAAAACAAATATACATCTGTTCTTCTGCACTGTAAAGAATAATGGTCAAAAAAGCTTCAATAAAACAAATGATCTTCCCCCTTTTAAAATGGTGATAATGTTTTCCTAATCAATGATGACATGGATATTTCCATATATTTTTGGGAGGGAACAAAAATGACTATCATTTTACCACTGTCTTCCTCAGAGATCTCTCTTAATTTTTCAGCTCAGGCTAAAGCTCTGAACTTTCATGGTGGTCTCCTAACCAAGTTTTAACCGGAGCTGATCCTGTTCAGCATTTCTGAGATCAACCAATATCATCTAGGTCCTGCCACCTGCTGCGATGTCCATTTAAAGCAGATTATATAAATACTCATAAATCAGTATTGCAGGTACTGTATACTGGCCATCATACTGTTCAGTTGACTCCCTTTCTAAGCTTGTTGATCTGATCTCTGGGATAGTGCTGGGATCCTCTCATATTCAGATGTTGTGTGTCCTCAGCCTACATATCTTGCCCAGTTTGGCAAAGCTTTAAAGTTCATGACTCCCAAATAATCTCTGGTCTAACTCATACAGATCGTGTCTCTGTCTCAGAGTGATTGACTAATGACTTAACATGGATGGCATTACATCTTGTCCACTGCTGTGGTCAGATTTACTTCTTGGTACAATTAAGTTTAACTGCCACCTGAGACCTCTGAGTAAGGACCCATTAATACAATTCGCCCCAGGAATTTGAGGAATCCACAGGATTTCTGAACAATCCTTGATGAATATCCCAAACATTTGACAGGATGTTTCAGTGACCGTGTCCTCTGAATAAGTGCTTCTTGATCTTAAAGCACATGCTGACTTTCTGAGAAGTTCCAGAACACAAATCACTAAAAACAAGCTTGGTATAGGAGGGGAAAGTCCAAAAGTGAATTTATCAAGCATGGTAAAAGCTCAAGTTCAAACCTACATCAGCATGATAAGAGAAGCAAAGTATCATTATATCTCCTCCCTTATTGCATTGGCAGACTGTCAACCAGCTGCCTTGTTTAGGGTAATAAATCCCCTCTTAGGAAGGGATGTCTAGGAAGATCTTGTGTTTGGCAGCTATAATTGTTTTGTTTACCATTTTGCCAAGAAAACCACCCCGGTCTTGCTCAGTCCTGAACAGAGTCTGGTTATCTGGGATTCTTTTTGGTCTGGGAACTTGAAGAAATAGACAGGTGAATATCTCATATCCCTGGTATCTCACAATGTGAGAGGCCGTATTAAGTCAGTCAAGAAATAAAAAGCAGGTACATTGCCATCTTATTTTATAAACAACCCCTCAGCCCAGATGGCAAGAAGCATGGAAAGAAGTATTTGAAGAAGGATACAGTACACCTCTCCCTAAGACAGATTCTCTAGAGCCGTAGGTATTTCATAAGTATTACTTAAATCTCCCCCCTTTAGGTTGTTGAGCCCATGGTAGGGATTCAGCTGCAGAATGCATACCTCTTGGCTCATTTAGATGTCTCTGCAACTCTTGACACTATTAATCAAGGTATCCTCCTGGACTATCACAGGAATTGGAGACTGGGGCACAATGTTCCATTTCTACCTCGGTAGGTAATCCCAATCAAAAGCAGTTGGAAGTCAGCCTACAGTCACTTTCTTCAGGAGTTCCATAAAATTAGTCTTCTCTCTCTTTTAACACTAGACAATCCATGATCACTTAAGTCATCATTTCAGAGACATTGCCCTACCAGAGTCCTCAATGCCTTCAACAATGGCAGAGCTTCTAATATACTTGAAAAATCATGGAGATATTCAGAGATGCATCTACCTTGAAAGCAGCCCATCATGTACAGCACAATCAAACATCATGAGATGACTATAGGAAATATTTTATGATAATTTGCTTTAGGGTAATTTTTGTCATAAAATATTTTACATGATTTGCCAAATTTCAATTCCACAGGGATCCCAGATTTTGAAGCACTCTATAAGTTAGCCCATTTGAGGTAACTTAGCTGAAAATATTTTGCTTCGAGATTACATCATTTTTCTCAGTTCAGGTTTACAAACACAAGAGTTTTAGTAGCATACTAGACAACTCATGTCCTGAGGGATCATTTTTTCAAAGATATTTATCATATTTCTCAATCCCATCAATAACAGAAGTTCTAATGTACTAGTTTCTGTAGAAAAGTTGGGATACATTCAGAAACGAATCTGCCTTGGAAAATAGTCCATGTTGAATTGTATACCATGGTTGAAATGTACAGTAAATATTTCATGACAGCTAGGAAAAATGCCTTTTCTGTGGCACCCATTGTCCTATAGAACACCTTTCTCTCTGAAGTTTGGCAGGCCTCTACCTTCCTATCATTCCATAAAGATTTTTCCCAAATACTGGCTTTTTCCCCAAGTGCTAAGATAAGATGAGGAGACTGCACATCAGAAGCTTGACTTGGTGCCAGATATTTGATTTTATATATTTGTTTTTAATAGTTTTAATATGGCTTTTATGTATTTTAACTTCTTTAACTTCTGATTGTGAGCCAATAGTATGTAGATTTATATGAAGCCACTGGAAGAGGTCATCTAACAGTTCAAGTTGTGGTATCTTCAATGTTGCTAATGGTCGTCAGTCGTATCTGCTGCTGCTACTCCTCTACACCCCCATGTACCTACAAATATGCCTTCTAAATATGGTCCCTATATCCTAAGTTTAGATGGGATGAAACCAACTATAATTCAATTCTAGTTACTGTTCATTCATTGTGGGTTTTGGTAACTTCTTGAATGAGTATTAATGCCCTTGAGGGAGCAAGTTTATGTTTTGGTCCTGCTGAACTCACAGCTGTTGCTAGATAAACAGGTGGAAGGCAAGGCCCATAAGTCCTTTGCCTAGCTCTGGTTGGTGCTCAGGTGCAGTCCTTCATGGAACTCAAGGATCTGCCTACAGTAACTGAGAACCACCACATAATTATATACTAATCAATCTTAAGTGCCGTGGTTGTATATTAACTAATACCATTTACACTCCTGCACTGGTTACTTATTTGTTTTTGGATGGAACCTAAAGGGCTAGTTTTGACTTATAAGCAATACACTGCTGGCCATTCAGATACTTCAAACTACCAAATCTACCACCACCAAGAAAATCTTCCTCAGATAAGCTGATGGTTTCCCAATTTTCTAAAGTGAGGCCTACAATCACAAAAGACAGTTTTTCTGCCCTGAAACACACTTCAGAAGCAAGGCTGTTCCTTCAATGTGGCCTTCCATAAGGTAATAAAGACAGAAAGGTCTTTTGGAAACAATTATGAACAATGTAAAACTGAATGCTATTAATGAATATATTTTGTATGTTTGTTGTGTCTTTGAGTTATTGTTAATTCTTGGTGACCGCCAAGAAAGGTCCTGTGGTTTTCTTGGCAAGATTTCAAAAGAGGTTTGCCACTGACTGTTTCCGAGGGCTAAGAGAAAGTGATTAGCCCAAGGTTACCCTACTGGGTTTGTGTCTAAGGCAGGGCTGTCAAACTCCCATGCCCGGTTTAGAAAAGAGGAAAAAAGTCCTGATATGTCACATGACACTGCCATGGCGACATGAGTTTGACACCCCTGGTCTAAGGCAAGACTAAAATTCACCCACCCTATTTCTAGCCTTATGTCTATAACCACTATACCAAACTAGCTGTGATAATAAATATACTATTATACTGTCTAATGTCGTTACAGTTTTAACTTGATTTTGTTATTATGATGGTTTTGTTGTTATAAGCCACAATATATTGTCACTAATAATTTGGTGCTGGCATGTAACTTTGATGGGAAATAGTTACATTTAATTTAAAGTATATTAAATTAAAAATTGGAAGCTACAGCTGGTTCAGAGTACAGCAGTGCTAGTAAGTTACACACACACCTTGGGGTTTATTTGTTAATACTTTTAAAGGCCACTCAACTCCCCAAAACTATGGGGAGCTTAAACTATCAAAACAAAGAAATCAAAATAAAACCAGTTAAAAAGGAGGTGAAGATAAAAAAATAAAAATGGCAAGAAGGCAGGCCCCACAGAAATGAACCAATGGAGAATATTAGCATACACATTTTTATACAATAAGACAAAAGTAATATTAAGACAGAAGATTAGAAATTGAATGATGGTATTATTACGATTAAACAATGTTATTGGCATTCAAATAACTAATTGAAACATTGAATAATTAAATAATGAAAGTCTATAATTTAATACAAATATGTGTATTAACACTAGAACTACGTAAGCTTGAGGAATGTAACAAATATGATTAATACTACTATTTTTATTTGTACTAAAATGCATGATACCCAAGTGTCACATTGTTCATGCATTGATATGGATATATTATAAAATAAAATAAAAAACTTGCGGGGGGGGGGAGAGAAATGAACCAAGGGGTCATTCTCCCCCACCAACATCCTAGGTCAAGAGCCACATCTTCACAGCTTTTCTAAAGAGCAGTAGCATAGGGCTAGCCAGATCTCAGGAGAAACCTCACTTCACAGAGCAGGCTCTGCTACAGGTACAATCTGGGGTCCCAAAAACATGACATTGTTTAATTGAAGGAACCTGGAAAATGCCAACCCTGCAAGATCAAAACAGCCAGACAGATACTATGGAAGTCAAGATGTAACCAGACCCTTAGGCCAGCAGCCCCCAAACTTTTGGGCACCAGGGATCGGTTCTGTGGAGACAGATTTTTCCGTGAACTGAAGGAGGTGTGTTTTCGTGTGCTACCTGCATCCCACTGAGGAGGCTTCAGTTGTTGGCACGGCCCAGTTTCTGGCATATGGTACACCTGTGCTGGTCCACAGACAGTGGGTTAGGAACCCATGTCCTAGGCAATACCATTTCTGAACAAGCTAAACTGATTTTCAACTCGACATCTCAGTGAATATAAGCTATTAGATATACCAGGGGTGAAATCTAAAAATTCTCTCTGCCGGTTCTGTGGGCGTGGCTTGGTGGTCAGGTGACCAGGTGGGCATGGCCAATAACAATAAATAATAAAAATAATAAAGTACACAAAACACTAAGAGGTACCAAAAACCAACTTTCACACTTTACACACACAACACAACTGACTCACACACAGTGTAAAAGCAGCTGCACTTCACCCAAAATAGCCCCTGCAACAAGCAGGAACCTCACACAGCCACAAAAAGGTCAAAACTCAACTTTCACACTTTACACACACACAACACAACACAGCTGACACACACACACACAAAATGCCACATACAGATTTGTGACATTTTATGTGTTTGTGTAGTTAGAGTGAAACACTATAAAAACACACCAAATCTCAGAAAGCTGCACAAATATTTTATTTTATTATTTTATTAATATTTTTAGATACTGTAAAAGCAGCTAAATTTAAAACTTCTTTAACTTTAAATTGCTATGTCTAAAAAAAAAACCTCCTTAAAAAAAACCCCATTAACTATTTTTTAAAGCTCCCCCCCCAAAATAAAACCAGTTACTTACCCAATTCAAGGGACAAGGCAGGCAGATTGAGTTGCTAGCTGATGCAATTGATTGCAGTAGCCAAAGCAAGGTGAGCCCGAAAGAAGCAGCAAGCTGCCAAGTAGGCAAGTGGGGACTGGGCAATTGGGTGGGCATGGGCGGGAGTGGGACAGGAATTTTTGCTACCGGTTCTCCGAACTACTTGCCCCCATCGCTACCAGATTGCCCGATCCAGTCCGAGCCGGGAGCATTTGACCCCTGAGATATACCCAATAAAATCCTTCATGTGAAGCACATAACTAGGATATTTGAAGGTCCCCAGAACCAATTTCTCCTGCCTTCCTAATAAGTATTGGTTCCAGATCCCATATATTGAGTTGTGCCATCTAGCAGGACCTAGAAAGTGTTCTTCTCTGTTTCAGTGCCTCTCCCATGGCAGTAGCTTTTTCCAAAATCCGGATGCCTGGATTTTGGAGATACTGGCTTTTAGAATTATCTTGAAGACCCAGTTCTTCCCTTCAGCATTGGGCCAAGATGATGTGTGAACCATTAATATGTTAATATTTATATTAAACTAATTTTACCTTTGTGCCATGAGTACATATATGTGTGCTTTATTTTTGTTCCCCCCTCTGGATTTTATTATTTGTATGCATTGCTATTTTTAAAGTTTTAGCCATTCAGTCTTGTTTATGAATGAATGGTCATCTGAACTAACTGAATACACTTCTTAAAGCAATGGCAAATCTCACTAATCTACTTTCTAAATTCTAACATATAATGTGGCCCAAAATACTGACGAACATAAGCATGTATTAAAAGCCACAATGATATCACTACGCACATCGTGAGATCATGATGTAAAAACTGCAGATTACATACTTGTGTCAAAGTTACAAAATCAAATAAACAGATAATGTGTCATAACACAAAGTGTCTTCCCTCACTTGTCCCCACATGTGGATACCTGCTTTTACTAATGCTTCTCTTTTGTCATTCAGCTCCTATTCTACAAGCAAAAGAGCTCTAAACCATAGCAGTCTGTACATGTTGTAACATAGGGAAGCAGCAACTTGCTGTACTTTTTATTCTACAAGAAGGAAGAAAATTATATTACACACTGCTCAAGGCTCAACATGATCCATTCCTCGTTTTCATACAACAAATAGGCAGTGTCTCACACTCACAGAAGGAACAGTTTAGGCCAGTGAGTCTAAACCCAAATTAAAACATTGCAAATAAAAAGTTCTAAAGCCTTCACTTGAACACATCAAATACACAGGAACAATCCCCACTCTGGGTCATTAGTTCTACTGTTGAATTTCTCTGTGAGGAAGGGCTTATTTCCTCACTAATATTCGGTCAGAAGCTGTCTTCCTGTAATTTACACCATTATCCAATGCCCTACACCCGTGATGGCGAACTTGTGGCACACGTGCCAGAGGTGGCACACATAGCCTCTCTGTGGGCACACACGATGGAACCCAGAAGAGCAGCTGGCCACCACGCACATGCTCACCGGCCATCTGCTCTCTTCCGGGTTCCAGTGTTTCAGCACACTCCAGTTTCAGCACTCGGTGCCTAAAAGATTAACCATCACTGCCCTACACTTTGGGATGAGAAAAAATGAGTCTTAATATTCTTTTATGGCACACATTTTCAGACATTTAAAAAATGACATCTCCCTCTCCAATATTTTCAGAGCAAAAGATACACTACTCCTTCAATCTCTCTTCTAGACCTCTAGTAAGTCTAAATTTTCTTCTCAGAACCTGATCCAATATGATGCCCAAAACATATTACTTGAGGAATGGTATGACTAAAGCAGAATAAAGTGGAGCAGTTGCTTACACTTACATGGATACAGCCTAAAATTCCATCCACAGTGCATCTATTCCACAATGTCCTAATTATCTTGTCATTTTGACAAACTGAGTAAGTTATAACTATATGAAGCAATCTTTTTTTCCATGACTGCCATGGGTCAAGGTCCTGGAGAGCAGCTATCTTTGATGAATAATTCAACTTCATTCTAGTCTAATCATCCCCATATCATATTTACTTTTTACTTTAAGTGTAGACCTTTGAGCAATGGTAAATTGAACATTTACCATTTCTGTAATCTCAATGTTGAGATCCAAAATCCAGCACTATTTAGAAAACATATGAAGGCAACATTTGCTTCATTGAACAATCATTGCTCTTGTTATTCCAGCACTTCAATGACTTGCATACAAATTTTGCCCATTTAATTACATATCCCGTTACAGTACAATACTAGCAAAAGTTTATGTTGCATTATGTTTGTGAGTGTGATGGAATATGGCAATGGTGAAATCCAAATTTTTTTACTACTGGTTCGGTGGGTGTGGCTTGGTGGGCGGGGCGGGGCTTGGTGGGTGTAGCTTGTGGGCGTGGCAAGGAAAGGATACTGCAAAATCTCCATTCCCACCCTACTCCAGGGGAAGGATATTGCAAAATCTCCATTCCCACCCCACTCTGGGGCCAGTCAGAGGTGGTATTTGCTGGTTCTCCAAACTACTCAAAATTTCCACTACCAGTTCTCCAGAACCTGTCAGAACCTGCTGGATTTTACTCCTGGAATGTGGGCAAAACTTCCCACATGTCATTAAAAGCATCCTTTTTTGAAAGATACATTCCAATACTTAAGTAGTCAAAGCACACTTCTTTTATTTCCATTGGAAAGCTCAACACAGTTGTAAAAAAACCTGAAAAAATATTTCTGGTGGAAGAGAGGATCAGTGTTCACATATTTCTAATATTTGCATAATATTCTTAACTGTTATAAAAAAAAATCCTAGCCGTACAACAGGGTAACGCAAATAAGCATTCCCTGGCTGAAATGGTTAATGCTGTGATACGTTTGATGGAGTGATATGGCTTTAAGTATTCCTCCTATCACACAAAAATTCTGGCACAATATTCTTGGTTTCCAATAAGAATTCCTCAGTACAGGTAGTCCTCAACTTACAACAATTCATTTAGTGACAGTTCAAAGTTAAAACAGTACTGAAAAAAGTGACTTAGGACTGTTTTCACACTTATGATCACTGCAGCATCCCATGATCACATGATCAAAATTCAGACACTTGGCAACTGACTCACATTTGTGACAGTTGCAATGTCCCAGGGTCATGTGATCACCTTTTGTGACCTTCTGTCAAGCAACGTCAATGTGGAAGCCAGATTCACTTAACAACTGTGTTACTAACTTAAAAAATACAGTAATTCACTTAACAACTGTGGCAAGAAAAGCTGTAAAATGGGGCAAATTTCACTTAAAAACTGTCTCACTTAGCAACATAAATGTTGGGCTCAATTGTGATCGTAAGTTGAGGACTTCCTGTACAGCTAATTCTAACCTGGCTTACTTTCATATTAATGGTCAGAGAACTGGATTCTCTGGTTTAATGCAAACTAAACTCTGCGTTCACACCAGCACCAGTATGGGACAAGCCCCCTGCTCCAAAGGCAAATCTCAGTTTCAAATAACAAACGTTACATATTTTGGACTGGTTATCCAAAGCTAGTTTTTTATGGCCTATAGAACTGATATGGATGTCCTACATCAACTCCCTTGAGCTACACACTAATTGAAAACAAATCTTGAACTAAATGATACCTGCTTGACTTTGAGGGAGCAAAGGATGCTTCAAGAAGCAGTGACTTGCTGATGAGAAAGAAAAAAGTGGACATGCTTCACATCAAGACTAGGAATACTGGCTACAAGATTGATCTCTAATTTTTCTAAGTACTTAAGAAAATCCTAGCAGAAATACAGAGAACGTTACAGCCACAGAAGAAGGTGCACTGGCAAATGTACGAAACAAATTGCCTCACAGTTGGCAGAGTCCTGCATCTGGATCCTAATTGCAGGGCCTTCATTCCTTCAAGCCTCAAGCTTCACTAATGTCAAAACCCAAATGAATACACCACATGCTAGGATAACTAAATCATATGACAAAAAGAGGAAAATGAGAATAAAAGATATATTTTCTCCAAACGCCCACCGTGACCTTTAAGAATTATCAAAATGAACCATAAGCAATTAATAGACATAATTATCTTCATTTAGACATTTGATGTGGCTTCCAGGCACTTCCAAGTTTTTGGAAACTGAGCCTTGATCCTAAACACAATTACTTACACTCAAATTGATTTAAATTAATGGGTGGCAAAAGTCCTTGAAGTTGTTTTTTATATCTGTACTGTACTGCATGTCCTATGGACATATGAGAATACTAAAATAAAGCAATACATTTTTTATCTCAGTGATTTCAAATCCATTGTCTTTGAATAATAATAGAACAGTCAATACTGAATTAACTGATTATAAGCTTTCCCTCAGCTGACCACCCATTCTTGAGCTGCTGATTCCTATCCCAACTCTACAGCTTCTGTTCCCAGTCACCACCAGTCATGTGACTTCCCTCCAAGGTTAAAAGTAACAAAGCTTAATATATTTTATACACATTGAAGATGCCCTTGAACAGTGTCAGAAACAAGGGGAGAGATACTATATAAAACTGTCTCATTCATGGAAGAAAACTGAGATGAAAATAATATAAGGGCACAACAGAAAAACAATACTTCTAAAATACATCTGGGCCACTAGATGCATGCCTGTACTAAAATATGTAATTTAAAAAAAAGAGCAAGGACTATGCAGAAATAATTTATTCCACTAAATATATATTTTAAATGCCTCCACAAGATTTAGTCATAGCAAAATGGAAACAATGAGCACAAAAGCTGTACGAAAAGATAAGTTATGAGATAAAATCTGGCTTCAACTTTAGGAATATGGGAATATTGTAATTCCTCATGGTCTTCACCAGAATTACTTCTGTAGCACAGAAGATTTGACTGCTAGAGTTTTACTAAATAACTAGCATTTCTGTTTTTCTGATAAAGTTCTCCAGTATCATACATCGTGTATGTTTTCAAGAGAAACTCTACAAGGCCAGAGTAGAAAGTTTTACAAACTTTATTACTTTAAATTTGTGCAATGGAAATGAAATGTAGGAATACAAAAATAACGTGAACAAGATACTTAACAAACATAAGAATGGCATGTTTAAGAATATATGACGGTTAACTGAAAAAGAATCTTGGGACATGAAAATGAATGTTTTATTAAGTTAAATACA
This sequence comes from Ahaetulla prasina, assembly GCF_028640845.1. Classification (NCBI taxonomy): domain Eukaryota; kingdom Metazoa; phylum Chordata; class Lepidosauria; order Squamata; family Colubridae; genus Ahaetulla; species Ahaetulla prasina. The sequence continues at coordinate 32,331,617 of NC_080543.1, read as the reverse complement.
AATACCATGTACTGTGGGTTTTAAAAAATTATATTCCAAATGAAAAACAATAAATGTTCTCCACACCTGCTAGAAATAGTGTATCAACTTTTATACTCCTGTATTTAGAAAAACAAAATAGAAAGCCAAATACAGTAAAGCATTTCTAGTTCTCTAACATCACTTTTGGAGAGATTGTTCCTTAAAAGGTCACATAGTAGATTGGACTTATTTTTCCCTCTCCTGTCCAGACAGAAACTGGTTGTACCATAACTCTCTGGTGCACATTGCTTTTTTTCCCCCTGGGCAGAATAGTGTGTTAAAATACAAAATCTGGTTATTCTGCGAAATAATCAAGGCGGACAGGGTCTAGCGATATTTGGATAAGACGAAATAATCCACCAGGAACCCCTTCCCTCAACTTTACAGCAACTTCCTCGGTCAGCAACGGAAGAAAACTATTCGGAAAAGTGTCATTCTCTATCCTGCGGTTAGCTGCTGTTCAGCCGACCCCAGAGCGGCAACCTAGCGCGTTCCTTGGCGCTAAAGTTGAGAGTTCGAATCCAACACAGGGAACAAAACTGCCGAAGAGAAAGATGGGAGACTTGTGCTTCCCAGGTTTTTGCCACTTCTCCGGCGCCCGCCCAGCACCCTATGGCCTCCCCCCGCCTCCTCAGGTTTCGCTTACCTCGCAGAGACAACAGCGTAGCCAAGGGGGCCACCCAAAGTGCCCAGCTCGATGAACCCTTGCAAGTCATGCCGGGCGCGGAGAGGAGCTGTGTGGGCAGCCGCGGCGGCGCGTCGTTCTGGCCGCCGAAGTCCTACCGAAGCCACCCCTGCTTGAGGGGCTCCAGGTGTTATCTCCGCAACCCGGACAGGCAGAGCTCCGAGCCGGGGCGGCTCCCGCTGCAGCAGCGAGCCGCTCCGGCTCCTCCCGCTGCAGCAGCTGCTGCTGTCCCGGGACCAACCGTTCGCACTGCTTGCTCCCCGGGAGGCTCTGGCGCTCCGGAGCCCGGCAGCCCGGGGCCGCAGCCAGACTGCGAGCCGGCTCGAGAGCGCAGCCTGGCGGCTCCCCGAGCTGCTACTGCAATCGGTGAGGAAGAAGAGCCGCCGCCGCCGCCGCCTTTCTTTGGCCACAGCACGCGCGCTCGCCGCCGTCCCCGCCAGTCTGGCTCGGGCTACCCCGGGGTGGGGTTCAATGCGGGGGGCTGGGCTGGGCCGCTTTCCCTCTTGACGCAGCGGGAGACACGGGTTTTTCCCGCGCGCCTCCGAAGCGGCGGCCCACTAATTCCCTGCACCTTTGGGCTTCAAAGTTCAAGCGCGTTCCCTGCCCAAACCGGCACCTCTTCCCGCTTCTGCCGCTGCCGCTGCCGCCCCAACGCCGCTTAGGCGGCTCACTGGCGACCCGGTCAACTCCACGCGAAAAGAAGGGAGGAGAGGGCTGTTCCCCTCCCGCTTTTCTCCTCAGGTTATCTGAGCTAAAAGAAACTGCCGAAGTTGGAACAATTCTCCTTGATACATATATAAAGCCTTTCTAGAAGAGTGACCCGGGATTGCAACCCGGGATCCTTGGCAACGATGAACTTCTGACATCACGCGCAGGCTTGAAAGGTGGACCCGCATTCTCCTTTGTGACATCGCGCATCAGCCCGCTAGGGACGGGCCGCGGGTTCTAAGTGGTGAGCAAAGTCTTGGCAGAAGCGGTTGAAGATTACTTTTGGATGCCAATGGAGAAAAGGTGGGAGATGGAAAGACCTCAGATTGCGACGCTAGGTTTCTTCTTTATGCAACGTTGGAGGCCATCATTCTTGCGCACATTTCCCCTTCGGAAAGATTCGTGGAGATGTACCTTCTTGTGGAGTTAATACAGTGAAAAGAAATCCATAAATCCCTGTACTAGGTTTGGTCAGAAATGCAAAAGGGAAAAGGAAGTGCAAGTCATGCATACTTGCATTCTGCTTGCTTACTGATACTATTTAAAGTCTTGTGATTGAATAGGGTGTCTAGTGTACCAATGCAACTTGAAACTACAACTAGGCAAGACATAAGGTGGAGGGAGGGTGGAATATGCCAAGACACTCACTTACAATTTCCCTGCAGCTCCTTAAGTAGCTGCATCTTTTCTCAGCATATTCTTCAGAGCTACAAGAAAATCCCAGCAAAAAGAAAGTTTCATTTATGGAATTGCCAACCAGGGCTGTGTGCATGCCCATACATGCACTAGATCAGGGATCTCCAACCTTGGTCCCTTTAAGACTTGTGGACTTCAACTCCCAGAATTCCTCAGCCAGCTTTGCTGGCTGAGGGACTCTGGGAGTTGAAGTCCACAAGTCTTAAAGGGACCAAGGTTGGAGACCCTGCACTAGATAACATTTGCCTTCAAATCTGTATCACTGCCCAGCCTTAATAAATAAAAATGCCATTACTCTTTTCCCCCACAACAACCCTGTGAGGTGGATTGGGCTGAGAGAGACTGGTCCAAACTCAGTCTCCTGTTTTCTAGGTCAGCACCTTAGCCATTATACCAAACTGTCTCTTTTATTTTATTTACTTAAAAACCATAATTCTGGCTTCAGTTATGCATGAACCAAGTGTGAGCAAAGCTAATAGCTGAGTTCATATGTTAACCAAACATACTAAAAAAAAAACCCATACAGCATGGCTTATTAGGGTATGTATACACAGCTTTAAAGTCAACATAGGTACAATGGCTTTATCCCTTCAATTGTTGTCATGTAAATTCTATCAGTTGTCTTAAGAGTAAAGTTTGACATCAGATGTTTTCTTTCCATGAAGGTGTTCTGTATGATATGGATCTTGTCAACCAGAAACTCTCACTGACGCTGTTTATTGTAATAACGGTATGTGTGAGAGCTGAGGCTGTGTAATCTCATAGGAAAAGGTGAAGCATTGTTTGTTCTTTTTTTAGAATATATAAATCCAGCAAATGGTAGCTTATTTGAACATGGTTTCACTACAGATGTTTGTCAGGCCTCCAGCTGAACATGTCTAAAGGCTGATTTAGAGTTGCCCACAACTGCCTGTAGCTGTGCCTCATACCTACCCTGCGAAAGAGTTGATGGTTAAATATAGTTTGCAAATGGCTGCAGACAGACTGACACAGACATCTCCCAAATCCCAGCTGCGCGTTGTGTGGAAGTGCACATCCTGAATACTGATTGGTTGTCCAACTTCGTATTCTTTTGCTGTTTGAATGCCCCCTAGCCAGAGGGTTACATTTATAGAAATATAAATGGAACACCTATGCAACCATCCCCAAACAACAGACACATGAGACCCTTGGTTATGTGCAGTTAGAAAAGGGAGTTCAACATGTCTCTCAGCAATTGGTTCCACTATGCTAGGAAATCATTCCTAACAGTCAATTTTTATAACAAGATCATTATTCAGTTGCAGAGAACATCTTGGCTTCTTCTATGTGACTCCCTTTCAGATATTTGGAAAGTGCTATCATCTGCTGTCACAATTGCATTTTCTGGATTCAAAGGAAGTTGTATCTAGTCCCCTGATCATCCTTATTAATCTTCCTTGTCTTTGTTACAGAATCTCTGAAATTTTCTTAAAGTCTGATGTCCAGAACTGGACACAGTAATCAAAGTGGTGTCTGACTAGTACAGGATGTGATAAAGTATTACTTCTTGTGATTTGAAAATAATATTAATGCAGCCTAAAATGCCATTGCCTTTTTAGCAGCTATCAAACTACTTCATCTTAGATTAAACTGCAATGCAGACATCCATTTCCCATATCCCCGCATCCTAAAGCAATGCAGCTGAAGTTTTTTTTCCTAATTAAATCTCATTCTTATATTTTCAGCCCATTTCTCTAACTTATCTTTCATGTGTACTGGTTTACAACCACAGTAAATTGAATTAATTGAAGCCTTCAAGAAAATTTAGAAATTTATTTTGTCTTCAAAACTATTGCAGGTTTGTGTCATCTGCAAATATGATATACATCTTTCCTTCTCATCTAAATCATGAGTAGAAGATTTCCAGGCCACATGGAACACCATTTGACCTGCTACTCTAAATTGATAAGGAACTGTTGATGAGTTCTCTTTGACTGCAGTTTTTAAGCCAGTTGCTATATGGATTCACTTAACAATGCCTCCTCCTAACCCATACTTAAGTAACCAAAATGTCTTCAGGTTATTTGTCGCTTGACATGAACACTGCTGCAATGATTCTGTGGATATTTTAGTGGCATCACTTTCCTTGAGAAGAAAGATCTGCCAAAAATGTATTTGATGTAGTAGATAAAATTCTGCAGCCCTTTGGAATTCAGCCCGAGTGAAATGTAACTTATATCTCCAGCACCTCATAGCAGCTGCATCTTTCCCAGGATTTCAGTTTCCCTCCACAGCATTTGTATGGCACTGAGAAAAGATGCAGCTGCTTTAAGGAGTTGAAACAACAGGAGTTGAAGCAGGAGTTGCTATGTTTGTGTCCCTGAATGCTCTGAACCCTTTTTTGAGATTAAATTAAAAATATTGCATAACCTAATAATATCCAGATTAGGTTATTCTAAAGGGATCTGTTTGGAGCTGCTATTGGAAAGAATTCAAATCTTCAAATATTTGGATCCTATTTCATCTGGATAAGTTTCCTCTTTTCCAAACTCAGTTTTGCTGGTTGATACCTATATATCTGGAATGGCTTTGGACAAGAATTATTGAAGGATTGCCTCCAACAGAAGTGGGCAAGATTTTAGGACATTCTTTCTTAACCCACATATATCTGCAAGTCGGTTGTTATAGCTACCAAAAATACAATTTTATGTTCCATTACAGAGGCTGTAAAGCCGTGATGGTGAATGGCACGCGGAACCATATCAGGCAGGCGAGTTCAGCTCCGGCACGGCTGGGCCCACTGGACGTAGGGAAACAGGCTGTTTCCTGCCTCTGCAAGGCCTGGAGTGGGGTGGGGAAGGCCCATTTTTGCCCTCCCCAGGCTCCTAGAGAGGCTCTGGACCCTAGGGAGAGCAAAAAACAGCCCTTCCGTTCCCACCAGAAGTCGGCAAATGGGCTGTTTCCAGGCTCTGGAGGGGGAAGCATGCCATCACGTGCCAAAAGCGTGGGGAGCAGGGGGGGTGTCACACGTGCATGCGCAGGGCACATAGAATTATGGATGTGGGCACGCACATGCCCCCGCTCCCCCCCGCTTTTGGCACACGATGGCAAAAAGGTTAGCAATCACTGCTGTAAAGTATCCAGTCAATGTACAACATAAAGTATCCAGTCAATGTACAACAAATAATATAAATTGCATACACATATCAGATTCATATTCCAACTCCATTCAAATGCTCATGGTGGCATACCTACCATTCCCATTTTAGTACATAAAATCAATATATATATGTAATAAGAAAATATATAACATCTTGATATGTCTTCAAGGTTGAGGTAGATTGAATAAGAGTTTGGAATGCTGAACATCTTTATCATCTTTCCCAATTCATCTTTGCTTGGCATTCTGGGAGCTGTAGTCCCAACCAATCTAGAGGCCAGCAGACTTGAGAAGCCTACCCTTGGCCATCCTATAGTAAAGCTATGGGGTATTTTTATTTTATTGAAAGTTTGCTAAATTGCTTTCCATAGGTCACCTTTTAATGGTTGAGAAATCCATAAAAGCACTTACTAAGTTTTGGGAGAAAGAAATATAACAGTACAACAACAGCTAAAATTTCCAGAGAATAATATTCTCTTGAACTACATACCTAGTACTTGGAATTTGAACAACTGGATAACATTAATAGATTCTCCATGCCATTACTATAGATAAAAGACTGGTCTTGCAGCATTAGAAAAATAAATGTATGGCCCCATTCACTGAGTGGATTGAAGACCTGATTGCACTTGCCACCATCCTCCCAACAGATTGCCTATAGACGTAGACTTTGTATCGACAAATGAAAAATGGGACTCATTCATACAAAATAAAGCAGATTAAAAAACATGATAGTTATATAAATGTACTAGTAATAAATAATAATTGCATTAGGTAACACTTAAATGTTTATAATGCTTCACAGTTGCTTTACAACCCTCTCTAAGCAGTTTATATAGTCAGCATATTGCCCCAACAATATATAACAAATAAATATATAAATATCGTCAAATTGCTGTTGTGGCATGATAATCCAAATAGCATAGACAACAAGGATCACATTACCAATAAATACATGCACTCAATTTTACTCATATCACCAAAACCAATTTTGAACAGCAAAAGTTAACCTGAACTGATTTTTTTTTAAATTTATTTTCTTTTAAACTTTGATTTAAAATTTGGGAACATGTAGGGAGTATATCCACACATGATACATGTAGTCATTCAAAAGAAAACTTATTTTCTAGAAGACAAATTTAACTCCCAGCTTGTTCTGTACTAAGGCATTCCTGCAGCAGACAGATATAGGTTTAGATATATAAAAACATTAGGAACTGGCATTTCATTCTGCAAAAGACTACATTTCTATTTAAATATTTAAAATAATGTAAACTTGTAGAAATGTGACTAAGAGATTTCATCAGGTGACAAGGAGAGGGACTGAGAATGTTTAAATATTGGGTTTAATAGCTAAGCATAACAGCAATAAAAATATTATATTCAGCCATCCAAGTCTCACAAAACACTCTACCAGAAAATATATTGGCATCTAAACCACATGTTCTTTTCAGACAAGGAATTCTCTTGTTGCTGAAACAATTTGTCTATTATTTTGTGTATTGATTACTGAAATACATTTACAACTCAAGACAAAGAGACAATAGTAACTGACTGTGCCGTATTTTTTATGGGCTCAGTTTCCTGTTAGGCCCGATGACAGTTTGTCACTGAAATTGAAATTATGAGCCTCTACACATATAAAAAAAATAGCTGATAAAATCCAAATCAGAAAGTTAGGTAAATCTCTTGTTCATGTTTTAATAGAAGTAGTATGAAATATTGAAACTTAATGAGTAGTAAGACTGTGTACCTATTCCATATTTAGCAAGCACATAAGATATATCTATACTTCTAATACACTTACTGAATTTACCCTTGAATTTAAATTCAGATGTTTTTAATTTAAAGTAAATCTCACACAAAAGGAAGACCTGCAGATGAAAACAGACATACCTAATATCTCCATCTTGTCACATTTCCTCAAATCATTGCATTCATGGGAAATACTAGCATATGTGTAAGCAAATATGTTGCATATATACTGTCAGAAACCATACACCATAAATGAACAAAGAGGGAAAATATGTATATGTAGTATTGAAAATGAAATGGCTATAAGCCACCCCATTTCCATGCTCTCTCCCTTAACTCAGAAATCTGACAATATGCACCCAATATTCCTTACTTCTTCCAGAAGTAACAGGGAAAAGAAAGAAAGAAAAACATCAAGGAAATTGGGGTAAGAGGGGGCTAAGTATTTTGTTTATAATGTATAAATGGATCAACAGGAAAATATGTGATTAAAAGGGTTGAAATTTATATTGTGTTATGATTTGAAAAATATTTTTTATAAAATGATGTAGCATTGATAATCACCCTGCCAACAAAAGTGTGTATAGTCAAGGCTATGGTTTTTCCAGTTGCAATGTATGGCTGTGAAAGTTGGACCATAAGAAAGGCTGAGCACCCAGAATATGGTGCTAGAGAAGACTCCTGAGAGTCCCTTGGACTGCAAGATGATCAAACCAGTCAGTCCTAGAGGAGATCAACCCTAACTGCTCTCTAGAAGGCCAGATTCTGAAGATGAAACTCAAATACTTTGGCCACCTGATGAGAAGGAAGGACTCACTGGAGAAGAACCTAATGCTGGGAAAGATTGAGGGCAAAAGAAGAAGGGGATGACAGAGAACGAGGCACTTATGGGGTCACTGAAGCAGTAGGCGTGAGCTTATATAGACTCCAGAGGATGGTAGAAGGCAGGAAGGGCTGGAGGAATGTCCATGGGGTTGTGATGATTTGCAACTTTGCAACTAACAACAGCAAAAGCATTGGTACATGACACCAGAGAATTTATCTAGAAGGTATAAAGGCACTTCAAATCTATGTTGGAAATGTAAACAACATGAAGGGACATTTATCATGTCAGCAGATCTGTAAAAAGCAAAAAAAAAAATTGGATTTATAACGATACAGAAAATTTGAAAATTAATCAATTGAAGCGAAAGCTTTTCTTTTTAGGATTAGAGATTTTTTTAGCCATGGAGATTTTTTTCAAATTATGATATCTCTTACGGCATGTATATGGATGGAAAAATTCAACATTATCTACTATGGAGGAATGGTTGATAAAGCTGACAAATTTTACTGAAATGAGAAAATCGACGTCTTTGATTACAGAAAAGACATTTTTCATATTTAGTGGCGGTCGGAAGTACCTTAGACTTTTTGCATAAAAAATTAATGTGATTTATGGTTTTGATGGATAGACAGGATAGATTATAGAAAGAAGAGTAATGTAATGTAACTTTAGAGAGAGATATAAAAATATAATACTTATAACTGCTATGAAGAATGGTGGAAGCCATTTCTTTGTATCTTTTTTCTTTCCTTTCAATTTTTCATCATTTTTTTCCTTGTTACTTTTTTGAGAGAGAAGTTAAAATATGTTTGTACTTACAACTGGTGTAACTTTTTTCTTTTCTGTTTTTCTTTACTTTTTCTTTTCTTGCACTTTCTGCTTTTTTATCTCTCTTTTTTCTTCTTTATTTTTATTAGTTTGTGTTAGTTTTTATCTTTTTGTCTTAATAGTTTTAATAAAAATATTTAAAAAGGAAAATCTGGTAAAAGGAAATAATAACTCCACAGTATTAAAAAGAGAAAGGAGGAAACCTAATTAGATGGATATGAGGTTTGTGGTTAGTGGTAACTGGACTGAAGAGGAATGAAAAGAGAACAAAGCTCTATGAAGATATTATAAAAGAGTTATATTATCCTTGTTGTGGTAGTGATGGGTAGAGGAGCAGCCACATGCACATAAACACAAACACATCATATACAATACTTCATAAAGGTCCTGAAGATGATTTTTCCTCTTTCCTACATAAATTCATACTAATATAAAAGAAGGCAGTTTTCAAAAACAGAAACATCTGTTTCTGAAACAATATATTCTTACACCAATATATTATCAGGTGCCAAAGTCCAAAAGTTTCCTCTTCTTCTCTTTTAAAGGAGTAAAATTTCCAGATGTCCAATCACATTTTATTTGATGGTATGATCAACTGGACTTCCATCAAGATAATGCCATGCCAAGATTCAGTTTATTTCCCACACCATCTCTGCAGAAGTAAAGTATTTGTACTGCTTTAAAAAGCCTTAGTAAGGTTACACCTGGAATACTGCATCCAACTTTGGTCACCACATTACCAAAAAGATGTTGATACTTTGTAAAAAGTGCAAAGAAGCAAAACGAAAACAATTAAAGGCCTAGAGACAGAAACATATGAAGAACAGTTCAAGAATTTGGGTTTGGCTAGTCTAGAGAAAAGAAGGAATAGCGGGGATATGATAGCAGTATTCCAGTATTTGAAAGGTTGCCACAAAGAGGAGGGGATCAACTTATTTTCCAAAGCACCAGAGGGCAGGACAAGAAACAATGGATGGAATCCATTGATTAGGAGAATCATCTGCTAATCAAGGAGAGAAGCAACTTGGAATTAAGGAGAAACTTCCTAACTCCAAAGTGAGGAGCATTAGCCAGTGGAACAGCTTGCCATCAGAATTTGTGGGTGCTTCATCAGTGAAGATTTTTAAGAAGAGACTGGATAGTCACTTGTCTGAAAGTGTATTTTCTAAAACTAGCTAATACTACTTTTTTTTAGTAGTACCATAAAATTATATATCAATGGAAAGATAATTTAATCAAGAATGTAATGCAATAACTTTTATGAAGGATTTGCTATTAAAATAGCAGTTACAGTATAAAGAAGAAAAGTGAAACAGGTAGAAAAAATGAGATAAAAATTATTACCATGTCAATTAATACTTAATTGGGTAACCCTTAGCATGAATTACGGCCTTACAACATCTTCCCATGGAGTAAACCAAGTATTTTAGTTCTGCAGCTGTTACAATGTGAAACCAAGATTGAATGATTACTTCTATTAACTGGGTTTTATTACTGGGTCACTTCTGACTAACAAGTTTCTTTTGTTGGCTCCATAGATTTTCAATTGGGTTAAGGTCTGGGGTATTCCTTGGCCATTCCAGCAATGGAATATGATTATATTGAAACTCCCCAAAAAAGTGGTCAAACCTCAAAAATACACTTTTCCCAAAAGGTTTCCACAATTTTGGCCACTACTGCAGAGTCTTCTGCTTGAGCAGGGGGTTGGACCAGACCTTGAAGGTCCCCTCCAGCTCTATTCTGATTGATTATTGATTGATTGACTTTGAAGAGAGATGGTACTGTATCCATCATTCAGCTCTTTCCCATTCTCAGCTTCTGAGACTATAATAATAGTCTATAACAATATAAGAAGGCTTCAACTATAACAATATAATAAGGCTTCAAGTCAGAAGCTATCTTCTCCATTTTGGCACATGGAGAGAATTGGCTGATACTTTAAATCAAGTGGAAGTTATAGAGAAAACAGGGTTTACCAAGAAATTCCAAGCCTCGTGAAATAAACAATACTGAGGTTCTTGTTCTGTTGAATTCACTGAATAGACTTTTTTAGATTTTGGAGAGAAGATTGAAAGGATAGAGAGGAGATATGATGAGATCAAGAAGCAACTAAAAGAACAAGCTAAGATCGAAGGAATTACTGATGCTTTAACAGCTCGTGACATGACAGATAGTAAAATGCTGGTGTCCTGCCAGGAAACCTTGGAACATATCCAAGGTCAAGAAAGTAGAAGAATAATATTTGCTTGAATTATCTGATCAACAACGTAAGTATATTTAAAAGAAATCACAATAAAACCTCTCCTAGACCTGTTTCAGATAGATTGTGCTGAATCTATAGAGGCAGCCTATTTATGTGTCATCTAGACATGGTTCCTTACAAACTATTGATCCTACTATCATTGAATTTCTCCAGAGCTGATTGAGGCAAAATTTCACGCAGCTAAAATGGCAACAAATTTGAAATATAAAGGAAAAAAACTAATGTTGTTTCCAGATCTACCCGTCAGAGTTGTACAGAAATGCAGAACATTCCACCAGGTTCATCTTATAGCCAGGCAACCAGGGGGGAAAAAGACTTTCTTTCTTTATCCTGCAATATTTGGCTTACCTTGGAAAGCAGTGTGGGGAAATTTAATGAACCTGAAAAGGCTATTAATTATCTTAAACAATTGACAGCCACTTCTTCAAGCATAGAATGTTCCACACCAGTCCACTCAGAAATGATCTATAAGTTTGGAGGTTCACTGGTTTATCCAGTGCATAGAATTTATTTTCATTTATGTCTATCAGCCACCCAAGGTAGATCAGAGCTGAAATCAACTCTAAGAGAAGAATAAAACTGTACCTTATTGTTCATTAGGCTATAATAGCAGAACCTTGCAAACCTGATTGTGTGTCTCCCCCCACCCCTTACCTTACACTCCAGTGGTAAGGGAGGAGCCAACCTAAATCTCTTCTTAATTCTACCTTTGTTACAAGTGCTTTAGCATCACATATACTAATGTGTTTTTTTTAATATTTGCTTCTAGATCATCTTTGTGGCTCTCTACAGCACTTCCACCTTTTTCTTTCCCATATGCAGTCTCGGGAATAGAGAAAGTGAAAACGACTGTCTCAATTATTGACATGTTCCTATCAATATTACAGTACTATGGTAACATCCAGTTGTTCATTTTATTTTGTCTTGAATTTCATTTTAATTAGTTTTTCTCAAATTTTTCTGATATTTGAGTTGACAATATTTAGTTTTCCAACAGTTTTGAAGATATTTTAGCTATGATACTTCTATCTTTTAAATGTTTTTCTTCCACTGGATTATTATAGACAAGTCCAGGTTCTTGGACTTTATGGAGATTTGTAATTTAGACATGAGAAGTAATGTGGTTGCTACTTCAATAAAACAATACTTGAGATTGCTTTAAAATTTTAAACAATTCTGTATGATAAGATGATGATGATGATGATGATTATGATTATGAGAAAGAATATTCTATTTGAATTTAAGTCAATGAAATACAGTGGATTTTTTTGCAAATTCTTCCAAATAAGAAAAAGGTTTTGACATGAAAATGGATTGAACAGATTTCCATAAGTAAAAATTCAAAACCTGTCAAACGTGGCAATTTTAGTGACATCTTCTAATTTTATAATTGAACAAGGGATTTTAGATTTTGAAGGTCACTATATAATTTTAGTATTTAAATGTGGAAATCTTTAAATGGCCCTGAGTAGATAGTACTCCAAAAGAAACAGAAGGAATTTGAAGAGGTACTTATCCAGAAATGCAAGAGGAGACATGTCAGGCATAAGGAACCAGAATGACATCATGAGATGATCAATAGCAATAGCAATTAGACTTATATACCATTTTACAGTGCTTTACAGCCCTCTCTAAGTGGTTTACAGAGTCAGCATATTGCCCCCAATAATTTGGGTCCTCGTTTTACCCACCTCAGAAGGATGGAAGGCTGAGTCAACCTTGAGCCTGGTGAGATTTGAACTGCCAAATTGCAAGCAGCCGGCAGGTAGCAGAAGTAGCCTGCAGTACTGCACTCTAACCATTGCGCCATCATTTATGTCTTTATTGCTGTATGCCTATTTACAAGAAATTCCCCAAACTGACTACATTTTCTTGGGAATGGTCAGATAATGATTTCAGAGATTCTGAGGGAGGTAAGATCTCTGTTGCTTCACAATCTTCTCCCACTGTAGCTGGAGATTCCATCACCGAACAAGAGAATACAGATGATGGAATTTTCAAGTCGGTTGCAATTTTAATTGTGGCATTTAACATATCATTTTTTATTATACAGCAATTGGGGATGACCTAAGCAGCCTTGGAAATATGGTGGTAGACTTAGTAAGTTTAACATCTTTTATTTACTATATGGTAGTAACAAAAATCATTCACCTTCCATTTCTCCATTTCTCTCCTTCCAATTTCTGAAGGCCTTCTGAAGACTCTTCATAGAATATGGCTGAAGTTAGACAGACTTCTTAGAAACATTTCCCTCCTTTCAGCCACAGGATAGCTGACAAATCAATGTCAGAGGCTTTGCTAGCCCTTACATATAACATCAATAACTAAAGCTATGAGATTTCTATTGTTTGGACTTGAAGTTCAATTCTTTTTCTTTTGTTTGCATGGACTAGGCAGAATAAGAGCAATACTTTAGGTCTTCAGACTGTGGAAGCAAATTTATCCTGTTTCCCAGAGGACAGATGAGTTTATTGTTTGTCCTTGGTCAGAATAAGAATAGATTTATATTAAATTTCTATGAAATCACATGGAAATACTCAGAATGTTACAGCCTTCTTTGTTGTACAGCATCTTAGATAATACTACTAGGCTGAATACAGTCATCCTGCTCTATCCCTTCCACTTCTAGTTGCAAAAGTCATAAAGTAAAAGCTAGAGCATAAAGCAGTGGATTTATGTGTGCACTCTTTGATACTGCAAGCAATAATGACAGTCCTGCTAGAAATATCTTGCTCATGGCAGGATTCAATCATTTAAGAGCCAGCAGGTGGAACTAGCTTGGCATAAGAAATGCACTCTTCTCTTTATGTTAGCATACTCAAGTCACACCACAGATGGACTGAATGTGAAGGATGCTCAGACTTAGACTGAAAGCACAAGGACTTGGCAAAGGAATGGAACAAGAATGAGGCACAATGTGTCTGTGGAGGGAGATGCCGCAAAGTCATGCTTGGAGAAACTTTGCTACCATAGACAAAGAAATGAAGACAATTCTAGTGCCACAAATGACTTGGTTTTGTGCAGATATTCCAGTACTCTCACTCCAATATTCTTCCTATCTCAAACTTTGCAAGATCGATACAAATAGACATTCAGTGTGCAAACAAGTATCCAGCTATACAAAAATTGGATAAAGATAGTCTCTCCAACCTCTGTGACTTTGGTTTAAAGAAGGATATTTTAATAAATGAAACAAGAAAAGGGTATTGCAAAAGTTTGTCTCTTTAGCCAGGTCCTGACAATCCTTTCTACCTCTTCAGGCAAAGGCCCACAGAGATATTGCTTCAATCAGGGAAAAGGTGGGAATTCCAAAAAAAGGGAATATCTGTAGCTCAGAGTTAAATTGTAAAGTCCCCGCTGCTCTCTGACCTTGACTGTTTGCTAACAGACATCAGTGCAAGTGAGCTTGAGGTTTGCTCCCTATTTACATACAGCAGTTATATATAGTGGAAGCTGCATAAAGTGGAAGTTGTCTGGTCCAAAGTCTGGACTGAATGGCAGAGAAAGTAAGACTGTAAGATCCAACTTTGCAGTGATTTCTTGATGGCTGCCTTGAGGTCTATCATTGTCACGTGACAGCAACATCTATTTCCTGTGTTTCCAAATGCTTCTTAATTGTTGTTTCTAAGTTTTGGATGTTGCATGTAGTGCACTGAGCTGACAGTAGCACCAATTTTCAAGGAAATCCATATATGCAAATATTACAACCTGTGTCTCAAAAACCTGTACTCATGAGTTTCCTGCCGAAGTTTAGGTTTCAATTATTTTCCCACAAGTGACGTTTTGTGTTAATATTCCATGAATTATTTGTTTCTGGGCCATAAAGATGAGCCTTGAGTTTTGTAAGCTGTCACAATGCTGTGAAGAAATTCCTTTCCTTAATTCTCACAGCACACAATAGTTGAGGAACCCCTCTTTCACAAAAATATGCTGATTTTGAAAAACGTCAACAAATATGATCCACACATTTTTGTGAAATGCCAAGCTTGACAGAAGTTTCTCTTAAGAGTGATTTGCCATTGTTCTTAATAAATTCATTAACTTTTCTCCTGTGAAACTCATTGGTTCCTCTCATAGGTCATCCCTTTTGTTCTTGATTTTACAAGTTAGCTTTTTCCTATTTATATTTTTTGGGTTCTGCAATGTGTAGGTCTCACATCAATCGAGCTGTCGCTATAAACAAATTGCATTTATCAGTGAATTTCAATTGGAGAATCTTTAATTGAAGCAAAAATTCAACTGCAGCAAAAATTCAATCATGGCATATTGCTTAAAGTGCAGGTTTCCATTTCACCAACAATAGCAATGGGATCTTTTCTCACAGCAACTTCCTGCCAGATGAAGTAAAAAAGAGATGCCAAGGAACACATCGGAGCTCCAAGCTCATCAATATTGCCATCTATTGGCAACTTATAAAATGTATTAATTGTCATCCAACTCCATACAAGAAAAAAAATAGATTGGGGTGCCAATTTCAATGTAGATTTAAAAAGAATAAGTGATGGGTCATATTTACTAAAAACCTTTTCTGAGATTTCAGATCCAAAAAAACTTACTACAATACTACAGTGTTTTTACTCTCAGTGATTGGCTCCATTTCATTAAATTCAATTATTATTTAGTCTAAGAGGAAAGCTTAGAAAAGCTTAGAAAACATAAAATATGCCTCCTCTTAGCTTTCCTCTACTTGCCACCGTCCAGATGTGTTATGCCTATAATCCCTGAATTTCCAATCATCGGAGCCATTTTTTCCCATATAAAAAATATTAGGTGGCAGCAGCTCAGCCAGGTTTTTCTTACGTAGAGCTTATAAATGATCGTTTCTGCATGTCATTCTTCAAAATCACATTTTCCACCAGGGTTGCTTGCAGCATACAATAAAATATAAGCAGTTCCCATTCAATTTGACAAGGCTGCAGAGAACTAACTTCTCAGCCTTGTTGTTAATTCCCCAATCTTGTCATAAACCTAATCTCTTGAGTTTTCCTTCCTTGAACTGAACTGTGTATTTGGCCACATAATACTTCAGTTTGATTAACTTGATTTGGGTTTTTGGGTCAGAGTACAGCTCTTGTCTTGTGTTCATAAGACATTTAATTTTATGACTTTGCTAAATAGCTTCTCATAAGTGTTTTATTACTAGCGTTAAGCCATGCAGTGGGATAGAAAGCATTCCCCATTGTAAAATGGAAGAGATTTCTGGGTGCAGTTCAAAGCTGGTTTTAATCTATAAAACTCTTTTTATCATTTCTCAGCCTTTTGGCTAAGATCAAGTATAGCATAAAGCTCCTTATGGCTTGGGTGACTAGGTCCCGGCAGAAACACCTCTATCAACCAGATTTGACTCATCTGACATCCCTCTCAATAGAAAATACTGGTGAAACCGCTGTTTCATAAGATGGGGCTGGGTTCAGGCATTTTCCCCCCTTTAAATTATGGGTGTAATTCTTTGGAACAGCATCCCCCAATAGTAAAATTATTCCCCTCTATGATTTTTTTCTAATCTGAAGACAGAGACCATTTGGAAATTAATGTCTTCTTGCCATCTTTGTGTTTGATTTTTGTAATTCCAAGGTATTTTTTATATTTTTACAATTGATGCTTTAAATTATTCATAATATATGATTTATTATTAGCTGCCAGGCATCTTAGAAATCCAATCATCTGTAAATCTAATAAATAAGGAAATAAACTATCAGGGAACTTATATTTACAGTATTTACTGGGGGAAAGCACCATAGTTTTATTTCTGGGTGTTTTGTGACTGGCTCTGCTTACCACTTACCACTTCAGCCCATTTTGTAATTGCCTTTTCTGAGTGTAGGAATTATTTTCTGTACCATTGCATTGGGTCCCCAGTGTGTTGCTATCTCAAGCAGAGCAAAACATCATCCATCAAACTGCAGTCAATATAGCAAAGTGCAAAGGATAGTAGAGATATCTATTAGAACTATTGCAGAGTCATGTGGATTGTACATAGACTTAGCTATAGTTTCAAATCGTGATGATGCTTTGGGGAACTAGTTGAATCTGATGATACCTTGAGGAACTCATGCCAATTACTATCATTATTGTATTTATTTATTAAGTTTCACACACACACACACATATACATACACACACACATATATATATTGTGTAAATCACATTAAAATTGCAATAAAATACAAGTTATAAGATGGGGAGGAAGGGAGCAGATGGGGAGAAAATGGAAACTGCTATTAGTTGATCAACCATCTCCAGTGTAATAATACTCCACCATTAGAGCCCCAAGCCAACTGGCAAAGCCAAGTCTTCAGGCTCTTGCCAAATCTCAGGAGGTGGGAACCAATCTCACCTCGAGCGGGCAAGATGTTCCAAAGGGTTGGGGCCACAACAGAGAAGGCTCTTCTCCTGGACCCTACCAGCCAGAATTCCTTGACTGACAGGATCTGCAGCCTGCCTCCTCTGCCAGAACTGGTGGGGAAGGCCTGTCCCATAAGGGTGAGGCACTTCCTCAAGTAACCTGGACCCATGCCATGTAGGGCTTTAAAGGTAATAACCAACACATTGATTTGCACCCAGAAGCAAATTGGCAGCCAGTGCAGGTCTCGGAATACAGTGTAACATGACTGACTCTAGAACCCCCAAAGAAAGGAAAAGGAACCTCTATTGTGTGCACCAGCAGAAGCTTCCAAATGCTCTTCAAGGATAGCTTCATGTAGAGTGCATTGCAATAATCAAGCATGAGGTGATTAGAGTTGAATGACTGAGTGCAGGGACTCTTTATCCTGGAAAATCCACAACTGGTACACAACCCAAATTTGTGCAAAAGCTTTCCTAGCCGTGATTGCCACCTGCTCTTTGAGCAGGAGTCTTGAGTCCAGAAGAACCCCCAAGTTGTGGATCAAATCTGTCTGAGGTATTGCCATCCCATCCAGAGCTAAGGATGTCAAAGTCCCAGATCTTGAAGCTCCACGTATCTAAAGCCATTTGGTCTTGCCAGGGTTCAGCTAGAGCTTGTTGTCCCCCATCTAGGCCTTCACAGCCTCCAGGCACTGTGAGGGGGCAGTGACTGCAACACCAGGAGTGGAAATATAAAGTTGAGTATAAATATGGTGACAGATGACCTCATCCAACAGATTCATGTAGATGTTAAATGGGAGTAGAGAGTGTAACAAACTCTGTGGCACACTACAGAAGAGTGGCCATAGGCTGGATCTGGTACTCTCTATCAACAGTCCATTTTAGACTTTCCAAAATCAACTGTCTAATCATCTTTCTGGTGTTTATTTAAAAATAAATAAATTTAAGTCCTTAAACTTACAAGTTCTTTTGCTAAGGACTGAAGGAAACTCACCCAGTGTAATAAAACTTGCCATTAATATCCAAAAATCAGTTATCAGGCAATTTCCAAAGATCATTAACAGAGTAAGTAAGTGAATCCTGTGTCCTTTTTAAAGGCACCAAACTGAGATTTGGGCAAAGATGATGATCCTTCATTTGACCCCACCCTCCAGAGCTATAAACTTGCAGGAGACCACTATTTTTCAGTCTCCTCATGAGAAGCAGCCTCTCGGGTGCTTCTTGTGGGCAATTCCAGTCCATTCCTTGTCTGGAGAGGAATTAGAGTCAGTCCATTCACCAGCTCTGCATTCCATTATAGTCATTGGCTCCAAGCTCAGCAAAGCTGTCTTTTCATCATTTCTTTCCCAGATGTCCTTAAATTCCAACTATATTCTAAAGATTTATAAGAATGTCCCTTTAATGTTCATTTCTTCCAGAGACCAAATATTCCCTCAGGCTTCTTGGAATAGTTTGTATTTAGCAGTAAAATGTGAGAAACTCTAAGGTTGTTCTGAGTCTAATCTCAGTAGGTCACTTTCCAAGTCTCAGATTATTGCAATCTATTATGTAAATCAAAACAAACAAGAACCATTAATCCTAAGGTTATTTCAGACACCTACTGGTCTATTTTTATTTCTTGGCATTAATAGCCACATGGCTTCTGTCTGAAAGAATATAACCCACTCTCTCTGTACATCTCTTTATTCAACATGATAGCAGTTGTCCTTTCTACATATATATTTTTCATAACCCAGGTACCTTTTTCTCTCAAGTACTACAATTTCTGACTGACAGAAGACAAACATTGATATTATATAAAATAAAAGAGAAAAAACATTATTTTATCTGTTTCAGTCTATGTGTGCTTCTGAAATGGCCTACACTAAAAATGTACAAAAAGATGCAGTGTAACTGCACGATTGTACCATTATTCAATTCAAATCTTTATTGTCAGTGCACAACATATGTACAATGAGATTGGTTGAGCTCCCTCAGTGCACCCTCCCCAACACAATACAACTCACAGTGAAGACAGAAAATCCCTAACCCAATGAATCATATTAACAAAACACCCAGTTCTATTGCAACAATGTGAACATATTACACATTGCGCCAGCGCTGCAGTCCATCATATTACATAGTTATGATGTTATTTCTCATACAGGAGTAGACAGCCCATGGATAAAAACTGTTCTTCAGCCTGTTTGTGTGGCTGGCTATACTTTTTTTAAATTTATTTACATTTATATCCCGCCCTTCTCCGAAGACTCAGGGCGGCTTACAGTGTATAAGGCAATAGTCTCATTCTATTGTATATTTACAAAGTCAACTTATTGCCCCCCCAACAATCTGGGTCCTCATTTTACCTACCTTATAAAGGATGGAAGGCTGAGTCAACCATGGGCCGGGCTTGAACCTGCAGTAATTGCAGGCTGCTGTGTTTTAATAACAGGCTTCTTACAGCCTGAGCTACCACGGCCCCTATATCTCCTTCCAGATGGTAGGAGGGTAAAGAAGTGATGACCAGGGTGAGTCGTCCCTGAGAATTTTCCTCACTCTTCTAAAGCAGCAAACCCTAGCAATCTCATCTAGTGCTATCAGGGGACAGCCCATGATGTTTTGTGCTGTACTCACCACCCTTTGTAATGTTTTTCTATTTGTGGCTGTCAGACCGGCATGCCATACTGTGATGCAATATGTGAGGACATGTTCTATTGTAGAACGGTAAAAAGAGGTCATCAGTTGTTGTTCCACCCTGTTTTTATGCAAGACCCTAAGGAAATGGCATCTCTGTTGGGCCTTCCTGACCACCTGGATCGTGTTGTTTTTCCAGGTGAGGTCTTCACTGAGATGGACTCCCAGGAATTTAAAGGAGGAAACTCTCTCTACACAGCCCCCCTCAATGTAAAGTGGGGCAGGTTCCTCTCTCTTCCTCCGGAAGTCCAACACCATCTCTTTGGTCTTGCTGATGTTCAGGTACAGGTTGTTTTTTAAGCACCATGCGGAAAGTTTTTGATCCTCCCCCCATATGCTGTTTCGTCTCCACCTGTAATAAGACCCAGTACAGTGGTGTCATCTGCAAACTTAATGATCACAGTAGATGGATCTGACGGTACACAATCATGTGTACAATGAATACAGGTAGGGACTGAGCACAAAGCCCTGTGGGGAGCCAGTACTAAGCTTCAGGGGTGTGGATATAACAGACCCAACCCTCACTGTTTGTGGCCAGTCCCTCAGAAAGTCTTTGATCCAGTCACAGATGGAAGAGGGAAAATCCAAATCAGTCAGCTTTTCA
Source organism: Ahaetulla prasina (assembly GCF_028640845.1). NCBI lineage: Eukaryota > Metazoa > Chordata > Lepidosauria > Squamata > Colubridae > Ahaetulla > Ahaetulla prasina. The sequence goes on along the minus strand of NC_080543.1, from coordinate 32,311,089 downwards.
ATAAGGATGCTCGGCAGACTGGTGTTGGAAGGCCGAGCTATAATCTATGAAAAGCATCCTGACATAGTTCCCAGGCTTCTCCAGATGGCTCGCTACATTCCACGGCTTCTAACATTTAGCAATATGCTAAATACGCTGGAAAGTCAACCTGCCATGCAACGGTCAAAGCAGAGACACAAGGTCAATATTCCAGGGGCCTCATTTTTAGCAGGACAGAAAAGGAAATTTTTAAATTTGTATTAATTACTTTCAGTTTTTAATACTTTATCTGCCAGTATTAAGCTAAAATGGAAATGAAAAGAAATGGAATTTACTTTTCATTTGGGTTGCATTCACAACCTTTGGGAACGTGGCTCCTGGCATGCCACTCAAGGCCAAGTGATGCCTTTAGCCAAAAGAAACTGAGCATCCCTGTGTGAGAGGCATAAGACTCCTGGATGGCCTGGGAGTAAATTCTGCTGAACCTAATAGGACTTCTGTTTGAGTAAGCAATTATAGAACTGCACTGGTAGACATTATTTTTCTGGCAGAGTTCCTGTGTTTTTAATAGCTGAATGGAAGCCATAAAAATCTCAAGTAAAGTAAAGCTTCTCCAAGCATGATGATATAGTGAATTTTAGCTTATATAAATGAACAGCAAACTGCAAGTGTGTGGAAAAAGGAAGAACATGAGTTAGGCTTATTAAAATGCAAACGCTGGAGAGCATAGAGAGATTTTTCCACTTTTTCCATAAAAATAACCATAATCGGCCCATTTAATTTGTAATAATAACAAGACGTGACGATAGCTAAAGACGAAACACTAAGTCTAGGATTGGTAGAGTTTCAGGTCCAAGTCCTCAACACATGAAATTATGTCTTGGCATGAATATCAAGTCAGTTGACAAGCCCTACCCTGGATCCCAGGAATGGTGCAAACTGTAGTAATAAGTTGCTACCTTATGTACAATACTGACAACACATTACTTCACTGATTTCTGATGCTGCTTCTGTTGCTCCTCCTCCGTTTTTAATACACATCTTACAATGTAAATTTTAACTTTAAAGCTTTAAATGACTTGGCGCCTAGCTGAGGAACCACCTAGCTCAGTATAAACCTATTCTGACATTAAGTTCATCAGGAGAGAAACTTTTTAAGGTTGTCTTCATTTCTGGTCCATGTATTTGAGTAGAGGGTGGGACTAGAAGACCTCCAAGGTCCCTTCCATCTCTGTTGTTGTTATTTCATTTTTAGATGACTATTTAGAGAGGTTATTTTTTTTATTATAGTTTAAAACTTTTTGCTTTGTTTTTATTAATGTTAGTAGACTCAGGTACCTTATAGAAAGTTGCGTTGACAACAAGAACAATAAAGATCAGTCTCAATAGATTTCACTCTCCCTTAAGATTTCATGATTGAAATATAAAACTTACAGATCACTTGTAAATTTTACATTGTTTAAGTGGTCTCAAATGCTAGTATTTTACTGAGAGACGTCATTAAATCTTTGGTGAAATCACTATAATCTCACAAGATTTAGCAATGAGATTTCAGCCATTAAACATATTTTAATTAGGAAGGCATAAAACATCCGAGTACCAGAGGATGGTGTAGTGCTGACTGCCATGATTGAGGAAATTTTAAGTGCAGATCAGTGGTGAAATCTGAACTGGTTTACTACTGTTTCGGTGGCTGCACATGCTTGCCATGCGCCAAATGCACATTGCTCACACGCATGCACAGCACCACGCACAAATGCGAGGTGCATGCACACACACACAGTACACGCCAAAAGGAGGTATGGGAAGGAAGGTAAGTAGAACAGCGCGCAGGGGGGTAATCAACTATGGCGCGTGATCGTCGGAGCCTTTTTAAAAACTTTTTAAAAGCCTTTTTTACTATGGGCGAATAAGTAGTAAAAATGCCACAGCTGATCATCGGAGCCTTTTTTTTACTTTTTTAAATGCATTTTTTTTACTACCTATTTGTGCAAATAGGTAGTAAAAATGCTTTTAAAAGGTCAGAAAAAAAGCTCCAATGGTCACAGCTGAGGCACGCGATTGTCGAAGCCTTTTTTTTACCTTTTAAAAGCATTTTTACTACCTATTTGCCTGAATAGGTAGTAAAAAATGCTTCAAAAGGTTAAAAAAAGGCTCTGATGATTATGCGCCACAGTTGTGATCGTCAGAGCCTTTTTTTTAAAAAAAAATTAACCTTTTTTTTTTACTACCAGTGCCAGAAAACTGGTAATAAAAAAATGCCTAAAAAGAAAAAAATAACTTCCAACGATTGTGCGTTGCTCAGCTGATTGTTAGAACTTTTTTTTTTTTACATTTTTTACTACCGGTTCGGCAAACTAGTAGCCTTTTTTACTATTGGTTTGGGCGAACCAGACTGAACCGGTAGCATTTCACCCTTGGTGCAGATTACGTAGAATAGCAATAGCTTTTCTAGAGTAATTCTGTTCAGAACTATTACTACAATAGCTAAATGATTACTCCATAATTACTGCAAACAATATTATCATAATATATAGTGTCATTCTCCAACCTGATAATTTCTACTTCTTAGTATGTTTCAAACTGTTAAGCTAACTCTTCCCTGTAGTATTTTAAAAGTACAACTTAATTAGGTGGATCTAGCATTCTCAACTGGACACACTGCTATTAAAAGAACCACCTACTCTAAACTAAATTCACTTTAGAACAAAATCCACACGTTTTTGCACATTTTAACAGCATTATTAGTTAAAGTGAGTGTGGTGGTAATATGACAGAAAATTGCCTAAATTGTTTTTTAGTACTTTACTACTAAAAATATTTTACTCTCGGTACACATTATTCTCTCTGTGTGTACAAAATGTTCTCTGGGTACGAAATGTATAAAGGAATAACAGCTTAGAAATCAAGATCTACTGGTTATAATAAAATATTTTAGGGATTAGGATTTTCCCAGGCAAGCTTTTTATGGCTCAGCACATATATATTTTTATTAAATTTGATATAAAAATCAGCTCTTGATAAAATTGGTATCATGTTAATTCTCATTGTGTTTTAAATGAACTATTTCTTTTTCAACTGAAATACTCAAAAATAAATTAAGTAAATATAAGAATTGATTTCTGAATGGACTTCCTTGAATCTAGTTTCTGTAATTCTGCTTTCTCTTGTATCATGCCTATTTTATTGCAGGGTTAAAAGAGGGACAATGTTTTTTTAAATACAATGCAAAAATATTTAGATCCATAACAACATTCTACTCTTGGTTGTGTTCCCATTGCCTATTCTTAATTCACATGATTCCAGCTCCTGTTTTCTGAAGACATTTTTGAAAGATTGCTTTGCATTTTATTACCAGCTGCCCTCTGAAAACCAGCAAATTGTTCTTTCTAAAAAGAAACTGGCACTAGAAGAATCCATTCTTAAACTCACACTGACTGCTTCTCCTTGATACAGGGAATCCAATGTTGTTGCCTACAAGACAATTGTTGATGGGAGGGTTCATGCCAATAAGTTTTATATGGCAATAGGAAGAGACAGTGTGAATGTAGTAATTTTATTATCAGGATCTTGCCCAACAATATTTCAACAACGAAAACAAAAAAAAACAATTAGGCTTCTGTCCCTGAGGAAAACTTTTGATCAACTCAAACAGCATTCTTTTCATGGAAGTATTATCATGAGGCCAATCTCCCCCCCACACACACACACACCCTTAATTCTTTCATTTTGGGAGTGTCCTGCCATATTCTTTTCACTCATGCATGATCCTCAGTTAGAATATAGAATGCCTGCTCTAAGGTGTTCCATCAGAGCATCATATATAATTCAAAATATGTACCTTGATTATATTTTCACCAGAGATATTTATACATTTATTTAAGACATTTTAGACTGCCTTATCTTAGAGCACTTAAGGCACAATGAACCCATGTTTTTACACATGCTGCTTGCTGTAATCTAACAAAATTGCAAAGCAGGGAATCTTTCAGGGCGTTATACTTTTAGGACTTTACACTTTCAGGGCTTTACACTGAGAGCAAATGCACCAAGACAAATTCCTTGTGTGTCCAATAAAAAATTATATTCTGTTCTGTTATGTTCTGTTCTATTCTATATCTCATATATCTATATCTATATTCCATATCTCAAGTAATTGTGTTCTCTTTGCTGACGATGTCAAACTATTTAACACCACTGATAATACATCTATCATTCAAAAAGACCTTGATTATCTAATCGCTTGGTCTAAAACTTGGCAACTCCAAATTTCAACCAGCAAATGCTCAGTCTTACATATAGGAAAAAAGAACCCAAACACTAAGTACTTGCTTGATGGACATTACCTCACAGATGACCCCATCCCGTTAAAGACCTTGGAGTTTTCATGTCAAATGATCTAAGTGCCAAAGCCCACTGCAAATACATAGCAAAAAAGGCTCTAAGAGTTGTAAACCTAATCTTGCGTAGCTTCTTTTCCAAAAACACTACACTACTAACCAGAGCATATAAAACATTTGCTAGACCAATTCTAGAATACAGCTCACCTGTTTGGAACCCTCACCATATCTCTGACATCAATACAATTGAACGTGTCCAGAAATATTTTAAAAGAAGAGTTCTCCATTCCTCTGTAAACAACAAAATACCTTATCCCACTAGACTTGAAATCCTGGGCTTGGAAAACTTGGAACTCCGTCGCCTTCGACAAGACCTAAGTGTCAGGCCTGGAAACCATATTAGACTTTAGGGTTCCAGACGCTGCCACATTTTTCCCCTGAGGGGAGGAAGGGGGGCTGAGGGGTATGGTAACATTCTTCAAGCGGTCAAGGTCGGATGGTGTTCACATCTGCAGGAAGAGTGGCAAGAAGATATTCGAATGAACTGGGAGAACGTGGGACCATGTGACCATCAAAGGGGTCAGGGGGGTGGGACTCTTGGGGTTTGTATAACTGGGGAAAAGAATCCGGAAATTCAGTTTTGGAATTTCACTCATCGTGTGCCAGTTTCCTCATGCTAGTAAAGAACTCTGGAAAACAATGGCTTCTGAGGTTTTTTTTTATGCAGAAGAGGTTTTTCTGGAACCTTGACATTATTCCAAAACTCCTAACTTTCTTTTGCTAACGGTACCCTCTCCTCCGCTCAGAGGGGGCCCATTGGGGGGGTGCTGGGCCCCAGCCTCCGCAACCTCCACAGCGGTGCAAAGACCCAGTGAAGATGGAAGAGCAGCCAGCTGAAAGCATGGATGCAGCACAGAAGCTTGAATCTAACAATTTAGTTGAAATCACCTACTTCCCATCGGAAGATATGACTCAAAAACCCGAAGTGGTAGAGCCTGCTTGTCAGCTTGGAGCACGGCCCAAAGACTCTGATTCGTGGGTAAGCTGTCGTTCGGGAGAAAACATTTCCCCGGGGCGGAATGGAGAGCCCCCTCCCTCTCCTCAACCTCATTGGAGGACAGTAAAACCCGGAGAATCGGGAGAGTCACTGGATTGGGACCTGAGAAACCCCCTGAAATCCCAGTCCCTATTAGACCTCCCTGAAACTTTTGAGCGTTTGGAAGTGAGGCCTAATATAAGCTCAGCTCACCCAACTCGAGAGCCTTTAGCTCAGCCTAAATTCACCTTCCCTCCCACCAGAGAGGGAGAAATTACTGAAGCTCAAAGCCGTTCCGATGAACGCAGGAGGACCTCCCTTCCCTCCTTCAGACGGCAGGGAGTTCAGGCAGCACCAGGGACTTGGGGGGAATCGCAACTCCCCCCTCCAACTGACTTTTCCCGCCAATAGAGGCCTATGCTGCCTCCTGCTGCTTCTATTCCTCCTGGCTGGGCATTTTATCCTGGACAAGGGTGGATCCAGTACCAATGGCAACCAGCCAGTTCAGCACCTTTCTTTTCTGGGGCCCCAGGCCGAGCTTTGCCTCGCAAGCTGAAGCATTTCAAGGACTTCTTCTCAGCAGCCAGGGGGAATTCCACCCCCCTTCACAACTCAGCAACCAGCCACAACAGCATCGGCCGTCCCCCAAATCCTTCTTCAACCACAAGCAGGCCAGCTAAACCCACCTGCACCCCCTCACCCAGCCCCTCCCCCTTTCAAACCAACCTTTGATGGGAATCCACACCACCTGGCTTACTTTCTCAGCAGAATTGAGGCTTACGTTGAACAATATAGACATCAATACCCATCAGAAAGAAGCCTAATTAACGCCATCTCAGATGGTATGAACGTGGGGCTAGCCTCAGAATGGATAGCTCAGCTACACAATGAACGTGCACAGAACTAAACAATGTTCATGCATTTATGGCACTGCTTCGCAACCGGTTTCAAGATGATGACCTAATTGCAGAATGTGAAACCACCTTAAAAACAATGAAGCAAGGTAACAAGCCCCTAAAACAATTTGTATGGGATTTCAGAAGGGTTGCTGGCAATCTTAGACATTGGCCAGAACGCATCGTCCTCCACTACTTCAAAGACGCAATTGATCAAAACATCAGAAAAGCCTGCTCCACCAGAGGAATCCCAGAACAACTAAATGACTGGTACAACGTGTCCATCGCTCTGGACAGAGAATTCAACCCCCTCCAAAGCCAATCACCAACTACAACTCCACAACGACCACCTACAAAACCCTCCCACTTAAGACCAACTACACCCTCCACCTTTCAGCCTTCAACAATAATCAAATGCTACCGTTGTGGAAAACTAGGACATCGGGCGTCAGTTTGCCTAGCCCCAACACCTCTCCCACAGTATCGCCCACCAACTGCTACCCAACCACGCAGACTCCCTCGAATGTTGGGGAAAATACACCCAGTATTCCATACCAGCTTATTAAAACCTGATAGACAGTCTGGTCTGAGACCTCAACCTGCCGCTCCCCCACCACCCTTGATAATCCAAGGTGAAACCCACTATGAAATCAAGAAATTCCTGACTCTAGACTATATAGAGGTCAATTACAATATTTAGTCCACTGGAAGGGATATCCATTATCTGAATCTACTTGGGTCAAAAGTTGGAAAGTAAATGCGGACAATTTGATTAAACAATTTCACGACACTTTCCCTGACAAACCGAAAAAACCTCTTGGAGAGGGGAGGGGGGGTAGAAGGGAAGTGTGGACCACTGACATTCTTCTTTATCGACTCTTTGTTTTCTTTCCCAGGATATAGCTTCTTTTCCAAGGGGGGACACCTGTCAGGCCTGGAAACCATATTAGACTTTAGGGTTCCAGACGCTGCCACATTTTTCCCCTGAGGGGAGGAAGGGGGGCTGAGGGGTATGGTAACATTCTTCAAGCGGTCAAGGTCGGATGGTGTTCACATCTGCAGGAAGAGTGGCAAGAAGATATTCGAATGAACTGGGAGAACGTGGGACCATGTGACCATCAAAGGGGTCAGGGGGGTGGGACTCTTGGGGTTTGTATAACTGGGGAAAAGAATCCGGAAATTCAGTTTTGGAATTTCACTCATCGTGTGCCAGTTTCCTCATGCTTGTAAAGAACTCTGGAAAACAATGGCTTCTGAGTTTTTTTTTTATGCAGAAGAGGTTTTTCTGGAACCTTGACACTAAGTTTAACTCTATCTATCATCTATTGTAATGTCCTTCCTGTCAAAGACTACTTCAGCTTTAATTGCAATAATACAAGAGCAACCAATAGATTTAAACTTAATGTCAACCGCTTTAATCTAGATTGCAGAAAATATGACTTCTGTAACAGAATCATCAGTGCTTGGAATACTTTACCTAACTCTGTGGTCTCTTCTCATAATCCTAAAAGCTTTAACCAAAAACTTTCTACTATTGACCTCACCCCATTCCTAAGAGGACCATAAGGGGCGTGCATAAGCGCACAAATATATATATATATATATATATATATATATATATATATATATATATATATATATATATATATATATATATATATATATATATATATATATATATATGTCTTTGGTTGTTCGAGTTTTCTCCCGTGAGAACCAAAGGCCTATATACAAACACCCGTGAAAACCTCAGAAAACATACTATATAACCTTTCTGTATAATAGTTACATATATTGTTGTGACAAAATAAATAAATAAATTCTATTCTATTCTATTCTATTCTATTCTATTCTATTCTATTGTAAAATTTTATCTAATTCTAGACCAGCCTTTGTTGACTTTTTTACCCTAGATGAAATGTTTGAAATAATTACTCCATTAAAATAAAAAGATATGAAACTCACAATACAGTTCACTTTCAAGTTATACAATCCATTTTCAACTATAGCAAAGTGTAAGGCCAGCAGATAGATTATGGTACATAAAAATTCCCAGTATTGTGAGTACCAGTATTGCATGGTGTGCCTAGTTCAAAAATCAAAATTTTAATTATGATCTTTTGAAAACCTCTAGTAACCATTTCCAGAAATTTAGGGCTCTGTGGTTCCCCATCTGAGAAAGGCTATTCCACACTTATTTTACTACATTATGGCCCTCTTAGATTTGACAAACTATATAAAACTTAATGTTTGGGTTGGAATTCTATCTGGATTTGATACGTTTCCCTTTTTCCATTGCTTTTGCATCTCAGCTCTAATTCTTCCTGGCTTTAAAACCCCAGCAAAATCAAAACTCCTAGTTCCTGAGTTTTATTTATGATCACTTTCTCCTCACCCCTATCCCCTTGACCAATATAGTAGATGATGTAGGATGAGGTGAGGTGAAGTGAAGTGAAATGAGGTGAGGTGAGGTTAGGTTAGGTTGGATAAGGTACAGTATATTGGGTATTTCTATTACAGTGGAACAGGCTACAATATTAGCAGCAGTTAATAAAGTAACATAGCATTATAAATTAATAATCTGGCATAAAAATGACATAAGGCTAAGATCTATAAAACTAAAAACTATTCATGAATGAATCTAAGATCTATAACATTTTGTAACATTTATACTAAAACACACCTGTAAAGACTCAAAACTATACATTAAGAAGTATGAATAAAAATAAATTTAAAATCTATAAAATAAACTTCTCTTAAATCCTAACTTAAAACAACCTAAAGTAATTCTTCGTAAAATTAAAATAATTATTTGCATTATTTGAAAATCAATAAATATAAACAGCAAAAATATGATATCAGTCCTATCTTATTAAGAGTAAAAAGGATGAAAATAATCCAAATAAAGATAATTTGTTCAAGAAAGTTCTTCTCCATGAGGTTTTGTGGGACTCATCCTACTGGCCAAAAAGGTAACTTTGGCTTTTATCTATGAAAAGAGAAAAAAGGAGAAAAGACTAAATTCTCTTTATCTCCTGTGGTCATCTTGTTATTTTAGTTGTGTATATTAATGGAATTTATGCAATTAATGTCAAATCAAGTTTGTTTTTTGTCACTAGATGAACAAGCTGCTCATATTCTGAAAGCATCTCGAAAGTCCATACGGGAGACTGATTTACTGCAAACAAGCATCAAAAAAAATCAGGATACTGGCAATATCTGTCCTTGGGCCACATGTATTTCTTTGATGGACAATTTCTTTCATGGATAAATTCTCTCAGTTTTGGAAATTCAAAGCAGAAGCTCTCACATATTTTATAACATTTCCAGATCATATCTGTAGTCGGTACATTGGTACATTAAAAGCAAACCTATCTAATTTATACTTCCCTTATTAAACTGCAGACCTATTGAATTTCACATTTCTCCAAATGTAGTGATTTATTTTATTTTTAATTACCAAAGTGCATATAAGGTTATGTATTACCACAAAATATGTACCACATATATTTTTGTGGAAAATATATGTTAATGTATATAACAGCATATTTGATTTTTAAAACAGTAGACTGATATAGAAAACATGGAAACAAAAGAGAATAGAAAAATATCCAAAACTGACATGGACCAGAATAGATTGGTCTAATCTGAAGCAACTCTGATTTAGTAACTGGTATAGAAACTAGAAAACCACAGATGTTTCTCCTATGGAAACCTGCCAATATTTGGGAAAATGCTGCCACTCTAGTGATACAGAAAAATAAAGTTACAATGCAAGCTTTATTCAAATTCTTCTATTCAGATTTAATGAGCTTCCCCATCAGTACTTCCTCACTTATTTTTATAATCAAAAATAATTTCTAAGAATTTAGGGGACCATTTCTAAAAGTAGAAAGTTTATTAACTTTCATAAAATAAATTCCCAAGAAGAAAGATCGAATAATATTAATATTAATTGAAAATCATAACCCGGACTTTCTCAAGCTTTTTGTCTGCAACTGCAATAAATTGCACTAATGTATTAATATATTTATACATATTCTGCCTCTAACTCTCCTGTAAGTATTTGCCCAACATTCCAAAGTCCAGAGCAGAATTTTTAACACTGTAAACAGTCTCCTAGCAAATTATAAAGAATACTTTGCTTCTAGATCTTTTTGCCACTTTCCTCCAAGTTACACTTGAACGTAAACACACAGGTTATTGCAAATCATAGTACAATGCTTAGAAAATGAAACTACCAATGTAAATAATTATTTTTCAAAATTTAAGAATTGGCTTTTTAAAGTAGAAACCAAAGTAGAATTGGCAGTTGGTTCTGTGTGGGTTTTTTTAACATAACATAACATAACATAACATAACATAACATAACATAACATAACATAACATAACATAACATAACATAACATAACATAACATAACATAACATAACATAACATAACATAACAACAGAGTTGGAAGGGACCTTGGAGGCCTTCTAGTCCAACCCCCTGCCTAGGCAGGAACCCTACACCATCTCAGTCAGATGGTTATCCAACATTTTCTTAAAAATTTCCAGTGTTGGAGCATTCACAACTTCTGCAGGCAAGTTGTTCCACTTATTAATTGTTCTAACTGTCAGGAAATTTCTCCTTAGTTCTAAGTTGCTTCTTTCTTTGATCAGTTTCCACCCATTGCTTCTTGTTCTACCCTCAGGTGCTTTGGAGAACAGCCCGACTCCCTCTTCTTTGTGGCAACCCCTGAGATATTGGAACACAGCTATCATGTCTCCCTAGTCCTTCTTTTATTAAACTAGACATACCCAGTTCCTGCAACCGTTCTTCATATGTTTTAGCCTCCAGTCCCTAATCATCTTTGTTGCTCTTCTCTGCACTCTTTCTAGAGTCTCAACATCTTTTTACATCGTGGAGACCAAAACTGGATGCAATATTCCAAGTGTGGCCTTACCAAGGCATTATAAAGTGGCACTAACACTTCACGTGATCTTGATTCTATCCTCTGTTTATGCAGCCCAGAACTGTGTTGGCTTTTTTAGCAGCTGCTGCACACTGCTGGCTCATATCTAAATGGTTATCCACTAGGACTCCAAGATCCCTCTCACAGGTACTACTATTGAGCAAGATACCACATATACGGTACTGGTGCATTTTGTTTTTTTTGCCTAAATGTAGAATCTTACTTTTTTCACTGTTGAATTTCATTTTGTTAGATAGCGCCCAATGTTCAAGTCTGTCAAGATCTTTCTGTAATTTGAGCCTATCTTCTGGAGTGTTGGCTATTCCTGCCAGCTTGGTGTCATCTGCAAATTTGATGAGTTCCCCATCTATCCCCTCGTCCAAGTCATTGATGAAGATGTTGAAGAGTACTGGGCCTAAAACAGAGCCTTGGGGTACTCCACTGCATACTTCCCTCCATGTGGATGTAGTTCCGTTGAGGACTACATGTTGAGTGCGGTTGGTCAGCCAGTTTTTGCCTGAAGGGAGAAGAGGGTTAAAAAGCATCTGGGACAAAAATACACTAATTGCTTGCACTACGTAGCACAGGGAGGGACAGGGAGGGAGAGAGGGAGAGAAATCCTCCTTAGAACTTTATCTTTTAACAAACTTTCTGTTCAAAACTGAGCCCTCCCCCCCACCAAACATGTTAAAGATGATCTTGTATCAAAGGTGCTTTTTTAAAAGGCAACTGGACTTTCTTTGTTTTGCTTTTGAAGACATTTCACTTCAGTTCAGAAGAAGCTTCTTGAATGAGAAGCAAAACGTCTTCAGGCAAAACAAAGAAAGTCCAGTTGCCTTTTGAATCAGCACCTTTGGGATAACCATGACCTGGATGACTGAAAATCTCCATAGATTATCTCCATAATTTTCCTTCTTATGTATAGGAGATAAAGAAGATGATACTGAGTTAAATTATGTTATCAGGGAAAGAAGTGGCTTTCTCTCTTTTTTTCTCTCTGCTCAGACTGCCACCATGGTCAAATTACTTTTAGTTTACAAAAATATATTTTAAAAAATAAACAAAGAATCCTTTAATAACTAATTGGTTCCTGAGTTATCTGTCAGGGGTTTCAGGCGCTTCTAGATTCAGAGAAACCACCTACTTGACTTTATGAAACTACAGAACTTTTTTTGTAAAAAACCTGAAGCTTTGATCTGTATTAATTTCTCTTTCTCTTTTTATTTGTCTATTTGTAGAATATTTGAAATGAATAGGAAAAGGAGAAGCAATAAGACAGAAAATATGGAGCAGAAGAGTGGTGGGATTCAAATAATTTAACAACCGGTTCTCTGCCCTAATGATTTCTTCCAACAACCATTTCACCAAACTGTTCAGAAAGTTAACAACCTGTTCTCCTGAAGTGGTGCGAACTGGCTGAATCCCACCTCTGAGCAGAAGACATGAGAATTTGCTGAACTACAATCAAGAAGAATCAGGTTCACATCAATCTCCAACCACAGAAGGAGAATGGATAAATTTGGGTATGGCAGTATCAGTTTAAGATTGTTGCCATGAAGTGGGAAAAATTGGAGAGCTAAACTCACTACCTCAAACTCTGGTAAAAGGGAAGATAAAAATCAAGCTAATAAGCATCAAGGGCCTCTGTGGCTCAGGCTGCTAATACAGTCTGTTATTAACAGCAGCAGCCTGCAATTACTGCAGGTTCTAGTCCCACCAGGCCCAAGGTTGACTCAGCCTTCCATCCTTTATAAGGTAGGTAAAATGAGGACCCAGATTGTTGGGGGCAATAAGTTGACTTTGTATATAAATATACAAATAGAATGAAGACTATTGTTAACATAGTGTAAGCCGCCCTGAGTCTTCAGAGAAGGGCGGGATATAAATGTAAATAATAAAAAAAAATAAGGGAGTAAATATCTACACATGATCAAAAGCCAAATTGTGCCTTGCTGTGAATGTGCTGAATTCTGTATGTTAGCTGTTAGCTCGGCTCTGAATGTGATACATCAGAGGGTATAAGTACACATTCATCATTAACAGTGCATGCAGTACAACTCAATCTGGATTCAAATGCTGCATTTTAAATGTTCCTGCTCAGACCAGATCCAGGCCAATGGAAAATGCCCTGCATCTACAAACAGCCTTCAAAGGAGATAGTTCATGATCAGAAAGCAACTCCTAACAACTCAAGCATATCATAAAATTTGTGCAATATGCAATATTAGCAATTCACAAATCATATATTACCCGCCTTTAAATGTATTTTAAGATGAAACAGTTACATTTCAAAATGTTTTTATATGTACTATAGAACTGCATACACATACACAAACACACATATACACTTGTTTCTATAATGGAGCTTTTAAAAGTGCTAAAATATAAATCATCCTCTGAAATGTAATTATTAATCATTGTTCTTCTATAAAGAAAATATACCAGGCTCACCCCACTCCCAATTTAGTCCTAACAAAAATTCTGTGAGTATACTCACCTTCAGTAAGGAGAGTAAAGTGTGCAACCCATTACAAGTAGGAAAAGACAGAGCTTCCATTGTGACATCACAATCAAAATGGTTAGGAACAGATGACTATGTCTACGAGCTAAATTAAGCTGAAGTATGGCTGATGATATTCAATTATATGAAAATGCTGCCCAGCTGAAATACAGCAATCTAACCACCTTGTTACAGTGGTTTCTAAGTAAGTTTTTTTTTAAAAAATGTTTTAGCTTCTCATCATTTCTTCAGTTATTTTGTTGTCATAGAATTTCCCCGGCTGGTGTTTCTTTAAACAATTTCTGACATTACAGCAGGCAGTGAAAAATATGTTCTCCTGTTGAAACTGCAAAAGGAAGCAGAATATAATTACTCAAGTGGGAATTAAGCCAAAATCTTAGCACCAACACCTCTATGTTTCCAAACAGTGAATTTTATCACCCAGGATGCCTAATTTATGGTTCATTCAAATATGACAGCTCCTGGTGCACAGTACAGATTTATGCCATAAAAGGAGCATTCCAGGCCAACTCTGTAGGCAGGGGAACCACATCAAGCAATGCTATCCTGGTTGTAAGGATTGCATTAATGCCAGGTTTGAGAAGCTGTCTAATGGATCCCCTCTGTAGCAGGCATATAATTTACCTGCCTTTTAATCTCAATTTAGCAGTGAGTTTATAAACCTCCTTGAATATGATAACTGTGAAAGGCAATTTTGAATTATCTGTTCATCTTCTAAAATGGGGCATGTCGCACCCACCCATGGGTGAAATGCTACTGGTTTGGACCGGTTTGCCTGAACCCATAGTAATAAATGCTACCGGTCCGTGAGAACTAGTAGTAAAACAAATGCTACCAGTTTGAGTGAACCAGTACTTCCGATGATCAGCTGTGCCACTCAATTTATATTCGCTGGAAATCCTGCTTTCTAACTAATTTAAATTGCGCGGCACAGCTGTTTTCCCACTCGCTGTTCAACTTACCTTTGCAGACTCAGAAAAGGCTTCTTAATCCTCCTTTTTCAGTGCTGCGCAGTAGTGCCTGTGGTGCGCATATGTGCAAGCACATATTTGGCACATGCTGTGCATGCGCGCGCAAAGCGAACCCATAGCAAAGCGAACCAGTAGCAGACTTCAGAGCATTTCACTCCTGCACCCACCCCCATTTTAATCCTCACATAAACTATTCTATTTCTTGAAGTGAAGGAATAGAGACTATCCCATTGTGGGTTACAAAGCTCAATCAGAGCTATATTGTTGTTAGTCTTGTTACTGAATGCATGCTGTTATTGTTGTTGTCATTACATTACACTATTATATTAATAATCCATATCAAATGTAGAACTCCAAAAAAGCTAAAATATACATGGGGTTGTCTCATATACAGTGCCATAAAGTAGGTTGGGTTAAAAGTTAACAAATAGCCCTATCTCACCCAATGAGCAGATATTCTCTGTTGGAGCTCCTACGCTCTGGAATGAACTTCCCCCTGGTTTACGTCAAGTGCCTGATCTTCGGACCTTCCGCCGTGAGCTGAAAACGCACTTATTTATTCAAGCGGGACTGGATTGATATTTTATTGGGGTATTTATGTCTTATGATTTTAAATGGTTTTAAAAATCTTGGCCATGTTATAATATTTCTTTTTAATTTCTTTTTAATGTTTATACATTGTATTTTTACTAGGCTGTACACCGCCCTGAGTCCTTCGGGAGAAGGGCGGTATAAAAATTGAAATAAATAAATAAATAAATAAATATTCGAACAGGAATTTGAACTTGGGTCTCCCCAGTTCCTATTCATCTGTTCATCGCTGACTCACCAAAGAGGTAAGGGGGATGTGTTTAACTAAATCAATGTTTAAATGCTGCATATGTAATTTTACAGAAAAGCTGAAAACATTTTATCTCTGTTCTGTCAGTGCCTTTATTAGCAGCAACTCTTCATTTAGCTCCCCACAAGTTTCCTAGCAACATCTTTACATTCACATTAACACCTATCAGATCTATAACGGATACCTTTAAAATAATCACCCAGTGTGAAAATGCTGCAAATCTTGATGCCTGAATTGTACCTGTTTGGGCACTGCCTGCATCAGAAAACAAAATGCTTCTTATGCACCAAAGAATATGACTATCATCCTATCCTGTGTCTTTCCATTGTTGTTCTCTTGGCATGAAAATTATGCAATATTGTTCTTCATTTCTTTTTTTTAATTTTGTGAAGTAATTATTGCTGCTCTATGGTTGAAATCAACTCTGCATTTAGTAAGAAAACAAAACATGTTGCTATAAATGACAAATTGGTTGCCATCCTCAAAGCTATAACATCAGCTAATTCTCAGAATGCAACCCCCAAACGGAGACAGCTTTAAATCACTCATAGCACCAATGCAGTAAGTATTAGCACAGCATAAAGGGTCGAGCAGACTTCTCCGACACTGCACGTCGGGGGGACATATGCATCTGTTGTTCAGAAACCGTTGCATAGGCATTCCATTTATATTTCTGCAAATGTAACATTCTGGCTAGGGGCCATTCAAACAGCAAAGCACCGAACAGAAAGTCAGATCAACCAATCAGCACACAGAACGCGCACCTCTGCACAACACGTAGCTGTGATTTGGGAGGTGTGCACATCTGCCACCATCTGCAATCTATGCTTACCCATCAATCCCATCACAGCATAGGTATGCATCAACAGCTACAGGCAGCTGTGGGCAATTCTAAATTGGCCTTAACATGATTATAATGTGTCCCAGGATGCTATGAAAATCAAACCTTTTTTTTTCCCATACAGGGTCATCCCTACTATTTGGCAGACTGAAGCAGTTAATAATAATAATAATAATAATAATAATAAAATAATAACAACAACAACAACAACAACAACAACAACAACAACAACAACAACAATTTGGAATTTGGAAGGGACCTTAGAGGTCTTCTAGTCCAACCCCCTGCCCAGGCAGGAAACCCTACACCATTTCATACAAATGGTTATCCAACATTTTCTTAAAAATTTCCAGTGTTGGAGTTGCTTCAGCAGCAGTTCCTACCTAAATTGTGCTGTTTTTTTATTGTGAATTGAGATTCTTTAACCTGAGCAGTGGCTCAGTGGCTAAGACGCTGAGGTTGTTGATTGAAAGGTTGGCCGTTCAGTGGTTCGAATCCCTAGTGCCACATAACGGGGTGCGTTCCCGTTACTTGTCCCAGCTTCTGCCAACCTAGCAGTTCAAAAGCAGGTAAAAAATGCAAGTGAAAAAATAGGGACCACCTTTGGTGGAGAGGTAATAGCGTTCCATGTGCCTTTGGCATTTAATCATGCCAGCCACATGACCACAGAGACGTCTTCGGACAGCGCTGGCTCTTTGGCTTTGAAACAGAGATGAGCACTGCCTCCTAGCACATATATGAAAGAGATAGGGTTTTTCTGCACAGGGAATAAGCAATATTGTAAATAGTAACAATTCAAGGGGGAAATAAATGGCTGTTAGGGTGGTGTTTACCCTTTTATTAACTTTTTTCCCCTTTTTTATATTTTATACACCCTCCAAACTGTCGATAGCATTTCTGCCTCTGATATTTCCTTTCTAAAAACAAAACCGAGTGGCTTGTTCATCTAACTGAATGACTACAGATCAGTTGCTTTAACATCTGTAGTCATGAAAACCTTTGAAAGGCTAGTGCTTTCCTACTTGAAAACCATCATGGATTGTTAGACCCCTTGCAATTTGCATACCGAGCAAATAGATCAACAGATGATGCTGTTAACATGGCTCTGCACTACATCCTACAACATCTTGAGTCTCCAAAGACCTATGCAAGGGTCCTTTTTGTAGACTTTAGTTCAGCATTCAATACCATCATTCCAGACATTCTTCTAACTAAGCTAAACCAGCTACAGGTACCGGAACAGACTTGTAAGTGGATCACAAGCTTCCTAACAAACAGGAAGCAGCAGGTGAAGCTAAGCAAGATCACATCAAATACCTGTACAATTAGCACAGGGGCCCCCAAGGCTGTGTGCTCTCCCCACTTCTCTTCTCTCTGTATACCAATGACTGCATCTCCAATGATCCATCTGTTAAGCTACTGAAGTTCGCAGATGACACAACAGTGATTGGTCTCATTCGAGACAATGACGAATCTGCATATAGACGAGAGGTCGAACGACTAGCCTTGTGGTGCAACCAAAACAATCTGGAACTGAACACACTCAAAACCGTAGAAATGGTGGTAGACTTTAGGAGAAACCCTTCCATACTTCCACCTCTCACAATACTTGACAACACAGTATCAACAGTAGAAACCTTCAAATTTCTATGTTCTATCATATCGCAAGATCTAAAATGGACAGCTAACATCAAAAACATCATCAAAAAAGGACAACAAAGAATGTTCTTTCTGCGCCAACTCAGTAAGCTCAAACTGCCCAAGGAGCTGCTGATTCAGTTCTACAGAGGAATTATTGAGTCTGTCATTTGCACCTCTATAACTGTCTGGTTCGGTTCTGCAACCCAACAAGAAAAACACAGACTTCAGAGGATAATTAGAACTGCAGAAAAAATAATTGCTACCAACCTGCCTTCCATTGAGGACCTGTATACTGCACGAATCAAGAAGAGGGCCGTGAAAATATTTACAGATCCCTCACATCCTGGACATAAACTGTTTCAACTCCTACCCTCAAAACGACACTATAGAGCACTGCACACCAGAACAACTAGACACAAGAACAGTTTTTCCCTAAGGCCATCACTCTGCTAAACAAATAATTCTTTCAACACTGTCAAACTATTTACTAAATCTGCACTACTATTAATCTTCTCATAGTTCCCATCACCAATCTCCTTCCACTTATGACTGTATGACTGTAACTTTGTTGCTGGCAATCCTTATGATTTATATTGATATATTGACCATCAATTGTGTTGTAAATGTTGTACCTTGATGAACGTATCTTTTCTTTTATGCACACTGAGAGCATATGCACCAAGACAAATTCCTTGTGTGTCCAATCACACTTGGCCAATAAAATTCTATTCTATTCTATTCTATTCTATTCTATTCTATTCTATTCTATTCTATTCTATTCTATTCTAACCACAGCTTGGTGATCTAATCAGCCTAAAGGTAGTCAGAGAATAATTTGGTTATGAAAACAGAATTACGTTCTTGTTAAAGCAGATCCACCGAATAGAACCGGCTTCCGACCCGGTTATAGCACGGAGACGGCTTTGGTCGCGTTGGTGGATGACCTCTGGAGGGCCAGGGACAGGGGTTGCTCCTCTGCCTTGGTCCTATTAGATCTCTCAGCAGCTTTTGATACCATCGACCATGGTATCCTGCTGCGCCAGTTGGAGGGATTGGGAGTGGGGGGCACCGTTTATCGGTGGTTCTCCTCCTATCTCTTTGACCGGTCGCAGATGGTGTTAACGGGGGGGCAGAGGTCGTCCTCGAGGCGCCTCACTTGCGGGGTGCCCCAGGGGTCGATTCTCTCGCCTACCCTGTTCAACATCTATATGAAGCCGCTGGGTGAGGTCATCAGTGGTTTCGGGGTGAGTTATCATCTGTACGCTGATGATACTCAGCTGTACTTTTCCACCCCGGACCACCCCAACGAAGCGGTCGAAGTGCTGTCCCGGTGCCTGGAAGCTGTACGGGTCTGGATGGGGAGAAACAGACTCAAGCTCAATCCCTCCAAGATGGAGTGGCTGTGGATGCCGGCACCCCGGTACAGTCAGCTGCATCCGTGGCTGACTGTTGGGGGCGAGTTAGTGGCCCCAAAGGAGGTGGTTCGCAACTTGGGCGTCCTCCTGGATGGACGGCTGTCCTTTGATGAACATCTGGCGGCCGTCTCCAGGAGGGCCTTTTACCAAGTTCGCTTGGTCCGCCAGTTGCGTCCCTTCCTTGACCGGGATGCCTTATGCACGGTCACTCATGCTCTGGTTACATCTAGGTTGGATTACTGCAATGCTCTCTACATGGGGCTGCCCTTGAGGTGCACCCGGAGGCTACAGTTAGTCCAGAATGCGGCTGCGCGAGTGGTAACGGGAGCCGCTTGTGGCTCCCACGTAACACCACTACTCCGTAGCCTGCACTGGCTTCCTGTGGTCTTTCGGGTGCGCTTCAAGATTTTGGTTACCACCTTCAAAGCGCTCCATGGCTTAGGACCCGGGTACTTATGAGACCGCCTGCTGTTACCTTATGCCTCCCACCAACCCGTACGCTCTCACAGAGAGGGTCTCCTCAGGGTGCCGTCCGCCAAACAGTATCGGCTGGCGGCCCCCAGGAGTAGGGCCTTCTCTGTGGGGGCATTGACGCTCTGGAACGAACTTCCCCCTGGCTTACGTCAAGTGCCTGATCTTCGGACCTTCCGTCGTGAGCTAAAAACATACCTATTTATTCAAGCGGGACTGGCATAATAGTGTTAAATTTTAATTTGGGGTTTTATTAAAATTTCTAAAATTTTAAAACTAATTTTTTAATTATCAGCCTTTCTGTAATTTGCTAGGTTTTAAATGTTTTAATTTAATTGTATATATTTCGTGTTTTATCTTTGGCTGTACACCGCCCTGAGTCCTTCGGGAGAAGGGCGGTATAAAAATTTAATAAAATAAAATAAAATAAATAAATAAACCTCAAATCTGGAATATGCTTTGCTGCATGTGTGGGGTTAGTGACTAAGTGGCATGAATCTGAACCATTTCTGAATGGACAGTCTCATGTGACAACTAACAGCCCTCAAGATGGACAATCCATTGCCAGCTTTTAGACTGTTTCAATTGGCTCATAAGAAATACTTATTTTATTTTATTTATTTATTTATTTATTTATTTATTTGTCATAACAATATACAAGCGTTACATAAAAGGTTATAAATATATGAACGTATATATGAGGAGAAATGAGGTACTAAAAACGTGTATATACATAGGGAAAGAAACAGTAGGACAGGAACGGTAGGCACGTTTGTGCTCTTATGCACGCCCCTTTAGAGTCCTCTTAGGAAAGTGGTGAGGTCAACCGTGGACAGTTTTTGAGTGAAACCTTTGGGGTTATGAGAAGAAACCACAGAGTCAGGTAATGCATTCCAAGTATATACAATTCTGTTACAGAAATCGTGTTTTCTGCAATCTAAACTGGAACGGTTGACATTGAGTTTGAATCTGTTTGTAGCTCTTGTGATATTGTTATTGAAACTAAAAAAGTCATTGACAGGAAGGACATTACAACGGATGATTTTATATGCTAAACCCAGATCCAGTCGAAGGCGACGAAGTTCCAAGTTTTCTAGACCCAAGATATCAAGTCTGGTATACTCCAAGAAGTAGCTTGGAAAATACATTTGGAAAACCCCTGCACTGTTCTGGGCACCTAACTTGGTTTACATTTAAAAACTGTTTCATGCAAATATTCACAATTAATGAATGAATTTTAGGAAAGAAGACCATCTAGTATTGGGAGTGGGGGCACCGTTTATCGGTGGTTCTCCTCCTATCTCTTTGACGGTCGCAGATGGTGTTAACGGGGGCGGAGGTGGTCCTCGAGGCGCCTCACTTGTGGGGTGCCTCGGGTCGATTCTCTCGCCTACCCTGTTCAACATCTATATGAAGCCGCTGGGTGAGGTCATCAGTGGTTTCGGGGTGAGTTATCATCTGTACGCTGATGATACTCAGCTGTACTCTCCCACCCCAACGAAGCGGGCGAAGTGCTGTCCCGGTGCCTGGAAGCTGTACGGGTCTGGAGGGGGAGAAACAGACTCAAGCCCAATCCCTCCAAGATGGAGTGGCTGTGGATGCCGGCACCCGGTACAGTCAGGTGCATCCGTGGCTGACTGTTGAAAGCGAGTTAGTGGCCCCAAAGGAGGTGGTTCGCAACTTGGGCGTCCTCCTGGATGGACGGCTGTCTTTTGATGAACATCTGGCGGCCGTCTCCAGGAGGGCCTTTTACCAAGTTCGCTTGGTCCGCCAGTTGCGTCCCTTCCTTGACCGGGATGCTTTATGCACGGTCACTCATGCTCTGGTTACATCTAGGTTGGATTACTGCAATGCTCTCTACATGGGGCTGCCCTTGAGGTGCACCCGGAGGCTGATTAGTCCAGAATGCGGCTCTTGTGAGTGGTAACGGGAGCCGCTCGTGGCTCCCATGTAACACCACTGCTCCGTAGTCTGCACTGGCTTCCTGTGGTCTTTCGGGTGCGCTTCAAGATTTTGGTTACCACCTTCAAAGCGCTCCATGGCTTAGGACCCGGGTACTTACGAGACCGCCTGCTGTTACCTTATGCCTCCCACCGACCCGTACGCTCTCACAGAGAGGGTCTCCTCAGGGTGCCATCTGCCAAACAGTATCGGCTGGCGGCCCCCAGGAGTAGGGCCTTCTCTGTGGGGGCATCGACGCTCTGGAACGAACTTCCCCCTGGCTTACGTCAAGTGCCTGATCTTCGGACCTTCCATCGTGAGCTAAAAACACACCTATTTATTCAAGCGGGACTGGCATAATAGTGTTAAATTTTAATTCGGGGTTTTATTAATATTTCTAAAATTTTTAAACTAAATTTTTAATTATCAGCCTTTCTGTAATTTGCTAGGTTTTAAATGTTTTAATTTAATTGTATATATTTCGTGTTTTATCTTTGGCTGTATACCGCCCTGAGTCCTTCGGGAGAAGGGCGGTATAAAAATTTAATAAAGTAAAATAAAATAAATAAATAAACCTCAAATCTGGAATATGCTTTGCTGCATGTGTGGGGTTAGTGACTAAGTGGCATGAATCTGAACCATTTCTGAATGGACAGTCTCATGTGACAACTAACAGCCCTCAAGATGGACAATCCATTGCCAGCTTTTAGACTGTTTCAATTGGCTCATAAGAAATACTTATTTTATTTTATTTATTTATTTATTTATTTATTTATTTGTCATAACAATATACAAGCGTTACATAAAAGGTTATAAATATATGAACGTATATATGAGGAGAAATGAGGTACTAAAAACGTGTATATACATAGGGAAAGAAACAGTAGGACAGGAACGGTAGGCACGTTTGTGCTCTTATGCACGCCCCTTTAGAGTCCTCTTAGGAAAGTGGTGAGGTCAACCGTGGACAGTTTTTGAGTGAAACCTTTGGGGTTATGAGAAGAAACCACAGAGTCAGGTAATGCATTCCAAGTATATACAATTCTGTTACAGAAATCGTGTTTTCTGCAATCTAAACTGGAACGGTTGACATTGAGTTTGAATCTGTTTGTAGCTCTTGTGATATTGTTATTGAAACTAAAAAAGTCATTGACAGGAAGGACATTACAACGGATGATTTTATATGCTAAACCCAGATCCAGTCGAAGGCGACGAAGTTCCAAGTTTTCTAGACCCAAGATATCAAGTCTGGTATACTCCAAGAAGTAGCTTGGAAAATACATTTGGAAAACCCCTGCACTGTTCTGGGCACCTAACTTGGTTTACATTTAAAAACTGTTTCATGCAAATATTCACAATTAATGAATGAATTTTAGGAAAGAAGACCATCTAGTATTTGTGGTACTCACAGAGCCCACATTTGAATTCTTTCTGCTTAGGAATTCTATGATTGAAGAATATAACTGCCATTTGTTGGTCTTTTTCTAAATAAAGAAAAACTCAATCATATGTTCATCATTTAAAACTATTTTTCTATTGGTAAAAAAGAAGAAAACTATGGAGAATATAAACTGTGAGACAATTGTGCATAATATAGGAGAACAAATATAAGAACAAAATATAATGTAAATAGTACTATATTCAGTTATAAACAACAGTTTATAATCAGATACATGCATCTGTGTAGTAAGTGGGAGAGAAAAACACAGTTTTCCATACTTGTAGACTAAAACAATGACTCAATCCCTCATATAAACACAATACTATTTTGATACCTGGGGGAGAGATAGCTGTCAATAAAACAAAACAAAAATGAGCTGAAGATGGTTCTTGGATGAGAAGCGAAATGTCTTCAAAGAAAAACCAGAAAGTCCATTTGCCTCTTGAAAAAGCACCTCTGGGACAACCATGACCTAGATGACTGAGAATCTCCATAGACAAAAAAAAAAAAATACAACTTTTTAAACTTGAGAATATTTTCCTTTACTTAGGAACTTCCCACTCCACTGAAATATAGATCTTAAGAGCACCTATAATACCCAAGCTTGTTATCATCTCATTAGAAGTCCCTAAGTAAATGTCATTTTAAAATAATTATAGATAGTCCTTGAGTTGCAACAAGTTGCTTAGTGATTGTTGAAAGGTATGACGGACCTCCTGTGGGTATTTACAATGCAGTTCTAAAGTTTGACCACTGCCCTCCAAACAGTCATATGCCTGCATGTTGGGTGCTCAGCAATCTACTCCCATTTTTAGCCATTTGTAGCATCCCACTATCACATGACAGGTAGGCATTTATCTCTGATTTTCAGCAAAATCAGCCCATAGCAAACCATTTGTCCACATAACAACCATAGTGTTTGCTTAATGACTATGGCAACTACTTTATGAGTGTTGTCATAACAGCCACCAAAAAGAGAGTCACAAATTTCGGTCAGTCATGTGGGTGACTCAATTTATAACTATTACAATTTAGGATAATGGTAAGGGTGTATTATGGTAAGAAATAGAGAGCTACCTGTAAAATTTTAGAAATTGAACATTTCAATCATCAGAAGATTAAATAAAATACAACTTTTTAAACTTAAGAATATTTTCCTTTACTTAGGAACTTCCCACTCCACTGAAATATAGATCTTAAGAGCACCTATAATACCCAAGCTTGTTATCATCTCATTAGAAGTCCCAAAGTAAATGTCATTTTAAAATAATTATAGATAGTCCTTGAGTTGCAACAAGTTGCTTAGTGATTGTTGAAAGGTATGACGGACCTCCTGTGGGTATTTACAATGCAGTTCTAAAGTTTGACCACTGCCCTCCAAACAGTCATATGCCTGCATGTTGGGTGCTCAGCAATCTACTCCCATTTATAGCCATTTGTAGCATCCCACTATCACATGATAGGTAGGCATTTATCTCTGATTTTCAGCAAAATCAGCCCATAGCAAACCATTTGTCCACATAACAACCATAGTGTTTGCTTAATGACTATGGCAACTACTTTATGAGTGTTGTCATAACAGCCACCAAAAAGAGAGTCACAAATTTCAGTCAGTCATGTGGGTGACTCAATTTATAACTATTACAATTTAGGATAATGGTGAGGGTGTATTATGGTAAGAAATAGAGAGCTACCTATAAAATTTTAGAAATTGAACATTTCAATCATCAGAAGATTAAATAAAATACAAAGGAACAGTCACCATATTTAGAGGAAGACTGGAGAGAATCTGCCTAATAAGGGAGAGACTACAAAAAATAATAGTTTATACATGCATTAATTTATAACCTATCTTCCATTTCAATTATCATTCATTCTCCACCATTCAGTCGTATCTGACTCTTGGTGATTAGGCGAGTGCTCTCCATGCTACCCTGTCTAGCACAGCTTCATCCAGTTCTTGAATGTTGATCTTTGTATCAGGTTTGATGGCATCAAGCAAGCGAGTTCTTTGCTTACTCCTTCTTGATTCACTAACCATTTCTAGCATCATGATTTCTGCAATGAATTTGCATGCCTGACATGTCAAAGCAAGTCAGACATAGTCTTGTATTTTGGCTTCTAGTGATGTTTTTGGTTTTATATAATTCAGCATCTCTCTGTTGATTGTTCTGGTTGTCCATAGTATATGCAATAATTTACAACAGCAACATAGTTCAAAGGTGTCAATTCTTCTTTGATCAGCTGTTCTTAAGAGTCCAGCTCTTAAACCCATACCTCATTATAGGGAACAGTATCACTCCAACTAACCTGCTTTCTGTATTTATATCGATATCTCTGCTTTTCCAGATCTTATTCATGTTAATCATTACAGTGCGGCTTAAGGTTGTTTCACTCATTTATTTACTTAGCTACATTTTTATTTCACTATATAAATGGTGACTCATAACCAGTGGTGGGATTCAGCCAGTTCGCACCTCTTCGGGAGAACCGGTTGTTAACTTTCTGAGCAGTTTGGCAAACTGGTTGTTGGAAGAATTAATTAGGGCAGAGAACCAGTTGTTAAATTACTTGAATCCCACCACTGCTCATAACCCATGTCCTATTGATTTGATGCCCATCACTGCAGCTTTATATTACTTTCCTGTCCTGTGTCCCCAGCACCTTAAGAAAACATTGCCATTAGAATGAACTATAAGAATAAGCCTCGCTGTATCAGGTCAAACAAATATCTAGAGTGTTTCTTCCTAGCAACTGGTATTCAGTAATTTACTACCTACTAATATAAATGTTCCTTGATGATTTATGAATTTGTTGAATTACTTATCCAGATCATCAAAATTGAAGACCATCCCCGGATCTCATTCCATAAATTCAAGGAATGTGAATAAATGCTTCTGTTATCTATTCTGCATTTCCTAATTATCGATTTCATAAGAAACACCTGGTCCAGAATTACAAGAGAACACCTTCTCTTTGTTCCCCGATCACAAAACTGGGATTACCCAATAAAGCTGAACCTTCAGATGACCAATTATTATCACATCTGGTCAGCTTCAGATGAAGCAACGTTTCCCAAATCCATATTCTTATGAATGGATGATAGGGAGGACCAGGTTCCAGATAAACTCCAAAGAAGCTGTTTCCAGGCTATCCATGGACTTGATTTTGTAGACTCCATAACTCAGGAATGGGTTTTAATTCTGTCACGTTGTAGATATGCAAAAGTGAATACTGGTTTGTTACATAGAGTACTTTAATGTTGTTAATAAACATCTGGATAGCTCAACCAGCTGCTTTCGTCATCCCAATATGTATAAGTTGATATGAAAAGAAAGCTATGTCTGTCAATCATTTTCATAGGTTTAATTCCAGTAATCTTGCAATACTTGGAATTTCATAAAGTGAATGCTTTCTGTGCATCCACCCAAGATTGTAATGTGTTACCACTGAAAATGTTCCCAGCTTTGAAACCTGGCCACAGTGCCCCATATTTCTAATACTAATTAGTATTAGTGAATCTTTGCTAATTTTCTCTGTTTTGTTTTCTCTGACTATGATAAAGTGAAGCTCCAGGAATCTAGGACTTTCAAAATTGTTAGTATCTGACACACTGCGATTTTGACTGAGAAAAATTAAAACAGGCCCTGCAGCCCATTTACCTGACTGCCTCAGCTATAGCTGCGAGCTTCATTCTGCTAGGAAGACAAAAGCTAACACTATTTCTACTCTTTCTTCAATTGGTCAATTCATCTGCTTATCTGTCTGTGTGGGCTTGAGCTAAGAGGACATTGAGCAAGAAACTTACCAGTGACTATCTGTCTATATTTTAAAAGATTTATCTGGGGGGCTTATTATATGAATTATAACAACATTGGATGAGGCTTGGACACGTGTCCACTTGTCCTTTAAGGTACAGTTCAATTAACTGGATTGTCAATAATGAAAAGATGGGAAATAGGACCTGCTATTTCATACTGATGATGGCAGCAAACACTCCATTAATAAAATGGTAAAGGTTCCCCTCGCACATACGTGCTAGTCGTTCCCGATTCTAGGGGGCGGTGCTCATTTCCGTTTCAAAGCCGAAGAGCCAGCATTGTTCGAAGACGTCTCCGTGGTCATGTGGCCGGCATGACTCAACGCCAAAGGTGCACGGAATGCTGTTAACTCCATTAACTCTATTAACTCCATTAATACTGAGCAGTAAATGTCAATTTAACTTTAGATTATTTTTGCACATTCCCTGTCACTTAAAAAAAAAAACAATCTCTCAATAGATGGAAGAATCCAGCTTTAATTGTCAATTAAATCCATTTACCAAGATTCAATATGGATTAGACTAGTATATCGCAGGTAGATTTCACATGATTTAAAGGACTCAAAATGACAAAACTGGAAATTATATACATACATACATACATACATACATACATACATACATACATACTGAAATAGAAATTTATCATAGGCCACCCAAAAGTTCACTGATACAATTTTAAATTCAAATGTTTCCAGACAAACGTTTTAGCAGGATTCATTGTGGCAGTTCTATAGAATATCTCTAAATCATGTTATGTATAACTGATGTCATTTTTTAGTAATCAACTAAATTATTGCTAATTTTTATATTGTGCTATTAAAAATATCAGAATTTTAAATGATAAAAGTTTTAAATTTTAAAGTTTTAAAATATTAAAATGCAAGAATCATTGTTTATAAATTGGCTCAAATTTTTATTTTGAAACACTGAAAATTTTTGAAAATTTTAATTTTGAACAATGACCATATATAAGATAATCTGAAAGAAAAAGACTTCGTATGGGCAAATTTAAAATAATACTATTGATTAATTTATCAACAAATACCTGATGAGTGTATTATTGACGTCATAATAAATTAATTTTATCAGATGATCAAATGTACTGAACAAACCTTAAAATATTATTGAAGAAAAAGATACATAATAGTAATAAAAACGCAAATATTGAGAAATGATTTCCTCAGAAACTACTTTGGTGTGTTCAAATGGACAACCTGTGACAACTGTTCAAGTTATAAGTGGAATCAGGAGAATATTTTTACATACAGACATTTTTGCTTCTTTGGGCAAACATTTTTTTCTTGCCACAGCCCATAGACTTCTCAGCATTTTCAGATTTTAAAATATCTTGCTCTAATGTACTTGTTCTAATTTTTCATCCTATATGGTACTATGTAATTATTCACTTCATTTTCCTTGTGAAACACAACTATTATAGTTCTTGATATACTAATTATCAGATCTGTACTCCTTTTTGCATCATACAGTTGCTACACATCATTTGGGTTCTCAGCCAGCAAAGTAGCATTATTTGAATATATAAATATATGTATGTTCATGTCTATAACTGACACAGTTCTAATGTCATCACAGGCATTCCTTATGCACATATACATAAATGCTTTATATATCCTTGTTTTACTGGTCCCATGTTTAACTATTCACCAAGCACCAAGCATCCCTTTAATTTAATTTATTGTTTACTTCCCTCATATATTGTTCTTTATCACATTCAACAACCAACATCCAATGCCATATTTGCACAATAGTCCCATAATTCAAATCTATTTACTTTATGAAATGCTGTCCTATATATTCCTATTTCAGTCCCATATTTAACTGCTTGTGCCATTTTTTATTTCTCCTTTACTGTTCTTATCCAGTAAATCATTTTAACTAAAGGTTGCTCCATTAAAGATGTCCTTTCCCTGGATATTTTGGGATATTTTATTTTGCTGTTTTGTACATTTTCTGTTCTCCCTGAAGTCCTGCTATACTGCCTTATCTTGGTGGCAGTGTTCCTGGAAGGGATGAGAAAACTGTGCTGGAAAAGTACACCAAGAGTACCGGTATGTATTTCCAGAAGGGTCACCAAAGGTGTAGAGGTCATCCCAACTATCAGCTAAGGCACTAAAGCATCTGTATCAGGCAACAGCAATGCAGGAAGATGTCAGAAATAGATTAACACTTTAGGGAGAACAGCAAAGATATCATTTAAGACTCTGAGGAAGAACTCCTATTTTATCAAGTAAATGGTTTTGAAGTCCTGAACCTCATTAAAGAGGAACTAGAATGGGATCAAAGAAACTGCTAAGGGTGAATGTGAAAAGAAACTCCAAAGACCAAGGAGCAGAAGAAAGCAAACTGGGTGTCAGAAGAAATTGTGGAAATGGCCCAGAAGAAAAGAAAAGCCACATCCAAGAATAACAAAGACCTCAGAAAGGAACAGAGAATTTCAGAAAATTGTTAGAAGAGGCAGCAAGTCATATTATGACCACATCTTTGTTCTTTTTTTAAAAAAGAACAAAGATAGAAGCAGTATACCAAAAATCCATAGAATAGAGATGTCAATATCTAAAATACCTTTGAAAAATTTCCCTATTTACTTCTAATATCAGTTGATGAAGGTAGACACCACTCTGATCACTGCTAAGTTAGAAGGCTATAGGAATTAATAAAATATCCCCAGATTAGAAGTGGTATTCAGCAGGTTCTGACCAGTCCTTGAGAACCAGTAGTGGAAATTTTGGGTAGTTCAGAGAACCGGTAAATACCACCTCTGACTGGCCCCACCCCCATCTATTCTCTGCCTCCCGAGTCCCAACTGATTGGAAGGAAATGGGGATTTTGCAGTAAACTTCCCCTGGAGTGGGGAGGGAATGGAGATTTTACAGTATCTTTCCTCTGCCATGCCCACAAAGCCATGCCATGCCATTCCCATCAAGCCACGCCCACAGAACTGGTAGTAAAAACTTTTGAATCCCATCATTGCCCAAGAAGCATGCAAGTAACAAAGGAAGAATCAATAACGTGTTTGTATGCAGCAAATGTAGAGAATGATATAGTGACCAATAGATTGGAAGTCTATTTACCAATACCAAAGAAAGGAATATGCAAACTATTGCATTCCAGGAGTATCCATAATTTTACATGCCATCAAAGTAACTGTTGGCTTCATCCAAAACAGATCATAGTCCTACATGGAAACTGAGATACCAGATATTCAAGCTGGTTTTACAGAAGACTTAGCAACAAAAGATATTATATGAAGAGCAAGTTCCCTTGAGCACAAATCTGGAATTGGTGGTAGGTTACAGAAGAGGATCATCAAGATGGAAGGACTTGCCAAAAGCCACAAGTAAACAGCAGTTAAAAGTGAATATTAAATTATTGCATACATTATGTCCTGCATTAATAGGGAATACCAGGCCTGAAAGCTAAGTTGAAGTAAAAGAAAATACTCAAAAGAAAACAACCACTTATATACTGTTGCCAGCAAAACTGTTTGGATAGGTCCACATAATCATCAGAGGTTGAGGTGAACTTAAGGGAGTTTTTATCTTTTTTATTGCATATTAAAAGGGTTACCATACATTTCTGACTGCCATACAATTTGGTAGGCATTGCTATATTTTCTGGTAATAAATTCCATAATTTCAACCTTGAACTGCAGGAACAAGGTATTGGCATGTCTTAGATATTCTGACTATGCCACAGTATCTTTTTCACATCCAACAAAGCCAGTTTTAGGTAAATGGAATTATTGAACTGAGTTCAAAAAAGCAATTTTGCTGCTTCCAAAGAGGCTGTCATCCATGACAATATTTACTCAATTAAGAAAACCCTAAATAGATATGGAGAGCAAAAAGAAAAATTTACCTTTTATCTTCCAGCTAGCCAATAATGGGTTTAAGTTAATAATTCAGAGACTCATTAAGATTTCTCTCTTTTTCAAAAAAATAGATTAAGCTGAATGAACACAATTAACAAGCTGATATGGTACAATTGGGCTTGACATTTATCTACACTTGGACCACATGATATCAGAATGTGACCTAGAAAGTGCTACGGGAGTGTTTGAAGTACAGTATGAATAAGCAGTATTAAGAAACTTTCAAGAGACAACTTATTACTTACACCTTTACTTTCCATCTCATTAGCATTTTTCCATTTTGGTATTCTCACTTGTTGGTTCTTCCTTGTAAATCTAGTTTACGTTGCTTTTTTTCCCCACCAGTCCCACCCAATATGATGCCACCTGAATATAACAATAATAATAATTTTATTGATTTATTGACAAGTTATATACCTTTTGACCAGGTGAAGTGAAGGATGCTGTGGATGTTCTTTCATCACTGCTAAACAAATAATTCCCTCAACACTGTCAAACTATTTACTAAATCTGTACTATTAATCTTCTCATCATTCCCATCATCCATCTCCTTCCACTTATGACTGTATGACTGTAACTTTGTTGCTTGTATCCTTATGATTTATATTGATATTGTTTCCTGATTGCTTATTTGTACCCTAAGATTATCATTAAGTGTTGTATCTTAGAAATATTGATTAACATATCTTTTCTTTTATGTACACTGAGAGCATATGCACCAAGACAAATTCCTTGTGTGTCCAATCACACTTGGCCAATAAAAAATTCTATTCTATTCTATTCTATTCTATTCTATTCTATTCTGTTCTGTTCTATTCTATTCTATTCTATGATGCCTGGAGGCTTTGGGAGTCTGGATGGGAAACTTTAACTAAACCCTGATAAGACCAAGTACCCTGGGTCAGTCTCTCTGTATGCAGGAATTTATCATCTTTGGTCTTGAATCGGGTTATACTACCCCAAATAGAACCTGGTGCATAATCTGGTAGTTATCCTAGATTTACAGCTCCTGCTCAAAGAACAGATGGTGGCCATGACTAGGAGGGGGGCGTGTTTGCTCAACTTAAGTATTGTGTGCAGTTATATCATTTCCTGAATAGGGAGGCTCTCTACTTGGTATTCATGCTCTGGTCATCTCCTGTTTCAACTATTGCAACACAGTCTATGTGGGGCTACCGTTGAAAAGTATCTGAAAGCTTCAGCTGGTGCAGAAGGCATCCACATGGGCAATTTTGGGCGCCCAAAGGGTGCATGTAATACTTTAGCTCCAATTATCTACACTGGGTATCAGTTTGTTTCCTGGTCCAATTCAAGGTGTTGGTCATGACCTTTAAAGCTCGCATGGCAGGGGCAAGGCTGCCTAAGGAACTTTCTTCATCCCATTCAGCCCAGCCCAGCCCATCCAGTCAAGCAGGAAATACATGTTGTAGACTCCATCAATTAAAGAATTCTGACTGCTATTGTTCCTACCCACTGGAATATTCTTCCCCAAAGGTGAGACAGGCCCACATGCTCCTGGCCTTTCAGACAGGACTGATTATGCAGCTTTGCATAGGAAGCCCAGAGGAGCATTCACCTCGACAGCCCTCCTTGCTTTTTAATTCATTTTTAACAGTGTTTTAATTATTCCTGCCTCTTTTAAATGCTTAATTGTCTGTATCATTTTTTATATTTTACTGCTTCATTTTGTACTGCCCAGAGTCCCTCTGTGAGGGGAGATGGGTGGTTTAAAAATGTCATAAATAAATAAATAAATAAATAAATAAATAAATAAATAAATAAATAAACAAACAAACAAACAAACAAACAAACAAACTTATATGCCACCCAATTCTCAACAACTCTGAATACCCCATGAAGTAACTAAAATAAAATCAATTACAAATAAAATAAAATCAATTACAAAAAAAGAGAAAAGAGTGAAGAGCTGGTCTCCCTCACCAAAGGCCTGGGTGAACAGCTACGAATCCTAGATTTTTTCCCCCCCTATCAATTTGTTGTCTGCAGTCTGGGAACACCAACATACCAGTACATGAATTTAATATTAATTGAAATGTTAAATTCTCTTGAGTTTCATAGCATACATAACAACAATAAATAGAAGTGTATGGG
Organism: Ahaetulla prasina; assembly: GCF_028640845.1. Taxonomy (NCBI): domain Eukaryota; kingdom Metazoa; phylum Chordata; class Lepidosauria; order Squamata; family Colubridae; genus Ahaetulla; species Ahaetulla prasina. The sequence continues at coordinate 32,277,972 of NC_080543.1, read as the reverse complement.
TGTGTCTGTGTACCCTGGATGCAGCTGTCAGGGAGACTAAGGGAGGGCAGGAAAAGTCAGCCTCTGTCATGAGTTCCACCAAATCCATGGATTCTAATGGAGAAAAGGGGAAAAGGAGAGGCTGTTCTCTACCCTCAGCAAGCACCAGCCTCTTTAAAATGCTCCTTCTGCAAGGCCAAACGCAGCTCAATAGCTGGTGGCTTGGATGGGGATCTCCCTACTTCTGCTCGACCCTGAACTCTTGAATATAGGATAAATGCTCATCCAGAGACATGCATGGAAAGTAGAGTAGTGGGATCACAGCTTTCATCCTACTTTAGCTGGTAGAAAGCTTTAGAAGGGGGGGAGGATTCCTTCCATCCCTAAATAAAACTCCTCTCTCTCCCAAACTTTGATTTCTCTTTTTGTCTTTTCAGAATTTACATCCAAATACTCCTATCAATTCAGGTGAATCAACAAAAAGAAAGATCAGCTCTAATGTGACCTTATTTTTATTAGCTATCAGTATAAAATAAAAACACAAGAAGTACAAAAATGAATACTTCAAATATACCTATGAAAGCTGCAAAAATTTTTGCAGGTAGGTTATTTCTCCAAGAACATATGTAGTAGAGGGCTTCTGGATCAGCATAAGATGTTCACCTACTTTGGATTTGTACCCATTTTCCCTTGGTGCATTTGGAAAGCCCAACAAGACACATGTGCATCATTCCCCAAACCTCCACATCTTTATCCAGCATTTGCTTTTATAGAGAAACAGAGATGCAGAACAATATAAACAGTATTAATCCTAAATTCAGTATTAAACTGGATATGACCATCCAGGGCAAATAAAATATGTAATTTTTTTCCTCATGACTCCTGACAATTCTTCATTATTTTGCATATCACTATTTTTATATATTCAGGAAGCTAAAAATTGCTATATTGATTCTTACCACCACCAGCAACACCATCCCAAAACAGTTCACAATTCTATTGGGTAGTGCTCAGTACCAAATGCTTTAGAAAAATTTCTGCAATTATATATGAAACAAATAAATTGCCGTGATACCGAGTCAGATTTTACTTTCTAGTACTTAGAAATTAGTTTTGGTCCTGAAGAGTCTCCCTATAGTATTTGGCAGGATTAAAGCTCTAGTTGTTTCAATCACTCATAATAAGATTCCAGATCAACAATTAAATCACAGTAAACTATTTAATACATCAACTAAATCCAGCTGCAGTGAGTTCCAAAATTCAAATTTCTTTGGTCACTTAAGACTGAATCCATTTCCTCTAATTCTGTTTCCTGTTCCTCTCTTTAAACTATTTTCTTAATGAAAATATAAGCTTTCCCTTTGTTTAATCCTATATTTATATATGTTATATCTAGCATATGTCAATACTACAAAAGTAAGTGTACTATGATATAGGCAATGGACAAACATTTTGCAACCTAGACATCTGAATCCTTTCCAAACGACAAATTTAAATGCTACAGAACACTAACATCACCTCTGAAATAAGAAGACTTCTACATTTATCCAATCCATCACAGCTATTCTCAGATAGGAATAATTATATTAAATCAATGACATATTTCTTTTCTAAGATAGAACTATTTGTGGAGTCTTCCAGTTTTCTTAGATATTTCTGGTTAATGAAAATAGCAAAAAAAGTACAAAACTTTTCACAAAGTAATTACTTCTTGAACAAATATTGAGGGTACTGAGAAGTAATATCCTAACATTTACAATTTCCCTCTATCACTTGCCAAGCTGGTGTTATTAAAGGGCCAAAAAACGATAAGACAATTTTGAGTACTGCACACCAATATATTCTGGGTAGTCTTTTAAAAAGCCTATTTGTTTAAGAAGAAATATATTTAAGAATCTGAGAAATAGCTCTAAGCAAAGAAGAAATGACATGGTGAATGTATAATATATTGACAAGTAATTGCCAGTGCAGGGTGACCATAACCCACAATATTGGGTTGATTGAGATGAATAAGATCAAAGAATTAGATCTGACCCGAAGCTTTGTTCTGATACATGACACTTGGAAGCAATTCAAATGTCCCAAAGTTTGTTATAATGCATATTAGATTTATTTATACCCACTCTGATTATTTCTGGAATGGGGACACCATATTCCAGTACAGCTATGTTGGAAATAACTCCATATAAGAAAGGAAGATCATTAGAACGATGACAAGCACTAATAGAAGTTAACACTTATATTAGAAAGTAAATTTACAAAATAAGTTCTAGACGATTTTTTTAAAACATATTGGAATAATAAGTAATAAAATGGATAAATAATGCAGTTAAATATTTGAAGAGTAGAATGCCCAAAAAGTTAACTAAGAATCTCAGTTGGGAGTTGAGATTTGTAAATATTAATCTATTATCATATGTTCAATAGCAGTGGAAACAGAAAAAAGTAACTTTGATCTATAAATAATAATAATAATAATAATAATAATAATAATAATAATTAGTATTATTATTATTATTATTATTATTATTATTATTATTATTATTATTATTATTATTATTATTATTTAATTTGTATACTGCCCTTCTCCCGATGGACTCAGGGCAGTTTACAGCCAAATAAAAACAACAATCAATAACACAATACAAATAAAAACAATAACTAAAAAACTTATTCAGATTTGGCCCCAATTTAAAATACATTTAAACCATAAAACCCAATTAAAAATTAAAAACCCAATAATAAGATCTAAAAATTCTATGCCAGTCCTGCACGGAAAAATAGGTACATCTTCAGTGCGCGGCAAAAGATCCGAAGGTCAGGGAGTTGTCGGAGTCCAGGGCGAAGTTCGTTCCATAGGGTAGGAGCCCCCACAGATAAGGCCCTTCCCCTGGGGGTCCCCAACCAACATTGCTTGGCTGACGGCACCCTAAGGAGTCCCTCTCTGTGAGAGCGCTTTCTGTACATTTTTAATGGTAGTCGACCTATTCATTTAAATTATTTGTTTTGCAATAATTTTAATGACCACCATATTTTTACTGGACTAATTAAGGTTTAAACCTCTATGCTGAGCATATAATAAAGGAAGCTTGATTGGAAGAAAATAAGTGTGGTTTGGAGGCAGAAAAATCAATAACTGGTGCTATGCTTATAATACTACCCTGGTAGCTGAAAATGCAACAGATTTGCAAGTCCTAATACTCAAAGTCAAAGCACATAGTGAAAAAAATGGGACTGTAGGTAGACCTTGCTTAATGATTCCCTGTTCAGCAACCATGCAAAGGCACTGAAAAAGTAAATCCTCACATTTACAACAGCTATAGTGTCCCTGCAGTCACATCATCAACATTCAGGCAGTTTGCAACCAACTTCCTATAAACAGAGTCAATGCAGAGGCCGGCAGTAAAATCATAAGTTGCAATCACATGATGTCTCACTCACTTAGCAACCCACAGGGCTCAACGATTGAATCAGAAGTGATGTTGTAAGTCTGTTGTGGTCATATAACATTTTGCTTACCAACCATGTCACTTAACAACAGAGTTGCAGGTCCTAATTGTGGTCACTAAGTGAGGAGTATCTGAATAAAGAAGACCAAATTAATGACAACAGGTAGACAGGGGTGTCAAACTGGCGGCCCACAGGCCGGATGCATCACGCACAGACCACGCCCATCCCAGATCCGTGAAGGGAAAAAACACCATGTGATGAAATGTCATGTGATGACAATGTGATGTCACGAGTTTGACACCCATGAGGTAGAACAACCAGCAAAGAAAACAAACCAAGTGGACATCAAACAAATCATCCAAGATACAAATAACCAGGCTCAAATTATCCTACTTTGGAAAAATTATACAAAGACCCAGCTCTCTGGAAAAGGTTCTGATGCTGGGAAAAGTGGAAGGAAAAAGGACAACAAGCAGCAAAGTGAATGGATTCAAATATACATATATAGTGGCAATAAGTTCAGCATTAGGAAAGTTGAAAGAAAAAGTGAGGAATTAGATTGTCATGCAGAAAATCTATCTATATGTTTGCTAGGAGTCAAACACGATTGGATGGCACATAATCAGGATCAAAGTTTATATTGTACTTTTGTAAAATGAAAGATTATGTCCAGATATCTTAAAAAGATAGTATATGTCCAGTATCAAGCAAACAATACTACAAATTCCTAGTTTAATTATTTATATATTTATGACACTTATTACAACTGATAACTCTGGGTAGCCCACATCAACAAAAATCAATAAAAAAATCAAGCCCACATCAATAAAAATCTAGAGGAACAATAAAAATAAGTTTCTAAAATATAGATCCTAGAATCTTGTGGGGAGACAGAAGCAGGGGTGAAATCCAGCAGGTTCTGACAGGTTTGGGAGAACCGGTAGCAGAAATTTTGAGCAGTTTGGAGAACCGTTAGCAGAAATTTTGAGCAGTTTGGAGAACCAGTAGTGGAAATTTTGAGAAGTTCAGAGAAACGATACTACCTCTGGCTGGCCCCAGATTGGGGTGGGAATGGAGATTTTGCAATATTCTTCCTCCAGAAGTGGGGAGGGAATGGGGATTTTGCAGTATCCTTCCCCTGGAGTAGGGTGGGAATGGAGATTTTGCAGTATCCTTTCCCTGCCACACCCACCAAGCCACACCACGCCCACCAAGCCACACCCCAGAACCAGAAGTAAAAAAAATTGGATTTCACCACTGGACAGAAGGATGTTCCAGGGGATAGGGCTGCTACCAAGGAGGTTCACTTCCTAGAGCAGAGACCTCCAAAGTTGGCAACTTTAAGACTTGTGGACTTCAACTCCTAGAATTTCCCAACCAGCATGGCCCGTCCTAGAGCATCTGCTGGATTACAACATTTAAGGGAGGGGATCTGGAATGCACCCACCCTATCTGTCCTTGTGGAATAGGCAAATACCCTCAGGAAGAGGCAGTCCCACATGGTAAGGTAACTTGTACATTATCTAAGCAAACCACAGTTGAGAGACCATAACAACTGAGTTTACACAGTCAAAGCCAAAAATCATTTACAGTGATGTGTACAACGAGAACATAAGCCAGTAGTCGAATTAGTTCTGAACTAAGAAAGAAGGATTCTAGGGACTGAGAGATAATGCATGGTTCATTGACGAAGCTCAGACTCAACTCCTAAAGACTATGTTGTTTTGCAATATTTATTTATTTATTTATATATTTATGACACTTATTACAACTGATAACTCTGGGTAGCCCACATCAACAAAAATCAATAAAAAAATCAAGCCCACATCAATAAAAATCTAGAGGAACAATAAAAATAAGTTTCTAAAATATAGATCCTAGAATCTTGTGGGGAGACAGAAGCAGGGGTGAAATCCAGCAGGTTCTGACAGGTTTGGGAGAACCGTTAGCAGAAATTTTGAGCAGTTTGGAGAACCGTTAGCAGAAATTTTGAGCAGTTTGGAGAACCAGTAGTGGAAATTTTGAGAAGTTCAGAGAAACGATACTACCTCTGGCTGGCCCCAGATTGGGGTGGGAATGGAGATTTTGCAATATTCTTCCTCCAGAAGTGGGGAGGGAATGGGGATTTTGCAGTATCCTTCCCCTGGAGTAGGGTGGGAATGGGGATTTTGCAGTATCCTTTCCCTGCCACACCCACCAAGCCACACCACGCCCACCAAGCCACACCCCAGAACCAGAAGTAAAAAAAATTGGATTTCACCACTGGACAGAAGGATGTTCCAGGGGATAGGGCTGCTACCAAGGAGGTTCACTTCCTAGAGCAGAGACCTCCAAAGTTGGCAACTTTAAGACTTGTGGACTTCAACTCCTAGAATTTCCCAACCAGCATGGCCCGTCCTAGAGCATCTGCTGGATTACAACATTTAAGGGAGGGGATCTGGAATGCACCCACCCTATCTGTCCTTGTGGAATAGGCAAATACCCTCAGGAAGAGGCAGTCCCATATGGTAAGGTAACTTGTACATTATCTAAGCAAACCACAGTTGAGAGACCATAACAACTGAGTTTACACAGTCAAAGCCAAAAATAAATATTACCATTTACAATGATGTGTACAACGAGAACATAAGCCAGTAGTCGAATTAGTTCTGAACTAAGAAAGAAGGATTCTAGGGACTGAGAGATAATGCATGGTTCATTGACGAAGCTCAGACTCAACTCCTAAAGACTATGTTGTTTTGCAATATTTATTTATTTATTTATTTAATTAATTAATTAATTAATTAATTAATTAATATACCGCCCTTCTCCTGAAGGACTCAGGGTGGTTCACAGCCAAATAAAAACAGATTACACAGAAAATTAAAAACATTTTAAAAATCTAATTCAATTTAAGCTGAGACAAAAATTTAAAACTATAATAAAACCATAATAAAACCCATGTTAAAATTACGTTAAGCCAGCCCTGCGTGATAAAACAAAAAAGTCTTTAGTTCGCGTTGGAAGATACGGAGGTCAGGGAATTGACGTATCCCCAGAGGCAGCTCATTCCAGAGGGTAGGTGCCCCCACAGAGAAGGCCCTCCCCCTGGGGGTCGCCAGGCGACATTGTTTGACTGACGGCACCCTGAGGAGACCTCCCTATGGGAGCGCACAGGTCAATGGGAGGCAGTTTGTGGCAGCAGGCGGTCCCGTAAATAACCCGGTCCTATGCCATGGAGCGCTTTAAAGGTGGTAACCTTTAAAGGCATTATATCTAATTTTTTAAAAGTAATCCAACTAATTCTTATGTATTCCACTCAAGCCATCAAATGTGATAGCTGACATCATCTTCAGACGGAAGAGGCCGTCTGAAGATGGCCACCATCTTCATCAAGTTTGATTATCAAAGGCTTTCTTTTTCTTCCTCTCTTTTCTTGGTCAGCAGGAAATGTTTTCATTAAGAAAAACAAACTGATCACATTTTGGAGACACAAAAGCCAGAGCGAGAAGTGAGGTCATGGGGGCTGAGACAATGTATTTTTAGTCATTTTGATAAATTATGGAGATGCAAAGTTGATAATTTATTGAAGAAGGGAAACAGGGGACTCTGTGTAAATGTTTTCAGATGAATAATTACTGTGGCTTTCTAACATTGTGGGGTCTTTAATTAAAGCCTGTGTTAAACAAGGCAAAGCATTCAAGCCGGGTGATATACAGCAGCTAATTGCACCTTTTCTGTGGAAAGAAAAGCAACAGCTCAGAAAGGAGGTGTAGCTTCCAGCCTGAAAGGAAGACAGATTCTACCCAGGAAGAACCCTGTGAGACTTTAATTTGGACTGGTGGGCTTGGTGGTCTATGTAATCTGGCTCGTGTTGGCAGGAGCCTTCAAAAGATGGCATCAGCCGGAAGGGAAGGGGGAGTTCTTTGGCTGAAAGCCAAGTCAAGCCTCTACCAAACAATGGCGATTTCAGCTTCAGCCTCTCTCTTGCTATCTTTCTGAGCATTCATTTGGTACTTTACTCTGAATACATACATCTCTGCAGTAGGAAGAAAGGGAAGCCCTATTAGAAGTGCTAAGAGTTCTCTTTAATTGTCAGAAAAGAGAGGCATGAGGTCACACCTGCCTGTGATGGGGTTCACTTTACTGTTGGAAGAGAAAAAAATCTTTATTTAAGGATGAAACTGGTCATGTCAAGTCTCCTGGGGGGAGGGAGGTCAATGTACCTGAAAATACAATACAGGATGTATTACAATACTGTGTAAAAGGAGAGAAATTGCCCTCCTCAAGGGAGGGAAGTAGAAGTAAAACTCCATTTGTGAGGACATGGCATAATGCAATATCTGTACCTCTCTGCTTTGAGAACCTAAAGAAATGGTGGATTGAACCTACCATTATTCTAGCTATTCTAGTACTAAAACCTGCATAGCTCCTAAAGCAAATGTACAGTATAGATTATATAGTGTAGTATATAATCAAGTCCTAGTAGAGTTTTAACCCCATAGAACATGGGTGTCAAATTCGATTTTATTGAGGGCTATGTTTGACCTTGGGAGCCCAGGTGGGCGTGGCAGGGTGGGCATGGCCAGCTTGACATCACTTGTGTCTGGGGCATCTGTGATGGCCCAAGTGCTCTGCCAGTGAAAATGGGCTCCAGAGCTCCATTTTCTGCTGCGACGGCCTCCTGCCACCATCTGCCAGTGAAAATGGAGCGGGGGGAGGGGCTGCATGTGGTCCCCCAAGCGCCATTTTCACTGGCAGAGGGTGGCAGGAGGCTGTAGCAGCTGAAAACGGACCCTGGGAGGGCCGCAGACAGCCCTCCCGAGCTCTGGTTTTGCTGGCAGAGACACCGTGGGCCAGATCTAAGCACCTCATGGGCCGGCTCCGGCTCCTGGGTCTTGAGTTTGACACCCCTGCCATAGAATAACATCTGGCTACCAACATCTAAGCACTAAGGATAAAGCCAGGCATGTTATGCCTCCTGTTGGCAATAGAAATAAAGGAAAAAGACAGTATCTAGTATTGTTGATTAATCAAGAAACACTGGCATTAATATTGATCTTAAGAGACTTGAGCCACATTTTAAGAACAAATTTTCTTTCAAATGGAGCCAAAAAAAATGCAGGAAGACCTTTTTTGGGGCATTTTTTGATACAGTAGTTGCAAATATGGAAGTCTAAGTAATTATTATGAGATGAGAAGATGTCCATTCTCTCTTACCTCTCTGACTCGGAAGCATTTCCCTACTCACAGTGGATCTATAATGCACTAGACTGGATGAAAAAGCAAGAATAAATTTAATTAGCCTTAAAATAGAATTGGACCCTAATGTTGACTAGCAAACAGACCACACCTAAATAGCAGTATGAATAGAAACACAGCACGTACACACACACTTAAAATAACTGTTTAAGACTGTGCTACTTTAAATTTACATCCATTAAGTACATATAGGCAGAAATGTGTACTGAGAACACTTAAGGCAATAAACAATTATAAAATGGAGATTAAAAGGAGGATTTTTACAAATACATTTTTTAAAAAAAATTAGTAGTCCTCTTTTGTCCTCCTTTTAAGTGGGATGTGCTGCTTTTTTCTGGCAATCCATAAATGACCATCCAACTGTAAGTTTCCTTTTTCTTTTTTCTTTTTCTTTTTTTTGCACAGCAGTTGGAGGATAGTTAATTCACACACATGACAAGAATTAAATAATTCGATACCAGAGCTGAGAAAGTTTACCCAAGAATCCTTTGTGATTCAGAATCAGGAGACTTTTCCAGCTGACTATTGACAATCATTCTTCAAGCAGAAGGGCCAAGGGCTGAAGCTGAGACCTTTGGTATCCAATATATATTGGATACATATATGGTCTCCACTGAGTTCCTATTCCTCAATCAGATATTGTACGTTTACTCAAAATGACTGCTTGGAAAGAAACATCTGATAATGATAACCAATTTTCACACATATTGTTAGATTTTCAGCCAACCATGAGATTATGATGGAAAATTAAGAACTACTATTTTTGTGAAGGAGATAAATCTTTTATAACTTGATGGATTTTTTGAGTCACAAATAATACAAGAAGTTAATATTAGTTGTCCTTGGCTTACTAACACATTTGAGCCCAAAATTTCTGTTGTCAAGCAAGACAGCTGTTGAGTTTTGCCCAACCTATCTTGCCACAGTTGTTAAGTGAATAACTGAAATTGTTAACTTAGTAATATGGTTGTTAATGTTTTTTTTTTTTAATTTGCATTTATATCCCGCCCTTCTCCGAAGACTCAGGGCGGCTTACACTATGTCAAGCAATAGTCTTCATCCATTTGTATATTATATACAAAGTCAACTTATTGCCCCCCAACAATCTGGGTCCTCATTTTACCTACCTTATAAAGGATGGAAGGCTGAGTCAACCTTGGGCCTGGTGGGACTTGAACCTGCAATAATTGCAAGCAGCTGCTGTTAATAACAGGCTGCATTAGCCTGTTGAGCCACCAGATGCCATTGACTTTGCTTCTCAGAAGGTCACAAAAGGTGATCACATGACCCTGGGACACTGCAACCATCATAAATATGAGCCAGTTGTCAAGCACCCAAATTTTGATCATGTGACCATGGCGATGCTGCAACAATCATTAAATATGAAAAATGGCCATCGGTCACTTTTTTCAGTTTTGGCTTTTTCAGTGCTGTTGTAACTTTGAACAATCACTAAACAAAAGGTTGTAAATCAAAGATTACCTGTATTTTTTACTCATGCTTCTTCTATATATCTATAACATATTGCTATATATGCTACAAAAAATTGCTTCCTGGCGGTCCTTCCAGTCTATATACGCACAAGATAAAGGGTGGCTATTGTATAGTATTCTGCATGTGAGAATCTCTGAGCAACCATCCATCCCCAAATAAAACATAGTGCTGTATTCAAGTCTCAAAATGTGGTCATAGTTTCATAGTATGTTTGCAGGTGTGTGTACACAGTCAGATAGGTAATTTGCTTAGGGCAGGGATGTCAAACTTGCATCGTCACGTGACGTATCACAATTTTTTTCTCCTTCACTAAACCAGGCATGGACATTGCCAGCACATGACACGTTTAGCCCGCGACCTGCGAGCTTAGGACTTATGTAGTACAAGAACACAGCTTTTGCGATTTATAAAGCTCCAACTGTTATCTGATCAGCAAACCATAATATAACATGATAGGAAAACCTGTTCTATGGTTGCAAAATCATGAGTGAAAAGGCCTTCTTTTTCACCAGATGGTACATTTTTATCTTTCGTAACTCATCCTGGCCTTGATTTATGCAACTAAATAAAAGGTGCAGGTATAATAAAATGGCTCAAAAAGTGTTTGAGTTCAAAATAATAAGCAACATATATTGAGCCAGGAGCTTTGTGTGCCTGTGGGGGTGTGTACATTTTTCTGTTTTGCATTTATGTGGAGAAGGAGATATAAAGTGCTACCACAATTGATCTAAATTTGGCAAAACCTAAAGCAAATTGGACAAGTAACTGAATTTATTTGGCCTCTTTTATGCATTACCTCATCGGTATGACTAATTTAGGAGAACTGTTCAGAGTAATATTTCCTTTAAAAGATTTGTAGCAAACATAATTTCTAGTATCTTGCACTAGATTCTGTTGCTGAACACAGCAAGGGGAAAAAAATAAGTCAAAAGCCAAACAGATGACAGGTGCAGAAGAAGGAAACTGATTGTTACCTTCAAGATAAATCCAATGCAGTTCTTGAGAAAAGGCAAAGAACTGACTGGGAGAAGAAAGTAAAGAAGCAGCAAATGAAGCAGAACTCTAAACTTTTCTTATCCTTCTCTATGCCTTTAACATAGCAGACTATGTATAATTGCTATTCAGAAATCATAATGTTGGATTTGCCCAAACTCAGCCTCACTATAAAGGAAGGTCCTTTGAAACTGGCATCAATTTTACAGAATTAACATATGAAAATGATAGTGATGTTTTATTTCTGGAACAGATGGTAACCTTAGTTACCAAGCATTCTCTTTCTGTGGATACATTCCTATTTTTAGCCAATGTTTTCATTTACTAAATTATGTGTGCACATGCACACTCATATTGACACACAGTGAAATTGGTGTACGTGAGAACCCTGTTGAAATGTATAATGTGTAATGCACTTAGTTCCTTTCAGTCGTGCTTGTGACAGAAAACTTTGGAGCAAATTGCACAGAAAGGATAGCCTTTGTGTCAAATACAAATTCAGTCGTCTTCTTCAGGGGGATGAGGAAGGCAAGAATTGAGAGATGTGGTTTATACAAAAGACTGTAACGAAGAAAGCTGAACTGGAAAGAATATGAAAGTAACATTCTTCTATACTAATTTTAACATAATATATACTGGATATTGTTTTAACAAATGAAACATTAAACATCAAGCTAGAAAGCCACATAAGAGCATATTCCGAATACAATCCAACTCTCTACAATTTAGAGTTGTAAGCTTCTGCTGCTCTCTGCTGGGCATTAGAATGGTACAACAAATGGATTACTAAGAAATCCACATGTGCATTATATTTAAAACTACAAAAATCAAACTAGAACTCAGCTTAATCAAGATTCAAAAGTATCATCCTGCAGTTCTAATTCATAATTAAACGGTTCAAAGCAAGATTTTGAAAATTTTGGGGGAAAAAAGATTTGCTCATAAATCATGTGCTTTGAAGAGAAAAGATCAAACTGTCTGCAACCCCTGCTTTTCTTTATTTAACAGAATGGGAGGAATGTAGCAGAGATAAAATACCATTTAGAGCAGAGTTCCCCAATCTTTCTGGTTTTGTGGACCAGCGAGGGTGGAGGGAATAGTTCCATGTGAGCAGCAGGCTAGCACACGCCTACACACAGCTCCATTTGCACAAGTGGCATGTATGTGCATCTGCCGCTCACGCAAATGGAGCACATGTGCATGAGCTCACCCACTACTTGCACAAGGGGGGATGCATGCATACTCTGCCACTTCGAGCAGCTCAGTTTTACGCAGTTCACAACCTGGTAGTAGCCTATGGCCCGGGGATTGGGGACCCCTAATTTAGAGTACATTAATCCAGCTACCTGGTAAAATTGAACATAGCTTTAAAAAAGCAAATGTTAATAAAATTGGAGCAGTGATAAATGAGAGCCTACTACCTTTTATTTTTTTTAAAGATCTACAAATTGGTGATGCTTTCTAAAACAAAACTGCATGAAGTTCTGATAGGAACTTTAATTACTTGACATCTGTTGAGACACCAAGCATAGTGAAAATTCCTGAATTTTTTTGCTGATAACTTCCTGGAAGAAGACATAAGGATCAGTTAATTTTGACTAATGCTAATTACTAAGGAACATTTAGTTCAAGAAGTAGAAGTAGCAGGAACATTACAGGAAAGTAATTGTTGGACTTAATGATTAAATTTGGTCAAACATTTCCCTGGACTTTAAAAAGTGGAAGCTAAATTGAGGACAAGCCCATGTTTACCAGGCAATTGCTTGTGGATGATTGTATGGACCTGTTTGGGTAGGACAGTGATCTTAGTTCCTTCAAAATTTGTGCTTCTGAATTTCAGGTCCTACATCAAAACATTGTCTGATTGTCGGAGAAAATGTGGCAGTGACTGCTATATGAATGAAGATTTCTGAATGCACATGTCATTATGCCATGAGGGCAAGCTGCTTATGTATTGGGATTCTGTTTGTGTAATTTGCTACAGGGAAAGGTCCCTTTCTGACCTCCTTTAGTTTAACTTGGATTATTCATAGATTTCAGTACAGAAGAAATATAACCTCCATTCTCAGAGCTCAGGTGAGGTGAGGAGCATCTAGCATCCCAATTATTTTATAAGCCTGGTCATGAGCAATATTTCCCTGTGTGCTGATCCTTGGTTTATTGAGGAAGCAGTGGTAAAGGAAGACCAAGAGTGAATTGGATCGGACACAATTAAGAGTTCATGTTTAAGCTACATCCTTATTACATCGGTGAACTGTGCCTTGTGACTGTAACTCAAATACTTTCAGAAAGCAGCAGGCTCTTCCTAAGGGACTCCTTAGTCAGATTTTGGAACACGATTTGTTATTGTTATTAGTTGCGAAGTTGTGTCTGACCCATCGCAACCCCATGGACAATGTTCCTCCAGATCTTCTTGTCCTCTACTATCCTCTGGAGACCATTTAAGCTCCCACCTACTGCTTCAGTGACTCCATCCAGCCACCGTGTTCTCTGTCATCCCCTTCTTCTTTTGCCCTCAATCTTTCCCACTATTAGGCTCTTCTCCAGGGAGTCCTTCCTTCTCTTTAGGTGGCCAAAGTATTTAAGTTTCTTCTTCAGGATTTGGCCTTCTAGAGAGCAGTCAGGGTTGATCTCCTCTAGGACTGACTTGTTTGATCGCCTTGCAGTCCAAGGGACTCGCAGGAGTCTTCTCCAGCACCATAATTGAAAGGCCTCAATTCTTTGGCACTCAGCCTTTCTTATGGTCCAACTTTCACAGCCATACATTGCAACTGGGAAAACCATAGCCTTCACTTAATCTACCCGGGCAGGATGAGAAATGGGTAGAGTCAAAGAATCTTGCAATATGATCTGAGAATAATTTTGGCACGTGATCCTGATGAAGTAAATAGGCTCACTTGTAGTGTAACCTCTGCCACAAACAGGTCGGATTCATGCACAACCTATAGCCTTTGAGAAGTATGGAGGAGCCTGAGAAAATGGATCTGGTAAGTGCTTCTCCAATGACTCCTTGAAGTTTTGTCCCCTGCTGCAAAAGCCCTTTGATTATACAGACAATCTAAGCAGATATTGCCTTTTTGCTCTTCTCGTTTGACTTTTGGTAAGAGGCATCTAGACTGTTCTACAAATTATATTGAAAGCACATTACAGTAAAACAGACTGGTAATTTGCCTGTCTCCTTGTTGCAAGAGTGCATTTATTTGTTGATTAAGCAATTAAACAAACAAATAGATATCCTGAACTTAGAAACTGACAAAGTATTTTTAATGCTATAAAATAAAACTGTAGGTGTGAGTGATATAACTGCATACATGCTAAAATATCAACATGGCTTGCATTTGAAATGGCTTATTTAATAGTTTGTGCATTTTCCCTGATGATTGACTATTAACCAGTGACAGTGAGTCACACCCTCACCACCTCCCAGATAGAGTATTATAATTATTGTAATGTGCACAACATGGAGCTGCCTTTGTAGACTACTTGACATCTGCAGTTTGTGCAAAATGCAGGACCCACTTGTTTGCTGAGAGCTACTTTTCCCATATAATAATGGTGGTGCAGGCTCTGCCTTGGTTATGCTGGCTGCAATTCAAAGTATTGGTTTTGACCAATGAAGTTCCATATGACTTTATATACAATTACATGCAGGACTATCTGCTTCAAAAAGAATCAACCTGTCTAGTTCATATTCCCATTCCCTGCCCTATAAGACAGATGCTATAAGACAGATCTCTCAAACTCATGGCCCACGAGCCAGATGTGTCACGTGCTGGCCATGGCCACACTCAGTTTAACAAAGGCGGGGAAGTCCTGATACATCATGTGATGCCGCGAGTTTGACACCCCTGCTATAAGAGAAGTTAATATTTTTCATTATGGTCACCACCCCCTGGAATATCCTGCTCATTGTAATCCATATGGTGCCTTACTCTTGGCATTTATGAAGTTGGTTAAAATGGAACTATTCAAAAGAGCTTTAGATCTTGGAAGTTGGAAGACATTAATGATAAAATAAGTATGTTTTTATATTAATGATATTTAATTTCATTTAGTGTAACTTCCCTAATAATAAGAGTTGTTCTTACTCTTAGATCAAATTGCCCCAGGAGGTGATGGCTTCTACTTCATTGGAGGTGTTCAAAGGCTGGACAGTTATCTATCAAGAAGGATCTCAATAGTGGATTCCTGCTCTAGAACAGGAGATTGAACAGGATGATAAGTCCCTTCCTATCCTTGTATTGTATAACTGTATGCCTGAACTCATTTTTGGAAGACAAGAAAAAAACAAGGTATAACTTTTTAAAATAAATAATTCAGCAGCTACTCAAGAATGACCCGGTTATGTGAAGTAGTAAGCATCCACCTCAAATCTTTTGTGATGCTTCAGCAACCATGACCTCACTTTGTGACAACATTGTTTCTCACTTGCCTTTTACTAGTTATAATAGCCTTTCAAAACTCAGAGATAGAATTTAATTTGGAAATGCATGTTAAGCCTACAGCTATACAAGATTTTGTTGACAGATGAACGATTGGGAGATTTTCACAGGTAAAAGATGCAATCCTTTTCTCGCATACATAAATACAACTCTTTCAGTGGGTTCTATATCTTTGGTCCCGTTTCTTCTGTCTTCATATACATCCATACATCAGGGGTGGGTTCTACTTACCTTTACTACTGGTTCGCAGCGGGATCACTCGCTCACATGCGCTTGTTTCTGCACATGCGCAGAAGCTTCCTGATGACATCAGGGTCGTTGAGCAGAGCCTACCCCCAGTTTTACTACCAGTTCACAAGAACCAGTCCGATCCGGGGGCAACACACCACTGCCATACATATTGTTTTCTGGTTTCCTATGCTAGTAACTTCCATATTTGAAGAATTCTAAGTTCCATAATTACATAATTCTCAGCCAACAGTTCCTTTGGCTCAGATTTATAAAAACTGAAGTCTGGAAGACTTCTGACTGAGGTAAGCTATCTTAATGCATTTTTTACTTCTCTGATTGCTCTTCGCTTATTCTAGTTTTACATATTTTGTTACAGAAGAATAAAAGTTACATTGAAGGTATTTTGAATTCTAGTCAAAGTTAATTCTCTCCTCTCCCTCTCCCCCCCCCCAAAAAAACAACAACAGTTCAAGATAGCGTTCTGACTATTTACATTTCTAGCAACATTCTCTCACAGTGAGAATAACCATACTCAGATCCATCCCTAACATAATAATTTACAGACAGCTGGAGTCTGTATGATTATGTTATATTACTAAGATAATTCAAAGGATTTCAGTCCCTTGAGACCTTCCTTCTATCCACCATCATCAAAGAACAATCTCTGGAAAGAAGTGAAGAGCATAGGGTGCGCAATCCCGTTGCGAACCGGTAGTAAAGGTAAGTAGAACCCACCCCTGATCTGAGGATTTGGAGAAGAGAATGTTGTATGGTCCTGTAGAATTATCTGAAGTATATGTGTATCCTATGTGTCCTGAGGAAACTGACACGCCCTTCCAACTGCAAGCTCCGATTGAGAGCTCAGTCATCTGTTTGTTAAATGCAGGTCCTTTCTGCTTTGTCAAGTCTACCCAGGAGGTATCCTGTCATTGGATCCATGAAGTGATACCTGCTTATTTGAGGGAGGTGATTGTCCTCACAGCCTTGAAGCAAACTGTGGTACACCCTCTCCTCAAGAGGCCATCACTGAATTTGGCAACCTTGACAAATTCTCATCCATTCCCTTGTTGTGAAGGTTTTAGTGAATATAGTTGGGCTTTAGCTCCAGAGGATCCTAAAGAAGACAGATTATTTAGACTCATTTCAGTTGGGTTTCAAACAGTATCGAGACAGCATTGGTTCTCCTTATTGATTTACTGTGGCAGAGCGGGGAAATGAGAGTTCCTTACGCTTCTAGATCTTTCAGCTGCTTGACTGTGGTATCCGTCTAGATTCAACTGCAAGGTTTGGGGCAGGGAACAATGTTTTGCAGTGGCCCTCCTCCTTTTTTTGTGGCTGGTTTCAATCAGTGTTAACAGGCTTGAGAGACTGAGCCAACAGCCCCCTCATTTGTGGACTGCTGCAGTGCTTGACATTCAATCCTTTTCTGTTAAAAATCTACCTGAAACTGCTGGGTGAGGTCATCTATTGGTTTTGGGGGAGGTATTGTCAGTATTGACACCCAATTATACATCTCAAGTGATGTTGTCAAAGTTCTATCCCACTGTGTGGAGCAGGTCTGAATAGAAAAATATTTGTTTATCATTGGTTAGATGTTTATAGCTGAAATTCAAAGTACTGGTGAAATTACAGGTGAAATTCAAAGTGTTGGTGATCACCTATAATAAAGCATAGGATCTTATTACTGAGGGATCCTCTATCTGCCAATTGTTTCTGCCTGGCTGGTGCAATTCAGCCGATAACGCATAGTCCATCTCCAGTAATCTCTGTCATGGTGCCTGCCTCTGGAATATTTCAACTTGATGACATTTAGAAAGCTATTAAAAACCCAAGTATTCTTCCAAGCTATGGATCAATAAAAGGCTGACCTCCTGTTAGATGGCCTTGCTTTGGTTTTATGTTGCTTCTGAGGTTGTCCATTTTTTTTTTATTGTTTTGTACTTTCTTTTTACTTTTAATTGTAAACTGTCCAAAATTGGGTAGCCACTAATCTGTCTGTCTGTCTTTATCTATCTGCTCTATAAAATCACACACATGGAATGGATTTATTGTCTCTTTCCACCTCATGAATCAGGTACCTCAAGTGATCATGGGAGTAGGTAGGTCTTTCCAGTAAAGCTGAGAGGAGAACCCTTTCTGCTTTACTGAGATACACTCAATTCAGGTTCTGACAAATGGCTAAACCCACCATTCTAGCCATGTGTGAACTTGCCATTTTCTCCAACCCGTTTCACTTCATTTTAGAATGAAGTGATTGGTGTTTTTCACTATTAGAACAATGCTACTCACTTAAACTCAAGCAGAGTTAAAATTGGCTATGAAATAGATCAAATCTATGCTGACACACATTATGCTGCATCATGGACTATTAGGCACATTAAACTACCTCTTTGGATGTGCTCAAAATAGGTCCTATGTCTGTACCTCCTTGTACTCTGAAGCATTTTTTTGAAACAAAATCCAGAAATGCTATATTGTATAGCCCTAGAAATCAATATAGAAAGGTTTTAATTACACTATTTTAAAATTTCAGTTTATTAAAATACCAATAAAAGTATTTTGCTTTTGTGATATGTGATAAAATGTGCAGCAAGTATATTTTTATTATTGTGGTCAATATCCATGTCAAATTTCAGATAGAAAAGAAATTATTTTCAGTGGAAAAGGATTTTAGTAAGGTAAAAATAATGTCCCAACTTGAATGCGGCAAAAATTCACTGCTAAGACTGAAGATGAAAAGCATAAGGGATTATTAACCTAATAGTCTTTTCCACAACAGAAAACAATCTCTGAATCAGCCAGCAAAGATAATTTACTAAATATTGTTATACATGAGATAAAGATGAGAGGTACTGGAAAATTATTAAGGAAACTAGTCAGTAGTGAAACACAAGAATTCACTACATTGAAAATGTTACTAACTTTTAGTCTGTGTGTGTGTGCGTGTGTGTGTGTGTGCATGCGCGCATGTACACACGCACACGCATGGGTCATTCATTGACACATACACATTAATGAGTACAGTTATTTTTTAAAAAGAAAACCACATACAATCCAAATCCAATGCGTATTTATACTGTTCAGTAACACATATCAAGTTCTGAAATCAGTGGATATTTTGTATTACGTTTGCATTAAGGTTTATTTCTGGAATGTGCAAAGCAACTTATTCACTAAACAGACTGAATGAGAACACTTTTCTCTGTTACTGTACCCTGAATTATTATTTACTTCAAGAAAGTTTAAACTTTGAACTGTTTCCAATTAAAATACTAATATTTTGGACTTTCTGATGACTTCATATGAGTTTTTTTTGAGAAGCAAGAACTATGTTATTATGTAATAGCAGAAATATCGGTAATTATTTGCCATTGTATTTCCATACAAATATACATACAAATATACTACAATCTTGATCATCCATTTATCTCTATGTCACCTGCTGCTTTAAAAACAACCAACACTATCAGTATCGGATATTTATATTGCCTGAACTTCCTTCACGCTTTGAGTTCACAAGTATGTATTTTCTGAGTTTTCCTTCTGTAACTAAAAATTAGGTGTAGGGCAGCACCTTTTCCAAATAACAATTGTATTAATTCTCCCACTCTACTTCATTCCAATTTAAAACCTACATGATTTAATCATTCTATATATCTGATAAAGTGAGCTGCAGTTCATGAAAGCTTTTTATAAAATTTGAGCTCAGAAAAATTAAACCAGATTCCTTCAGATTTTTTACTATCCTGGAATAACAGCTTTTCTCCTACTGTGCTTTGTTAACTACTAAATCTAAGTATTCCAGCTGGGAAATAAATATCTATATGGTTTTATTATAATATCATTTTATGTTATCAATTCTACGTTCCCCTGTAAGATCAGAGATACACTATTTTGAAAGGTCATACATAGATAATGGATATTTAATAACCAGGGAAGAGTCCCTTTTTTGCCAGTATGTTTTTTAAAAACCAAGACCACAATCTTCTGTTACCTATGTCAAATATATTCTACTTTATCAGGACTTCCGAAGATCAAACACTTAAAAAATTACTCAATGAACTTTCTATTGAATGTTCATTCCACAACTTCTCTCCAAAACTATATTTTATTGCGTTCCTATATTGAGCCATTCTGGTAGGAAAAGGCACATTTCTCACAGAAAATCCAAGGAATTGCCGATACAGTTCTACAGAGGAATTATTGAATATGTCATCTGCACCTCTATAACTGTCTGGTTTGGTTCTGCAACCCAACAAGGCAGACTCAAACTTTGGAGGATAATTAGAATTGCAGAAAAAACAATTGCTACCAACCTGCCTTCCATTGAGGACCTATATACTGCACTAGTCAAAAAGAGGGCTGTGAAAATATTTACAAACCCATTGCATCCTGGACATAAACTGTTTCAACTACTACCCTCAAAATGACACTATAGTAAAGTGACCAGATTTCAGCGATGGCAAAGCAGGACACCATTGACCGGGGGGGGGGGGACTGCGGATGCGCGCTGAGTCTTGCCACCTGGCTGAAGGAGGAGGAGTGGCTGCTGCTTCTCGGCTCTTCCAGGCAGGCTCGGCTCTCCTCGGCTCTCCTCTCGGCTCTTCCAGGCAGCGGGCGATCTCGCACCCCCTTCTCCACCACTCCCCCTTCTCTGCCTCCTCCTCCTCCTCTTGCGTTGCCGCCTCCCATTTTCAGAATGGGAGTGAAAAAAAATCGGGACTTTTTTGAAATGCTGCGAGATGCGGGACAAATTATTAAAAAGCGGGACTGTCCCGCCAAAAGCGGAACATCTAGTCACTATACACTATAGGACACTGCACACCAGAACAACTAGACACAAGAACAGTTTTTTCCCAATACTATCACTCTGCTAAACAAATAATTCCCTCAACACTGTCAAACTAGTTACTAAGGCTACATTACTATTACTATTAGTCTTCTCACCGTTCCTATCACCCATCTCCTCCCACGTATGCCCACATGACTGTAATCATCTATTGTAATATCCTTCCTGTAAAAGACTACTTCAGCTTCAATCGCAACAATACAAGAGCAAGCAATAGATTTAAACTTAATGTCAACCGGTTCAAACTTGATTGCAGAAAATATGACTTTTGTAACAGAGTTGTTAACGCTTGGAACTCACTACCTGACTCTATAGTCTCTACTCAAAACCCCAAAATCTTCAACCAAAAACTGTCTACTATTGACCTCACCCCATTCCTAAAAGGACTATAAGGGGCGTGCATAAGAGCACAAAAGTGCCTACTGTTCCTGTCCTATTGTTCTCTTCATTATAGTATTATATGCATACTTTTACTTTTGCTTATATATACTTTTTCTCTCATGATGGATTATTGTTTATGTTGATGATTGTATATACTGTTGTGACAAAATTTAAAAAAAAACAACTTTGTTGCTTGTATCCTTACGATTGAGATTGAGATTGACTGTTTCCTGATTGCTTATTGTACCCTATGACTATCATTAAGTGCTGTATCTTATGATTTTTGACGAATGTATCTTGTCTTTTTATGTACACTGAGAGCATATGCCCCAAAGACCAATTCCTTTATTGGCCAAGTGTGTGTGTCCAATCATATGCACCAAGACAAATTCCTTGTGTGTCCAATCACACTTGGCCAATAAAAAATTCTATTCTATTCTAAAGAATTCTATTCTATTCTAAAATCCCCACCTTCAAAGCAGGCCGAGAATACACGAGAACACTTTTGCCTTCTAGAAAAATGTCTACCCCGGGGACAAATGCCCGGTTACCAATCAGGTGACTTGCAGCAAGTTCTCTCTCTTCCCTAGGAGCTCACTTTCTGTTGCTTACGTGACCTACCATAAGATTCAGGAAGGCAATCTTAGGAGTAGTTTCCATAGTAACTACGACGTCTTCTCGCCGACTCTCCCCCTCCGGGTGGAATAGAACTCACAACAACTTTACGGAACATCCCAAGCAGCACAAGACCTTACCGGACAGGTGGGAGATGAAACGCGCCTTTGCTCCAAAATGGCAGAGCCAGAGCCAGAACCAGAGCCGCAGCCGCAGCCCGAGCCGGTGCCGGGGTCGGGGTCGGTAGAAGAACAGGTGAGGAGGCGCCGCGATGAGTCAAGCGGTGGGCGAGAGGGGCGTTGAGTCTCGTAGAACAGCCTGTAAGGATACCTCTCCTTCCTCCAGCCTAAGAACCTTCTCCATCTTTATGTATGCAAAAATAACAGAGTCTCGCAGCGCTGGGTAGCTACTTGCGGATCCCCGAGAACCTCCAAAGCTACCCAACGCCCGAACAAGAGTTGCCCTATTTGGGAAGGCGCCCGCTTCTATTCCTCATAGACGGCAATCTTCGCTTAAAAGTGGGTCTCCGGAGCCTTAAGATGAGTGGACTTCAATTCCCAGATTCCCCCCTAGAGAGCATGCTGTCTGGAGGAATTATGGGAATTGAAGTCCACCCATTTAAAGCTCTCGAGATTGAGAAACATTGGTTTAAATCAGGGGTCCCCAACGTTGGCCACTTTAAGCCTGGAGGACTTCAACTCCCAGAATACCCCAGCCAGTGTTGGGGACCCCTAGTTTAAATTGACACTCTCCAGAAATTTTCACACCTAGTCATCCCAGACAAGAAGAGCCTAGGACGGCTGTGCTGTAATTTAAAGGGCATCAGATTTAAGAGAAGTTGGTATGAACTAGAAACTTTATTAGAGGGGAAGCCTAAATTTGTTATCCAGGAGCAAGGGGCACTGCAACAAAGGGTTTGTAAAAATGTAAGAAGGGCAAGGCCCTTAAACTGCCATGAAATTGAAGGGAACACTTTAAATATTTGTTGCAGCTTTTCCCAAACCTAAGTTTGGGAGTTCAACTCTTACAATTCCTTGGCCCTGCCTGGGAAGAATTGATTAACAGACAATTTAATCTTATGATGTATCATATCATAATTATATTCAGTGCTAAAAGAGTGATAATTCAGACACAACAACATTTACACCTTCATTACATTTATTGCAACTCTTTCCTTGTCAAGTTGCACCTGTTGCCATCTCCCCAAAGTGGAATAACCCAATTTATGTTTACTTTGAAGTGAATTCTTCACTTCAAAGTAAACATAAAGGGCACATAAGATTGTAGTCCTGAGTCCTAGAGATCCAGGGTGAGGTACTATGAAACCTAACCAAATTAGTACATGTAAATAAAATAAAATCCCCTGGAACAACATCTAATTTTTACAAGATGTTCACTTTTTTTGTTAAGCAACACTACAGAATATATTTGCCTTGGATATCCTAGACCACCTACAGGTCTGGTATTACCTGGTGATCTTCTATTCAAGTACTAACCAGGCTCAGGCCTCTATAGCTTCCCAGTCCAGATGAGGGCTGCTGGGATGTTTCTAGGTATTGTATATTTGTAATAACAATACACAAAATGAACTGTTGACATATAGCAACATAGTAAAATTTCAGAAAAAAGAATCAAGTAAAATTGAATTTAAATTGTCTCTGATAAATAATCCAAATTTATGCAACGTGCCTTTTCTCCCATTATTAAAAATAAAAATAAGGTCAACTTTGTATTTTCAGAGGATTTCTTTTCTAGATCAGGATGTCCATATCTAACCGTTAAGAGTTAAGGTTAACTAGGAATGCTCTATTAGTAATCATGTTTTAACTTAATTAAGCTGTTTGACTGACAGACATTGCAGCCTTAAGATTGTTAAAACTAACCATGGCAATTTTAATAAATATATAAACGTTAATATTTAAAACGAATCTATCCTTCTAGCAGATTTTGTTGTGCTTATTATAGACAGCTGTGACTCAACTGTGTCCCAACTGTGATAGAGCAACACCAAAAAGACTGACCATGAAACTTTCTTGGCCAAGCCAATGATTTCCCTTGGGGTCTTTCATTAATCTTTCAAGATTTTTCTCTTTGGCAAAGTATTCAGTTTACTTAAAAGCTTCTCTGCCTGTTTTTATTAGATAATATTTATTAGATATTTGTTGTTCTTTTTAAGTGACATTCTTCTCTTTTGAATGATTTGATTCTGTACAGGAAGTCCTTGATGATGGCCTTGGAAAGGATGCTTTACAGCACACACACCCCACAGTCACCTGATCCTGATCTGAGTCCTTGGCAATCTGTTCATGCTTACCACCAGTTGGCA
Organism: Ahaetulla prasina; assembly: GCF_028640845.1. Classification (NCBI taxonomy): domain Eukaryota; kingdom Metazoa; phylum Chordata; class Lepidosauria; order Squamata; family Colubridae; genus Ahaetulla; species Ahaetulla prasina. The sequence continues at coordinate 32,253,971 of NC_080543.1, read as the reverse complement.
AGCGCCCTGTGACTATGTGATCTTCTCTGCCAGCTTCCCCATAAAATCAATGGATTTGCAAACTCTTGCTGCAGAACTGAGATTTCCTTCTGGCAGGCAACCCTTTGAGAATGAAAGGGCTGCTTGCTAGGAGAAAGTCTTAGCCATTGGAGAGAAACTTAGCCATTTCTGCTGTCCTTCCAAAGAGTTCGGAGGACTGCAGAAATGGAGGTCAGACCTCAGAAAGTCTGACCTCCATTTCTGTAACTCCTCAAAGGAAAATGGAGGGAAGGAAAACTCTTTTGAAGGGCTGCAGAAATGGAGGTCAGAGCCAGAACATTTGAGTCCTATTTCTGCACTCCTTCAAAGGTGTTCCCCTTCCTGCACTGAGGGGAGTCGAACTCCTCTGCAGGGTGGAGAAATGAAAGTCCGATCTGGAAAATCCCAGCTCCATTCTTTCTGCCTTCCAGAGCAGCTCTCTTATGAGAGGGGAGGGGATATGAACTCCAGCGGACTTCAGAAACGAAGGTCAGATCTTCGGGATCCAAGTTTTGTTTCTGCAACCTGCTACAGAGGTTCCCTTTTACCTACAGAGGGGAGGGGAAATCCTCCAGTGGGCTGCAGGAATGAAACTTGGATCCTGAAGATGCACACTTAAGTTCTGCAGCCCGTTGCAGGAGTTCCCTTCTGTGCACGGCATGGAGCTGCCTGGCCTTCTTCAGGAGGCAGCTCTTTTTTATTTATTTTATTTATTTATTTAATTATTTTGTCGAGTACATATTAGATAATATATATAAGTATAAGCATGAATTGAATACATAAAATGAATACAATTAAAGGGAACATTAGGACAGGGACGGTAGGCACACTGGTGCACTTATGCATGCTCCTTACAGACCTCTTAGGAATGGGGTGAGGTCAACAGTAGACAGTCTTAAGTTAAAGTTTTGGGGGGTTTGGGATGAGACCACAGAGTCTGGTAGTGCATTCCAGGCATTAACAACTCTGTTACTGAAGTCATATTTTCTGCAGTCGAGTTTGGAGTGGTTCACTTTAAGTTGTATCTATTGTGTGCTAGTGTATTGTGGTTGAAGCTGAAGTAGTCATTGAAAGGTAGGACATTGTAATAGATGATTCTATGAGTTAAACTCAGGTCATGTCGAAGGTGGCATAGTTCTAAATTTTCTAAACCCAGGATTTCAAGTCTGGTGGCATAAGGTCTTTTGCTCCATCTGCTTAACAACCCGCGTGGTTGCTTAACTGCCCCATTTGGAACAGCTGGGATTATGTTTGTTGAGTGAAACAGTCGTAAGGGTGCCTCACTTAACAATGGCTTCACTCAACAATCAAGATTCTAGTTCCAATTGTGGTTGTATATATTGGTTGTTATCTACCCTGAGTGATGCATATATTTTGGAAGTATGGATTTTAAACTTTTAATTAATGAACTAATTGATGATTCTACTAGAGACTCTACTAGAGAGAAGATAAAAGGAAAGCTACTATACTTAACTAAATATTAGAGTACATGATAATAGTACTGTTTTTTAAAGGCATACTCCAAATTCCCCCAAAAGCAAAACAAAGAGAAAACTATGGAATAAAAGATAAATGCAAAGTATATAGCCAAGCTGCTAGGCAACGTTGAGGCAATTACTTAGATTAACCAAGACAATGTAATATGTTAGACATAACCAGAAATTGAGTTACATATCCACTTCCTGTTTCTTAGACAGCCATATTTTTTTCTGATCTGCGAAGTGACTGAGATATGCATTGCACTAGCCATTGTTGGCATGAGTTTGGCTGCTGATATAAAGATCTAGCCTTTATGCAAACTAAAGTTGCCTTAGCAGCCTAGATTCTTATGTATTAGATGTATCTTACTATTGTTTTTGTTGTTGTTGTTGTTTATGTGATATATGAGCTCAGCCATTGGAAGCAGGTGACATATTAGAGATTCATGAGTTACAAAAGAAAAATGAACCTGAATGATGGTTTGCTACAGTTTTGTATAGGAACAACAGGGTTCAGCTGAATCCTAGCAAAATCCTGGTTTACAGAAAAAATCAAGAATCAGAAATTTCGCCCCGTATGTGCAGATGTTTTTTTCAAGAATGAATGGTTATTGAATGAATGCAGATTGAGTACAAAAATGAATGATGTATGAAAAAATAATTAGTGGTTCTAGAATCTAGACAAAGGGTAGTCCATGGATGGAATTAATGAAAGATGCTGAAAAAGGAAGAGATGGTAAGTGTTAACACAGACAATGAATAAAGTGGCATATGAGTAAAGAGGAAGTAAGGATAAATTGCAGTGTAAAAACTTATGGAAAAGTACTATAAATGCCATTTGTGTAAAGTAGATATATTTTCTTTTTTTCTTACTTTTCTTTTTTTCCTACTAGTTTTACTCCTTTTCTGTATTTTGCAGAATGCTGCTTCTTCTGAAAGAGAATAGTGTGGCGGTCATATCTATGTTGTAACTGTAGATCAAATAATATATAAGAAAAATTCATGTTCATTTCTGATTCTTAACTGATTCTAACTTTTTTTCTGATTTGCATATGTTGTAGGAACAGCCTGAAAACATTCTGATTACTGAAGTGCAGAAACAGCCTACATTGCCAGTGTCTACAACTGAAACATCTAGGACTAATGCCCAACTACTTGAAGTAGTGTTAGCTATAGATCAAGTACCAGAAACTTCTGGGCTAGCTCCAAAGGTTTCAGTGCCACAAATTGAGACTTGGTCTCCCTCTTTATCTTTCCAAACTCTTGGATCTTTGACGAATTATACTCCAAGGACTGTGATCAGATCAGTGGAAAACATTGTGCAGGTTCAAGAAGTAGCATCTCAAGAAGCGGTACAACAGTCTGCTCCATTAGCTGAGGAACTTCCTGAGAATGAGCCAATGCCAACAGTTTATCTAGATCCTTTTGAGATTTCTCTTCAATATGTGGAGAAGCATAACATCCTGCAGATATTTCAGGTGACTTCCTCTCTTCTTGCCCTTCCCGACTATTTAACTTGAATATGAATATTGCAGTTTTTGAGTTGAATTATCTTACTCATCCTTATGTAGCCAAGTTTTCTGAGTTCAGGACCCAGCAGTTTAGGTTGTCTCTGCAGATTAAGGTTACTTCATCCTACTTTCAAGATTATAACATTCCTTATTTGTCCCCTGATTACTTAACTGTCCTGTGTATCTAATTCAGTTCAAGATAATGATATGTTAACCCCTTAAATGTTTATTATTATTAATTAATGTTATTCTTGGAAAAACATTATCAAGGCTAACCTTCAAGAAACAGTACAAGTTCCTATGCTCCAAGTTTGCCTTTAAAAACAAAATAGTTCCAATTTTGAATACAAGTTATGCACTACTACAGGGGTCTCCAACCTTGGTCCCTTTAAGACTTGTGGACTTCAACTCCCACTGGGAGGTTCTCCAATCAAGGTTGGAGACCCCTGCACTATTATATTGAATACAGCTGATCCCCAACTTACAACTATTCATTTAGTGACCATTCAAAGTTACAATGGCACTGAAAAAAGAGACTTATGACTGGGATTCGCACTTATGACCATACCAGTATCTCTATGATCACATGATCAAAATTCAGGCACTTTGCAACCAGCATGTATTTATGATGGTTGCAGCATCTCGGTCATTGGATTGCCATTTGCAACCTTTGAATTATTAACAGCTGTGTGTTTCATTTAACTACAGCAGTGATTCACTTAACAACGGAGCAAAAAGATTGTAAAATCAGGTGTGATTCACATAGCTACCGTGCTTAGTAACGGAAATTCCCATCCCAATTATGGTCATATCATAAGTTGAAGAATGCTTACAATAAAGGTGGGATATAAATAAATAAATACAGTTGGAAAATGATTTTCTTAAAACTTGTCTTTAACATTTTGTTTCCCAGTTGTACTTGAAAATCTGTTTTCGATCTAGCACTTCAGAAACTAGTTCAGAAATATTTCAGTGGTATTATTGTTAGACAAACGCAATCAAGTATTTTCAAGCATAAGATATTTATCAAGAAGGCAAAGCATTCCACTGGCCTTTTTCGCTTGTCTTACTGGAACATTCTCTAACTTAAAGTAAATATTCATGGCCTCAGCGCCTAATAACCTTGCTTGATCTTGAAAACAATTATGAAGGATTTGACCTAGTTATGGGTAGCCCTTGACTTATGACCACAATTGGGACTGGAAATCTCGTCATAAAATCTTTGCAACTATAAGTTGAGGCATCCATATGACTGGACCAATTTTGTTTTATAATTTTTGCCTTTAAGCGGATCACTCTGATCATTAGGTGAATCACACAGTTATTAAGCAAACAACACAGTCATTAAATGAACCCATTGTTTCAAATGGGTGTGGATTTTTTATTTATTTATTTTTTGCTAGAGACCAACAAAACCCTGGAAACCAGCAAAAAATGTCACAAATTGCAATCACATGATCGAGAGACACTGCAACCAGTGATAAAAAATGAGTCAGTTGCCAAGCGCCCAAAATGTGACTACGTGACCAATGTGGGGGCAGGTGGTGACATTTTGCCATGTCCAGAAGTGTTTTTACAAGTCCCAAAGCACCTGTTTTAAGGCCATTTCATTTGTAAGTCAAGAACTATGACTTTGATGGAGGATCATTTGGGAAATTCTAGGGCTGGGAAATTATAAACCATTTTCATATTCTTGCCAAAAAAAGCTACACAGATATATTAACATAGTTGATTCAAAGGACACTTCATTTTTACTACAAAAGAAAACTTTAATATAAGATGAAAAACAAAAAACAGATACCAGTATTAGTGGAGGTGTAGCAGTGTGCATAAATACTATGTGTCACATGCTAAATTAATGACTTTTTGTTGGTGGTTTTGATTTTTGATCCTTGTTACACTTGGAGTGTGTGCATTTTAATGCTGTTTCTATGATGATTCTGGTTTGGGGACGTGTGATCAGTGGTGTCTGTGGTAGCTCAGCCACGACATCATTATCAGATACTTTTAACTTGGACTTTTAGTTCTTCAAATAGATGTCTGAATGTACATATAGAAATACCAAATGATGTAATATATAATGTATATATAATATATATATACACATACATACATACACACACACACACACACACACACACACACACACACACACACATACATACTGTATCTTGTGCATATCTTATTATTTCCATTTGAAAAAGTGACCCAATTTTTAAATCTGAGACAATGTACTTTTGCATCTTTTTCATAGAATCATAGAGTTGGAAGGGGCCTTTTAGGCCAGTGAATCCAACCCCTGCTTAGTGCAGGAATTCAAATTAATATAACTACAATAGATGAATATCCAATCTCTGCTAGATACAACCAGTGAAGGAGAGCCCACCATCATTCTGGGTAATTTGTTCCACCATTGAACTGCTCTTATACTATACTATTTTTTCAAATGTTCAATCAGAATCTGTCTTCCTTTAAATTTGACTTGACTTCCTTGTATGTGACATCTTTTCAAGCATTTGAAAAGTCCTATCTTATGCACATCCCTTTTCTCACTTTTGAAGACAAAACATTCCCAGTCCTATACTTTTTTAATGTCATCATCATGGTTACCTCTGGTTCTTTTCTAATTTTCTTAAGTCCTCCTTAAAGTGTTGTCCCAAGAATGGGATTCAATACAGTTGATAGGGTATGACCAAACCAAACCGACGTACAAGTAGACATCGTTGAATGACCGCTTGGTTAAAGACTATTTAAAGTTGCAATGATGCTGAACAAAGGGGACCTTCAATGGGTCCTTGTATTTGTGGCTGCCACACAGCATCCCTACAGTCATATGATCACAATTTGAGTAAATAGCAGCCAGTTCATAACTATGACATTATAGTGTTAACAGATTAACAGAGTTGGAAGTGATCTTATAGGTCAGTGATGGCTAACCTTTTTGCCATCGCGTGCCAAAAGCGAGGGAAGCATGGGCAGGGGTTGCACATGTGCATGCCCACACCCATAATTATATGCTCCCTGCTCCCTGTTCATGCACGTGCAACCCATCCACCCCCGCACTCCCCCCATTTTTGCCAAGTGATGGCATGGTGGGCCCGGTAGGCCCATTTTTTGCTCTCCCCAGACGAAAATGGCCTTTCCCACCCCCCCCGGAGGCCCTCCGAAGGCCGGAAATGGTCCGTTTGCCAGCTTCCGGTCCCACCGGAGCTGAGCTCACATGCCCTGCATGGCATGCCATAGGTTCGCCATCACGGTTATACGTCATCCAGTCCAACCCCGCCACCTAAGCAAGAGACCCTGCACCATTTCTGACAAATGGCAGTCCTATCTTTTCTTGAAAGTCTCAAGTGATGAACCTCCCTCACTGTTCTGTGATCAGTGTTACATGTTCACTATTTGTGGAAGCCAACAGCAAAATCAATAGGGAAGTTGGCAGGAGATCGCAAATGATCATGGGATACTACAACAACACAGGATTTGCCTACTCTTCCAGGAAGACAAGGCAGCTTATATGGGAATCTCCCTTCATTTTATCCCAGCAACAATCCTATGAAGTAGGCTGAGCTGAGAGAGTGACTAGCTCAAAGTCACCCAGTGTGTTTCATGGCTGAAGGTGGACTTGGTTGTCCTATGATTTAGAATCTGTATTTTGATGCAGCCTTCAATTCCTTTTTTTTTTTTTTGGGGGGGGGGGGGAACACATCTTTATTACTTGCTTTTTATGAAAAAAAATGTAATTGCTACTTTCTTTATATTCAGGAGATCACGGAAAACTTGGTATATGTGAAACCTGAGAATCCATTAGAGTTTATATTAAATCAGGTATGTTTACAATAGTTTGGTGAAGAAAAAGGTACAGTTTTGAGCATATATAGATACATATTGGTTTAGAGGAGGAACGTTTAGGAGGAAAGTTGGGTCAGACACGACTTCACAACTAACAACAACAAAATTGCTTTAGAAAAGATAACAGTATTACAGATAGTCCTTGGCTTATGTCCATTCAAACAGTGACCTTTCGATGTTATGCCAGCACTGAAAAATGGATAGACAAGTTCACCTCCCAAGGTTCCAATCATTGCAACACAGCATAGCTATGTGATCGCAATCTGGCTTGCATTTCGCTTGCATTATGATGTTGAAGGAATCTGCAGTCAAATGATTGCCAAACAAAGCTGAAAAAGCTGCAAAACACTCTAGTAAGTGGCTTCTGTTTTTTCTCCCTCCTGTGCCATACTCCCGCCCATGCTGGTTTTCCTAGGCCTCCTGCAACTCATGGTCTACATTGACCCTCCCAGGCCCTCTTGTGACTTGCATCAACCATCCCAGGCCCTACCTTGGCTTGTCCTACCCATTATGTGCTCTTTAACTATGTTTCTCACCTCTTCCAACTTAACAACCTGCACTTCTTGTGGTTATGATAGCAGCCAGCACTGCTTGGGATTGCCATCACCAAGCAACACAATCACATGATGTTGTGCTTTATGATTGCAGCACTTAGCATCTCAATTGGTGTCATAACCTGAGGACTACCTGTTGCAGCAAATAAGCCTGTGATAATGCCAGAGAACATCTGTATGCCCATAGTTGAATTATGGGGAAAATTGTGTTGATTTATGGAAGGTTGTAGGGCTATGTAGTAATCTGGATTTGATCTGAAAGAGCTTCTGTGGAGCTCTGCAGAGCTTAGGACAGCATTGATCTGTGAGTCATTAAGGCAGCTGTGTTTCTTTCCATATTGCAAAGCTGCAGCAGAAATCTTCTCACTGTTTTAATGCGTCCCAGAAAAATGTTGCTTTCTACTCCCATACATTTTGAAGCACCTCTTCTAAATCAAACCTAAAGCATTGCACAGGTTTAGAAAATGAAAAGATAGACCAGATAATCCATATGTATGTTCCATCTGAGTCAGTAAATTCTGCACGCTCCAGAAGTAGACAAATGTAATTTGATATGCAAATCTGGAAAAAGGAGAATAATTGATTTGTTTACCAGTGAAGAAATAATAAATGGCAAAACATTTTGTTTTTCATCAATTAACAAGCTAGGATTTTATGGCACCAACTGTGATAGAAATTAGAACACAGGTTTTGGATTGTGTACATTTCTTTTACAGTGCTCATAATTTTGGCTTTTAGACAAAATCTGGTAATACTTGCAGTAATAATTGTTGCAAGGAAAAATGGTGCTAAATTTCAAACCAGCAGCTTGAGGAGAAAAGAGTCACTCATAAGAAATACAATGCCTTTTTCTGAATGTGATATGACTTTTTATCAGGGGTTGAAGCAAAAATAGATAAATTTCCATAAAGTAAATAAATATCAAATTAGCGGATTAACATAGGTCAAAATATGTCATCACACAACTCTAGAAAACGGGAAACTAAATAACAATAAGACTGAGCAGAGTAAATCTTAACTCCCAACATTTCTCTGACCATCAAGAAGTGGTGTTTCATTGGCTGAAAATGGTCCCTGCACAGCAAGGGTGAAATGCTCCCAGTTCTGACTGGATCTGGTGATCCGTTAGCACCCGTGATCGGTGGTTTGGCGATCTGGTAGTGATGGTGGAGCGAAGCTCCGTCCACCTGCCCAGGTATCATTACTTCCTGGTTTTAACCAGGAACTAATGTGTTTTTTACCTTCTGCGCACAAATGTGACACACGCACGTGCACTTCCAAACTGGTAAGGAAGGTAAGTAGATTTCACCCCTGCTGCACAGGTATCAATTTGAAACCAATCAGTACTTTCATTCCCTCATCTCCTCATCATGGATTTGTTGGTTTTGTTTATTTTTAACATGACTATAAGGGGCACTCTTTACAAGGATTGCAGAAAAACAGATGAGGGCCAGAGCTTCATGGAGACCCAAAATCAGAATAAAATTATCCTGTCCTCTCTGCTCTTATTAAATAAATACCGTATATACTCGAGTATAAGCCGAGTTTTTCAGCACGTTTTTTGTGCTGAAAAACGTCCCCTCGGCTTATACTCGGGTCTATACGGCTTATACTCGAGTTTTTTTTTTTAAGCCCCTCGGCTTATACTCGAGTATATACGGCTTATACTCGAGTTTTGTTTTTTTTTTTTCACATTTTACCGGACGGCGCGGGGAAGCCCTGCCGGTGCAGTGAGAGGGCGGGGCGGGGGAGCCGCCAGCCTTCTCAGCTGAGGGAGGGAGGGTTTCCCCAACCGGTAGGTGCCTCATTTCCCACCCTCGGCTTATACTCGAGTCCCCAGTTTACCCCAGTTTTTGGGGTAAAATTGGGGACCTCGGCTTATACTCGGATCGGCTTATATTCGAGTATATACGGTATATGTACTGGATGATCCCACTTTGCCTGGAACTTGAGGTACCTTGAGCAGGTATATATAGCAAATACCTCTTGTTTAACAAAACAAACCCCTTGCTACCAGGTGAATTATATATGGAGAAAGTATTTGTCATGATGTTTTTAATCAGTGTACCTACATAGATACAAATACAATGTGTACAGTATGTCCTATGGCATGTTCTAAAGCACTGATTGGAGGCATTTTTCCTCTAAGTATTTTGGTCTTTGATGGCTGCAGGGGGCATAATGCAGTGATGTTACTGGATCTAGAGTGTTGAAAATACTTCATAGGATCATTTGAAGGGAACTTGGAGGTTTTCTATTTCAATATCCTGTTTAGGGCAGGAATCCTCAGATCATGTGAAATGACTGTCCAAAACCTCTAATGATAGAAAACCCATGACTCCAGGAGGCATGCCAATCTGGTTTAACAGCTCTCAGAGTCGGGAAATCCTTCCTTGCTTTTATGTTTGGATTTCTCTCTGGAGAGTTACCACCCTTTCTTTCTTTCTTTCTTTCTTTCTTTCTTTCTTTCTTTCTTTCTTTCTTTCTTTCTTTCTTTCTTTCTTTCTTTCTTATCATAAGAGACTAAGGAGAATAAATCAACTGTTTCTCTGCAGCCTATGTTCTTTTTTTATAGAAATTATTATTTTTTCCTCTGTAGCATTTTTCCTGCAAATGCAAAGTTTATTTCCAACCTACCCCCATCCCCCACCCCCCCACACAGAGTCAACTGTTGATCTGTTGGTTATGATAGGAATTGATTGACCAGCTTCTTGATGAAGCTGATGTAGGCTGAGAGGAAATGACTGGCTCAAAGTCATAAAGCCGGCTTTGATGCCTAACTCACATTAGGCATCATTCATTTCTGGCTTGGTGCCGTGACTAGACCAAACTGGCTGTTAGGTTTTAGAAATGAAAATGGATGTGTTAGTTTATGCAGAAGCCAGGCCTGCAGTAAGGAGAGAGTGAACTTCTTCTATGATTCCTTGATTAACAATATTTTTACAGTATACATAGGTGAATAATAAGAATTTATTACTGGTGTTTTCATGCCACTCTCCTTCAATACACAAAAGAAATAAAGGTTAAAAATATCAAACTGTGACAATAACTATATACTGTCCTAACCAACTAAGTTAAATCACAAAAGAAAACCTAACATCCTAAATCCGTGATGGCGAACCTATGGCACGCGTGCCAGAGGTGGCATGCAGTGCCCTCTCTGATGGCACACGAGCCGTCGCCCAGGTTCAGCTCTGCTGCACATGCGCATGTGCCTCCCGCTGGCCAACTGCTCTTCAGGTCTCTGCCACGGATGCGCAGGGGCACATGTGGAGGCCGTGCGCATACATGGTGGGCAGGGCGTATGTGTGGGAGCCACATGTGCATTGCATTTTGGGGGTTCGAGCATGCGCATTTGTGTGCACGTGCACTTTGGGCACTCGGTCTGGAAAAGGTTAGCCATCACTGTCCTAAATGCTTTCTTGTTGTTGTTGTTGTTTTTTCATTTATATCCCGCCTTTCTCCGAAGACTCAGGGCGGCTTACACTATGTCAAGCAATAGTCTTCATCCATTTGTATATTATATACAAAGTCAACTTATTGCCCCCAACAATCTGGGTCCTCATTTTACCTACCTTATAAAGGATGGAAGGCTGAGTCAACTTTGGGCCTGGTGGGACTTGAACCTGCAGTAATTGCAAGCAGCTGTGTTAATAACAGACTGTCTTAACAGTCTGAGAACTGAACCAGACAGTTTTGTTTTTAACAAGCCATGGCTTTTTTTCCCTTTTCAGAAGTTCAGCAGGGAAGACATCGTTCATAGATATAGAGGCAACCTCTACTAGCGATGTAGCCATTGAGAAGGCCCTGGTCCAAGGCCTCTGTAGATGTTATAGGGTGGCCTGATTCACTTTGAAGCAAGGTTTTTAAAATGACTAGTAGGTAGTGCAGATTCTGGAATAGAATGCTATGTAGTCAAATCTCAGAGGGGTCAATCTGAACTACTGCAAGCTGTATCAGTTTAAACCACTGGGTAGTTTTCAAGGGTAGCTCCACATAGTTGCTGTAGTTCAATTATGTGATAATAAGGATCTGAATTCTTCCTGGTCCAGAAAAGCTCACAATTAGTTCACAAGATGTACTTGTCACAATTGTGATAATTACATAAAATTTTTGCATTATCTGGACATAAACTGTTTCAACTCCTACCCTCAAAACGACGCTATAGACCACTGCACTAGACACAAGAACAGTTTTTTCCCGAAGGCCATCACTCTGCTAAACAAATAATTCCATCAACACTGTCAAACTATTTACTGAATCTGCAATACTGTTAATCTTCTCATAGTTCCCATCACCAATCTCTTTCCATTTATGACTGTATGACTATAACTTGTTGCTGGCAATCCTTATGATTTATATTGATATATTGACCATCAATTGTGTTGTAAATGTTGTACCTTGATGAACGTATCTTTTCTTTTATGTACACTGAGGGCATATGCACCAAGACAAATTCCTTGTGTGTCCAATCACACTTGGCCAATAAAAATTCTATTCTATTCTATTCTATTCTAACCCAAAACAGTATGAATATTGTTAATTGCATTCATTAGACATTCTACTGTGCAACAGCACCACACATACAAAGTCTGAAATAGACTTAATCCTCATAAGGTATCTTCTGTAATTACTGTTATATTTGAAGAATCTATAATGACTGAAACGCTGGATATTTTGTTTTCTGTTGTCTTCTAGGTCCAGACAATGATAAATCAGAGGAATCAACCAGATGAGGAAAATGAAAAGCAATAATAAATACAACTGAAAATTTAAGGATATATCTTTGGACACTCTAAAGAGGACAACATGCTGCCATGCTACCCATTTTTATCCTGTCTGTATGCATATCTTACAGATCTAAACAATATCTGCGGTAACTAAATACTCCCCATGCAGATGCTAGTATACCTAGAATAACAACAACCACAAAACCATGGTTGCCTTAGCACAGATAGCAGAGAATTTAGGAAATGCATATTCACACAGGTGCTGTACTTCTCATTAGTACTTTTGCACTAATCTTCATAATCTGGAAGGTCGTATGATCTTATGAAAGTAGTTGAACTGCAGAATGGGTAATGTAAATAATCTCTTCCTGCTTTCTATGAGTGGGAATGTAAAAATAAACCCCTTTCACATTAAAAAAACCATTCTAGGATTTCAGAGGCTAGCCTCACCTTTTGGTGTAAGTTTGACGCTTGTACTGGTGGTTAGTTTTTTATATAAATAAGTATGAAAATGTGAAGTACCATTTTCAGAGTAAAGTAGAACTCTTCTGGTTTATAAATATTTATTTTAATATCTTTAAGAGAATGGTTCCTAGACTATTCATCAATATGGAAAGGATACGGTTTAGTACTGTTTAAAGAGCTACATCTTGATTGCGAACTTACATTGAAGTTATGTGTCACACTAGTTTAAATAGCAATTCTTCGTTTTAGCCTAATTATGAATTGACTGTGGTTAATCGACAATCCTACCAAGTGAACTCTTCATAATTTACGGTGTATTTGAAATTAATATCATGTTAAACTTAAAATCCAGGTGCCAGAATTTATTTTGCATTATATTGTTTGGAAACATTAATTGCAATTTCTGATTGAACCTGTTTGGAAATGGAGATAACTGTAATGTAAGTGAATAAGATTATCATGTGTAGACATTACCATCTAATGGCCACCTGGAATTTTCCAGCCCAGGCTTGGTAATTCTGCTTTCATGCTAGCATCAAAACAATAAACTCTACCTTGGCTTCCACCTTCGATATTCCTATCTATCTATCTATCTATCTATCTATCTATCTATCTATCTATCTATCTATCTATCTATCTCAGTTCAGTTCAGTTCAGTTCAGTTTGTTACAGTCATAGACCAGAGACCAGAATAAATAAAAATGCTCAGTAAATATACAATTAAAAATTGTAGCATAAAATAATAAATAACAACTAAAATCTATGATAAAATCCAGTCTGTCAATTAATACATGGTCTAACTATACTAAAATTACAATCCATAAACTGTGTGGCCCATTGTCAGTTTAATACTAAAAGGGAAAGGAATAAGCAGTGCAAAGAGTTTGCCGCATTTGTTCTTTCTTTCTTATCTATCTATCTATCATCTATCTATCTATCTATCTATCTATCTATCTATCTATCTATCTATCTATCTATCTATCTATCTATCTCAATATCCACCCACTCAACATTTTGTTTAAAAATGAAAGTATTACTTAACTAGGAAATAAGCTGTGTGTTTCCTATGTCTTCAGAATGTCTAGGAATGAAACAATATACACATGATCCTTGACTTAAGACCACAATTGGGACTGGAGTTTCTGTTACTAATCAAGGCAGTTGTTAAGTGAGTTGTGCCTGATTTTATGACATTTTTGTACAGCTGTGAAGTGAAATACTGCGGCTGTTACGTGAATCACACCATTGTTAAGCAAATCCAGCTTCCCCTATTGACTTTGCTTGTTGGAAACTGGCTGGGAAAGTTGAAGATGGTGATTCCATGACCTGGGATACTGCAACTGTTGTGAATATATACCAGTTGGCAAGTGCCTGAATTTTGATTACATAAAAAAGATGTTGAGGCTCTAGAAAAAGTACAGAGGAGAGCACCAGGATGATTAGGGGACTGGAGACTAAAACATATGAAGAACAGTTATAGGAACTGGGCATGGCTAGTCTAGTGAAGAGAAGGACCAGGGGAGACATGATAGCAGTCTTCCAATATTTGAGAGGCTGCCACAGAGAGGAGGAAGTCAAGCTATATTCTAAAGCACCTGAAGGCCAGACAAGGAATAATGGATGGAAACTGACCAAGGAGAAATTCAAACTAGAAATGAGGAGGAACTTTCTGACAGTGAGAACAATCAATCAATGAACAGCTATCCTTCGGAAGTTGTGGGAACTTCATCGCTTGAGACTTTCAAGAAAAGATTGGACTGCCATTTGACAGAAATGATATAAGGTCTCCTGCTTGAGCGGGGGTTGGACTAGATGACCTAAAAGGTCCCTTCCAACTCTGTTAATCTGTTAAAAAAAATATTCAGAATTTTAGAGAGCCAGTTTGGTCTAGTGGCATCAGGCTAGAAACCAGGAGACTGTGAGTTTATTTATTTATTTATTTTGTCACAACAATATATATAAGTATCATACAAAAAGATTATATAGTATATAAACATATATATGAGTAAATATTAGGAGGTATAAGCATATATATATATAGGAAGAAGAAAAGAAAAACAATAGGACAGGAACGGAAGGCACGTTTGTGCGCTTATGCACGCCCCTTATGGTCCTCTTAGGAATGGGGTGAGGTCAATAGTAGAAAGTTTTTGGTTAAAGCTTTTAGGATTGTGGGAAGAGACCACAGAATCAGGTAAAGTATTCCAAGCACTGATGATTCTGTTACAGAAGTCATATTTTCTGCAATCTAGATTAAAGCGGTTGACATTAAGTTTAAATCTATTGGTTGCTCTTGTATTATTACAATTAAAGCTGAAGTAGTCTTTAACAGGAAGGACATTACAATAGATGATTCTATGAGTTAAACTTAGTTCTAGTTCTTGTCCACCTTGGATATGAACGCTGTCTGGGTGACTTTATCCAATTTCACTCTCAGCCCACAACATTGGGCTCAGGCAACAAGCTGACAGTCAATTCCTGTCACAACCAATGGATCAACATTTTGTCAAAAAAAGCAGACCTTACATTTGTGGTAAAAAAAACTAGGAAGAGTGAATGTGTGTATTCAGAATTTTGCTGTAGTTGTGGTTGGCTCTGAGATCCCAAACAATAGATTGAAGATTTTTTTCAAAGGCATTTTAAGTGACTTTAAATTGTTTTTCCGTGTCTTTTAGTTCTGCAGTTTATTTTGCATATTTTCCAGGTCCAAGACCTACCCTCCTACCTACCTTCCCTCCCTCTCTCCTTCCTCGCTATGCTTCTGGCAAAATATTTTAGCGCCATCAGTTAAATTTGATACTGCCCTAGCTCAGTGAGAGACCAAACAGCTAGGCAGAGGACATTCCTGTTTATTTTAGCATGTTGCGTGTGAGAAAGTGAGAAGAAATGAATTGAATGGCTACTATGTTCTGTAGGATTTAAAAGTATATGGGAGTTTTCTAGATAGCATTGTGGCAACCATACAGCTCCAGGACAGTAGTATCTTTCTGTAATCTGTTCTTCCTTCAAATGAAGGCAGCAGAATAAGGTTGCAAATTGTCCCTTTATGCATTGGTGTGAGAGGCACTTTTTTCTTTATTTATATGCCATTTCAGAGTGATGCAAGAAAACTAATGTTTGCTTGTGAATCAGGGAATTCTCTTAAAACCATATTTGGTACATTAATAGGGAATTCATGTTCTAACAGCACTTATCCAAGCACAAGAGAGACATAACAACATACCTGGCTAACCAAAAACTTTCTAATATTGACCTCACCCCATTCCTAAGAGGACCATAAGGGGCGTGCATAAGAGCACAAACGTGCCTACCGTTCCTGTCCTATTGTTTTTCTTTTTCTTCTTCTTATATATATAATGCTTATTCCTCCTAATATTTACTCATATATATGTTTATATACTATATAATCTTTTTTGTATGATACTTATATATATTGTTGTGACAAAAATAAATAAATAAAATAAAAATAAATAACTGAGTTATACAAAAGAATGCCGGGGGGGTGGGGGGAGGTATTAAAAAAAATCAGACAGTTCTGTGAGAAATAAGCATGCTATTGTCAGTTGTGTGCACATATCTTCATCTTTACGGAATATAATGTCTTAAAATAAGTCATATTTGGAAGAATAGAAACACTCACCCCAACATTTATTTTCTTGCAATTGTAATTAATCAAATACCACAGTGGAAAAATAAAGGTAAAACTTTTGTAACATTTCTATCTGTGACCACCAGATGGCATCAAAAGCTTATAATGAAGCTTGCTGAAGAAAATTGGTAACAGGGATGTAAGAAAGTAAAGGAAAAATTAACAGGTTGTATACAGCCCAAAGCTAGCAAGTCAAAGAAAAAACCTGAACATAATATATTCTTCCAAGTACTACATCTTCAGTTCCATCGAAAATAAAAGCATCCTTCACCACTAACAAACTGGAAGTTATGTAGAGTTACTACTACGTTATGGTTTTCTAGAATGGCTGGAGGTTTACAGTGGTTTAAAGTTTTTTAATACCATACATCATTATATGCTCCATTTCTAACATTTCAAACAGATAGCAAATGTATAAAATTTACATTTATTATCCCTGAGAAACCAAGGACCTCTACAAATCACTGTTATTTATATTTTTAACAATTTGTCTTCTCTATTTGCAATTTCAGAATTGACAAATGACTATTCAGTTAATTTTTCAAATACTTTCTGGGTGGAAAGTAATTTAGTTGCTGTTTCTGTTCCGACCCATCTTTCTGAATCTAGAGAAGCTTTGGAAACAATTAGAAGGAAATTGCAATTATTTTTAAATAATTTGCTAGTAATGTGTGTGTTAGTTCTATAAACACATTTGTTAACTGAGTGTTTGGGCTGTATATCTTTGGATCTCTTTTATATTATGGGAATGGGGAAAAGCTGCCATCCACTTGATGTTTCCCCAGATTGTTAACCATGTGAGAATGGTTAACAGTAGAATAGAGAATGGTTAACTTGTAGAACAGATAACCTGTGCAATGACAAATGTCATCTCCATCACTGAAACTTGGTAGGGTGACATGTGCCTGAAACATAGCCTTGGGGATACTATAACTTATTTGAAAGCAATGCCCTCAACAAAAATTGAGTGTTGCGCTACATATAAATAAAGCACACACCAAAAATTCATGTATTGTTAAGAGCTTTGACATAAGAATAAAAGAAGAGAGAAATCAATGTGACATCCTCATGGCATTTATTATAAACTGCTTTGAGAGGCAGCAGATACGGATCTATTTTTGTGTCTGGTTACCAAAATTTCTAAAGAAGCACACAATAGTGATAATGGGAGATTTTAGCCACCTTGAGCAGTGCTGTAAATCTAACCCTGCCAAGAGTCAGATGTCCAACCAAATCCTGTCATCTTTTGTAGACAACTGTCAGGAGATAAAAGAACAATGAAGCCTGGGTTTAATATTTATCAAGAAGGATAAATTTGGAGGAAACCATGTCATCTTTGAATTCATGATATCAAGGGCAGAGAAATTAGGAAGAGTCCTAATTCTATTTTAAATTTCAGAATATATTTTGATAAACTCAAAAGGTAGATTATTTATTTATTTATTATTTATTTTATTTGTCCCAACAATATATATAAGCATCACACAAAAAGATTATATAGTATATAAACATATATATGAGGGAATATTAGGCGGTATAAGCATATATATATTTGTTTGTTTTCTGAGGCTTTCGCGGGTGTTTGTATGTAGATCTTTGGTTATTCGGGTTTTCTCCCGCGTAAAATTGGAAGTGTCTTGGCGACGTTTTGACGAAATCTCATTCGTCATCTTCAGGCTTCAGCTTCGTGCTTCTGGGAGCAATGTGTGATTGCAGCTGTTTCTTCCTTTTTAACTGCTAGTGGGGGTTTGAACTGATTGGGTGGGGGCTTGGTTGTGCTCAGATTAGTCTGAGTTGCAGGGGGATTTGAGCTGGTGAGCTGCATTGCTGTTGTTTGGCAAACCATATATATATGGTCCTCTTAGGAATGGAATGAGGTCAATATTAGAAAGTTTTTGGTTAAAACTTTTGGGATTATGGGAAGAGACCACAGAGTCAGGTAAAGTGTTCCAAGCACTGATGATTCTGTTACAGAAGTCATATTTTCTGCAATCTAGATTAAAGCGGTTAACATTAAATTTAAATCTATTGGTTGCTCTTGTATTATTGCAATTAAAGCTGAAGTAGTCTTTAACAGGAAGGACATTACAATAGATGATTCTATGAGTTAAACTTAGGTCTTGTCGAAGGAGTTCCAAGTTTTCTAAGCCTAGGATTTCAAGTCTGGTGGGATAAGGTATTTTGTTATTTTCAGAGGAGTGAAGAACTCTTCTTGTAAAATATTTCTGGACACGTTCAATTGTATTGATGTCAGAAATGTGGTGAGGGTTCCAGACAGGCGAGCTGTATTCTAGAATTGGTCTAGCAAATGTTTTATATGCTCTGGTATAGCGTTTTTGGAAAAGAAGCTACGCAAGATTAGGTTTACAACTTTTAGAGTCTTTTTTGCTATGTAGTTGCAGTGGGCTTTGGCACTTAGAACATTTGATATGAAAACTCCAAGGTCTTTAACAGGGTGGAGGTCATCTGTAAGGTAATGTCCATCAAGTATGTACTTAGTGTTTGGGTTCTTTTTTCCAATATGTAAGACTGAGCATTTGCTGGTTGAGATTTGGAGTTGCCAAGTTTTAGACCAAGTGGTTAGATGATCAAGGTCTTTTTGAATGGTATATGTATTGTCTGTGGTGTTAAATAGTTTGACATCGTCAGCAAAGAGAACACAATTACTTGATATATGGTCACAAAGATCATTAATGTATAGTATGAAGAGTGTTGGTCCAAGAACGCTGCCTTGAGGAACGCCACTCTTGACAGGAATTAGATTAGATGAAATGGTTTCAAATTCCTGAAGGACGAATGAATGGATAAAATTTAACAGGGACTAGTATAAAGTCTTGTATCTGGAGAGGGAAAGAAAGGCACAAGCATAGAATGGTAAGTTCATAGGTAAAGGTAAGGTTCCCCTTGCACATATGTGCTAGTTGTTCCCGACTCTAGGGGGCAGTGCTCATCTACGTTTCAAAGCTGAAGAGCCAGTGCTTTCCGAAGACATCTCCATGGCCATGTGGTCGGCATGACTAAATGTCAAAGGCGCATGGAACGCTGTTACCTTCCCATCAAAGGTGATCCCTATTTTTCTACTTGCATTTTTTACTTGCTTTCGAACTGCTAGCTTGGCAGAAGCTGGGACAAGTAACGGGAACTCACCTCGTTACGCAGCACTAGGGATTCGAAACGCTGAACTGCTGACCTTTCGATCGACTTACCCATTGAGCCATCGCATCATAATTCCTATGTTCATAATACCTATTATGTATTAATACTTATGTATTAATAATTATTAAGTAATTATGTATTATTAATACATATTATGAATACATGTTCATAATACCTATTAAAAGAATTTAGGTGTTTTATTAGATCACTAGACTACTTTGTCCAGTTCTAGACAAACTAACCTTAAAAAGACACCAATAAACGACTGAGTTTAGAGGAGGGCTACCAAGGTAATGGTGTCTCTGAAAACAGAAGATCTAAGTATATTTAGCTTCAGATATCTCAAGAGTTATCTCAATGTGGAGCACTAATTATGGTCACTCCTTTGAGGATCCCCCTTAAAAGGTTTTTTTCTTTCCCCAAAATTGTTTTTTAGTATTTCTACAAATGTGTGGATTTATTCATGCTGACATATTGATAGATTGGTTTTATTATGGTTTGTTGCACAGTCAGTGTGATGCTCAGACTGGATTTGGTATTTTTATCCACCCATTGAGATCTTCCAAGGATGTGGAACAGACAGATGTTGATGCTTGACGGTTGTTGCAAAATGTAAACTGTTCCAAGTAAAGCTGCCTTTTGCAATTGACAAATTATGATTTTTGTCAGTGCCAATGATGTTCAAGTGATGCTCAAGTTGTTTTGAGATTGCACTCAAGGTGCATTTGCCACCAATCTCACTGTTCAAGGAAGCAGATTCCAGAATTTCATTTGTTACTGCTTTAGTTTATGGCCTGTATAGGCAGGCCAGCAAACTCTCTTATTACATTTATATTCCATTTTCTTTTGAGAAGCATAATGCAGAACATGTACAAGGCTCCCGTACATCTTTTTTCTCCTCAGTGCAATTCTATGAGGCTGATTGTCAATGACATAACAACTGGCTTGCAGTGACCTTATAGATGAGTTCACACAACACGTTTACCTTAGATACTGAATTAATCTACTTTCTGTATTCACTCAATAAATTCAGAGAAAATCTGTCAAACAGTTTGGATTCACAGAATACATAAGCTACACACACAAACATCCCAGCAAAGTTAACCAACATAATTGAATAGATTGTGAGTATATATTGTATAGTTCACTCTGCTAAACAAATAATTCCCTCAACACTGTCAGACTATTTACTGAATCTGCACTACTATTAATCGTTTCATAGTTCCCATCACCAATCTCTTTCCACTTATGACTGTATGACTATAACTTGTTGCTGGCAATCCTTATGATTTATATTGATATATTGATCATCAATTGTGTTGTAAATGTTGTACCTTGATGAACGTATCTTTTCTTTTATGTACACTGAGAGCATATGCACCAAGACAAATTCCTTGTGTGTCCAATCACACTTGGCCAATAAAATTCTATTCTATTCTATTCTATTCTATATAGCTATTAGATCCTTCACTGACACAAAAAGTGTATGGTATGAATCCAGCCACCAGTTCCTTGGTTCCTACTTTCAGTTCAGCACTCTTACTGATTCTCATAATACCCTGTTTCTTGTAACATAACTGACTCAGGAGATGCATGTAAATAGTGGAACAAAATAGGACTCATCTTGTGGCAACTTAAAAAGATAAGTGCATTAGAACATAGAGTCATAGGGCTGGAAGGGACTTTGGAGGTCTCCTAATACAACCCCCTACCCGAAGCAGGAGATCTTATACCATTCTGGACCAATGGTTGTCCAATGTTTTCTTGAAAGCCTGCAATGATGGACCACTCATGACTCTGGGATATTCCAGAGTTCTCACTGTCAGGAAATTTCTCCTTAGTTCCAGACTGATCTCTCTTTAATGCGCTTCCATCCATTGCTTCTTGTCCTGCCTTCTGGTGCTTTGGAGAATAAATTGCCCCACCTTTTCTCTGCGACAGCCCTTTAAATAGTGGAAGACAGATACGATCATGTTATCTATAGACATACCTAGTTCCCTCAATGGTTCATTATAGTATTTGCATCCAGACCTTTTATCATCTTTGTTACTCTTCCTTAAACTCTTCTTATGCTCAGCATCTTTTTTCCATTATAGTGACCAGAATTGGACACAATATTCCAAGTGCGGCCTTATTAGTACAGTATAAATCTGTATTATCATTTTGATGATCTTGATGCTATCCCTCTGTTGATGAGTCTAAGACTACATTGACTTTTTGGCAGCTGTAGTACATTGCATACTTAAGTGGTGGTCCACTAGGTTCATACTTAAGTGGTGGTCCACTAGGATACCTAGATCCTTCTCACAGTTTTACTCTTGAGCCAGGTACTGCATATTCTATATTTGTGCATTTGGTTTTTCCCTCCTAAGTGTAGGGCCTTATTTTTCTCACCACTGAACTGCATCTTGTTGGATAGGACCGAAGTCTATCAGGAATCTTATGAATCTTGAGTCTATCTTCCAAATTGTTAGCAATCCTCCCCTGCTCCCCAGTTTGGGGAGGATTGTCTGCAAATTTGATGAACTCCCCTCCTACACTCTCATCTAGATCATTTCTGAAGATGTTGAGATGCTGGGCTCAAGATAGAACCTTGAGGTTCTCCACTGCATGGTCTGTCCATGTAGATGTATAGCTCCATTGAGGACTATAATCTTGTTCTTCAGAGTTTCCCAAGCATCTTGAATTGTTTTTCCTTGTAGGATTTATATCCATGGAATCCTTCCTAATCTCTCTCTTAGCTTTGTAGAAGACAGCTCTCTTAAAATCTAAAACATTGTTCAATTACCTGAGCCTGCATTATGTTGAATTCTAGTATGACATAGTCACTCTCCCCCAAAGTTCCTACAATGTCCCTTCAGTCATTTCATCCTTTTATTAGTAAGAATCAAATACAGTGTAGCTGATTCTCTAGTTCCCTCCTTTATCTTTTGGATGACAAAGTTGTCAGTAGGCATCTCAGGAACCCGTTTGATGTCCCATTCGCTGCAATGTTTGTCTCCCAGTTGATGCCAGAGTAGTTAAATTCTTTCACTACTACAGTGGTGTGTTTCCTGATTAGCAAAAAGTTCATCTATTTACTCTGCTTGATTGGGTGGCCTGTAGTATACACCTACAGCAATGTCATTTCTTTTTCCTCTAGTAGTCACCCAAATGCATTCAAGAAGGCTTTTATCCTTGGTATTCTGTATTCAGTGGATATATAGTGATTTCTTACTTACAGTACAGCTCTTCCTCTTTTGTTGGGTCTGTTACTTTTGAACAATTTATATCCTTCTAGGACACAGGTGTCAAACTTGATTGCATCACAGGCCGGATTGTGACATAGCACGATGTTATTTTTCCTTTGCGGAGCCGGGGTGGGCGTGGCCTGCTCGTGACATATCCGGCTTGCGAGTCACCAGTTTGACAAGCCTGTTCTAGGAGTACATTCCAATCATGGGTTCCATACCACCAAGATTCAGTAAAGGCAACAATGTTGTACCTGCCCTCATGTACTAACTAGGACTTCAAGTTCACCCTGTTTTTTCCCAATACTTTGAACATTAGTGCATAAGCATCTGAACCCTTTATGGCTGACCCTGCACGTGCTTCCTACATCTGTTTTATACCTGAGTTCCTCTCCCTTCTCTCCACTTCCTTCCTCATTGTCGGATGCTTTGGGTTTCACTGCCTGCACAGTGAATTACCATGAAAAACAAGAATACTAATAATGTTACAACTTTAAAATACTAGAGTGAGAACAGAGTAAAAGTGGACAGCCAGCAATAAAACATATTTAGGAAGATCCTGATAGTTTCATTTAAAAGGGCAAGGAACATGGAAATAAGGAGGAAATGAGGAACTGAATAACTGGCTTCACAGGTAACATTGGAAAAGAGCATTTAGTGAGAAATACCAAAAAGTCTTCACATTCATACTGCAAGGAACAGAAATGAATATATATCTGCTAGAAAACTCTACTTCAAGTGCTCTAAGCATTTACAAGAAATGGCTTAAAACCAGTGGTAAAATCCAAATTTTTTTATTACTGGTCTGTGGGCATGGCTTGGTGGGCGTGGTGTGGCTTGGTGGGTGTGGCAGGGGAAGGATACTGCAAAATCTCCATTCCCACTCCACTCCAGGGGAAGGATATTGGAAAATCTCCATTTCCACTCCACTTTGGGGCCAGCCAGAAGTGGTATTTGCTGGTTCTCCAAACTATTCAAAATTTCCACTACCGGTTCTCAGAATTGCTCAAAATTTCCGCTACCAGTTCTCCAGAACCTGTCAGAACCTGCTGGATTTCACCCCTGCTTAAAACCTGTTTGGAAGTGAGAGATATTCATTCAGGGTTGTAAGTAGCGACACAATGATATCACTAGAGGGGGTGGAACACTTCTTCAGCCTCTTGGGAGTTTTCCTGAAACCTTCATGAGCATAAAAGTACTCCAATTTCTCAAAAATGTTCTTTGAAGGGGCAGGCTTTTGCAAGTACAGTGTGTGCAAGCCCTCCTGTGTTTAAATTTATTCTCAGAAAGTTTTAGATTTTTTTAAATATTTTTTTTTTGTTTTCATAGTGAGGTAACAAAGGGTATGTGTGTTACTGCTCTTTCCAGTTATGCATGACCACAGCACTCCTGTTTGGATTCCTGATCCTTTTTTTAAAAAAAGGGAAGAACAAGTTCCAGTGGTGGGATTCAGACAGTTCGGCCCAGTTTGGGTGAACCAGTAGTTAAATTGCTGGCTGTCCCAACCCCTTACTGCCTCGCCCCTTCCAAGAGTCCCCACATGCCCCATTTTGGCTCCCAGGTAAATGTAGGGAGGCCTACTAGGCCCAAACTGAAGCGTGGGGGGTGCAGTGTGTCCCGTCCCCCCGCAACCTGTTTTTGCTCCCAGGGGGTGCAGGAGGCCGAGTGCTGCCTGTCACACCCCCTGGCCATGCCCACCATGTCCAGGGGGTGTGACACCCCCATTTTCTTTGCCGATGATGTTAAACTATTTAACACTACCAACAATGCGGCTACCCTTCAAAAAGACTTCGTGTCGGAATGGTCAAAAATTTGGCAATTCCAAATCTCAACCAGCAAATGCTCTGTCTTACACATTGGAAAAAAGAATCAGAACACTAAATACAAGCTTGATGGACATTACCTTGTAAATGACCCTCACCCCATCAAAGACCTTGGAGTTTTCATATCAAATGATCTAAGTGCCATAGCCCACTGCAACTACATCGCCAAAATGGCTTTAAGAGTTGTAAACTTAATATTGCGTAGCTTCTTCTCCAGAAAGATTACACTACTAACCAAACATTTGCTAGACCAATTCTCGAATACAGCTCGCCTGTCTGGAACCCACACCTCATTTCGGACATTAATACAATTGTGCGTGTCCAGAAATATTTTTCAGGAAGAGTTCTCCACTCCTCTGATCACAACAAAATACTTTATGCCACCAGACGTGAAATCCTGGGTTTAGAAAATTTAGAACTCCGTCGCCTTCAGCATGGCATGACCTGAGTATAACTCATAAAATAATCTGCTACAATGTCCTTCCTGTCGAAGACTACTTCAGCTTCAATCACAACAATACACGAGCACACAATAGATTTAAACTTAATGTGAACCGTTCCAATCTTGATTGTAGAAAATATGACTTCAGTAACAGAGTTGTTAATGCCTGGAATGCACTACCTGACTCTATGGTCTCTTCCCAAAATCCCCAAAGCTTTAACCAAAGACTATCTACTGTTGACCTCATCCCATTCCTAAGAGGTCTGTAAGGGGCGTGCATAAGAGCACCAGCATGCCTACCGTTCCTCTCCTAATGTTCCCTTTGGTTGTATCCAATTCGTATGCTTATTTCATGCTTATACTTATATATACTGTTGTGTTTAACAAATAAAAATAAATAAATAAAAATGGCCATGCCCACCCAGATGGTCATTAGGGCAGAGAACCGGTTGTTAAGTTATTTGAATCCCACCACTGGCTAGTTCCAAATGTTCTCCCTCAGATTAATGGGATCATGAAAGGCCAGGAAGTATTCAGGTTGCTAGAGAGATTATTTGAAAAACAAATGACCAGAAACTCACACACTACTTTCAGCTATCCCACAACCAAGTTTAGCATAAGAATCCTTTGTTTTGCCCATGAACATTTCACCCAAACATTTCCCCTTGAAAACAAGTTCAGAAGACATTTCCTTTCTTCTTAACTACATGGAAATTGTTCTTTAAGAAATATTAAGCAGAACAGTATTAAACTAGTCTGCAGAACAATCTTTGGAGTTATAGCTTTCCCAATCTTTTTACTCTCATTTTTTCATCCTCTCTGTTGTATAGAGCCAGTGTACTGAGTCAGATCTATATCGTGTCTTAATTTCCCATTGCATCAAGTAGTTTATTATCTATGTCACTATCCTGATCTTTATTGATTTTTGAACATGATACATATAGTATAAACTCACAGTCAGAATAAGGATATCTCTTTGCTGTAGAGAGGACATTTAAGGTAAATTTCCTATCACATTGTATCTATGTATGCTGCAGGGTAATCTGTTTCTGTTAGTCACTTTCTCCAGATGACATTCCTTAAGCCAAAGCCATAGGGATACTCATACATAGGGATACTCATGTGGCTAAGACTGGTAAGACAGTCTGTTATTAACACAGCTGCTTGCAATTACTGCAGGTTCTAGTCCCACCAGGCCCAAGGTTGACTCAGCCTTCCATCCTTTATAAGGTAGGTAAAATGAGGACCCAGATTGTTGGGGGCAATAAGTTGACTTTGTATATAAATATACAAATAGAATGAAGACTATTGCTAACATAGTGTAAGCCGCCCTGAGTCTTCGGAGAAGGGCGGGATATAAATGTAAATTTTAAAAAACCCTATAAATTAGGTATCTTTTTCAGATCATGTATCATTGGGTTATGCGGATATGGATGGTGGTTTCTTTGATGCTCCAGTTTGGATTATTCCCATTGCTTTGGCAAGACTGTTAATTTGAAAAATTATATAAATATTTGCATAAGGATATGGTGGAAGAAAGAGGGCAGGAATCAGCTGCTTAAACAGTCTTCTGGCAGGTGAAAAATGCATTAAAAGTTTGTAAATGAATAATGTAGTACTATAAAGACTCACAATGCCTGTATTTCCAAAAACAGTTTGAAAAACAATCTTATCATTTTAGCCTTTCCTAGTACCTCAGATGCTGTTCCAGGGAGCTCTGCTTAGATAATGTCTGAAATTCATATAATCTCCTGGTTTTTCTAATTTGCCCAGTAAGCATGAAGCTGCCCATGTTACCAAATTAAGCTTCTGTTGGAAGACTATCATATTTGGAGTCCAAAACCCTAAGCTACCATTAGATGGAAACAAAGAGAGTACTTGGTATCTCTTTGCTGCCATCTAGCAGTTGCCTAGATTTTTGCAGCTCTATCCCACTTTGCAGCAACTAAGAAGACTTCACTGGACAATGGTCTAATTTTCAGAGATGTGGAAGGAAGGAAAAGCAGCAAGTGTCCTGATTATGTTGGCATAGCAAGCATCGGGTGTGTCATGCACAAATCATTGGCCCTTAGGGCGAAGCCTTCCCTATTCAAGTATATAGGCAAAAAATATGTGTTACATAAATATTTCACTATCTGTTTTTATTGCTCGTGATCTGGGATGCAAAGATAAAAAAAGGAAAAGGGAATAGTAGAAGAAAATGAAATAAGACATAATGTTGGTGGGACTTTATAAGATGCAACAGCACTTTAGGTCTTAAGGTCACAATGGCTGACATTTAGATGACTTTGATAATGAAGTTCTCAGTGTCTTTATTGGCTTTACGCAAAGAAATTTTCATAAAGTTCCTATACAGCCGAAAGCATTTTTTCTGTAAAAGTAGAAATAATTTCTTTATCATACTATCTACATTCTGCAATCAGAATATTTAGCAAAGCGTCATCCATTGCAACTTTAGGAATAATAAAACAGGCACAGAAAAACAGTGGCACACTAGCCTATATTTAACAGGATTATGGTAGTTTACCAATTGGAAACCATCTGGTTCTCTATGTTCGTTGAGTGGTAGGTAAAGGTAAAGGTTCCCCTCGCACATATGTGCTAGTCATTCCCAATATGTGCTAGTCATTCCCAACTCTAGGGGGCGGTGCTCATCTCCATTTCAAAGCCGAAGAGCCAGCGCTGTCCGAAGACATCTCTGTGGTCATGTGGCCGGCATGACTAAATGCCAAAGGTGCACGGAACGCTTTTACCTGTCCACTAAAGGTGGTCCCTATTTTTCTACTTGCATTTTTTACATGTTTTCGAACTGCTAGGTTGAAAGAAGCTGGGATAAGTAACGGGAACTCACCCCGTTACATGACACTAGGGATTCGAACCGCTGAACTGCTGAACTTTTGATCAACAAGCTCAGTGTCTTAGCCACTGAGCCACTGTGTCCCTGAGTGGTAAATTAGTCAACTATATATTTTAGCCCATGTTATAAGATCCAACCAATATTTTCTGTGCTTTGGACTTATTTTTATATACCCTGTTTCCCTGAAAATAAGACATCCCCTGATAACACGCCCAGTTGGCTTTTGAGTGCATGTGGTAAAATAAGCCTCCCCATGAAAATAAGCCCCCCTTGAAAATATTTAAATGCAGAGCTGAAAATCAGGTAAGACAGCAAGAGGAGCCCCATCTTCCTCCACATGCCCCCAAATAATAAGACCTCCCCGAAAATAAGGCCAAGCGCTTATTTCGGGGTTTAAAAAAATGTAAGACAGGGTCTTATTTTCAGAGAAACACTGGTAGTTTCTCTTGTATTCAGTTTGACCTGGGCTATTCTAACAAAATCTTACTAAATCTGAAATAGGAATCAATAGAATAAATTCCAATTGACTCCCTTTGAAATCAAGGAGCTTTTGGGCACACCTTTCATTGAAATTTATAAAGCAAATTTGTTGTCTCAGTCGGGTGGAGTTTATATAATGTTAAAAGAAATCCCGTGCCTGATGCAAGACTCATCAAGGGTTTGTCTCAAAAACTATGTGCTATTTTCAGTTCCATTCATCATTAATCTGAGGTATTCTTTATTTATTTATTTTTTAATATTGTACATAGATACAGGAAACCACGACACAAGGCATGGAGTTATATAAAGGCATGAGTTCTTTCCCTTTAGAATATATCCTATTATATTATACTTAGTTGAAGTTTGAAATATTGGGGTTTTCGTAAGATTTTGTAAGTTAAAAGTACAGATAGTTCTTGACTAATGACCACAACTGAGCCCAAAATTTCTGTTGTTAAGCAAGACAGTTGTTAAGTGAGTTTTCCCCATTTTATGACCTTTCTTGCCACAGTTGTTATGTGAATCATTGCAGTTGTTAAGTTAGTAACACAGCTGCTAAGCGAATCTGGCTTCCCCATTGACTTTAGTTGTCAGAAGGTCGCAAAAAGTGATCACATGACTCTGGAACACTGCAACCGTCATAAATATGAACCAGTTCCCAAGTAACCAAATTTTTATTGTGTGACCGTGCAGATGCTACAATGGTCATAAGTGTAAAAAATGGTTGTAAGCCGTTGTAACTTCAAACAGTCATTATCAGCTGCGGTGGCTCAGTGGTTAGAGTGCAGTACTATAGGCTATTTCTGTTATTTATTTATTTATTTATTATTTATTATTTAAATTTATATACCGCCCTATCTCCCAAAGGACTCAGGGCGGTTCACAGGCATATAAAACATCGATACACAAAATTAAAATAATCTTTAAAAAACTTATTCCAATGCCCTATCATTAAAAATAGAAATATAAATATTAAAATCAATTAAAACCCCTATAGAATTTAAAATCTAAGCCAGTCCTGCACAGATGAATAAATGTGTCTTGAGCTCGCGACGGAAGGTACGAAGGTCCGGAAGTTGACGGAGTCCTGGGGGGAGCTCGTTCCAGAGGCGGGAGCCCCACAGAGAAGGCCCTTCCCTGGGCGCCGCCAGACGACACTGCCTAGCTGACGGCACCCTGAGGAGTCCCTCCTGTGAGAGCGCACGGTCGGTGAGAGGTATCTGGTCGCAGTAGGCGGTCCCAGATAACCCGCCCTATGCCATGGAGCGCTTTAAAGGTGGTCACCAAAACCTTGAAGCGCACCCGAAGGCCACAGGTAGCCAGTGCAGCCTGCGCAGGATGGGTGTTATCACGGGAGCCACGAGGGCTCCATCTATCACCCGCAGCCGCATTCTGGACTAACTGTAGCCTCCGGATGCCCTTCAAGGGGAGCCCCATGTAGAGAGCGTTGCAGTAATCCAGGCGAGACGTCACGAGGGCGTGAGTGACCGTGCATAGGGCCTCCCGGTCCAGATCACCAGCTGCCAGCAGTTTGGCAGATCGAATCTCACCAGGCTCAAGGTTGACTGAGCCTTCCACCCTTCCGAGGTTGGTAAAATTGAAAACATATTTGTTTATTCGCGCGGGGCTAGCTTAAACTTTTTTAAACTGTTTAGTTTTTAAATTTTCAGTTCCATTCATCATTAATCTGAGGTATTCTTTATTTATTTATTTTTTAATATTGTACATAGATACAGGAAACCACGACACAAGGCATGGAGTTATATAAAGGCATGAGTTCTTTCCCTTTAGAATATATCCTATTATATTATACTTAGTTGAAGTTTGAAATATTGGGGTTTTCGTAAGATTTTGTAAGTTAAAAGTACAGATAGTTCTTGACTAATGACCACAACTGAGCCCAAAATTTCTGTGGTTAAGCAAGACAGTTGTTAAGTGAGTTTTCCCCATTTTATGACCTTTCTTGCCACAGTTGTTATGTGAATCATTGCAGTTGTTAAGTTAGTAACATAGCTGCTAAGCGAATCTGGCTTCCCCATTGACTTTAGTTGTCAGAAGGTCGCAAAAAGTGATCACATGACTCTGGAACACTGCAACCGTCATAAATATGAACCAGTTCCCAAGTAACCAAATTTTTATTGTGTGACCGTGCAGATGCTACAATGGTCATAAGTGTAAAAAATGGTTGTAAGCCATTGTAACTTCAAACAGTCATTATCAGCTGCGGTGGCTCAGTGGTTAGAGTGCAGTACTATAGGCTATTTCTGTTATTTATTTATTTATTTATTATTTATTATTTAAATTTATATACCGCCCTATCTCCCAAAGGACTCAGGGCGGTTCACAGGCATATAAAACATCGATACACAAAATTAAAATAATCTTTAAAAAACTTATTCCAATGCCCTATCATTAAAAATAGAAATATAAATATTAAAATCAATTAAAACCCCTATAGAATTTAAAATCTAAGCCAGTCCTGCACAGATGAATAAATGTGTCTTGAGCTCATGACGGAAGGTACGAAGGTCCGGAAGTTGACGGAGTCCTGGGGGAGCTCGTTCCAGAGGCGGGAGCCCCACAGAGAAGGCCCTTCCCTGGGCGCCGCCAGACGACACTGCCTAGCTGACGGCACCCTGAGGAGTCCCTCCTGTGAGAGCGCACGGGTCGGTGAGAGGTATCTGGTCGCAGTAGGCGGTCCCGTAGATAACCCGGCCCTATGCCATGGAGCGCTTTAAAGGTGGTCACCAAAACCTTGAAGCGCACCCGGAAGGCCACAGGTAGCCAGTGCAGCCTGCGCAGGATGGGTGTTATGCGGGAGCCACGAGGGGCTCCATCTATCACCCGCGCAGCCGCATTCTGGACTAACTGTAGCCTCCGGATGCCCTTCAAGGGGAGCCCCATGTAGAGAGCGTTGCAGTAATCCAGGCGAGACGTCACGAGGGCGTGAGTGACCGTGCATAGGGCCTCCCGGTCCAGATCACCAGCTGCCAGCAGTTTGGCAGATCGAATCTCACCAGGCTCAAGGTTGACTGAGCCTTCCACCCTTCCGAGGTTGGTAAAATTGAAAACATATTTGTTTATTCGCGCGGGGCTAGCTTAAACTTTTTTAAACTGTTTAGTTTTTAAATTTTAAATTCTATTTATATTTTAAATTGGGGTTTTTTAGATTTTAATTATTTTAATTTTTCGGCCAATTGTGTAATAAGTGTCTTAATTTAGTTTTTAATATTGTATATTGTGTATGTTTTTAGCCTGGCTGTACACCGCCCTGAGTCCTTCGGGAGAAGGGCGGTCTAGAAATTCAATAAATAAATAAATAAATAAATAAATAAATAAATAAATAAATAAATAAATAAATAAATAAATAAATAAATAAATAAATAAAATAAAATGAGGACTCTGTAAACTGCTTAGAGAGGACTATAAAACACTGTGAAGTGGTATATAAGACTAAGTGCTATTGCTATCGCTAAACAAATGGATATAAGTCGAAGACTCCCTGTGCAGTCCACGGACCAAATGTGTTTTGTGATATAACATCCAGTAATTTGGGGAAATAACACACAATTTCAGATTAGGTTTGCTTACCTCCTCCTTCAAACTGAATTTGTTTGCCTTACTAGACACATTTCTCCTACCCAGCAAATGGTTTTGGTTCCCTTTAGTATCCAATTAACCATAATAGTATTTCTAGTTCTGTGTCTTTTGATATATAGCTGTACAGATAACATGAGTTTTTGCTTATTCTTATTCTCTGTTTGTGTTGGTCTCATTTTGCTAATGAACAGTTTTTTAGTGTCCTGATAAATAAACATCAAGCCACATTTTTTGCTAGCTAAAATTAAACGATGGGTGCTCACTCTCATCTTGATACAGTATAGGGATTATGTGAGAATGTGCTGGGTGCAGACTAAATTGGAAATTACTTTCCAACACACCAGCACATTTGGTCTAGAGAAAGAATTTTAAGAGAGAATAAGGGCATTTGAGTCTTCTTGGTGCCTCCCCCCCAAAGCAAACAGTTTTATTTATGTGGACGGATGGTTCTTGAACATTTTATTTTTGTTGTATGTAATGATTTTTAATGGTGGCTGGGTGGTTGTCTATTTTAGGTTAGTTTATGGAGGTTACATGTTATATTTGGCTTATTCTATTGCAAAATATTTGGAATATTTTTGATCAGGACAATATTTTTTTATTTTTTTATTTTATTTATAATTTAATTTCTATACCGCCCTTCTCCCGAAGGACTCAGGGCGGTTTACAGCCATATTAAAATACAAATATAAATAACAATATTTAAAAACAAATTAAAACCAAATATATTAATGGCCAAATCAATTAAAACGGTCTAAGACTGATTTAAAACCCGTTTAAAAGTACAATAAAATATTTCTTAGGCTAGTCCCGCACGATGAAATAGTAGAGTCTTCAGTTCACGTTTGAAGGCCCAGAGGTTGGGGAGTTGTCGTAACCCCGGAGGCAGCTCGTTCCATAGGGCCGGTGCTGCCACAGAGAAGGCCCTCCCCCTGGGGGCCGCCAACCGACATTGTTTGGTCGACATGCCAACTAAATCTATAAATGCAATATGTATGCACACGTACACACACACACATACACACACACACATCTCTACCTATCTGTGGGACATCTTAGGGACTATGTTCTCCAGACAGTATTTACAGCGGATCATGCAGGGAGGAAGGGAACACTCAGAGTTACATTTTTATGAAAAGTCAAGGAGTTGTGGAGGCAAAGCTAATCCTTTTTCGTTATGGACTCATGCTTTGGAATAGTCTGCCTTGGAGGCATATCAGACACTCTCCTCATTGGTTTACCTCATTAAAAGAGTTAAAATGCCTTTATCCAAATGGTAATTGCAGGGCTGAGAGAAGGACTGTAAGGGTTAAATGGATGGGAGTTATTTTTGTAGTTAAATTGATTCAAGCTCAGAGAGCACCAAGAACCCCAACGTTGATTCCTTTTGACAAATAGTTTCCTGTGGTTTTACTGTAAACTATCAGGAGTTATTTGAGCCAGTATAAAAATCCAGTAAATAAATAAATAGTGTTTTTTTTGGGGGGGGCATTAGTGTGTGTAATGATAATCCCAGCCCATGTGGTCAGAGGGAGAAAGGTAAGGGTCCATACAACTGTATTTACTTCATTGAATATCTAAATGCAGAAGAGAAATTGATTGGATCCCATTCTTGTCAATTCATATAGGAAAACAGTAGATTTTAAGTGTAATGTATCTTTAAAAGTTTTGGCGGGAAAATAGCACGTTGCTGATTGGTTGAAGCCTCCGGCTAAACTGTATATAAAGAGAGGTTTTTCTCAGCACTGGCTGCTGGGTTCACCATATAGTAAAGAGCTGTTGTCACAATCCTGGTCTCCTGCCTCGTTATTGCCCGAATCCAACACTGGCGACGAAGGTGGGATCTCGAGGCTAAGAGCACCAGGAAAAGAGCTGAA
Source organism: Ahaetulla prasina (assembly GCF_028640845.1). Taxonomy (NCBI): domain Eukaryota; kingdom Metazoa; phylum Chordata; class Lepidosauria; order Squamata; family Colubridae; genus Ahaetulla; species Ahaetulla prasina. The sequence goes on along the minus strand of NC_080543.1, from coordinate 32,220,252 downwards.
CTCACCAGGAAGACGCGAACCCAGCAAACAAGGGGCAGAAAGCAGCGATGTCCGGCTACACACCGCCAGCGCCATTCGACCCAGCTAAGGAAAAATGGGGGTCATACATGGCTCGTTTCGAGTGTTTCCTCGAGGCGAACGAACTTCAAGGAGTTTCAGACAACAGGAAACGAGCGTATTTCCTGAGCCACTGCGGCCCAGAAGTTTCCGCCACCGCAGAATCCGTGGCGGAGCCAACGCCGGTACAGTCGGTACCGTGGCAAACTCTGCAGACTTTATTGAAAGCCCATTATGCACCAACGCCGTCCAAGTATGTGCAACGGTTCGAATTCGGGGAGCGCAGACAGCAAGAGGGCGAGTCCATCAGCGCATACATGGCCGCCCTGAGGAAAGCCTCAAAACATTGCGAATACCGAGACTTGGATGAGGCATTGCTGGAACAACTCATCCGGGGTCAGGGACATCCGTTATGGAGGCGGCTGCTGTCTAAAAGCAACCTAACGCTGGCAAACGCCCTGGACGAAGCCAGGGCTCACGAGATGTCTACCCAAGCGGCGGAAACCCTACAAAAGCAGGTCGCACCAACGACTGGTGCGAAATCAACCCCGGTCCACAATGAAGAGGTCCAGGCCAAATCGGACGGTGAGGAGGAGGAAGGAGTCTTCCACACCGGAAGGCCGGAGAAAGAAGACCGGGTGACTGCGAAGTTGCGGAGGGCAACACCAACGACAACAATGCAGATTTAAAGATGCAACTTGTCGGCGGTGCGAAAGGAAGGGGCACCTAGCACAGGCCTGTCGAGCACCCCAACCTTCCCGCCAAAAAGTCAAACCGGCCAATCAGAGCGCTGGAACGCGAAGCGCCCGCGAGTGGTCAGTTTAAAAAGGCGCGGTTGAATCAGACTGTCGTGAGAGTGGGTCACGCATCAACACGCCTAGAGAAAAAAATCTTTACAAAAGCAAAGATTGAGGGGGTGCCGTGCCGATTGGAGGTGGACACCGGCTCATCGATCACGATCATGTCCTGGGACAATCTCGTGAGAGCCTTACCCGCCATCGCAAAGCGCAAGCTGCAACCACAGAAATTAAAAGTACAAGACTACCAAGGGAATCGCATCCCTGTTCGAGGGGTAACGTCCGTCCACGTCGAGTATGGACAATACAAGAAAACTCTGCCCATCACCATCGTCGATGGGACCCTGCCAAGCTTATTGGGTTTGGACTGGTTCCGAGCATTGGGCATGGGAGTGACCGGAATCTTCAGAAACGAAGTCGACCTCAAAGACGCACTCATGAAGGAGTTTGGGGACGTTTTCAAAGACTGCCTGGGCAAGTACAAGGGGACCCCTATCTCTTTTAACTTAGACCCCCAAGTTGCCCCTATCCGTCTAAAGGCTAGGAGGGTCCCGTTCGCCCTAAAGCCCAGGATTGACCGGGAACTGGACAAACTAGTAAACCAGGGAATTCTAGTGCCAGTTGACCATGCTAAATGGGAGACCCCTATAGTCACCCCAGTCAAACCGGACGGGTCGGTCCGGATTTGCGCTGACTACAAGGCAACGCTCAACAAAGCATTGCAAAAGAGTGCTTACCCCGTTCCGGTGGTACAGCACTTACTGCACTCATTGGGGCAAGGGCAAGTTTTTGCCAAGCTAGACTTGGCCCAAGCCTATCAACAGCTACCCGTAGATAGCAGCACAGCCGAAGCACAGACAATTGTGACTCACAGAGGGGCTTTTAAGTGCACCCGGTTACAGTTTGGGGTGAGCGTGGCTCCAGGGTTATTTCAGAACCTAATGGAGCGGCTGTTACAAGGACTACCAGGGGTGGTACCATACTTCGACGATGTATTGGTATCCGCCGAGAACATAGAGGAACTAGGGGTAAGGCTGTGAAAAGTTTTGGGCATTTTCCAGTCTGCCGGTCTAAAAGTTAAACTGAACAAATGCCAGATCGGGGTGGAGTCAGTGGAATTCCTGGGCTACCGAATAGACAGAGAAGGGATTCACCCCACTGAAAGCAAGGTACGGGCCATCAGGAAGGCCCCAGTTCCAAAGAACAAAACGGAGTTACAGGCATTCTTAGGTCTGGTCAACTTCTACGCGGTATTCTTAAGAAATAAGGCAACAATAGCCGAGCCGCTGCATAAATTACTAGCAAAGACGGCTGCATGGTCTTGGGGAAAGGTGGAAGCTAGGGCATTCGAAGGGGTAAAGAATCTCCTATCGAGTGATAGCCTCCTTATCCAATAAAATGGCACGCTGCCATTAGTGTTAAGCTGCGATGCGTCTCCCTATGGGGTGGGGGCTGTGCTCAGCCACCGGTTGCCAAATGGCACAGAAGCCCCTATTGCATACTACTCCCGAACCATGTCATCAGCGGAAAGGAATTATAGCCAGCTTGATAAGGAAGCCTTGGCTATAGTCTCCAGAGTAAAGAAATTCCATGAATATGTATTTGGTCGTGATTTCGAAATCATCACGGACCATAGACCTTTGCTAGGCCTGTTGGCAGGCGACCGCCCAACGCCCGTGGCACTTTCGCCCAGACTGACCCGATGGACTATCTTCCTGGCATATTCTTACAAATTACTACACCGCCAGGAAAGGAATTAGGCATGCAGACGCCTGAGCAGATGCCCGCTACCAGAGACTATCAAGACCCCACTCCGGGATACCAGTTCTGCTAATTGACTCTTTGGACTCTGGCCCAGTCACATCCAAAGAGGTGGCTCGGGCTTCGTATAAGGACATTACAATAAGGACTGTAATTGGTTGGGTACAAAGAGGTTGGCCCGCTGCGCCGGGCGAGCGTTTTAAAGAATTTGTAAAAAAACGTGGGGAACTCTCAGCTCAAGGGGGGTGCCTGCTATGGGGGGATCGAGTGGTGATCCCGGAGAAATTGAGGGAAAAGGTATTGGAGCTCCTTCACGAAGGCCACCCAGGGATCGTGAGAATGAAGGGTCTAGCGAGAAGCTATGTGTGGTGGCCCTTAATGGACACGGAAATTGCTGAAAGGGTAGGGAAATGCCAGGCCTGCCAGGAGTCCAGACCGCTACCCCC